>NW_026294458.1:66363520-66963520 GCF_007827085.1 Peromyscus californicus insignis
TAGCCATTCTATTTGGCCTTGTGCATTCCTCTCTGTCTACTGTTAGCGGCCACTTTTCCATGCCTTGTGGGCTGCCAGACCACACAGCCACATGGGTAAGTACCCTGGTGCAGGTGCCAAGTCCCTGTGTGGTCAACGTGAAGCCACTCAGAGTCCCTCCTCCCTGGAATTACAATGCACAACAGCAAAACAAGGTTGGGATGTCACTCCCAGCAGCACTGGCTGCCAACTTTCTACCTTCCTGAGCCCCCAGGGGTGCCCATTTTTAGCAGGGGAAAGGAGTAAACACAGGACAAAGAACAGCATTAACACGGGAAATATGACTCGGGAAATTCTAGGTCTCGGTTCCCAGGCCTGCCTCCTTGGCTTTGTAAGTCACCGCAGCATTTCCCCCCCCCACCCCCCCCCCCCCCCCCCCCCCCCCCGAGGAAAACAAAACCTTCTCCACACACATGAGCTGCTGTTCAGTAGGTCTTGTCACTGGCCAACAGAGTTTTAACCTAGTTAACCCTTTCTTGGAAAAGGGGACCATTCTTTGCCCTTTCCAAAACCCTCCGGCCTCAACTAATCTGAGCCTCCTTTCACCTCTGGGTCTTCCAGCTCACCCCACTCCCTCTTTGGATACAGAATCTCACTACGGAGCTAAGTCTGGCCTCTAACTTGTCATCCTCTTGCCTTAGCCCGCCCCCCCCCCAAGTACTGGGAAGTACAGCTGTGTCCAACATACCACCCAGCTTCCTCCCACACAGACACCTGAGTTTTTGGATGGAAAGCTATTCTCATGATTTTGCTTCGGCTTCCTTTGGCTCAAGTTGCCCTCACTAAAAAGAAAGCCAACACACAAAAATGAAAATGGAAAAACACCACCACCAACAAACTAAAGCAAGGAGATTTTCCTTTGCCTTGGTTTGTCTCAAGCTCTCTGCCTAGGTCTTTTCTGGGACTGCACATTTATCTTTACCACTTGTTTATGTCAGTCATTCTTGTAGCAACTACTGCAATTAGACCTGCCCCTACTATCAGTAATGCCCTGAGATTTGTCAAAACAAATGCTCTCAAAAAATAAGAAAGAAAAAAGAAAAGAAGGAAAGACAGCCATCCCGCCTAGTAAAGGGAGGTATCCAAGCAGCCAAAGGCAGATAGATAGATGTGGCTGTCCGGGTTCCAAAGTAGCAGGTGAAAGATGATTTGATTTGGGGGATACATTGCTCTGACTAGTTTAGAGATGAATGGCGGTTTTACAGTCCTATAGGCACAGATACTGCTGATACTCGGACACTGTGAGTAACGCCAGTGTTTCCTGCTTCATGGAAACTATGCCAGATGATTCCTATTCACAGCCATGCCAATGAAACGTGCTAAGAAGTCTACCCAAGTTAGCCTGGACCAGGTTTAAAAGCTTATGCTCCTCTCTCTTCAATAAGTGAGCTGAAAACACTCTTTTGGCACGTGGTCATTTTGCATGAGAGGCACAAATTGACCTTGTTAAAAATTATACTTCAGTCCCTCTCCATTTTGACCCGACTTGCGGTCTCATCATTTCCTGTCTTCAGCAATTAACTTAGCTTGTCTTCGACCACGTGACACACGTTCATTCTTAGCCTGTCTCTGGCCACTTCATAGCTTTCTCTTTGTTCTCCTTAAATGTTGCAATTCCCCAAGGTCTATTCCCCAGGCTCCTTTCCAGAAGCGTCACTAAATGGGTAAAAGGAGTGAATACTTGGCCCAGAGACGAGCTTTGCTAACAATAAAAAGCAAGGGTTGCAGGCAATATCATGAACTCCGCCTTGTTAGTCTTTATAGCCCTCAGACCATGAGGCATGGCCCTGTTAAGAAGAGGGTCTATGTGGAGGGCATCCTTAGCATCCAGTGGTGTCTGCTTCAAAGAAGAAGAAGACCGAACCATTGGCTCTTACATCATCTCCATGCATTAAAATATTTTTAATAAGATTATTTTGTTTCTCTTAAAGATTCTTTTTACATTTACTTATTTTACAGCACACGTATGTTTATGTACTAGACGTGTGCCTGCTGCTCACGCAGTCCACAAAATGGTATCTAATCTCCTGGAACTGGAGGTATCCATGGTTCTGAGCCACCACATGAATGCCTGGAATCGAACCTGTGTCTTCTGAAAGAGCAACAAGTGCACTAAGCTGCTGAGCCACCTCTCTCTATTCCTCTCCTCTGTTCTTTTGGGACAAGATCTCATTGTATGGCTAAAGGCTGAGCAGTGAGCCACCACACCCAGTCGGAAAGCTGTGATTTAAAGGCTTCAAAGAACTCTGAGTCAAAACCACCAGTAACGTTCTGAGGGGAAGTCTGTTGGGACTCCCAACTCTCTTTCCCTCTTGTTTCTCGGATGACAGGATCATGCATTGATGACAGCCCCGTCACTGTGGCATGGGACAAGGCAAGGGTACTGCTGAGTGGAACCACAGACAGGTATAAAGGGGTGATTTCAACTTTAATCCCATATAGCTTCCCTGTAACATCCTTGTGACACCCTTAATAGGTACTCACAACATACTCATTTAAAAATAAAACCTATATTTTAGGTCTTTATTAATGTTAAATTTCTGAAATACGGCATTTGTCTTAACAGTATACATCTGACTGGCCACATTTCAAGTCTCAAGCTGTACCCACGGCTGGTGCTACCATGCAGGTAAAGCATGGGGATGGGAGACTCCATCACAAAAGGTGTTTGGAATGTTCTATACACTGATGTAGAATAGGGCTAACTCTGAAATTCATACCCAGTCTCTCCTCTTCTTCAAAAATTAAGCCAATAAACAGGTTCAGTGACCTTTCATTGTTATAGAATACAGACTAAATTCATTAAAATGGCTCAAAACGCCCGGCTAGTTTAGCTGTCTCTTATCCAGTGGGCAAAATCAGATGAATGATACAAAAACTGCAAAAGGCGGGAAATGGCCAAGGGACTTCACCCTGCTCCTCTCCCACGGCTACCCATAGGCAGGCAGTCTAGAGTGGAAAAAGGTCTCTGTGGCTCAGCACCGCACAAACTGCAGACAAAAACAGAAAATGAAGCTACCCAGGCATCACTGGGCTCTCTAAATGTAGCAGGAAGTGAGGGCTGTTTCCAGAGTCAAGGAAAGCAATTTTTGTAGGAACAATATTCAAAGGTTTTAAAAACGTGGTTATTTGTGGAAAACCTAGGTTTAGGTGATGATTCACAGGTGCCAGCAGCCATTCACCAGAAAAAGACAAACGTCTACATCATGAATTGAGAGTGTGTCTCAGCCTTTCTTAAAATCTATTGGGAGAGTAGTTACTAGTACTCTGGAAGCTGGGGTAGGTAGTTAAAGGGCACAGAGAGGTAACTAGCTGGAAAGAGAACTTCTAAGACCGTATAGCACAACAGGACAAGAGGTTGACAATTGTTGATTGTTTCAATAGAGCTAGTGAAACAGGAAAAGGAAATGGAAACTGGGCATCTCTAGTCCAAACATGAAATCTGAAATGTTCCAAAATCAGACACATCTTGAGAACTGCTCGGAATCTACATGTGGAAGATTTCCATCTGATCTCGTGGGACAGGCTGCAGCCCAATCCCAGGAACTCTAAAATTACTACATAAAATGACCTTCAGGCTGTGTGTGTGAGGCATACAGGAAATAGGTAAGAATTTCATATTCACTTGGGGATCATCCAGAAAGCAACTAACTCATCATGAACATTCAAATATTTCAAATTCTCTGCGATCCAAAATACTTTTAGCCCAAGCATTTCAGATAAGGAAACCTCAATCTCTACTCCCAGTCCCCATATGGTGACTCACAACTGTACTTTGGTAACTCCAGTTCCAAGAACTGTGACAACCTCTTCTGGTGCCTCCTTGGGTACCAGCCTCACATGTGGTGCATAGATACGCATGCAGGCAAAACAACCACATATGCGAAATAAAATTACTTTTAAAAAAGAATAAAAATGTGCATCAACAAGGGATGAAGTAGAAGTGATCTTTTAGTGTACTTTTTACACATCAGTATGAATGTATATTTCAAAGATACAATATGAAGAGAGAAAAAAACTAGAAAAATATTAACAGTTATAAATGAACTAAAATATATCGAAGTGGCTGAGCAAAGAAGAAAAACAATTAATTCTAGCACTTTTAACCAAAATACTTCCTTTATTGCACAGCCATAGTAGAATATATTAAACTAAGAAAACTTAAAATTTACCCAGTTTATTGATGATCATAACAGCACAATTTGTAATTGTACAAATTGTAAGGTAGAGCAAATACATGTATTAATGGTACAGTGGATCATTAGGAACCAAGATTTTTACTACTAGAGAGAAAATACATATAAAATCTAGGAATTCATATTTTTAATGAACGCATGTGACCCAACAAGAGCAGCATCTCCCACACGGGACTTACCTCCTGGCAGTACTGCAGGATGCCCTCCTTGGTACCGATGCAGGTTTTGGTCCCTGATGGATCTGACTCCCACTTTCCATTCTGCACATTCATGTGCATGTTGAGTTTGCCACAGAACATGGCGATCTGGGGTTCTGCCAGCAGCCCGGCATTGCCGTCAGTGGGTACCTGAAAGAAGAAATAAGTCCTAGTTAGTAACAGAATCCACAGCTCCAAGAAGAACAGGAAATGGGATGGCAACACCTAGAAATCCCTGTGCTTCAGCATTATCGGGTTGAGAAACATACATGCTGCAGACACAGTAAACAACCCAAAGAAGACAGTGCATTCTTTAACACCAGAGTATTTAAAGGAAGGTATTAAGAATATTGAAGGACATTTGTTCATTCAAAAACCCTTTGGTTTTTTTCCCATAGAAGATTGCGCAACATCTGTTGAAAACTCCCAACAATAAAGAGGGGTTTCCAAAATAAATATAACACCGTGGAAGAATCCACATTCTCATAAGCTGCAGTTGCTCACACAGCACAGGGCCAGTCCCTGCTTGATGACCAAGCCTGGAGGTAACACTACATTACCACATCAGCACTCACAGCAGGATGTTATCAGTGTGCCTCACTGCTGAGCAAGTGGCTGTATCCAAGGGAGTTTTTGTTTGGTTTCTTTTGAGACAGGGTCTCTCTATGCAGCCTTAGCTGTCTTGGAATTCACTGTGGAGAACAGGCTGGCCTCAAACTCCTAGAGATCCACTTGCTTCTGCCTCCCGAGTGCTGGGATTACAGGCATGTGCCACATTGCCCAGTTTGTATCTGAGTTTTTATTAGAAAATTACACTGGAGAATTAGCCATTTAGGAATGTCCTAACTTGCAATCTTTCGGCCTTCAGCCTCCAGTGCTAGAGTTACAACTGTACCACCCTGCCCAGTTAGACAAAAAAAAAAAAAAAAAAAAAAAAAAAAAATTAAATGGGAGCACTGAAATCTGTCCCTTCTCATCCAAAAGGTTCTGCAAGGGATGAAAACTAAATCCACGCAAGGAAAAGAATTAACTAGAAACCAAGGAATCAAAAGAAGAACCAATGTAATTACTCCCAAGTGAAACCCCTGCTGAACAAACTGAGCCGCACCCCAGACTCAAGTCCCCCCAGCAGCCACTCCCACAGCCCCTTCCTGGGCGATTCTTGAGTTAATCTCAAAAATTAATAAGATAAAAGAAAGAAAGAAAAGAAAAGAAAAAAATCAAACTGCCTGGATGGAGAGATTTCGGTTTAAGACAATTTTCTCCACAGAAATGTGACATGACATCTGCACGCCGGTTACTTGTCTGCCCACAACAGAGGATTTGTGTCTTTCACCAAACAGACAACAAATAAGCAGACTCTGGACTAAACTTGTGAAAGGAAAGGATGTGGGGACCTGTCTACATTAATTTGTGTCTCTCTAGCACCAGGTGCTTAGGTCCTCCAAACAGCAGCTGAGGCCACAAGGTCAGACTATCTACAGAGCAGCCTTGACCCCTCAAGTCTTCCACAGGAGCCTCCTGCCATCTCCCAGCACTACCAGGAAGCTGAAAGTCTCATCCTCCAGCAGATGCAAAGTCATGCCCAATAAAGAATGTTCTATGAACTTGACCTTAACAGTTCACCTGAGGGATTATAAAGGAAATTCAGTGCCTGGATCTTACAGAGCAAAATAGAAATCTTGCCAATTTTCCTGAAATAAGCAGATGGGTAATAACATGGCAAGAGAGTTAAAGAAAGTCGAATCATAATCAGACACCTGTGGGTGAAGCCCTGGAGTGGAGGTTAAGGTGAGGAGTGCTCAGTGAAAACCTCATTGTATTCCCCACTGTGCTTTATTCTGTCCACTCTCAGCAGACCAGGGCATCCTATCCCTGACTAAAGAGAAGTTACAGAACACTTAATTTACCAAAGTTGGTAAACATTTTATCAAAAGAGTCTCATGGTCAATTTCAGAATCTCCCTGCACCTCTAGTTCCTCACAACCTCTTCAGGACTCCAGGTCAGGTATGGGTGCCACCTTAGCGAATGCAAATGCAGGAGATGCAGCTGCTTCTTCCAAGAAAATGTAAATGGCACGTTCTCTCCAGTGGCTGTCAAGCCCAAGAAAGTCCCCATGAACCTTCCCCCTTCTTGGTAATCACGACCATGTGCATTCCGATCCTTCTCACCATTCAATACAATTTGTCAAAGCATGTCAGAAATGGTGACATGTGACTTCCAAAGCAAGGTCATGACACTAAGGTTCACTCATTGTTGGGCACTAGTAGGAAGTTCAGACCTCCTGCAGAGCCACACCAGCAAGCCTTGGAAACAGCCCACACCTCAACGACCCCATTTGGCTGCAGCCACGGCCGAAGAAGAATGCAGCTTCAAGAGAGATCCAGAGCCAGAACCGCCTAGAAGATACCCCTAAGTTCCTTACTCATGGAAACTGAAACAAGAAGGTAACTTCTTGTTGTTTTAAGCGATTAAGTTTGAGGTGACCTGTCACACAGCAAGAAACACTAACACATTTGGCTTTTCTCCATCTCCTCACTCACAGCCTCTGAGTTCCTTTACTGAACACAGCAAATGAGCAATAAAAAACCCTTCCTCACTTCCCTCCATGAGATTGCCCTCCAGAGCAGGGGGTCAGAGAACTTCCTGAAAAGGCCAGACAGTGTGCACTTCAGGCTTGTGGGCCAGTCTCTTTGGTGACTATACAACCTCATTGCTATAGGTCAGACAACAGCCTTAAACAACATGCAAAGGGATGGGCATGGCCTTTTCCATGAACACCTCTATTTACAAAGAAGGCAGTAAACTCAATCCACCTCTCTGCTGTCCGTCGGCACTTCTTTCACTGCTCAGAAACTTTAATCATCTTGTGATTTAAACACCGACTGCCAACATTTTCCACTTGCTTCTTTAAATTTGATTTTGTGTATGTGAGGGTCAGGGGTGTGTGGACAATTGCCCTGGCGTATGCGTCGAGGTTAAAGAGCAACCTGCAGGTGATTCTTCTCCTTCCATCGTGTGGTTCCCAGGAAATCACACTTAGGCTGTCAGACTTGGTTGGCACTTTGACCTGCTGAGCCATCTTGCTGGCCCATTCCCTGGTGTCTTAAGCCCCTGGAATCTGGTGTACATTCTCACCACTGACCTGAATGGTCTCAAAGGTTACATATGACTCCCATCTGAAAAACTGAGGAGGCTTTCCTTAGCACCTGTCCCTCCTGGCCTGGTTTACCAAGGGTGAACTCTTCTCGTCAAGGTGAATTATCCCGGTTCTTCTCCAGTCACCCCTTTTCTGAGTCCCTAGCCTCCACTTCCATCCACAGCTTAAGACATTCTTAACGATGGGGCTGTTGCTCCTCTCTTCCCTAGGAGGCCTTCACATTTCAGAAGATGCACGATTACAACAGAACAACACTAGCTGGTGATGTACATTCGGGAGGAAGGCATTAAGCAAGGCCAGTCAGATGTAAAACCATCCCAGCTTGTCCCGGATGAGTATTTCCAGACTGGGTTATTTTTTTGTTTTGGTTTGGTTTTATTTTCAGGTTTGTTTTTTTTTTTTAATTGACTAAATTTGCTCTTCGACACCTTCACACATGTATATAACGTGTTCTGTTTACTCTCGGCCTCTGTGGTAGTCTGAATAGGCATGGCCCCCATAGGCTCATAGATTTGAATGGTTGGTTACCAGGGACGGGCATTACTAGGAGGTGTGGCCTTGTTGGAGTAGGTGTGGCCTTGTTGGAGGAAGCGTCACCGGGGGTGGGCTTGGAGATTTCAAATGCTCAAGCCAAGCTCAGTGTCCCTCCCCCTCCCTTCCTGTTGCCTGCCAAACCAGATGTAGAAACTCTTGGTTCCTCCAGCACCATGTCTGCCTACGTGTTGCCATGCTTCCTGCCATGATGATAACGGACTAAACCTCTACACCATAAACCAGCCGCAATCAGATGTTTTCCTTTATAAGAGTTGCCGTGGTCGTGGTGTCTCTTCACAGCAATAGAAACCCTAAGATACCCCCACCCTCTCTTATCTCCTTCCCACTTCTATCATGCCCCTTCCTCTCTACAAGCCCTTTCCTCACATTCATGCCTGTCTGTTTTGTTTTATTCCCCGTTGATTTTAAACTAACCAGGGCCACCTGTATAGCCATGGATTCGGAACTATCCTCTGTAGCCTGTTGGGCTCATAGTTTGATGCACAAATGAAGGTAAAGAGTGTCTTCTTTCTCCCCTTCTCCAGCAGTCCATCAGTTATCAACCATTCAGCAGAGAGGTGCTGGGCCCCAGCAGCACCCCCACCATACCCCATCTGAGATTACCTGGTGAGAGGCCTCGTATTGTGCAGACCCAGAAGCTAACGCCAGTCAAGTCCTTGTCAAAAACAGGACAACTGTTCATGCTACCTGGCTGTAAACTTTTTTTTTTTAAATTTAAGTCTATCTAATAAATTCTGCTTCATTTTCTTAAGCCAGATTCCTGAATTTCCTCTCTATGTCATCCTTCCTCTCACCTTTACAAGTATATATGTAGAATACACATGTATGTACTGACAAAGAGTGGTAACCTTTTCCACATCTCTTCAGATAAACTGACTATGGCCCGGGAATTACCTAATGATGTCGTGAGCTCAACAATGCGAGTTTAGACTAGAAAATACATGCTTTTGTTCTTTTCAGGTTCTCTACCCAAGGGGATTTAATGTTGTAGTGGTTAATCTTCATCAGCAGCTCAACTGGATTTAGAATCTCCATGGAGACGTAACTCAGGGTGTGTCTAGGAGGGTTTTTCCACTCAGGTGCAACTGAGGAGCCAAGACCCACCCTGAACACCAACAGCATCATCCTATGCACTGGGGTCACAGGCAGAATAAAAAGGAGAAAATGAACTGATCCCCAGTCTTCATGTCCCCCTTCTTCCTGCTGCCACAACTTCCCCCACCATGATGGATGGTACCCTCAAACAGAGTCGGAACCACCCCTTCCTTACTTAGGTTGGTTTGTCGCCGGTTCTTCTGTCTCAGCAACATGAAAAGCAACTGGTACAAATATTAACAGTAAAAGTAAATACACAGAAAACACTTTAGCTGTATTTCCATAAAGTTGAACCCAGTTCAGAGCTCAGGTCAATTTAAACTCTAGTTCCTCCAAAATTATAGTAAATTATTGAACTAGGAACTGTAGAAGTACTTTATATAGCATCTTGCTACCTTTCACCAATGTGTACTTAAAACAAAATACCATGTTTCTCATGGAAAACTATTTTCCCAGTCAACAGCTGTGATATACCAATTGGAACAATTAGATCAAACACACAGACTGAACAGGAAGCCTTTTGATTCTTCCTGTAGCCCACCTACAAAGACCAGGTTTTAAGCAACACATCCTTGGCTCAGTTAATTAACACAAGACAACCCAGAGTATTCTCACCTGCATCTGTCAACAGGCTGGTTGCTAAAAGTAATACAGCCTCAGCATCCAGCTAAGAGGAAAGCAGCACCACCAGATAATGGGGCCACACAGAACATAATACCTTACTGTCCCCTGCCAGTCCTGACAGGTTTACTCAAACTGCTTTTCCTGAATAAAGTCTTCAGGAGAAGCTTAATAAATCCCATGCCATGTCCCGTATGTATGGACATTCATGAAATTGAAGTCTTTGAATCCTAGAATATCTGCTGTCAGATTCCAGCTCTCAAAGTCAACTAGAAAATAACTACTCCTCACTTTCTTTTTTTTTTTAATTTTATAATTTAATTTAATTTTACATATCAGCCACGGATTTCCTTGTTCTCCCCCCCCCCCTTTCTCCTAGCCCACCCCCCATTCCCATCTCCTCTAGGACAAAGACTCCCCTGGGGATTGAGTTCAACGTGGTAATTTTCTATGGAGGGAGAGAGTTTTGAAAGTGAGGAGTCCAGGCAGGTCTCCTTAGTAAGAAACAGGTGCAACTTAGTAAAGGGGGACTATGCCCAGTGGAATAACCACTTCATCTTAACCATCAAGTTACTTTTTCAGAACTGTATGACAACACTAAGGACTAGAACCCTGTCCATAGGTGGTCCTTCATGGTTCATGCATATGCGGGAGGCTAAATATGAAAATACTCCTTGTGGCCTGTATGTCACTGGCATCCTGAAATCTGAAATACTTTCCCATGGGAAAACTGTGTCCAGTGCCAATGAACAAAATAACCAACTACAACAGTGGGTGTTCATCCATGGCTTCAAAAGCAAGAGGCCACTTACAGAACCAACGCTGAGCTAGAGCAATAATGTAAATGCTACACTTAGAAACACTGCCAAACTTTCTGGAAACAAACCTTTGTCATCATAGAAAGCAAAAAAAAGTTTTTATTTTGTTTGTTTGTTTGTTTGTTTGTTGTTGTTTTCCAAGCCACAACACAGAGACCAAAAAAAAAAAAAAAAAAAAAAAAATGCAATGGACTCTCCTAAAAGCACTGTCGCTACAAGCTGCCCTTTAATCCATGCAGCTAAAATAAAGGTAAACATACAGATTTAACTTGGACCAATCTGCAGAGGGAAAATGTGGAAGCCCACATGGACAATTGCTACAATTTACAATGAAGCCCAGAGGCAGCCTCTGGACCAAGTTCTCTGTCTGCCCTTCAAATAGGGTGTTCCTTTTCTCCAAGAACTTTCTCTCCTTTTCATTATCAAGATCAAAATTCCTTAGAGAGCAAGTCTGGCAACATTCTTCACTCAGTCCCAGCTAAGAGGGGCTGGAACAAGGAGCCCTCTGTTTCCCAGGCTAAAAGATCCAGCTTGGCAAGACGGGCCCCGGATCCATAGCTTGGCTGCATCTGTGGATTTATGCCATTTTAAGGTCTCCAGCTAATGAAGACCATCTGGTTTCTACATCCAAGCAGGCGGTTCACTGGCCTGAATACCTCTCATATGGTGAAATACTGGGTACTTTTTTTCTTCTTTGGGTGGGATTCTTGTATAAAACAGGACATATTTTATTTCTATTCCATCCTTGGTTTCCCTGAAGAAATGCTGTTTGCTCATCACCTGGGCACAGTTCAATTACATACCACAAAAAAAGTCTACACACCAAGTTGCTTTTAAATTCAACACCGAAAACATTCTCCATTTTCAAGTGTAAAGAACTGATTTCTACAATCACAATCTAGGAAATATGCCTGTGGACTCCCTTTAAAGATCAATAACCATGAGCAAATTTTCACTCTCCAACCAAAGGAAAAGGAACTGTGAGGGAGGGTCTGTCTCCTTTACAGTGGCGTCCGCAGAGGACATCTGCAGTTGCTCATTCTGTTACGGACATGAAACTGGAATTAAAATTAGAATCACAGAAGGGAAAGAATCTGTATAAATCATTCATGCCAACTCGAGCAGGAAAAGGCTAAGATTTCACCCCCAGCCAGAGTTCCAGGGGCAGAAAAGGGGCTGTTTCACCAGGCTGACTCTCAAATTAAAGACAGGGCTTTGCTCTGATGTATACACATATGTATGTGTGGTGAGAAAGGACAGAACTGCCACGAAACCCACACGGAAAAGTGAAACAGGGCAACCGTTCCTGAGCTTGAGTTCCAGCCTAGACAGGATCTGTCACAAAAGTGAGAAAGAGGCGGGGGAAAATCCTTTCAAAGCAAATGTATGTATTTTTCGCTCCTGGAAACATGTCCCTCGTTGGGAGTCACTTCCTAACGAAGCTTCAAATTCCAAGTTAGAGCTCTTAAAAGGCTTTCAAAGCCTCTGTTGAAACCAAGCTCTTGGAACGGTGCTCAGCACAGGTGTTCTCAAGTTGATCCCTAACTCCATCTCATCTCAAAGCTGGTGAAGCATGCTCCCTGTAGGTACCCAGGAGGCAATCAAGAGGTTCATCAATAGAAGCGCTTGTTATTCAACACCCAGGAGATTAATAACCAACACTGAAAGTTGGTTATTATAGGTAGGCCTCAGAGAGGATGGATTAAAGCTTGGAATTTTAAAATACAGAAGTGTCTGTGTGGTAACCAACGTATTAGGTTCAAAATTAGTTTATAATCCAATGGATGCCAATTTAATGCCAATTTAGTTCCTTTTGCTAAAAAGGAGAATTCCTGGAAGGAAGCTCTCTGCTCAGACCGAACACTGATGGAAACTTCAGTGACTACATCCAATCTGCAATGTTGTTGATCCAATAGCCTAATGACGATTCCTTTTAGGCTACTTTAGCCCTGCTAAAGGGCCAAACCTTGCCCACCTCTGTATCTGACCTAGCAACCTCAATACCAAAAACCTTAGGAATGCATTAACTTAACAAAACACTATCCTCCACCTATGGAAGGCCTAAGAATGCTATCCGATAGGACTGGAGGCTTCTAGTTGCTACTCCTCAACCTGCTCTTACTGCCCACTTAATATTTCCACCAACGTATTTTTTAAATACCTTGGGTTTTTAATGTTGTTGTTCTGCAATGCCAAGTGTATTCTTGACAAGCTCTCTGCCCCTGACCTGTGTTACCGGGACTAGAGTTGGTTGCTGTTGTTGCTTGTTTATTTGTTTGCTTGCTTGTTTGGGAGACAGCCTCAAGTAGCCCAATCTGAACTTGAACTCTCTAAGTAGCTGAGAATGACCTTGAACTTCAGACCCTCTTGCCTCCACCTCCCAGTTGCTGAGAATACAATACCGTAAGAGTGACATTCTTCCCAGAGCCGTCAGGCCACAGAAACTCAATTTTGAGATGTGTTGTCACTACGCAGCATTATTGCCGCAAGAGAAACTAATAGGGCACATATTTAATAGAAACAGCTAAAAACGCTGCCTTATTTCACACGGCAGAAATGTTCTCAAAATGATTTAAGGACCCCTGTATTCTGATTTGAATAATTCTTTGTTTTGATTTGTTTGAGACAGGGTCTCTTTGCATATAGCCCTGGCTGTCTATGTAGACCAGGCCTATAGACATCTGGCTTCCTCTACCTTCAGAGTGCTGGGATTAAAGGTGTGTAGTCACCACATGTAGCTGAATAACTCTTTGAAATAGTGTAAGACAGATTTGTATGACTTCGAGAGTTCAAGGCAAAAACAAGCAAAACAAAACAAAAAAAAACAACAACAACAAAAAAAAACCACGGTCACAGCTAACACTCTGAGATTCCACAGCAAAGAGGCTCAGACAATCCCCAGCAATTTTGGTCAAATCAAATATACGATGATGCATTCACATTCAGGGGAACATTAGTTAGAGGAAGTAGCTGTCATAGTTTGGGTCTGGAGTGTCCCTAAAATGTCCATGTTGAAGGCTTGACTGCCAGGAAGTAAGGGAACTTTTAAGAATTAGTATGTCAAGTCATTCAGTATGCCTTTGGATGGGAAAAGAGACAAAGGGACACCAGTAAGACTGCCTCTTCCCGCCTCTTCGCTCTTCCGTCACCACGATGTACTCTGTCAACAGAGGGCTAAAGCACCCGATCCAAGACCCAAAATCAACCTTATCCTCCGCTGAAGTTTATTCTCTCGGGTAATTTGTCAAAACGATTGAAACCTAACACAGGGACCTTGGAGGCCAACAATTTATTTTTCAGGAGACTCTAAAGAAAATGAGAGTAGATGATATGAAAAAATGAGCACCTGACACAGATGATAACTGTCCCTCAGTACTTCAAAAGAGACCGAATTGGACAGGAAGTGGATGAGGCTGGCATATCCCCACAAGTCAAACCTTGTAAGTAAGAGAAGACTCATATGAACACCACCACTCTCCCTGTAGTTTAAGACACTTGCTGCTGAGGGACCTCTATTTCTGCCCCACAAAGCCTGTAAGAGTGTCACGACCCAAGTCAAAATACCACTACTGACCATCTGCACCTAGCTTATAAATTAGTTTTTGCTTAAAAATGACAACAACAAAAACTCGTGTGCAGTAAACTTGCCTGCAGGTTTGCTTGCTGCAATCTTTTCTATAGGACTGTGGACCATGCTATCCACACCCAGCAGATAAGTAAGCTATGGCTGTGTTGTAGCTCTGCTTCCGATGTCTTTTCTGCCTGGATAAGCACTAGCCACAAGGAGGGTAGCTACAAAGACAGAGGACGCCAGTAGAAAACAGGGAGCACAGGTCCTCTGGAAGAGCAGCCAGTGCTCTTAATCGCTGAGCCATCTCAGAGGACCCGGGTTCAATTCCCAGCACCCACATGGCAGTCTACAGCTGTCTGTAACTCCAGTTCCAGGAGACCCGATGCCCTCACACAGACATATGCAGGCCAAATACCAACGCACATAAAATAAAATTTTAAAAAAAGAACAAAGTATGGAACACAGTAATCAACCTTGCAGGTGATAACGAAGTACATCCTGTCTCTCACTGATCTCACTTCATCCATACCATTCCTTGGACCATGAAAATCTCAACCACTCATGGCATTGAACAGCACCCTTCTAAGCAAGAACTGCTATAAACACCCTATATGTAATGTGTGACATGACTTAGGATCACCAATGGTGTATGAGCCATACTATGATGGTTCATACACCTGGATCTGAAAACGAAAAATCTAAGCAGAGGCAATATTGTTCTAAACGCAAGCACTGGAGCCTATAGGGAGACATCAATCAATTGTTATCAAGTTTTAGCTCTGATAATTATGCAGTCCTCCACTTATTCTTTTTCTTTTAGACTTCTGCAAAGACACAATTTGGCTAAATGAATGTTTTTTTAGGTGCATATATTTGTTTCACCCAATATATACTCGGAAGGAAACACTTCAAATGTGGAAACAGTGTTTATTAAGTAGACTGTATTTCTACTCATACTTTACAGGTAGCTGTGTGAACACAAAGTCCTGTACTAAATGTGGTAAGTGGCATGTAAATTTCATCAGCAAACACATCACTTCAATGACCACTGTTCACTGTGTGAAAGCAACACACGCTGACATGGGTACAGCATGCCCAGTGAAGGCTTTTGCCACACAGTTCCGACATAGGCTATCTGAGAGTTCTAGAATGCTGAGTTGGGCAGACGAACTGATTGATTGCCATGCTTCACCATTGGCGGTTAGCACTCCCAATCTAAAATCTTAAGTCTAAGTATGGCCTGAGCTCCCTGTGTTTGCCTTTGTATCTTTTGCCTTACTCATTGCTGTGTTGACCAGTGACTCCAACAGACTATTAGATGGAGAACAAGCCCTTGAAAAGCTGCAAGTATGAAAATAACTGGGGGAAAGAAGCTTCCCAAAGAGACAATAAACTTACTGCATATTTAATTAGCGCAGTAGGCCACACTCACTATCATCTAAGAAACACCCGCACTACTTGAAAAAGAAACAAAAACATAATCATCTTTGCCTGCCCAAAAGGTACCCAATCCTGTTTCTCTTTACAACTTCCATCAGTCTCAGGCTTCAGGACACTGAAATCAACATTGCCAGAAAGAATTTGGGCTGGAACATGGAAGGAGCAGTTAGTGAGTGGGAGTCCTAGTCTTGAGCTCTTGTGAAGGAGCCAGAATAGACTTAGGTCAAGTACAACATACATGCTACAGCATCCTTAGTACTTTACAAGCTTTAAAATACTAATACCAAAAACATATGAAAACAGTAATTTGACTAAAGACTCTTACAAAAACATCACTAATTTTCCAGCTAAGTACATCAAACTCTTCTTTAGTTGCTCTCCGTGCAACTCTGGGTGGGGATGGGGGAAGGGGAGTCTGGGCACAGGACACTCCGAGCCCTACTAGATTCTCCAGGAAGTCACTTCCAGCCGACCTGCTGGTAGCAGGTGGCATCACAGTTCAGAACATTGTCTCAGTATCCTCAATGACAAATTTCAAGCACTTGTATGTCTTAAACCTGTGACTACAAAACCTGATTCTAACACATTTTTGTCTTTACATACTGCTTTCAATTAATAGTGTAAAGAAGATCACACAAAATCGTTGATAATTAACGATTTTTTAAAAGATTATCTAGAGCTGGGAGATGGCCCAGTAAGTATGATACCTACCACACAGGCACAGAGACCTGTGTTTGGATCCACAGTCCACACAGAAAAGCCAGGCAAGCTCTATCTATAACCTCAGCCACAGGGGAGCAAAAGGAGTTAGGCAGATTCCTAAGGCTCTTTGGCCAGTCAGTCCAGCCACATTTATCAATTTCAGGTCTTAAGAAATAAGAGTGGGGAGTGGCCACAAAAAAAAAAAAAAAAAACCAAAAACCAAAACTGGACAGTGACCATCAGCTTCTACATGTACCGACATGCACATGTGCTCACTTCACACATACTTACACACACACACACACACACACACACACACACGGCGGGGGTATGATAATAGAAAAGATCAGGTGAGTAGGAAGGAAAAGCAACGATAATTTATTTATTCTATGAAACCCACTGAGACACAGTGACCCACTGCTGATCTTTGATCTTACCCCTCCATGCATGCACAGAGAAACACACATAAGCGTGTTCGTGTAAAGGTACGAAGGAACCAGTGGTCAGCTTGGACAAGAGTGAATGTGAGTGTCTTTGAGTAAACAGCATCAAACAATCCATGGCCTTGGGACATTACCTTTCTATTTTTTACCAAAATCACAGAAAATACTTCAGGATGAGAACACGAAGCATTCTTTTTCATAAGCAGAACAAATATTTACATTATCTCCTTTGGTTTATTTCTGTCCAAAGTTTCATAATATTTACTTTGCCTTTCCTGTGTGCTCATAACTCTCAAACTCTGTATTTTTATCACTAGGACTTTTGGTGCAGCAGAAACTGCCTTGTGAACACAATAGAAAATTCAGAGAGAATACTGAGTTGATGTGAGGATTCACGATAGCTTTCAAACAGCATTCTTGTTCATTGTTCAAGTTGCATTCTGTTAACTTATCTCTCTTAGAGTAGGCGAAGATTATTTCTTCTCCAGGGTTGTAAAGAAAGGTTCCCGTTTCAAGCTATCAGCTGGATAAGCACAGGAAGACGATCCTTCTTAAATAACTTAGAGTCGGGCACTATCAAAGATGCCCCCCCTTGAGTGCCTTCAGCCTTACCAAAAAAAAATCTCTGTGAAATTGCCATTCTTTTTGCAATAAAGGCTTTCAGAACCACAATACCAAGGGAAAAAAATGTAATTCCGAGAGGGACATAACAAGACTCTACTTTGTGTTATGAAGGCAATTTTTAGTTGACAATGATAACAGTAGAAAGGATGCTGAGGATGTGTCAATGCCGTTCCTGGTCTTAACTGCCAGTGAGCATTCAGCTAAACATTGTAAGTGCAAAGCAAAGGCTTTTATTTTGTTTATAAAATACAACTATGAGGAAAGTGACTTCACTGCCTGTGAAAACTTCCTCGCTCTCTACGATGTGCCTGCTTCCCTCCCACAATAAATACAGGCACTGAAGAATGTCTGGCATGAAAAACAATAACATAATAAACTAGAATGCAAAAAATGTCAATATTGACCAAGGCGTGGAACAATATAAAATAAATTCCGAGTTAGGTATCTGTAGGATTTTTCTAGTGGGAGCAGAGGGAGAGCATTCACTCCTCTGCCATTACCAATGTCCACACATCAGTTATAGCTGAACTTGTGCTGACCTCAGGCTCTTCATAGAATATTCTAAAAGCACCAGCTCAAAAAGCAAGGGGATTTCTGAGCCATGGGGCTCAGCTCACTTCCTGACTCTCTGAAAGCACATCCCTGTGAGGAGCATCAGCTTGCAATTCACGTAGGATTTTTTTAATCAGACTGTCCCACCGGACTCTAAAGATCATACAAACACTCTGGGCAACCATACTTCATGACTAAAGTGCCCAATCAGCTACTTTGTTTTGTTTTAGTTCCTGCAGTTTAAAAAGCCTTCATCAGCACAAGGCGATTCTTGGAGATTTCAACACGTAACCTAACACTTAAAGTGAAAGGCAAGTGAACAGAATACACCTGAAAATACTTCGAGAATGATATGGAAACTAACTGCTGACAGACAAGCCAAACAGTGTGTGCTGATTGATGGCTATCAAGGCCTTGCCACTTCCAACAGACAAGGTTTCAGAGTTGTCTCAGTCCTATGTTAAGTTTCAGGGAAGGTCTGGCTTGGTGCCTTAGGATCATATAAATACTTCCTAGGCACTAAACGAATCCACAGATGAGGACTGTGGGGAGATCCAAACACGCCGCTATCAAGACAAAGATGGAGGTACATAAGGCTCAACTCGCTAACAGAAGGTGCTGAACAAAATAATAAGGGAAAGCATGACAATGGTGTATCAGTAGACATACCACAGCAGAGGGGGTACTGGAGGAGGAGAAGGGTGGTGCTTCTATGGAGTAAGTAGAAGGACTGTCATGGAAAAGAAGCACAGATGAGTGAGGAGTCGGGAGAGATATCTCAGGGCATGCAGGTAGGCAGCCTTGAATTTGTATTAAATGAAGATACACAGAGCTACTGCTCCCACCCCCCAAAAAAAATGAAAAAAAGAAAGAAAAAAGAAAGACGTGACTACTCCTAAATAAGGTGGAGGAGAACGTTTATTGCAGGTATGAGGGAGAGCATGGTCAGAGGCAGAGACATCTGGGAAAGTGAACATGACCCCTGAGCTGGGTCATGTGAGGAGAGGGGGGAAAGGCGAGAGGAGAGGGAAGATCAAGAGGCAAGGAGGCCAAAAAAAAGGACTGAGTGTAGCCAAATGGCTAGATTAGAGCCTCAAGGGAAGGACAACCCAGCTCCTGGCTTGGAGAGTATAGCTTACCGGGGCAGGGTACGTCAGCCACAGCCTGAAACAGGTAGAGAGTGAGGGACGCTGGGGGAATCTGGCGGCCAGGCCTGCTTTGATATGTTGAATAGGACCTCAGCCATTTGTCCTTGGTTTGAGACCCAACCATAGGCCCCATGGCTTTACAGTGGTGTTGGTGGTGGAAAAGGATTTGGCAACGCCTTCTCTGCAACCAATAATAAGTGTCAAATTGCACCAGGGTAGCAAATTGGAGTCAGTGCTATTGGGGGTCAGGCAAGGAAGGAAAGGAACAATGTCCCTCTCATAAGCAAACACTTTCTGGATGGATTAACAGGCATCCTGTTCTGCCTCTCCTGCTACGAGGCTCACAGAACATGTGGCCTTCTCAGAGTCAGTCTGGCAGAGCCATCGTGCATCCACTGTCATTGCCTTGAGTGACAAGAAGTGATTTCGCTTTTCAAAGACAACCAACTGTTAGGAGAGCTGAAGGGCACTGCCCTTGTGACTAAGGGAAGGAATTCTCCCATTGTCACCATGTACTCCTGCTCTCCAGGGATGCTCTGACAGATCTACAGAGGAATAAGTCCTGAAATGGAGAAGTGACATGGAGTTCAAGCTACATGGTACTCTGGGGTATGACAGGTGATGGAAAGATTTAAGTTCTACTAAGAAATCTATCCAGAGTGTTCACACACACACACACACACACACACACACACACACACACACACACACTCTGACAGTTTTGTTCAAATAAAGCAAGCAAAACACACAGTTGTGATCACAAAAAAACCGCAGATGGATTATGGCTGCCTCCTTTATTGAAGTTGCTCGCTGTACATCACTCTGAGTAAGGAAAATGGAGGTGATAATTAGCAAGAGGCTCATTCTCAGGTTCTCATGAAAATGAGTTCTGAACTCTCACAAAGCCTTGCTTTTCCATTCAGGGCATAATCTTCAGTGAAGACTCGCCACTGGTCTCACTCATGGTCTTCAGCTGTGCAGCAGTTCTCTACTAGAGAAAGCTGATTAACTCACATGGATCTGAGTTCACTTGGCTCCCAGATTTCTTTCCATGTGTAAATTCAAGGTGACTGAGACAGTTGGTCATCACAATATGGGTAATCCTATTTGTACCGACCACGTAGAAGTCAGGGATCCCACACAGACCACCCTCTCCCACTAATCCCCTCCAAATAGAGAATTACGAATTACTTGGTTGAAAAACTTCAACAGTGTGTGGGTTGAAATTCTGATCTAAGCTTGTTTTCTTTAGGAGAAAACTCATTTATTATTATTCTCTATATTTCTAAGGTAATACTCATATCAAAATTAGCATTAAGGCCTAGATATAGTGGTAAAGCATGTGTTTAGCATGTATGAAGTCTTGGTCAATTTCCAACACCAAAACCAAATACCAATAGGCACTCAAATACAGGTTGAGCCAAAGAGACTTTGCTTTTAGTACATACTGAAATATTAATCCAAATGACACAACATGAACTTCTAACTGTGAATCATATAACACATATTTATTTTTCAAAGGGGATTAAACATTACAAATATATTAGGATGGGTCTCATGGTGTCAGAGTTAGCAATCTGAATCCAATGATCCATACTTAGGGGCTATGGAGCAGGGTAATCCCTTCAGTTCATGATCACACAGGACTGGCTCATCATTAAGTTATATACAGTAATGAACAAACTCTGGTGTTGCACAATTTTTTCCAACCTATATAAGTGTATGTAATGGGCTGGTCTCTGCTTCTGAGCAAGTTAACCTGTAAACAGGATCACATCCTGGTGTCCTTCCTGATTCCAAGATCAACACAGCTAGTTGGAATCTTCTCTCTGTCAGTAAAGACTTCCTAATAGAGAATTGTTTCATAAGTGCCTTAGACAAATTCAGAGAGGCTTAAGCCACTATAACCTTTTTGAATAATGCATTAACTTTTCCGAGATAACAATGATATGCTAATAGGTTACATAATATAAAAGCCTTATGAAAATTTATGAATTAAAAAAATGTTTCCAGAAACTTCTCCATGTCTTGAATCTTCAGTCAGGTCTAATTCATCACTGCCTGTATCTAGAAACCTCAGAGTACCAGTTCAGGGTTGCTGTAGAAACTGGACGAAAGAACACTCATGGAAAGTATGGGTATGTTTGTATCAAGAGGAAAAAGTCATATTCTGAATCTAGCATTTCTTATCTTTGAAGAGAGAGCCTTTTGATTTTAAATAGTTATCAGCACCTAACATTACAGAATATGAAAAGTTAAAATTCAGTAATGCATATAAAATGAATATTAAGCATTTTTATTAAGTTACCCAGATTGACCCAGCCGGTAGCCAGCAGGAAGAAGAAAAGGAAATGCACATAGGTACAAGAAATGTCCTGACCTATTTGTAGACACTCATCTACCCAATGCACAGTGCTTGCTACCTCCTGAGTGCTACCCCTACAAAGATGTCTGCCATGTACTCCGGGAGCAGGAGAGGAGATTTTCTGCTCCAAAGAAAATGCTGACTGTATGAAGAGATATGACACACTGCTTGAAGGAATGTCTTATGCCACTTGAAATAGACAATCTTTCCTCATTTATCTGCAAGATGTCTGCCTGCCAAGTTGTCTCTAAGAGACAAACTACTAAGGTCACTGCAGCTCATGTGTCGTCACTTCCAGTGACAGAGCTGCAAATGCAGTGTGGCAGAGCTGACTCACCAAGCCCATGTGGTATTTTAAACCATCTGCGAGCTCTTAACTCACACAGTTTAACGGCAATGTGAGCTCTGGCAGCTAATACATGGTTGATGAACTTCCATTCTTGACAGCTTACTCTCAGTGAATTACTAATTCCAAAACAGGGTGAAGGAGGACTCTTCAAGCTGCTAAGACTTTCTTGGTTCATCTATGTAACTACAGCATTCAGTTTTTGTCTTGTGTCCAGCCACGTCTGTAATTTTGAAACTGAGATAGGAGGGCATGGATTCAAGACTCAAAAAATAATAAAATAAAATAAAGTTGTTTCTTAAAAAGAAGTTCTCTTATGGACAAATTTTTATTATAAACTCATTACCATTAAATTACTAAATCTCTTAGTAGGTAGTTATCTGTAGTCAAATAGCCTAGTGTTGTTTGAGTTTTTTAAAAGTATGAATATACACCTTACTTAATTACTAAATGAGTGTTCTCAAAACAGTTTCTAGAAAATATTATTTCCAAGAGAGAGGAAGCATTTTCTTTTTTAATCAAACACATGGGAGAAGATCTTTCAGGATAGCTGGATAACAGAAGCTTTAAGAAAATCTTGTAAGTTGAAAGCTGAGTCACCTTTAACCAAGCTTTTCCAAATGAATTTGGTCGGGGGAACCATTCACACAGCAGGAGAGAGCTCACCCAGACACCTCAACTACATGCTCCTTTCATAAAGAGAAGGCTGATAAAGCATGTTTCATGTTGCACACATGTAAGCAGAAAGTTGACATAATAGCCATAGGTAACATGGCAGCATACTATGAGGTTTGAAATGGGTGACTAATCAAAACTTAACTACTGTGTAAGTTAAACAAAACCAAAGGAATCCTTAAAGGGAACACGAGTGGAGAGTGCTGTTATAAAGCACCTGCAGAGGCACCATGCCGAATGATTGGACATGCAGAGAGCATGCTGAGAAAATCTGAGTTCACAAAGCCTACCGTATTTCAGAGGTAAATCACAAGAATTTCAAAGGTGTACGTAAATAAAATTCAAGAAGTTCAAGGAGAAAAAAAAATCTTATAAGGACCTAATATGGGCTGGATATCTAGGTGCTGTTTGTTCGTTTGTCTGGGTTTGTTTTGCCTTTTACACTACACGGGTAAAATGAATAAAAATGATTTGTTAAAAGTTACGGCCATGCAGGAGAGTACACAGATGTAATCTCAGCACTCAAAGGTTGAGGGGCAGAAGGGCTGTTGAGTTTGAGGCTGGTTTCAGTTATATAGGAAAGACTGTACCCTCCCCTTCCTCCCCTCCAAACAGTATTGTTTTCATTTTACAAAAGAAACATGAAATGGCTGACAACAGGTGCACGTAATTTAAACCTCATCCTTAGGTTCCAAAATCACCCTTGCAAAATTTAATAAAATGACATTAGGTGAAGATGATGAGTGAATGAGAACTAAGGAGAGAAAATACCAACATCTGCTGAAGTGCACTCCTTGGGGGAGGAACAAATTAGTGCTTTGTGTTCATAATATAGAGCACTCTGATTTCATAGTAGAGAATACAAATTACCTCTCATTTTCACACCATCTAAGAGAGGTCAGCCTGACTCCTGAATGATGTGCTTCGGAGGAGGATTCGGAGAGCTTTATAAAGTAGTGTTGCATGTTACACATGTCTTGCAGCAGCTAAGTAAAAAGATGATGTAATCTCACTATTTGGTAAATAATGCCATGCTAATGGGTACCACATAACATGGTAAACATCATACCAAGGCCAGCTGGCTAAATTTCCACTTAGAAAGCAGGGTAGTATGAAACACAGGAAAGCTATACCACTAGGGCAAGACAGAGCACTTCTCTGTCTTGTCTAAAATAAAAAATACGTACTGCTATTAAATGGAGCAAAAAGACTACTGAAGATGGATCTCACACAATCACAGCTGACACTGAACCCAAAGTTGTGAAAATACATGCGAAGGAAGTATCCTTGTTTGAAGATCACAGAGTTTCTTAGGGTTTCTATGGAGTTACACAGCATTGACTCTCAAAAGACAAGAGATTACTAATTAAGGAGCTCATCTCTGGGAAGACTACATCTCCTACTCTCAGCATCCTTAGTGGCTGGTAGTTCTTTGTCTAGGGGTGGGACCTCCATGAGAGTTCTCCCTTCTACCTTCGCATGTCTAGTGGTGGTTGGTATCCTTGTTCAGGTGGCCATAGTATTGACATTTCATGGGTATAGCTTCTCTGTCATTTCTAAGAGACACAATCTCACACCAGACTTCCTGGGCCTCCCATCAAATGCTCAAAGATGTTCCCTGAACCTTAGGTGTAGGAGTTGTGTTGTGAATGTATCCATTGGAGTTGGGTACCCTGAGATCAGTTGTTCTCTGCTTTTTAACCAATTGTGATTTTTTTCTGTAATGGTCTCTGTTACCAAGAGAAACTTCTTTGATGAAGGGTGACAGCCACACTCAATGGTGGAACACTTATTTATCATGTGGGAAGTCCTGGGCTCTATCCCCAGAACTACCAAAATAAAATAAAATAAATAATACAGAGAGGAGAAGGAGGAGGAGGAGGAGAATGAGGAGGAGGAAGAGAAGGAGGAAGAGGAAGAGGAGGAGGAGACTATGACAACTGAGCTGCTCAGTTGCTCAGTGACAGACCTTAAGTGCAAGGCCCTAGGTTTGTTCCCAGGAGAGTGGAAGGCAGGCTGTCCAAAGGGAAAGAAGGAAATAAAGAAGAAAAAACAAGGAAAATTTACATAGAAAAAGGAAGAAGCTGAGCATGTCCAGTATTCCTGTAATCCCAGCACTGGACTATGGAGGCTGAGTAAAGCAAGAGGATGAGTTCAAGGCCAGCCTGGGCTATACAGCAAGACCCTTTGAAAGAAAAGAGAGGAAGAGAGGAGGGGAGAAGGGAAGGAGAGGAGGAGAGGAGGAAAACCTACAGGTTTTCCTGCCTGGCCCACAGTCAGGACAAATCTCTGACACCCGCCAGTCCTACAGCTGCTCAGACCCGACCAAGTAAACACAGAGACTTATATTGGTTACAAACTGTATGGCCGTGGCAGGCTTCTTGCTAACTGTTCTTACAGCTTAAATTAATCCATTTCTATAAATCTATACCTTGCCACGTGGCTCGTGGCTTACCAGCATCTTCACATGCTGTTTGTCATCGCGGTGGCTGGCAGTGTCTCTCTGACTCAGCCTTCCACTTCCCAGCTTTATTCTCCTCCTTGCCCCGCCTATACTTCCTGCCTGGCCAATGGCCAATCAGTGATTTATTTATTGACCAATCAGCAACACACTTGACATACAGACCATCCCACAGCAAAAACCAGAAAGAGGAAAGGAAATGGAAGAAAGAAAAGGGAGAACAGAGAGGGAGGAGAAGGAAGGAGAGGTAAGAGAAGAGAAAAAGAGAAAGAAGGGAGGGAGAGAGCAATACATACTCCTCTTTAGAAGAGCTTGGCCATGGCAAGTGTGTCTTGAAGCAGACTATAGCAACACACCAAACAAATAATCCTTTTTTAACTTTTAAGGCAGAGTCTCAGTACAGAGCCCAGGATGGCACTGAGCTCCCAATCTTCCTGCCTCAGAGTGCTGACATTACAGACATGACCACTATGTCCAGCACAGTGTCTTTTCTCTTGTTTGATATCAGTTCTGAGTTTTATAAAACTAGGAACTCTTGAGAAGATCTGTTTTAGGTATACCTATTTCACTAAAGTGTCCCATATTATTAAGATACGTATCCAGAAATGACTCATTTGTTTGTCAAAAATTATGCTAAAGGTTAACTCCTGTTTCTATATTCACCCGAGTCTGGACAGCACAAGCATGTGAACTTAAAACACCCAAACAGAGACTTCACTCTGATTTAGCAATTCTTATTTTTAGTAGCAGCTCTCTCTTCCTTCCCTCCTCACCACCATAGCAAACAACAAAACTGGAGATTGTGGGGAGAGGGGTCCTGCTTAACCAGCTAAAATCATCCTTTAGATGGAGATCCACTACTAAAAAGAAATCCTGGTTCCGCCCCCCACTTTTCAGTACACCTATCCTGATGCAATATACATTTATGTTATCAATAAAACAGTAAAATGGACTATGAAATAAAATACTTCATTATTTACCCAAAGTGTGCCATGGCTTGCCAGCAAAATGTAACAATTTTGCAGTTCACAGTGACTCTATTAACTTTTCTTTCTTAAAGACATCACAGTGAAAAGCAATGCATTCATTCAGCCAGACATTCAAATATGCTGGCTCCTTTTACTAAAAGAAAACTGATAACTGAACTCTTCTTGTCAGAAACATAGCTGTATTGAAATCATTATGGAAATAAGAAAATATCTATTATGGTGTGTTTAACTAAGGACCACGGGACAATGCTTTAGAGCCAAAATGAATGACAAAATAGAGAAAAATCCCCAATTATAATAAGCCCTCTGAATTGAAAAGCCAATTAGTGACAATTGACTTGAAATTGTCACTGAATTCAAGTCATCTTAAAGATCCAACTGTTCTCCTAAAAGAGAAGAATTGACAATACAAACATGATCTATAATTATGACCATGAGATTAAATGATGGCCAGGTCTAGAATCTCAAAACTTTGATATGACATGCTACCAAATGAAGAATCCATCTCTCAAACAGGCAGTTAAAAGGGAATCTGATCAAGAGTTGCTATGTCATCATAAAAAATTATGCATGACAGATGATATTTAAGTGACACCAAAGAAGACTTAATTTAAAGGGAAAAGGGGGATTATTAGCAATGCTACATGCTCAGTAAGTTCAGCCTTAAATCTCTACCTTAGACATTTCAGCAAAATGTTCATTCAAGACAAAATCCATAAAAAAGAACAAGGTCCCATTATAATGAGTTAGATAATATCTGGATGCCCAAAACATTCTTTTTAAAAGTAAGGATCAGCTCTTCCTCACACTTAAAGACTGTCTCCCACTGCTTATTCATCATGGGTCTGCTATGCAATTACACTTTCTGCCTCATTTGTAGAGTATTCTCCACATACACTCATCTCTAAGTATGGAGTTCTCTGGCTTAGCACTTACCTAAAGAACACATAAACACTAGGTTATTTCAACTTTGTCTGAGGGAAAAAAAAAACAAACAAACACTAAATTATGCTAATATAGTTCTTTGAATTGAATCTTAAAGTCATTTCTGAGAAAAATAATCTGTGGTGACTCAGAAAAGATCCCTGCCTTAGTGTTTATAACTAATTTTAAATGTTTGTTCAAGGACCCCAAGGTTTGGCTAATGTAAAGAACAGTAAACAGATGGGGAACTGGTCTTCCTGATCCAATCTAATCTACACTGAGTTCACTACAGTTCATTGCTGAAACTCAATGTCAAAAAAAAAAAAAAAAAAAAAAGATTTAAGAACCTGATAGTTGTAAATTATTGGAAGCCTAAGAAGAGAGCCTATCAACATCATACATTCAATTATTATTACCACATTAGCTCCGATCTTGATGTCAACACTGGCATAACTGTTTGTGTAACGCTAGATCCAGATTGCTTGTCAGTGTGCTGATTGCTGTTATGTATGATTAGTCAGGGGACAAAGGAGCAGACTAATCAGTAACAGATTAGGAATGCAATCTTGTTACACATATTGGGGCTCTATTAACTAATTAACCATTAGGATAAGAGAAAAAAAAAAAAACCAATCCTAACTAGTAGGAGAAAGTGTGTGGTATTTTGATTGTGTCCTGACAAATAAAGCTGGCTTTGGAGTTGGAGCATGGCTCTCTCCTTCTCTAAACCGAAGCATGCTTGTCAAAATAAAATCCAAAATCTCTATCTCATGTCAGCAGAGCCACCTGATATAGGACAGAAGAGAAATCAAAATTAAGGGAATATTCTATTGCCACTAACCTCCTAGTTCTTTGGTTTTATTTTGACTCTTTAACACTTTTCTTAAGGTATAAATATTACCTCAAAATTTATAAGATTTTTATATATACATATATTTGTAAACTTTTTGTCATGAAATTAATGGTCATATAGAGTACTAACTAATTCTAGAAAAAGGCCTCATCTAGATTCCTGTACATGATTCCGGGTTTGAATCTCTATCAGGTAACTAGGAATTAAGTTTTTTTTTTGTTTTTTTTTTTTTTTTTTTTTTTTGTTTTGAGAGACAGGGTTTCTCTGTGTAGCTTTGCGCCTTTCCTGGAACTCACTTGGTAGTCCAGGCTGGCCTCGAACTCACAGAGATCCGCCTGGCTCTGCCTCCCGAGTGCTGGGATTAAAGGCGTGCGCCACCACCGCCCGGCTAGGAATTAAGTTTTTATACTCTGGATGTACATAACAAATGATGGTCCTTTAAACTCTTCAAGATCTGCTGCATATGACATTTAAAATGTTTGAGTTTTTGGCAGTGAACCATGAACATTCCTAACAGTGACCTTGAAGTCTCCAAAAGGATGATGAGGCCCCACAAAGATGATTCCACCTGGATTATGGTAACACCACTAAGCTGACAAATACCACCCAAGGATCAGCTTTGAACTACAAACTGCTCTGGACAATTTCAAGGTCGCTAGTTGAGATGATCCAGCCTCACAGTCTGCTCTAGCCAGGACTTGACATAAGCCCTGCACTTTCCCATTACACAGAGACTAGACAACAAATGATACAGCTACCTCTCCCAGGACTTGACAATTATCCTGGGATGGTTTGGGGTTGGTAATAAAAGTTAGGGTAGAAAGTGAATTAGGTACAAAACTTTGGACTCACAAAGATAGGATAGATAATGGAGTATTTTCTCTGAATTTGTCAAATGCAAATGCACTGGATATATATATATATATATATTTGTATATAGTTATTGTACTTACTGTATATAGTTTTTCTAATTAGTTAAAACCTTCACTTTTTATTTAGACAAAAAGGGGGAAATGTAGTGTGAGATTTTGATTGTGTTCTGACAAATAAAACTTGCTTAGAGTCAGAGGGTGGAGCTAGCCACTAGCTGACCAAAGAGGTTTGGAGGACTGTAGACAGAGAGGAGACAGGAAGTAGTAAGGTGGGGCTGAGAGAGGATCTTAGACCTTCTGGGTAGAGGAATGGTAGAGGTAGGAAGTGACTGTGGCTGCTCCCTGTTCTCTGACCTTTCAGGTTCTTACCCCAATATTTGACTCTTGGTTTTTTACTGATAAAGATTAATTAGATTAATGCTTCAAGAAAGCTTTCCCCATCCAGTAGGATCTGGTTGACTAAGTAATAAATAAGTAACACATAATGATTCCATTTTTGAATTTTTTTTTCTATCTATTTCTTCACTGCTGAAAACTTAAACATTTTAAGTCCCAGATCTGGAATTTAACTTGGTTGTGACCTTGACTGGGAACATGTAAAGAACAACCTGTTTTCTCTAATCTAACCTGACTTCTCTCTGGTGTTGGAGCCACACAACAGGGATTAATGAAGCACAGGACAGAGAAGCTGTGTCTGCCCATACACAGTTTTGTTACACATTTACTTCAACTTTTTGTTTTATTTTATATTTCATAGGAACTGCTGAAGTATTAGTGTTTAGCAGTTAAGAAGCAGCTCACTGAGTTCTAAAGTGTGAACACATTCAATCTGAAGAACTGGCAGGGGGGGAGGAATCACACTCTACACTTGACCGTGTAGTAATGCACAGTGTATAAAATCTGTCTGCTCACAGCAATTAGCTGAAGATGGCTGCTGGTTATTCTCTGGACTTTGAAAATCTGTGTTTCAGACATCACAGTAAGTGATCAATGGCCTTCAACACTTCTATGTAGCAATCATGCTTCACCTTCCAGCTTTTCCACCCGGCCCTGTCGTGAGGTTGGTGATGTTTTTCTCCACATCATCAGTACAACTACTATGATCATCATCATTTCTCCTTGGGATCTGTTTAGGTGTCATCTGGTATTTTCCTTGCCTCTGCTTCAAAAATTTTTGTATCCCAAGGTAAGGTCTGCACAATTTGGGGTCAGTCTTTGCCAGCTCCCAGGCAATAATTCAGCTTTGGAATTTTTTTAACCTGTTCAAAGAAGCATCATCTCAGCAACACATGAAAATAATAATAATATAATAACAATAGTAAATAGGAAACATCAAAAAAAAATTTGTGAATCAAGGGTTGGGGAGAAGGCTCCATAGTGAAAGAGCTTGGTGCACAGCAGGAGAATCAGAGCTCAGATACCCAGCACTCACACAACTGTCCAGTAGGCATGGCTGCCCACCTGCAATTCCAACCTCAGCGGGTAAAGATGGGGAAATCCCCAGATCACTTTGGTTAAAGTCCCGCTTCTCAGGAAGATCTGGGATTGACTGAGAGACCCTGCCTCAAAAAACAAGTTGGAAGAGTAATTAAGGGAGCTTCCCTACATCAACCATGAACTTCCACATGCTCACTCACATGAGCATATACAGACAGACAGACAGACAGACAGACACACACACACACACACACACACACACACACACACACACACACATCTATATCACATACATTTACATTGAAGGAAAAATAGTGCAAATCAGAAAATTTTTAGTTGAAAATTAACATTCAAGCAGGTGATGAAACATGTTTTAAATAGGTAAATAAGAAAAGGCTACGTTATGAAGCAGAATGTTCTCAAAATCCATCTATCCTTGCAATCTTTCCTTTGTGGATACTCAGGCCCCATTGTAATAGAAAGCATAAATATTTTATTTTAAAAGACAATTTGCTTTTCATAATAAGTTTCTAAGTGTGATTCCAGGGGAACACAGTCTCTTGTCTGAGTTGCTTCTCTCCACACACAACAGAACAGTGGTAATGATATTGTCTTGTGAATGTATTGTGAATACGTCAGAATTCAAACTAAGAACACATTTTTAACCTAAGATTTACAAAGATTCCTCCAGTACCATAACAATCATTTTTCTCAGGGTCAAGATCATTTGACATGTTCTAAAACCTACATATCTGAGGTACTCGCATAGACACAAAGTAAAAATTTATCACCCTTTACTCAAAAAGATTATTATTCAAATTCACTGAATCTTAACATTCCATCAAATCTCCCTGTACATACCACAATGCTTATCTCCAGATGTTTTTAAAGAGCCTCGAACTTAAACTTCCAAGGAACAGGTAGTAAGAGATATCCCTCATTAGAATTAATCTCTGTGCATAATCGCTTAGCAAGCCAAGGATAAAGCCAAGATTAGATTACCTCAGGATCATAGCTTACCAAGAAGGTGAGACTGGCTAATATGATTACCTGTAGAGGCTTCTAACTTCTTACTCAGGAATTCAAGATCTCACCAAACTACCAGGAAGTTTAAACTTAAAATGAGACATAAATATGCATGCCCTATGACCTCCACAGCTTAGAAGTTTTCAGGTGCAATTCAAACACAAATTAATTTTAAACTATTTCCAAAATAGTGATGCTTGAACTCTGCCAAAATATGCAAACAAAATCCAAAGGAACTTTTTAAAGAAAATGTTAGATTACATTTCATTCATTTACTTGTGTGTTTATTTACTCGTGTGTGTGTGTGTGTGTGTGTGTGTGTGTGTGTGTGTGTGTGTGTGTGTGTGTTTGCGTGCACGCATGTTCAGAGCATGCTAAGACATGTGTGGAGATTAGAGAAGAATTTTTAAGAATCAGTTCTCTCTTTCCCCCATGTAGGTCTATACAAGTCTCAGGATAGATCTGTGGTCTTCAGTCATCAGGTCTCAAGGAAACCACCTTGACTCACTGAACCAACTCACCCTTTCTTTTAAAGACAGAATCTAAGCCCAGGCTAGCCTTCAACTTGTGATTCCCCTGCCCCAGGCATCAAGTACAACAGTTTCTCTCTTAATTCTTTTAAATATGTTTTTATTTCTATGTTTGTGTGTACACGCAAGTGTACGTGTGGTGTGCATCATCTATCCTCCATTACCATTCTGCCTAGTCCTTGTGAGACAGGGTCCCTCCCTGAATTTGAGACATTTTTATCTGCTAGGTGGGGTAAGCCAGAAAGCTCAGTGATTTTCTTGTCTCTGACCCATTGGAACTGGGGTTCCAAGTGTGGGGTATAAGCCTGGGTTGTTAAGTGGATGCTGGGATCCAAATTCTAGTCCTTGTGACTGTGCAAAGAGAGATCTTAACTGCTAAGTCATCTCTCCAGCCCCTAGAATTCTCCTTTTCACACAATGAAAAAGCAGTCTAATTGTCTTTCTGCTTCTCCCCCTCCCTGAATGCTGGGGAGTAAACTGAGAGCATGGCTAGCCAAGCAAGTGATGGATCACTGTGCTACTAAACTGTCCCCAGCCCGAATCCAATTATAGGCTTCTTTGATTCTTTTTTTAACCAAGTTTTTTTTGTTGTTGTTGTTTTTCTTCGTCATGTACCAAGATAAAATGAAAAAAAAAAAAAATAGAGAAGGTATCCATCATACTCAGCTATGGTGGCAACTTCATTCTTAAAATGTAAGCATCTTGTTGGTCTAGACGGTTCCTCCATCAGAGGGTAAATGAAAGCCTTGGCTGGAAGATATGAGAAGTAGAGGAACCCCCTTTGTCTTTCTCCTTTCATTTCCGCAGTTCTACCAATAAGGAAGCAGGTAGGATACACCTCACAATAAAGCCAGCAACCTATTGGTAGGGAAACCTGGATTTACTTTTGAGAAAGAGTTCCACATTGGTGACTCTTCCCTTGCAGGTCTCCTATCATTGGGGTGTGCCTCTGTTGGAGACATGGGGACCCCAATCTCTTCTTGTTTTCTTCCCAGTCACAGCCATGAGGTGAATGAGCTTCCATGTCCCGTGTGCTTCCATTGTGCTACACTGCCTTGCCACAGGCCCAAAGGGACCAGGCTGGTCATCTCAGGCATTTATAAAACAGAAGGCTAAGCCAGTAAGAAATGTGTGACCACCAAGCTCCATCTTAAAGCTACAAGGCTCTAGGGAAAGCTGTTTTACATTTAAGCAAGTCATGCAGTTCTCAATAAGATTACTGAAGTGTTTCCCCCCCTCTAAGAAAAACTGAAATTTCATGTGTAAGAGTCTGACTCCTGTAGCTAGAGTTTTCCTGCCTGGCCCACAGTCAGGACAAATCTCTGACACCCGCCAGTCCCACAGCCACTCAGACCCAACCAAGTAAACACAGAGACTTATATTACTTACAAACTGTATGGCCTTGGCAGGCTTCTTGCTAACTGTTCTTACAGCTTAAATTAATCCATTTCCATTAATCTATACCTTGCCACGTGGCTCGTGGCTTACTGGCATCTTCTCATGCTGCTTGTCATGGCGGCGGCTGGCAGTGTCTCTCTGACTCAGCCTTCCACTTCCCAGCTTTATTCTCCTCCTTGCCCCGCCTATACTTCCTCCCTGGCCACTGGCCAATCAGTGATTTATTTATTGACCAATCAGCAACATACTTGACATACAGACCATCTCACAGCAGACCCCTATCATTTATCTTTAGTATCTATACCAATTTGAGTTATAAGTAATCACAAAAAAATGGAGTTTTAAATAGCTGTTCATTTACCTCAGACCATCTAATCCCTGATCTCCTTCCCAGAAAGCTAAGTGATGAGGAGCACTGATTACTTCCTCATCTGATAAGACACTGGACCCAAGGAAGGCTTGGTGGCTTTCTTTCTTTTTTTTTTTTTCTTTTTCTTTTGATTTTTCAAGACAGGCTTTCTCTGTACGACACGCCTGGCCGTTCTGGAACTCGATTTGTAGGCCAGGCTGGCCTTGCATTCAGAGATCTGCTTGCCTCTGCTTCCCGAGTGCTGGGATTAAAAACATACATGTGCCAGCAGGCCTAGCTGGCTTAGTAGTTTTCTAAAAACACAAAACTGGTTGTATGGGTAAGCCATGAGCCTAACTCCAATGCAAGTCAGTGTATCTCTTCATCTTCAAGTCTGGGTTTATGAAAAATGGTTCCAAAGAAAGCAGACTGGTGTCTTTGGAACACTGGTTTTCAAACTGGGTTCTGGGAAACCTTGTGGTTTTTTTCTTCATGTCCCAGAATCTGAGGTAAGCCAAACAAGGTTTCAATGAAATCAAACAGGGTCTTTAAATATATTTTATAATGGGAGTTCTATCCAATCTATATTTTGCTTGAAAAAAAAAAAATACATCGACTTTTAAACTAAGTGAAACGTCACCACCTTATTATATTCTGACTACTAAGAGTTCTGATTTACAACCAGGAAGACGACTCCAGTAAAAGTACTTACCAACAGACCCGACAAGCCGAGTTCCCTTGTGGACCTGAGTTCTGCCCCCAGGTCCCATGGTGGAAGGAGACAACCAACTCTCCACAGCTGTCGTGTCACCGCCACAGCTGTGACGTGGCATGCTCTCACACATGCAACACTAATAAGTACGTTTTTCAATCAAGTATTCTGAAGGCAGCACGCGCTGGGCAAGTGGGACACCTGGGAAGACCAGGAACCTAACACCGAATCAGGAAGAGCCACCGGAGCCGCCTTACTTGGAAATTCTAGATCATTTCTGTTTTTCTAAAGCCATGACAGTGTGTTTCTAAAATTCAATATTTATAACCTGGGGTTTTAAAAAAGGACCTACAGAGTAATAACATAAAACCCTCTGGTCCCCATCCCAGAGATACAAAAGACAGGCAGTCCTATTTCTGTCCCTTCACTTAAGGGATCTGAGTCATGGTTACCCAGTGATCTTTCTGATGAAAGCAAATACATATTTGTCCCATAAACAAATGGTTTCCCTAGGAAACTCGGGTGCCCCTAAGCTGCAGCTATCTGATAGGTATTTCTGTGGCTCTAAGGGATATTTATAAACTCATAAGGGTTTAATATCCTGTACAAAGATTGTCTAAATTAGTAACAATGTATATTGATAGCTAGTGGCCTTTTTCTTATCTCTATTGGTTTAATTGCAATGTTCTACAATCAGAAACCTTTTGGTAGCCTACAGGCAGAAGTCAACACAGACAAACAACAATAGAAACAGTTGCCAAAGAAGGCAATGTCTGCAAGGCTGCTGAAACTGGTTGGCTTATGTTTGAAATTTCATGTAAGTTTTTTGTTTGTTTCTTTGGTTTGGGTTCTGAAACCATCTCATGCAGCTAGGCTAGTCTAGGCTACTACCCCAGGATGCTCTCGAACTTCCTATGTAGCACAGATGACTTTGAACTCCTGATTCTTCTGCTTCTGCTTTCCAGGTACTGGGGTGACAGGTGTGCCCATCTTGCCTGGCCACTTGAAATGGTATGTAGATTTTTAAAAAAATCTTTTTAGAAATATGGCAAGTCATAAAAACTATGCACAACTGTACATGCTGTAAGATTAAAAAATACCAGGATTATAAAATAATTACAGGACATCAATGTGCTGGCAAATCCTGTCATCTTGACCGTATTGAGAGATACCTGTGGCATTAAATGAGGCATACCTTTAGATGTTTTTTCTAAAGGGCTTTTCCAGAAAGGATTAACTGAGGGGGACGACCACAACGGCACTGTTCTCTCTACTTCCTGATCCTCTCAGATGTGACCAAGCTCCTGAGGCCAAAGGCTAATAAGCTCCTGTCACCACGCCTTCCCCATGGTGACAGACTCTATGTCCTGAACCATAAGCCAAAATAAACCTTCCCTTCCTTAAGTGGCTTCTTGTTAGGTCACAGCAAAGAGAAAAGTAACTAAGACAATCATTCTCAACACCTTAAAAATTTAGTACTGGAGTGGAACTCAGTTCCAGGAGGCCTTGTGGGAGACACACTAGTGGAGTTCAAGGAGCTTATATAAAACGATGTAGTACAGAACCTACCTCCACACATTGTTCTGTGTATTTGAAACCCTCTCTACGTTATATAGGGTACCCACTGCCATTTTAATGTTACAGTTGCTATGCTATATTATTTAAGAGCTAATGACTCCCCCCCCCCAAAAAAAGTATACATGCAGGCTTTTTTCCAAAATATGTTTAATCCAGTTGATTCAATGGGAAATACAGACCCCACTGGCTATATTCTGTAAATGCATAGTTTTCAGTGGATGCAATAACCCACTGTCTACTACTCAGTATTTATCAATGTAAAACACACACACATGGTGGTGAAGTGTCCCACTTTGGTCAAAAGAAAAAAGGATGACTATCCCCAACATCACTGCCTACTTTCATGGCAAGGTGCTTGTAACGTATAGAGATTATGGGGAATCTTTGTCATGCTTCTGCTTTAATGTATATCATATCACTTGATACCCTGAATTAGGTGGTTTGTTATACTTTAATAAGCCAGAAAGAGTCCATGAGTAGTGAGCTGCTGAGGGTACAGGAAACACTGTGATGAGAGATGGGGAAGGAGTGAGGTAGTCTGTTGACTCGGAGGAACAAATCCGACACTGGAACTTAAAACAAAAGGACAGGAAAATGAAGGTTTCACCCTTTGACCTTAAAGAATGCTTTGGTCATGAGCATATACCTCAATCTCAGATATAAGTGACTTATCAGATTAACTGTGGAGGAAAAAACAAACAATGAATCAAACAAACAATAAATGGGCTTCTTCCAGAAGCCAAAAAAATCAGGTCAATAAGTTCTGAGTACTTAGGTACGTTTGCAATAACAGTCCTTGGTCTTGGGTTTGCCTCAGGATCAACTGTGGGTCTTGGCCCACACCCAGACTATGAAAACTCATGCATTCATACCATGGCCAGTCTCACAAATTATCTGATTCTGAAATCACATATAAAAACAAACAAAAAGCCCACCTCAATATACGTTTTATGGGAAATCTCTCATTCAAAAGAAATGTCAGTACTGGGATAGATCTCACTGGGGTAGCACCACTTGCTGAGCATACACACATAAGGTTCTAGTCTGAACCCCAGCTTAGGAGGGGGAAAAAAAAGTTCAGGCAGAAAGAATCAGAAGTACTGTTAGAATCATGTTGAATAGATTACCAAATGAACTAGTAGCCAAGTAGTTTATAAACCCCAACTTTACTTCTGTTGATTTTATTATGTGGGTTTTGGAGACACTGTTTCATGCAGCCTGGCCCAGAACTCAGGCAGCTGAAACCTGCACTTCCCAAATGCTAGTAAATGGGGTGCACCACCACACCCCAAATCCTACTTTGGTTTTATTAACAACATGCTTTTGCAAAAAGGAGCAATAGTAACTTCTGAGAACAGAGTTCCCCCTTACCATGGGGGGAAGAAAGCAACAACTACTTCACAGAATTCACACAGCTGATATAACTGAGTGGCACCAGTCACCTAACTGGTCCCAGCAAGTCCTTCTAACTTGTCCAGGAGAGTAGGCTCCAGTCATTTTGAATTACATCAGCAGCTGTGGAATGTTCCCTGAGATCAACAAACTATTGCTGTACTGACCAGAGTCTGACCCAGGCCAGAGCTTCCAGCCTGAGGTGAGTGAGTCAATTGTCAGCCAGAACTACCCATCTTTCAGCAGGTCCAGCAAGGCCATGCCCTGTCTACACCCATACACTGTGCAAATCTCTGAGCCAACCACGGGACAACCACAGTCTTGGGAGCTTTGTCCTGGGTACAGAAAAACAGTGCAAATCCTGGTATGTGGATATGGGGAGAAGCACTGTTGGCCTGGATCCATGAATGGCTTAGATTCTCTTTCTTCCACACTAGACCTCTGACAATACACATGGAGTCCAGAAAAAAATTCAGATTTCAGCAGATAACAAATCTATAGAACCTGGATCAGAATTAATGGAATGTAAATAATCCATGTAGGAAATCTATTAGTCAGTGATAGCTAACCCAACAACTTAAAAACCCTAAGCTGTTTGGGGAGGGGGCGGTGTTTGTTTGTTTGTTTGTTTTATTTTGTTAAGTATTGACAAAGAATTGACTCATGTCAACTCCCAGACTTCCTATTAAATTCTACAATCTCTTTTGCCTGGCAGAATGTTGACCAATACCACATGATCATGACTAGTATCTAATAAACATAAAAGGTAGGGATGTCAGGATCATATGTAAATCTGATGCTTCAGAAGAGCAACAGAAGGTTGTTAAAACTGGAAGAAATGACATGTCATTAGCCATTACATGAGCTTTGGAGGTTTGTCCAAAGTAACCGCAATATTACTGATTGTTCTATACTTAATGTTAACAGTTTGATGATATATTTTACGATTTCTTGATTTTTTTTTTCTCTATACTAGTTGGGCATAGCTGTACTGTAAAGAAAGCAACAAAGCTGAAGGTCTTCTTTTAGTTTTCTCTCAACCCTACTGTGGGATCTGCATTGAAGGACTGGTGGTGATTGGCTTCTTTTACTTTGCGATAAATGCTGATGCTGAAGACGGAGGGTTAAGGAAATTCATCCTGTCACTCATGGATGTAAGCATCAACAGAGTCACTGGGAACATCTGGCAAACAAAGAGGACAGGAGCCAATCAACAATACTGGTTTACAGTGGCAGTCACAATGATACGTACTTTGTGGAGTTTGCAAAAAGAAATAATAAACAGTTATCTCATCAAGAGTATATCAAATAAAGATTTTAGTAAGTAATCCAGAAAGGCAACACACTTCTTTCCTGGAATGCTAGAAAGGCACATGCTACCTTTTTATGGTTGCATGTGTGATGTAGGTCATGCTACCATATGCAATCTGGGGACAATTAATAGGTGCTCAGTCTCAAGGATAGATTATGCAAATAGAACTTCTATAAGCATTTACATTGATTTCTTTAGTGTCTCTTGGTGAAAAGTTCTGGCTTCTAAAGGGCTTAGAAAATACCACTAAGCTTTTCCTAACCCAGCACAACCCATCTTGGACAGGTCAAATGTCACAGCCCCAAGCTGGATACCTGGTGGAACTAAAAAATATGCACCACCTCCATGTACAGCCCTGGCTTGACCCTTCTGCGCATTCCGCCAGAACATCCCTGTGGTTGACTGCAGGACCTAATAGATGTTATAGCGCGTGCTTAAACCTGCGTCCACTTCTCTGCTCCACCATTTCAATATCATTAGATGCTACCCTATCAATTAAATAGTATGACTTGAGAAAAGTAGCCAAACCAAGTCCCACCTGAAATTCAGGGGTAGGTGAAACTTAATAATAAATGAGTCAAATATTAGATTTTGACAAAAAAAATTTTTTCTTAAAGATCAGGAAGTTATAGAAAGTTATCAGACACTGCAAAATCATAACTCAAGATCAAATACAGCTTTAGAGACCTGTAAGTATAGCTCAGGGGTAGGGCATATGCTTAGCATGCATGAGACCCTGGACTAAATTCCAGCATCAAAACTTTAGGAAAAAAAAAACTTTATTATATTACATTGCATAACCTCTAATATTAATAACCACTGCAGAATGCAAATGAATCTGAGGGTAGTTTGGATTTATAAAATGTGTGTTAACATCTATATAAGGAATAGGTTTTAAAGTGAAATATTTAATATTTAATGTTTAAAGAAGAAAGAGAAAGGTACGTAATGAAGATGCCCTCAAAAATAATGGACTTTGCCAGGCATCACAGCACAGTCCTATGATACCAGCACTTAGGAGGCTCAAACCTAGTTTGAGGCTACCCTAGGGTTATGTAGTGGGACCATATTTAAAAAAAATAAATAACTTTTGAAAATTAAAGATTAGGGGCTGGAGATGTAGTCGATGTAGTCATGTTGTCCAGTTGGTAGCACGCTTGCTTACCATGCGTGAAACCTTGGCTTTCATCCCCACAAACTGGGCATGATGGGTGCCTGCCTAGGGCAGCGGTAAGACCTCTGTGAGTTTGAGGCTAGTCTGATAGATAGATAGATAGATAGATAGATAGATAGATAGATAGATAGATAGATTTCCAGGCCAGCTAGGGATATATAGGGGGGTTGTCTAAAAACAAGCAAGCAAACAAACAAATTCTTATTTGTTAGTTAGAAACAAATTAAGCTGGGAGAAGTAGTATCTAACCAGAATGTCTGCATCTCCATGTCTGTGATAAAGAAAAAATAAAGTAACTTGATTTTCTTGTTGTTGCTTTGTTTTGCTTTGAGACAGGGTCTCATGTTTCCCAGACCAGCTGCAAACTTGCTCTGTAGCTGAGGATGGCACCGAAGTTCTATCTCTCAAATGCTGGGATTACAAATGCTTAGTCTGTGGGGATCAAATGACCATGCCCAGCAAATAAAAATTATTTTATTCAACATGTACAAAATGTTTTGAGATATATATATATATATATATATATATATATATATATATATATATATATATAATTTTAACTGATAACAATAATCTATGGTGATATTTTATTTGTGCACCCCAATAAAGTTTATCTGAGGATCAGAGGAAAAAGCCAGCCACTATAGTAAACAGAGGTCAGGCAATGGTAGCACACGCCTTTAATCCTATCACTCAGGATCTGTCTGGATCTCTATGAATTCAAGGCCACACTGGGAACAAAGCCAGGCGTGGTGGCATATGCCTTAAATTCCAACACTACTTAACCATAAAGGTCTGGAGGGCTGTACAGACAGACAGGAAGTGACAGAGCTGGGCAGGAAGAGGAAGTGATGTAGCTGGGCGGAGAGAGGAAATGAGATGGCAGAACAGAAAGGCATATAGGCGTGGGTAGACAGGAAGTAGGTCTCTTTGGAGACTGAGGTGTTGGCGAGGTGAGGTTGTCTGTGGCTTGTCCTATTTTTCTGATCTCTCAGTTTTTCACCCCAATATCTGGCTCTGGGTTTTTATTAATAAGACCATCTAACAATTCATCCTACAATAATCAACTAATGAATTCTGATGTATCACCACACATATTGTTCTGTGTATGTGTGTGTAAACACTTAAAACTTATTTCAAGTGTGTGATACTTATTATTAACTATAGCAACAATGGTGCACATGAATTCTCCAGGATTTACCCATGTCTAACTGTAAATTCCTACCCTCATCTCTCAGTTTCCCCATCCACTTGTGCCCAGTGTCTACTGTCTCAAGTCCAAGTGCTTAGAATCCATTTGGAAGGTCATTCAGTGCTCACCTCTGTATCTGAAAAAATTTCACTTCCTTCACTTCCTTTAAGTAACAGCCTAAATTCCAACCTCAACCTTATTCTTCACTGCAGTGGAGGGCAAATGATGGACTCTCACTGAGTCCGGTTTTACTTGAATTGGATTTTGAAATAGGATTTGCTCAATCTATGACCAGCATCAAATCAATACTTAGATCTTTGTATTATGCACATCTTTGTCAATTAGAATGTCCTCCTCGTTTCATATTACATTATCTGTAATATTCTCAATTTGCTTTAATTCAGTATGTCACTGGGCAAACATCTTCATCTTAAGCAAAGAGTTATTTTATTACAACATTTCATAACCAAAATATTACTGAAACTTTAGTTTTTGGCTCAGGAAAGGCCAAACTCAACCTCATATTTCAAAGTCAGTTATAATTTCCATTTGTAAGGAAAATATAAAATAGTTGAAAACTAACATCTTATCATGGCCAATTCTTTTTAATAGCTTTCTGGTTGGAATACAGAAAACATAACCAACCTTACTATAAAATTCAGAGGGAGAGATGGCAGGTCCATTAAACAGAGAAGGATCATGTCCTAACTAGGCTGAGGCCACGGGTTTTAAATATAGCACACTAATTTGGGACATAAGCATTCCACTTTTGCTGTACGGGGCTACAGTTTCGCAGGAAGACGTACCTTCTTTAAGGGAAGTCTTTTAAATGGCTTGACAATTTATTAGAAATAAGCAGCGGAGGGCATCTGTTTTCACAGGGCAACTGTTCAATTAATCTGTGTTAATACAGCCTCAAAGCACTTGGATCCAGCAACAGGATGTGGGTGTAACAGGATCAGACAGCCTAACATCTGATAGGCTCTGACACATGCAGGGTCAGGGCAAAAAAGCAAAGGACAGGGGTGGAAGCTTTTTCCTCTAGGATCTAAACATCAAAACCCTCCTGCAGTCTGGAGTTTGTCTCAAAAACATCCAACCCCGCCTGAGTTAATACTCCCATCCTAAAAAACAACAGAACACCTCTCCCAAAACAAAATGACTGCTGCGGCTGTGCTCAACTTGGGTTTTGTGAATTAATGAAATGTAAAAGTCACCTGAAACCACCCCCCCCCCCCAAACAAGATGGTTTTCTTGTGTATCTGCTGTCTAGGGACTAGGGCAGAGAAATAAACTGGTGACCTAGAACTGATATGGGCACTTAAATACAGTCAAGGCTCACAGAACAGGTCGTGGGAGACAGAAGTCCATGCTACCTGAGGCAGGAACACTACCCACCTCAGCAAGCCTCTGCAGGGACTAGAAGCCACGTGACCTATCAGAAAGATCTCTCAATTATCCCTGCCTGTATGCTTTGATATGTGATAACAATCCTTTGTTTTCAAAGGGGTTAGTAGAGACCTTTGAAAGCAAGCAGCCTGGAATTCTGTGGCTATCTCTAGCTGGTCAAGCAGCCAAGACTGTCACTGGTGCCTGGCGGACTGCTGAGAATCTGAGGAAGGGCAGGAAAGTAGACCTCATCCTGACTAGCATTCTTTAGATTCCTTTCTACTCCGGGTTTTGTAGGGTTCAGGAAGATCAGGAATGGAGGGAGGGATGATAACCAAGGGAAGGAGGCTCCGTTCAAAATTCTAACAACCTGGCCAGCAGATAAAGTCAATGAAGAAATACAAGTAAGTCACCTTTCAAGGGAATCCAGATGGTTCCTGATTAAAAGTGGAAGCCTTCCAGCTAGGGGATAGTGGTTGAAACACAAAACAAGAGTCTTGGGCAAACAGACTCTTACTCAGCCTCTGTATTTGTAAACAGGGAACCTGCAGCTGGCCTGGACAGCCAGGTCTGTTCAGAAGGATCAGAAAAGAGATGTTGCAAAGAGGCTGGGGTGGAATGAAGCGCCATTTTCTCCTGCATTCGGCACCCTCCATTGTCTTAACTCAGTATTTCTCCTGACCACGTGATTTGCAAATATTTTGTAGATATGAAAATTTAAGTTTAAGAAAGTAAATCATTCTTCTTCGGCTGCATTTCTAGTAAGCTGCAAGAGTTGTGACCCAAATCTATGATCTGGATGACGCCAATATCTACTGAGGGCTACCTTATTTGGGGCTGAGATAAAGGGAAGGACTTAGTTCAGTGGTTCTCAACCTTCCTAATGTTGAGACCCTTTAATACAGTTCCTTATGTGGTGGACCCTCAACTATAAAATTATTTGATTGCTATTTCATAACTGTAATTTTGTTATTGTTATGAATCATAATGTAAACACCTATATTTTCTAATGGTCTTAGGTGACCCCTGTGAAAGGGTCATTCACTACCTCCATGTCCCCCAATACGGGTCACAACCACACAGGTTGAGAAATAGAATGTGAAAGATGTGGTGGGAGGCGAGGCAGAAAAGACACCGAAGTGGGGCATCAGCCCTCAGCAATCCTCCATGTGGCAGGGAGAATCCAGAACAGCCAAGAACTGACTGATGGTTTAGCAGACTTGCTGCCTGCCTGCCTTCTTATCAGTCCATCCCACCCTAAGGCTGGCTTCCTTATAGAGAGGATGTCTGGCCCAGCAGGAAACACTAACTGAGTTACACTCAGCAGCCTTTTGCACACAGGAAGGACAGAGATGTAGTTCAGAAGGCACTGAGGACAGATTGTTAATGTGGTCGAATGCCAGCTCCCCATCAGCTAGGGATTACATGAGACACACTTCTGGGAACACCTGACTTCTAGACAGTGCTATATGCTAGTAATTATTATCATTATTGCCACAGGCAATGGACTTCTTTACACAGTATTTTTACATGTACCATAAAGAATAATGTTTATTCCAAACTAACAAATCGCACCATGACATGACAGATCACCAAGCTTATAATGCAAATTTTTTCATTTCTCTTTCCCCATGAGACTTCAAATCTGAAATAACTATAAGACAGTCCAACAGTATTTCTCGCTACCCTAAATTTGAAAATGCAAAGGGGAGAATGAATTGTTACACAGCCTAAGAGCTTTTTTAAATGTTTGACTATGGCATCTATCATAAAATCCTTCCGATGAAAACATACATTCTTCAGGAACTCAGCGAATTCTACTGGTATTTGTAAGTACTTCATCAATGTCAATCATCAATGAAAAGTTACACACACACACACAATTAGTGGGACATCTATAAGAGCCCAATACTTCTCAGTTGTCCCAGCAAGGTTCCACCTCACAGGCGGCATTTGCTGTCTCCTCTCCCTTGAATAACTGCAGAAGAGAAGAACAAAACAAAACAAAAAAACAAAATTCCCTCCTCTCCTCTTCTAGTTCGTAGTCTATAAATTGAACCATCAAAAGGCAGATTAGCAGGATACACAAATTTTATTTGATGGAAATATTTTTATATGAGGGATGGAAAACTCCACAGAAAAGAAGTAAAGCCCCACAGAGCTTAGGTACCATTTAGCAACAATCTATAGTGTAGCTGTCATGAGACACGAGGCTGCCAAGAGAAGCTACTTGTAGGAAAGAAAAAAGCTACAGGAAACCAAGGCGTTTGCTTATGTAGACTAAGGTCAGTGTCATGTCCATGGGACTCAGTAATAAGCTTCTTCCTGATATAACAGACACCATCACAGAGGGAAATTGATCTACATCTAGGCAGAAAGGGAATGGGCCAAAGATTCAAAGGTCTGCTATTTCTCAGCTGCCTTCAGGTCAAAACAATCCTTACACCAAATGCTGAGTCTGCCTTCCCATTCACACTCTCACTGACTCTGTCTCTTTAGTCCCTCACTTGCCTATTAACCTTTTTCTTCACAACCTAATCCCCAGTGGCACAGGAATGTATTGATCGGTGTGTCTGGCTTGCTATCTACCCAATAGGGCAGAAGCTCTGAGCGATCAGGCATTTTCCTTCTCTTCTCCCTTTTCATTTTTCATGGCTGGATCTGAGTTCTTAGCATAGAGTTGGGGTTCAACAAACGACTTCGGATATTACACTGCAGTATTCTTAAAATTACAATTCCTGTTATTTTGATGGTATAGAAATTTGGATTTATTAACTTATGAGGTGTACCCATATTTACTCACTATATATTTATAGTATTGTCTTCTTTTTAAAAGTGAACATGGCGCTGGGGTCTAGCTCAGTGGCAGAACACAGCTATAGTATACAACAGAACAAATAAATGAGTAAACAAACGACAGAACCTTGGCCCCTAAGCTTATACAACACACAGTACAACAGTAAAAAACTGGCTCACTGGGCATGCGGACAGTGGTGAATAATGCTTATGTGGGTCCAGTTAAATGGACTCCAGACCCTACACCATGACCTATGGAAACAGCACTCCCCATCATTGTTGAATTTAAAGAAAAATATAGTTCTCTTCAGTGGCTAAAGAGTCTTACCTTTGAGAACTTCCGAGAATTAATGTATACAACTTTCTCTTTACCCACATAATAGCAGGAGAGACATTAGCAGCAGGAAAATGGGAAAGACGATGTTCTATTTACATTTGTGAAATCATACAACCCAATTATGTTCCCACTGAATGGCTTTAGTAAACTGAAACCACAGTTTCACTAATGTCTACACTGAAGTCCCAGCTATGTCTGCCTGTTAAGACTAAAAACTTCTTGCAGACAGACTTTTACCTATACAAGTGTCCATGGCACCATTAAATAGGAGGACCGCTTCTTTCAGTCGGCAGGCCAGGTTGTTTTTCTATTATTGTTCCTGTTAATCTTTATGATGTCTGTTCATCTCATTTTCTTTAAGTACTATATTACAGCTGAAGGGTGAACACAGCAGTAGCAGTTTAAATCACTCAATAAATAATCCAAGCCTCACCAGGTACTTAGCACATGAGGACCTTCGCTACATCACTACTCCATCAAATGTTAAATGGAAAAAAAAATGTACAAGTGAATAGCTCCAGTTGCTTTAAACAAATTAATGCATACGTTAAATTTTCTAATTACAAAGAATTTACAAGGGCTGAAATTTAATGATAAAAATAACAAACCAAATACAAAATGGAATCTATAGCGTAATTGCAAAAATGCTTCCAAATATGATATAACAAAAAAACATTTTTTGGATAGAACATATGCTTTTATACACTTTTTCTTACTTTCCCACCATGAACTTTCAGTTGTTTTTATTCTCCCTCAATACTGGAGATTTTTTTCCCCCCTTAGGGAAATACTGGAGATTTTAAACAGAGAGTTGGTATGAGATATTTGTACACTATGTGAAGACACAGTGCTGTGATTGGTTTAATAAAGAGCTGAATGGCCAATAGCTAGGCAGGGAGAGTTTAGGCCGGACTTCCGGGGACAAAGAGGACTCTGGGAAGAAAAGAGGCAGAGAGACACCAGTGAGACTCTGAAGAAGTCTGACATATGGTACAGAGCAGAGGTAACCAAGCCATGTGACAGAACAGAGATTAATAGAAATAGGTTTATTTGAGTTATAAGAGCTAGCTGGGGACAAGCCTAAGCTAAATAAAGGCCAAACTCTCATAATTAAATATAAGTCTCCATGTCGTTCCTTGGGGTTGGTGGCAAAAAAGAAGGTCTGACTATATAGACGCTAGACAAATGCTCTGCCCTTTGGCTGTATTCCCAGCTCTCTTCACTTTCGATTTTGAGACAAGTCTCACTGAGCTGCCCTTGTTGGCTTTCTCACTCTGTTGCTGAAGCAGACTTCAGGGCTCTCAATCCTTCTGTTTGACCCTCTGAAGAAGCCGAGAGCCTGTGCCACCCTAACTTGGATTGGTATTCTTTCAAACTCAAAACCCAACTTAAACATACTTCAAAATGACCCCCATAAGCATCTTACAGCTCAAAACTTTTGTTCCAATTGCTAATAAATGCTATGAAGAAAACTGCTTTAAAGCTGTAAATTTTTTAAGAATTAAAAAACTCATGTGTAACTGCCAAAGAAAATGGAGGACTTTATTTTCTTTTTCTTTTTCAGTTAGCCCTGAACTGGTGATCATCCCGCCTTTGGCCGGAATTGCAGACATAAAGTACCATACTCGGGCACTTCCCTGTGCTTTCACCTGATTGCTACAAGCTGTGAAACTTCTAAGTATAGCCACATAAATCACCATAGGCAAAATCCAATGACTTGCACCAGGAAATAAAGCAAACACATAAACTAAACATGCTTAAAGGTCAGTAATTCCTTTGCGAGTAAAGCCTGGCCGTGGATAAGAATTAGTCCCAACATCCAAACAGAAAAATTCTTAAGTCTAACTCTAGGATCACTGAGCTAAGTCACATGAATAAATATAAACTCTCTTCAAAGTTCTCTTACACAATCTACAACATCCATGCTGATAAATGTTTTAGGAAAAGAAGAAAAGCACCTTCCGGCTGTGAAAGTTAGCCCGTCAAGCATGCTTTCATATCGAAGAACAAATACTTTGCAAGAAGGAGCACTCCACAGGATCACACTATGCCTCCCCTTCCTGGACCTGTCATACTAAGCCAGTAAGTTTCCACATTGGCTTACATTCTGAAAATATTTTACATGCCAGGAATGCACTGGGCTTAACTTGTCAAAAATCAAAAATCATCATACTTTTAAGTATAGTTGAGTAAGAACATGTTCATATGCATGCATGCACTAATACACACTCTTCCAACAGAAGAAAAAAATATGTACATTCCATATATATTCATATATATATATATATATATATGAAACCTTAACCCTGCCTTTTCCAAAAACAGAGTTAAGTACAATTCCTCATGTGTGTGCTTACACACCCAAATATATAATAAGTTTTGCGTGGTAACAGCATATCTCCCTTCCTGTAAATAGGTAGTTAGCATTTCAACCAAAATCCTACCTACTCTCTTCAAAACAGTTTTCTCCAAACCAAATGGCACCTTTTCTGAGTGCGCCAAATGTCCTTGAGACTCCTGACTCAACATTTAACCAAAAGCAACAATCTGACATCCCTAGTGTACTAAGTAATGCAACAGCATGGACCTAGGAAAGGGAAGAGTGATAAAAGAGAACATAGTCAGACAAGAGGGATCCTGAGGGTGAAGAGTCATGTGACTGTAAGCAACTCTGGTCTTCCTCATCAGTAAAATGAAGGGGCTTAGAAAAGGTTGATGGATTGATTCCACCTTCTCCCAGTGAAGCTCCTTTGTAAGGCAGCAGGAATGGTCAGTCTTACAGGTTCCACTGTCCAATATGGCAGCTACTATGACTGATCTGAATTAAAATATGCACAATGGATAAAACTTTAAAGACAATATTAAAATGCAATATATTTCATAATTAGCTTTATATGGGTCACATGGTGAAAGAATACTTTGGATTTTCTGACAAGGAAAAAATTTATCTATCTATCTATCCATCCATCCACCTATCTATCATCTATTAATCTGTATTCGTGATAGAATCCAGAGCATCATACATGTTAAGCATGCACTCTACCACTGACCTCTAACCGTTTTTTACATTTTTATGTGGCTACTTGAAATTTCAAAGTGGATTTAATAGTTCCATGATAGTTTTATTGGACAGTTCAGACTAGGAGTCAGGTCCAGGCCAGAGAACTATTGAGATGAAATGATTCCAGGGGAGCACCAGCATGGAACAATGCCATCCCTGGCTCTTCACAGTGGACTTGGAGCTTCTGTTTCCACACTGTACGTAATAACAGTTGTTTCAAAGCCATGCTTCTGTTTTCCGATTTTGCACACAGGCAACGAATCAACAGCATACACCTCTGTGTCTAAAAATAATGTCACAGCCAGGTGGTGGTGGCCCCCAACTTTAATCCCAGCACTCTGGAGGCAAAGGCAGATGGATCTCTGAGTTCAAGGACAGCCTGGTCTACAGAATGAGTTCCAGGACAGACAGGGCTACAACAGAGAAATCCTGTCTCAAAAAACCAAAAAACTAAAAATAAACAAAATGAAATAAAATAAAAATGTCACATTATGACTCTAGGACAGAGCTTAATCATCAACTGCAGACCCTAAAAAGAGCCCTAAATGGACCTTTATACAGGTTTCTTCAGCTTTCATCTGCACTTAAGAGAACCAAGAACTCCAGCTAACTTAAAAAATAAAAGAGAAGCTTTCAATGAACGATGTTAGATGTTTATTTAACACAGAACCAAATGTGGTATGTCATACCATTGAGACATTTTAAAGGAAACCTTTACCTGCACACCAAATGCCTATGGCAGACCCTCCATGTACTCCCTAATGTTGATGGTTATGTCAAGCATGCTTATAACTGTAGGTTTTCCCCACAACTTCATCTCCAGTTTCCAGGTACATATCTTCATTTGGCTACTTTTAGAGTACCTGAAATGAAGCCTAGTGGGAATGGTGCATGCCTTTAATCCCAGCACTTCGAAGGCAAAGGTAGGCAAATCTCTGAGTTCAAAGATAGCCTGGTCTATAGAGCGAGTTCCAGGACAGCCAGGGCTACACAGAGAAACCCTGTCTCAAATCTCTCCCTACAAAAAAGAATAACTGAAAGGATTAGAAAGTAGATATGTAAAATGGATGTTAAACTGGTGGCCCCATTTCTACTAATGCAAGACATACATTCAAGTTTCTTTTCTCTTTTCACACAAATCTTCTCACTCTGGGTAAGGGAGGTTATGTATCAACAGATGTGAAGAGCTCTGTAGTGGCAGAAAAGTGGTTTAACACGATGGGCAGATCTGGCTCAGCTGAGGTTCTGAATACTATGCTCCTTTCTAAAAAAAAAACCTCAAAGCTTATTTCACTGCTACTCCTTTCAAAGAACAAGTCCAACAACAGTCTTTAGATGGAATGAACGACAGTTTATCCACAGGGAAGGGAAACTGATGCTGCCATTTCTTCTGAGAACCACTGAAATTACCTTTTTTTTTTTTTTTTTTTTTTTTTAACAATATATGAGCTGGAAGGATTCCCCAGGAATTTGAACGTGCTCTGAGTTCAGGCAGCCCCACTCTTGGGTGACCCCACATATAAATGAAAAGCATTCTCTACCTCCTCTTCCATCATTCTATAAAGGTTTCCTATGTGGTTAACTAGCAGATAAGAACAGTGGGAAAAAATTCCAAAGCTCCCCTCTAATTGCTCATGGAGAATCTGTGTTCATTGAGAACATCTATTAGTCTTCTCATTTTCGTCTACTCCCTTTACAATACTATATTTTATCTACGTTACAGAATGTTAGCCTGTTGTCAAATATTTGACTCCTCTATCCTTAAGAATAATGCCTGCTCAGGATGGTGGTGCACACCTTTAATCCTAGCACCTGGGAGGCAGAAGCAAGAGGATCTCTATGAGTTTGAGGCCAGATTGATCTATATAGTGAGTTCCAGGGCAGTCAAGAGTACATAAGAGAGACTCTGCCTCAAAAAACAAAACAAAACAAAGTAATGTTTTGTTTTGAGCCTGGAATGGGTTTCCTGGATGAAATGTGCTCAGCTACTAAAACGCATTTACCAGACTCCCTTGCAGCTAGGTGCCACAACCTGGTCAAGTTTCAGCAGATATTGACAAGAGTTTTCATTAAAGCTCCTAAACCTAGCTGAATTGTAGTCATCAGTAGCCACTTCTGTTTTAAGAACATTAAAAGTACACTGTTGCTCAGAAAATGAAGTTCAAATTCATCAAGGGCCTCCAAAACCCCAAATCTTCTACTGCTTATCCACGTAGCCATGGTTTCTCTTTTAGAACCTCTACCCCCTTGCTGTTCTTCATCTCTGGGAACCCCACTCTGCTCTGGCTCACCTCCATTTACCTTTGAAACCCTGTTGAAATAGTCTTGGCCTTCTCTGTGAGGACATTATATATCCTTTTATTATAGCCTTTGACATATTATGGCTAATTATTTCTTTCTCTGCTTCTCTCTTCTCTACTAGATTGTGGAATTAACAAGATTAACAAGGTACAGAAAGTTACTTCTCCATATACAGTACCACAGAAATTCCAGCTAGGGCTCTTGATGAAACACAAGCCATCTTGTACATGTCCATGAATAAACAATTTTTTAAAAAAATGTAAGCAAGGAAGGAATTAATGAGTAGCAAATTATTCATAAAAGATCATAACTTCCTATTGATGTCAGCATCACTAAAATGATGCTCAAAGTCCCTAAGAGAATATGGAGTAGGTATAGAACATGTGACCCCCTAATCCCAAATATCCCATTAAAACTCCAGCATTTACCTCAACTCCTTGGCTGACAACAGAATCAAGGACTTGGGACTAGGTTGTATGTGTTCAAACTCTGATATGAATGAGTCAATGAGCAATGAGTCAACATGTCAGGTTACTTCAAAGTTATAAATAATTTACAATGATAATTAACCCTTGGAATATTTTACCAAATGCCTGTTCTTCTCCAGAAAAAGAGATTGGTACTGATGTTTTCTTGTGTCATCAGTTATATATGAAATCAATAAATACAACTAGAAACCTACACACAGGAGAAACACATTCAACAGAATTCTTCCCATCTGTCCTTACAACATGCCCCTCAGAAGTTCACAAGCAGACAAACTGAACCTCTGAGCCCAGCTCATAAAAGTGAAACATTCCAACAGAAATAAAAAAAAAAAAATGGGGGGATTCTGATCCCATTCTTTATTAAAATCCCAATAGAGTGCTTGGCCACAAATGGAACATCTTTATCACACTCTCTCACCCTAAGACTTGGGGACCATTACAGAAAGGGTGTGTGTGAGTTGTTTTAAGAGCCAGAGGTTCTGAGGACCAGAGTAAAACAGTGTTTTCTAAACACGGCAAGACTGCTGCAAACTTGATTGACAGCAGGTGTGGTTCCCTGTGAAAGAACTGCACATGATCAAGCCAGTCAACATTCCAGTATGGATGGAGGCGGGGCTCACTCTTGGCTGAGGCATTATTGACAGTTGATGGCTTCTGGAAGAGGGAGAGTCAGTTTCTTCAAGGGTGTGGCCCTTGGCAGGTGGATCACACTCCAGCGGATGGCCCCACATCCATGAGCACAGAGACAGCACAAACTGTACTTGTTGGCTTATTATTTTATATAAAGACATGAAGTTGGGAGGAGTGGGGAGGAAGGGGAATGGATCTGGGAGGAGTTAGGTGAGATATGGGTGGTTAATAGGATCAAAAAAACACTGTATTCACGTATGAAACTCTCCAAGAACTAAGAAAAAATATACTAAAGAAGAGCAGAGTATCTGAAAAGTAAATAAGTCAATTCCAGTATACCCTCTAGGATGCCTGATCCTTCATTATCTCGGTCCTGGGCAGCTCTGACAGCCATGCTGATAAATTACTCAGTGGTGGGGACATCTCTGGCCAGCAGGCTTCCATTCCACTGTTTGAGCCATAATCAAATTGTTCTGACTTCCCTCGGGGATTCCTTCCTCTCATCCTTCACTGAATAATACTGCACTCTCACCAATATACTCTTGCAAGTAGGACCCTTCACAGTTTTTCAACTAACAGCAAAATGTAAGCCACTTTCACATCAGGAGTTTTGATTAAGCTGGGTGCAGGAATGCACGCCTTTAATCCCAGCACTCAGGTGGCAGGGGCAGGCAGATCTCTTGTGAGTTTGAGACCAGCCTGGTCTATGTAATGAGTTCCAGGATAGCCAGAACTACATAGTGAAACTCTATCCAGAAAAAAACGGGAAGAAAAAAAAGGCTCAGTTTACTTTTAGCAAACTTAAATTTCCTGAATCTTTTGCTGCAAAAAGATTTAACACTTGACATAAAACATTAAAAAAAAAAATGAACAAACAGAAAAAAAGATACAAGGCTAATCATAAAGACCTAAATTAGATTTTCAATGCCTGTCAACTTAATGGCATAGAGTTGGCTTTCAGCCATTGGAAAATACAATTTCTTTGCCATTTTCTCTCCCCCACCTTTTCTTTTTTTCTTTGTGGCCCTGGCTCTCCTGAAACTCCCTCTGTAGACCAGGCTGGCCTCAGACTCAGATATCCACCTGCCTCTGAGTTTTAGGATTAAAGGCGTGTGTCACCACTGCCTGGCCAAGGAAAGCACAATTTGTACAGTTTCTTTAGAAAACATAGGTAATAGAATTCACACTACTTTTAGTGCAATGTTGATCACTTTCACACTAAACTCAGAAGGAATTATAAGGTGTCAAATGGCAAGCATGGACAAATAAATGTCACCAAAGTAAACACTGACGACAACGTAATTTTCACTTTGACGGTCACAGAATTTAACTGCAGACAGTATAAGGTGTTTCCTTCTAAACCTCACTCAAACAAAATCATTTTTAGGAAGTTCCAACTGAGATTATCATAATAAACCAGGAGACGGATGAAATACATTCTAAGAACGGTGGCACAAGCCTCTAATCCCAGAATTCAAGAGGCCGAGGCAAGGGAATGGAGCTTACAGACAGCCTGGGCTACATAGTGAGTTTGAGGCCAGCCACAGCGACACAGCAAAATCCTGCCTCAATTAAAGGGGTGAGTGCATTTCTTAGGTGGGAAGAGCCCAACTAAATTTCCTGAAGAATTATGAATGAATGGCATTATTAAGTTACTGACAGCGTTTATAAAAATTTTAGAAAAGTATCCTTGTTCATATGTTATAACATAAAGAGAAACTGCCTCAACTATCCAGGATCAAACATGTACACATTTATTATTTTATTTTTTTTATGTGAATGCATATATTTGTGTAGAGTGAGAGAGTGCTAGGACTAGCCCTGAATGTTTGTGTAGAGGTCAGAAGTCAACATCTTTCCCTATCACTGTCCACCTTATGCTTTGAAACAGAGTCACTCACTGACCCTGTAGCTCACATTTCTGCTGGACTGGCTGGCCAGTACATCCCCGGGATATCCTCCTGTCTCCACGTTCCCAGCATGGGAGTCACAGATACATGCCATGTGCCTAGCTTTCACATGGATTCTGGGAATCCAAACTCAAGTTCACACTTGAGCAGAAATCACTTTACCCAGTGAACCATCTACCATGCACCAAACCACGCAATTCTTGATCGCTGCACTAAAGAGTTTTTACGGTCCTCCCTGAAAGTATTTATCAAATATTTAGTAGTACTAGATGTAAGGTATTGCCATTAATGATAAATTACAAAAGGCAGTGTGGTCACAATCAATATTAATATTCCCCTAGTCCCCACTTTCATTTATAATATTTAACTACCTCAAAGCAGACCTCAGTTCAAAGTCATTCTTCCACATTACAGTGAATGGTTCAGATACCTCAGTTTACCTCAGAGTAGTGATCTCGCCAGAGACACCAAAAACAATCTACCTAAAATATTAACCCAAAACACACTTCCATATAGTTCTCCTTCACCTCTTCCCCACCTAAACTTCCACTGCCTCCTGTTCACCACTTACTGCTTCCTGATGAACAACAAAAGAATGAATTTTCCTTTTCTAAATATACCCACATGAATCAAGGCCTCTCTGAATCTGATGGTCCACTCGACTGGATTTAGAATCACCAGGAGGTTTAACTCTGGGTGTGTCTGTGGCTGTGCTTTCAGAAAGTTTAAAAGAGGAAGGAAGACCCATCCTGGTTGCCAAGCCAGGGTGAATAAGAAGAATGCAAGCTGAGCAACAGCATTCATCTCTCCACTATGGACGGAACATGACCACTGGTCTCATACCCCTGCTACTTCTTTGTCATGAGCATATGTACCCTCAATCTGTGAGCCAAAATAAAAACCTTCCTTCATGGCTGGGGATATAACGGTTATATCCCCATGAGACCCTGGGTTCAACACCAACCATGGGGCAGGGGTTCCTTCCTTAAGTTGTTTTTGTGTATTTTATCACAGCAATAAAAAAGTAACTAATATACCTGGCAAGAAGACTTAGCCAGAAACTCCTCTATAAATATTGGATTTTAATTTTAAATGTAGTAATTTAATTTAATATACATGCATCTGAGAATCAAATATTCTTCAAATTAATCTTCAAACCGGGCGGTAGTAATGCACGCCTTTGATCTCAGCACTAGGGAGGCAGATCTCTGTGAGTTCGAGGCCACCCTAGTCTATAAAGCGAGTTCCAGGATAGCCTGGGCATCCTGTCTTGAAAAACAAAAAAACAAAAATAAAATTAGGCTGGGCGGTGGTGGCGCACGCCTTTAATCCCAGCACTCGGGAGGCAGAGGCAGGCCAAACTCTGTGAGTTCGAGGCTAGCCTGGTCTCCAGGAAAAGCGCAAAGCTACACAGAGAAACCCTGTCTTAAAAAAACAAACAAAAAAAAATTATTAATTTTCAGATTTGAACATTTTTAAGGAGTTTCTGAAGAACTTTTCATCTCAAACTAATATACTGTAGTGGTAATACTACACTTGTTCTAGACACACCATAATAAATGATTAAACATCAGGCTGTGGAATGTCTGCTATAAAATGTGACTTTTCATTTGGTAAACTGTATCAGTGTCCAAAATGCTGAGATTTCAAAAAGGCTGTATCACCTAAAACATGAAAACTTTTTGGATGATTTCTCAGCCATTTCCATATGGCTGAGAAATGAAGTTTATATACCCTGATCACTTTTGCCTACAAATTATACTACACAATGTGAGTAATGTATTTGCAAAAAAAAAAAAAAAAAATGTAATTGTGTTTTGAAAAGTCATCCAATAACAGAAACAGATAAGGATTTACCACCAACTCTTGAGAGATAATACCACTCTATTTTCTTTATAAAATGAAATGGGAAAGAGGACCAAATGAGGCACACAACTAGGAAGGCGAGACTCACTGAACTGGATTCTAACCTCAACCATCAATTTTTGAGACAGGGTTTCTCTCTGTAGCCCTGGCTGTTCTGGAACTTGATCTGTAGATCGGGCTGAACTGGAACTCAGAGATCTGCCTTCCTTTGCCTCCTGAGTGCTGAGAATAAAGACGTGTGCCACACTGCCTGGTCACATCTCCCGGCAACCATCAATCTTTTAAAAATGAAATTTAAGGCTGGGGATGCAGCTCATAGTAGAACACCTACGTGGTATACACAAAGCTCTGGGTTCGATCCCAAGCACAGAAAACAACAACAAAAATAGATTTATACTGCTCCATTCAGGGTATTTACAATACCAATTAAATAGGGGCAGACATATTGTTTATTGTAAAAATGTTCACAATAGCTAAGCTATGGAAGCAACCCAGGTTCCAACAGAGGAATGGGTAAAGAAAATGTGGTGGACATGCACACTGGAGTTTTTTGGTTTTTTCAGTCATAAAGAATGAAAGTATATTGTTTGCAAGAAAATGGAGGAAAATGGAAATAACTATCATACCGCTTAATTAGGCCAATTTCAGAAAGAAAGATTTTGTATGCTTTCTCTTGTTATGTGGCTCCCAGATCTTATGTGGATCTATAAAAACAAGCATGTATGACATGACAGTAGAAGCAAAACTGGAAACTGCCTACAGGAACCAAGGAAGCTAACTGGGGGAAAAGGAACTGGGAGAAGGGAAGAGGGGAGGGGAGGAGAGGGGAGGGGAGGGGAGGGGATGGGAGGGGAGACCATGATCAACACACAGCACATACTTGTCTGAAAATGCCCTTATTCGGCACAGTCCTGTGCGCGATGAATACACACACTGAAATGTATTTAATAATAATTTTTAAATCACCCAGGAATGTGTGTTTCTAAAACATTCATTTTAATTTTAATTCATTTTTAAAGAGTAGGTAATGCAGACAAAGCAAACTTGAACAGATGAGATTTGGTAACAAGGGATGAAAGGGCACATCTTAAACACACAAATACACCTCCAGGGCAAGATTAAGCCTCATGTTTATTGTCCTGCAAAATGTCTCCATGGGGTTAAGATAGACAACCATCATTAAAGCTTCGAAATTTAGCAAAGCCACAAGAGCAATAAAGCATTTCTTCACTTAACACAAATGACTTTCTCAGACCGATCTCTTATTCTCCTAAGTGTCCTCTAAGGCTGACGAGTAATTTATCACAGTCGTCGTTTAGAAAGCCTCGCTACTTTCAATGAAGATAAAGATAGTGTGTGGCTCTCTAGAAGCTGTGAGCACAGGACAAATATGATTCTCTGAGTAAAAGAACCAGACAAAGAACCATTTCATAACCATGAAATCACCAAAAACAAAGTAAGTTTTTTTTAATGGCTGCTGAGTTAAGTGTTTAATCTGAAATATCTTTTGAACTGGAGAAGGAAGAAAAAAACATAGGAGGCCATCTGAAAACAAGGAAATTCAAGTTCTTGACCATCGCTGTACTTGGTTCAGGATCCAAGGTCTACAAAACCATTTCTGATGCGTTTCATTTACTCATTTCTCATGTGTGCTCATTGACTCTATCCCCAAGGTTCTGAGACCATCGCTCCTTCCTCCCTGTAACTACTCTAAGCAGGGCGAGTAGTAAACATGGATTCTGCAGAACCAGTCTCTACTGAACACTAAATACACAGCTGTCTAATGAGAGCTCACCTGGACTCCTAAGGCCTTTGCCCCTTGACCCTTTCATGCTGTCTGCAAACACCATTGAACCACAGACTCCTCAGATCTGTGTACAAAGGTTTCAAATACCATTAGACTAATCCTGACACAGAGAGAAAACGGTGCATGGGCAAACCTGCTGAGGTGGCTACGTGTGTTTCTAACCGAGTCGTAGATTACAGGTAAGTTTTAAAGACATGACAGCCCTAACCCAGCAGCTAGAGAAACTCATTTTGAGTCTGATTTCCTGACAGGAAGGCTGCCTTCATGGCCCGTCTTGAGGGAAGACTGATTGAGCCTTCCATCCCAGGACCAACTTTCTTTGGCTGTCATTTGAATCTTCTATTTCTGCTCTGATGAGGAAGTCTGATTATTCATTTTTATAGAAAAGGTTGAGCTGAAGACTAAACCAAACCTGTCCACGGCTCCTCACATAACCAAAGATGTCCAATTAATAGCTACATTAATAATCAAACCAGTGTATAAACTGGCTCAATTTTAAACACATGGAAGGCTGCTAGCACGTACAGTATTAAAAATGAGCATTTTCCATTTGTATAAACCCAGCACATTTCTCTACTGCTTAAATTCTTCAAGGCACATGACATGAATTATTCTAACATTTTCAAAAATCCAACTGAAATAGAAAATCACATATTTAATAAATGATATTTTATAACAGGTATTAAAAAAAACTTTTACCTATGCTGTTTCATAGTTGAATCAAATTATTTTTTTCCCTTTTTTTTTTCTTTCACAAAGTCTTGCTTTGGTAGCCCAAGCTGGCGGAACCAATGATTCTCTATCCTTGTCTCCTCAGTGCTGGGATTACAGGCATGTACCACACCTGGGAAAATTCATCCATCCCTGTAGAGAACTAACTGCCAATTTCCTCATACTCTTTTTTTTTTTTTTTTTTTCGAGACAGGGTTTCTCTGTGTAGCTTTGCGCCTTTCCTGGAACTCACTTGGTAGCCCAGGCTGGCCTCGAACTCACAGAGATCCGCCTGGCTCTGCCTCCCCAGTGCTGGGATTAAAGGCGTGCGCCACCACCGCCCGGCATCCTCATACTCTTAATTAGACAATAAGCAAGTTAATTACTCTAGTAAGTGAAATACCATGAAGAATATTTTAGCTTTCCATAACTATGTATGAGAAAAATATATTCATTTTCTACTGTCCTATAAAAGCAACAACACTTAGTTATAGTGGTACATTAAGCTACACATTAATTTAAAATACATTAATTTAACTTGTTTTAAGTGTGTTATATATTAAACAATTTAATCCTCAACAAAGATAAATAACTACTATCTACATTTTACAAAAGCACAGAAATTTAACCATGGCCAATATCTCAGGGGAGAGAGCACCCAGAATGATCAAGCAACCTTGCTCCCATTTGGTTTCTGGATCCATGTGTGTTATAGTTTGAATCATAAATATGACCCAAAGGCCAGTGGGGTAAAGGCTTAGTCTTCAGAGGGCCACTGCCAGGAGGTAGTGGGACAATTAAGTGGTGGAAACTTCTTGGGAAGTTTTAGGTCAATAGGGGCATGCCCTTGTAGAGGACCTTGGGATGCTGGTCTCTTTTTTCCTGTTTGCTTCCAGGCAGGCCAGCATGACAGGAGCAGCTGGGTCCATCTGGTATTTTCTGCCGTAATATGCTGCCTCACAACAGGCCCATAAGTATGTGGCCAATCAATCATGGACTGAAACCTCGCAAACTGTGAGCCAAGATCAACCTTTCCTCTTTTTAAGTTGACTGTCTGAGGCATTATGTCACAGCAACAGAAAGCGATGTGAAATGCCGCCCTTCCTATACATCCAAGAAACACTCAATGGTTCAACAGTACTAGCCTATCATCCACCTGACTTCAAAATCAACGCTACAAATATTAACTCCAGTTCTTTCCACCGAGGAGATGGGCTTTTAAAAAAAAAAAAAAATCTCTCTACTTGCAGGCTAGAGTGATAGCTCAATGGTTAAGAGCTCTTCTGCTCTTCCATAAGACCTGAATTTCAGCTGGCTCACAACCACCTGTAAGTCCAGCTTCAGGGAGATCCAAGGCGTGTGGTCTCCACATGTAACTGCACTCATGTGCACATAGCCACACACATACACATAATTTTAAAATGATAATACAATTTTTTTAAAGCACTCTTCGCTTTCTTATTTTATGATATACTCTAGTTCTAGCTCAATTTCTACTGTAGGACTCTTCCAAGTATAGCCACACACAGGCACAGTGGCATGAATCTGTAGTCTAGCCACTCAGGCTGAGGCAGAATGACTTGAAGCAAGTAGTTCAAGATCAGCTTCTGAAACATACTGAGACCCTGTCCTAATTTGGATTCTGATGCTGTGATTAAAACTATGACCAAAAGTAACTTGCAGAGGAAAGGGCTTATTACATCTTACACATTACAGTCCACCATCAAGGACAGGAGCTCAAGCAGGAACCGTGATGTAGGAACTAAAACAGAGGTGATGGAAGAGTGATGTTTACTGGCTCCCTCTCCATGGTTTGTTTGCTCAGTCTGCTTTCTTACACACCCAAGGACAACCCACTCAGGAGCGGCACCGCCCACAGTCGTCTGGGTCCTCCCATATCAACCATAAATCAAGATAGAGCCCCACCCCAGACTTGCCTCCAGGCCAATCTGATAGAGACAATTCTCAAGGGAAGATCCCTCTTCGCAGGCCACTCTAATGTGTGCCAAGTTAACAAAAACTAACTACAGCAAACCTGCATCTCAAAACATAAAGATGTAGCCACACAAAATAAATCTAAATAAAATATCTTCTTTACCCACTACTGCTGCTAGGACTGAGTGTATACAAACCCAACTTCTCTGTAACCTCTCCTGAATAACTAGCTACTCCATGACATATCGCTTCTTCAAAAACTAGCAACAAAATAAATAAATTAAAGTTAAATAAATAATTTTTTAAAGATCTATTTTTAAATAAGTTACTACAGCAGTCAGTCTACTCCAGCGCTGGGTAAATTCTGATCTCAAAGATGGTGCCAGTCAAACCTACTTGGACAGTACAATTGGAAGAAAAACATTTACCAAACATTGTTTTCCATAATAAATAGTGGTCTCTCCCAAAAGCAATCCATGTTAAACTAAGGGAAAAGCTACGTAACATTCCCCCTTCAGGAATGTCTCCAAGGAGTCTGAAATGCAATACGTGTAATTGCTTCTACTTGCTTCTCCTTCAGGGAGCATGCTCATTCGCTCACCTTGCCAGCCCGCCATCCTCCCTCCCACCCACTCATGAGAGTGAAACACGAAATGTACGATGCAGAAGGTTACAGCATTCATGAGCACTTGCAAAAGACAGTATTTATTATCCATCTACACTCCATGCCTTGTATCTAGAATCCCACTACAAAAAGGAAAAGATGGCCGGGCGGTGGTGGCGCACGCCTTTAATCCCAGCACTCGGGAGGCAGAGCCAGGCAGATCTCTGTGAGTTCGAGGCCAGCCTGGTCTCCAAAGCGAGTTCCAGGAAAGGCGCAAAGCTACACAGAGAAACCCTGTCTCGAAAAACCAAAAAAAAAAGGAAAAGATGTGACAGTCGAGTAAACAAAAACAACAACAACAAAAAAAAAAAAACCAACAGAATGAAAACCAAAGCTCCAAACCAGGTTAGGGCTGGCCGGGCCCTCACAAACGCAGGTGTGTGCCACGTGAGGCTCATTCCCTCCAAGACCACAAGGTCAACTGGACCAGGGAGTGGGCGGCAACTGCAGTCTTGGCTACAAAGAATGCCAAGACATGACAGCTTTGAGGAGGAGATGGAAACATGACCTTGGCTTCCTTTGCCCTTCTCCCTGCTTCTTGCACACCCTAGCCTCTACGGCATTACTCTACGGCTTCTGTTTTCAGAACAGCCTGATGAATCCTGAATGTGGTTCAAATTTGTCCATCTGTAACTGGTCTCAAAACCCCTGTTTCTATTTTAAAATTGCCCAGAGATTTTTTTTTCTTCTTCTTCTTAATGCCAGGCCTCGCTCCCAGGGATTTCTTTTTGGTGCACCGGGTGGAGGAACCCTGACAACACTCTCTCGAGCTTTTGTTTATTCTTTTGTTTTAATCTCCGTGAGGTCTTGGGATGGGATGTAGTTCAGTGGTAGAGCAGTTGCCCATCAGGCTTCAGTCTCCATATTTGATCCCAACACCACATACACAAACACAGAAAGAAAGAAAAACAAAACAAAACAAAACAACACAGAAAAACTTCTCCATGATTCTGCTGTGCAAAACAAGGTCGGGAACTCATCATGATTAACAAAACCATGTTCCCTATAGAAACACTCTTTAAATAGTTGATTTGCCCTTCCCTCCTCATGGCTGCAGAGTGAAGCTCCTTTTATCATTTATTCGCCTAGTTTACATGGTGCTGAGGATGCATCCCGGTCTGCTTTCAGCCCTGACCTCCTTGTTTCTAACTCTCTACCCAGCTCCAGAGTCCAGCCTACCCCGTCACAGTTTCTGTTTATCTTCTGTCTCCCCTGGATGAATGGAAGCTCCGTGAAGAAAAAGAGAGTTTGGGTTTGTGTAAAGATGATCAGAGCTGAGACAGGACTTGGTCTAAAAAAAAAAAAACAATAAAATTTTCCCTAATGAACAGATGAGGCTATGAATCAAACTGAATTCCACACTTGTTCTTCCTCTCATTACGTAAAAAGCTTATCTGTGCCTGGCTTTAAGCAAGCTCAAAGAACACAGATGAGACAAAAGCCCTGCATGTACACTCTGGTGTTTGTGTGTGAACAAATACAGCCATGCGAATACTTAACCTTCATTCCCCAGGCCTGGGACAAAAACCTGGCCGGAAACTTACAACCAGGAAATGCTCCAGGACTAGCTAATCCTATTGGTCCTTTAATCTTTTCAGCCATAAGCATTTCTCCTGTAACGCTTTCTCAGTACTCCACTTACAATGCACTTTTTTTTTTTTTTTTTGCTTAATCTGTACTTTCTTTTTTTTGTACACAGCATTCCTATTTCATAATTAGGTGCATACATACGTCTGTACCCAGTGGGGGTGAGTAATAAAGTATACACAGTCAAATAAGCATCACATACTGATGTTTAAGTAAAAAGTATATTTGTTCAGGTCCATCTTGCATAGACTGGCATAAAAGATAAGAGATTATAAAGGAAATTTATTAATGAAAGATGCCTTGGAAATCTTAAAACAGCAGTTTTTGCAGCAGTAGGGTACATTATTTATGAAGCCCTTTTTGTTTCATTTCTGTATGAAGGATGACTGATAATCTTCATTATCAAACGAATGTAGAGAATTGATTTGCCATAAACAGTAAACTTAAAACAGAGACCCTGTAACCTTAAGAGAGAACCTTAACCATAAATTTAACTCCATTTCCTTCAAACCAGCAGCCAACTGATCCCCTTTTCCCCCCATTTATTTTAAATCCGTCTTTGCTAATTTAGTGTCGTGATCTTGCATACACACCTTTTCATTTCTTCGGTTCCATCTTTTAATGGCTCTGCAGTCCTAAGGTCCTGCAAGTTGTCACAGGGGATGCTATCGCTTGGGGTGACAAAAGAGAAGCATTTGCAGCCTGCCAGTTATCATGGCTTCCCACTGACATGTAGGAACTGGTGACTCCTGAGGGATCCCCATCAACAATCTCAGCCTCACTGTTGTGGATGGAAGGCTTCTCCCTCAGAGCAGCACTACTCAGCAGGTTTCCAAACTGTGAAGGAACCACCACCACCACCACCAAGGCAAGCTGGTAGTTACCAGCTCCATCCGAGAAAACAAAACTTACAGGCGAGTGGAAATGAGCAAGCAGGCAAACCAGAGTGTGCCACCATCACAGTTGGTTAAACGCGTGTGCCTCTGTTCAGCAGACCAGGGGAAAAAACTGTCAGACCGGGTAAGGACGAATCCCTGGGGCAGGAGACCCCACCATCATTACCCTCGTTCACTTTGATTCTTCTGCAGAACCACCTGCAGCAGACCTATTTTCTATGATTTACAAAAGGCAGCCAACTCCTAATTCGGTGGCTTTCGTGGACACGGAGCTGCACACGGCTCTGTCAGGCCTCATTAGTGTGAATTACCTAGCCTTCTTCCAGTGATTCACAAAAGGTACTGATGTGGTGGTTCTCACATTCACCCTTTAAAGGTGACGGTAACCACAGGATAATCTCCAAACGGTTGGCAGAAAAGGGATATGCAATTGCCCAAAGCCAAAAAATAAATCGAGTTCATCTTGGCCTACATCCTGACCCTCTCTATACAAGTTTAAAAAAAAAAAATGCTTAAGAAAAATGAACATTTAAGTTCTGACATGAGCTACAAAAATTATAGTTATGCTTTTAATTCTTAGTTGTGTCTTTATATAGTAAGACAATTTGAAAAACTGAATGATTATACAATAAAAATTTTAGGTCATCAGAATTTCCTTGACTAAATGGCTTAAAAATATGGAACACCAAATTCTTAAGACTCCTAAAAGACCTGTTTTAACCAGCCTGAGGTGGTTTCCAGATCCAGGAGCCACTTGTGGGTAAAAAAAAAAAAAAAATTAGAGGGGGTTTGAAAAAGTTCAATGACCTTGTAAATTAAGGACTAAAAATAAATAAATAAATAAATGCCCGTACTAGTGTGGTAGCCTGGACAGTCCCCATGGAATTACAGGAAAGCACTCATCCGGAAATTGCTATTTTGGAAAATTACTATGCGGTAGGGGGGAAAGAGGGAGTATGATGGGGAAGGGATACTGCAAAGGTTTAAATGCTGAAAAGGGAACAAACGAGGCGAAATGCAACCAGCTGCCACGCAAACAACTTCCAGGCATCTTTGGATAAGAAGGAAAACAACCCTTTTGCTGGATGCTGGAGAGTTGGATGAATGGGGAAGACTTGTTATACACCTAGCGGTGGGTGGATTTCACAGGCGGCAGCCTCCACACTGCTTTTCTTTGCTGCACTGCAGAGGCGCCATCTTCTCCGTCTTAATCTTCACTCTACTCAACCCTTTTATCTGCACGCTTTTTAAAAAAAAAAAAAGAAGACCCTGAGGACCCTTCCCAGCATCCTGCGCCCCTCAGGGTGACCCAGCTAGAGTCCCCAGAACTGCCCTGAGGAGGCCGCACCTTAATCAGACAATCAGCCTCCTTTGATGCACAAGAGTCCCAGCCTCCCCACCACCAGGCACTGCCCTTTCCAGACGCACGCCTCACTCTGGGCTCTCTTTCTCGCTCCCTCTGCGAGGACTTTGCAGCCTCGCACAGGATTGGCACTAGGCGGTGGTGATGCGGGGGTGGGAGATCGCGGGGCTCCCAAGAGCACCCCCAGGCCCTCGGGGACAGACGCGCAGCTCGGGGAAGGGAGCCGCGGTGGCGCACAAACTACCACGGCTCCGCCACCGCGCCCTGGACGGCGAGGGCGGGGTGTCGCGGCTTTTGTTCCCGGGGACCTTCTCCAGTTTCTGGGAGAAAACTGCAGGTACAACGGAGAGCCCGGGACGTCCAGTCTGAAGGACGGTGCCGAGTGGCCGCAGCTCTCCGATGCCTCTCATCACTTGCAACTTACACAAAAGGGAGAGACGGAAATGCACAAAGTTTGCCGGAGGAAGGCGGTGCGCGACCCCGCGCCCGCTCGGGAGAGGGTCGCTGCGCAGGCGGGCGGCGGCTGCCAGGAGCAAAGCCCAGCTTCGCAGCGCAGTCGGGCGGGGGTGGGAAGGGAAGGTGAGCCAGGCGCTCCCCAGCGTCCAGAGCTGCTCCCATTCCAGCCCAGGACTCCCGGGAAGGGGAAGGGCGGCGACATCCTCGCGGGGCACTGGATTGTGAGACTCTGCGCTTTCAGTTTTCCACACGTGTCCCCTTCCCCCCACGCCACGAACTGGGTGTCTCTCGCATCCCCGAGACCGGCTCTCGAGGCAGGGAGGAGTCGGGGTCTGCGCTCAGGCTCGTCCCCTCACCCTCACCGGGGCCGGCGCGGAGGTGGGGAGCCCCGCGCCTCACCCGCTCCCTCTCCACGGGTCGGGCAGCGCGTCCCCGGGAAGGGCTGGGCCAGAGACGCCGCTGCGCAGGGCAGCCGCAGGCGGGGGCGGCCAAGAGCGGGATACCCGTGACAGTCCCCCCGCCTCTCACGATTCAAGCTCCGTGGTGGAGACGATCGGGTCCTCCCGGCGCCCGCCTTCTCCCCCACCCAGCCCCCGTCTCTTTTTCCCAGGCGCGGCACCCACCTCCAGCGCCCGAACCGTCCAGGCGGCCAGCAGGAGCAGTGCCAAGCTGGGCAGCATCGTGATGCTGCTTGGGGCACCGGGTGCTCTGGGTGCGAAGGGGAGATCCGCCGCGCCCTGGCTGTGTCCGCGTCGCCGCCGCCGCCGCCGCCGCCGCCGCCGTCTCCCGTAGCCCCCGCGCTCTGCTCTGCTCCGCTCTCTGCTCCGGGTGCTCTCGCCTCCCGCCGCCGCCGAGGAAACTGACGGAGCTGGAGCGCGGCGGCGGGGCTCGCAGCCGGGAGAGTCAGCTGATCCCGCCCACCCGGCTCGCCACCACCCGACAGAGACCCCTAGCGGAGCCCCGGGGAGCTGCGCCCGTGCGCGACGGGAGGCCACCGGGGCCGGGAGCCCACAGGTGCGGGTGCCCTGGGCACCAGCGCGCGGCTAACGGAGCCCACGGCGCCCCCTGGGCTCCGGGAGCCAAGGGAGGGATGATCGGGGGGGTCCGGGAGAGGGACCGGCAGACGGGGTTTGAGGGGGAAGGTGAATCCTAGGACGTTTGGGTTCCAGGACAGTCGGGAGCGCTCCCCGCTCGTCCTCGTGAGCTTGAGTCACCCGACCCCGCAGGCCTCTCTGGAATGTGTTTGAGGAGCTGCTTCTGCTGAGATGCATTTTTATCCGCAGTTCATTTGCTCCGTTTGGAGAGGTGGCGCGAGGCCGACAACATTAGCAATGGGATTTTTTTTTTTTTTCCCAAGAAGGGCAACCTCCACTCCCCACCAGCAACCTGGGATTTGTGTCGTTAGAATGCACCAGAGAAGGGCAGGCGACCTAGGACACAGAACGACCGGTTTTCTTTATGTTTGGAGTGTGTGTGTGTGTGTGTGTGTGTGTGTGGCGGGAGAGGGGGTGTTTTTTAATTGTTGTTGCATTTTTGTTTGACTTGGGAGGTTTCAGAGAAGGGGGTCGGCATCCGGGATTGGAGGAGGCAGGGAGGTAAAAATCTAAGATGGAGAAGCGATCAAAGTTGATCTGGAAAAGATCTTGAGCTATGGCTCTTGTCCTCCATCCCAAAGGACTTTGTGATGAACTCTACTCGTGTTCTTTTTTTTTTTTGCGTCTGCCCCAAATCACAGAAAAGAACCTCTGTACAGCCATTTTCTCCTAGATTAAACACAAACAGTCCAGTGCTAGAACGGCCTAGAACCATCCATTCTGACCGGATGTGACATCAGACCCAAAGCCATTGGCCCGCCCTAAGCTAGTGAGAGGAGACAGGGGATAATGCCAGGTGAGTTTCTGGCTCCCAGGCTACTACCCTTCTCCTCACCGGATGTGTTTTTTAATAACCTGATGTGAGCAGTGGTCATCTGGGAACCTAAATTGAGAAAAATGCCTCCATCAGATTAGCCTGTAGGCAAGTCTGCGAAGACATATTCTTGATTACTGATTGATGTGATAGGCGAGCCCTGGGCAGGCGGTCTTGAGTTGTAAAAGAAAACAGGCCAAGCAAGCCATGAGGAGCAAACCAGTAAGCAGCTTCCAGCATGGCCTCTGCCTCAGCTTCTGCTTCAGGTTCCAGTCTTCAGTTCCTGCTCTGACTTCCCTTCATGATGGACTGTGAGCAGAATGTGTAAGCTAAATAAACCCTTTCCTCAAGTTACTTTTGGTCATGATTTTTTTTTTTTTAAATCACAGCAATAGAAAGCAAATTAGAACACCTGCTCTTCCACAGAGCAAGGAATCCCTGTGAGTGTGGTGGGAGGATGTGTCCCCACCCATTCCTTTCTGAGAAGTCAGCATTGATCTACCAGCCCGCCTAAATACCATCTGTCCAACTCTACATATAGTTTTGTTTTTTTGTGTGTGTCCTGGATGTCCTTTGAATGCCCTGAACAAATAACAACAAATATTTGCTACGCAATATTTGCTTTTATTATTTATGGCATCCACTTTCTGCAAAAGCAAAGGAAAGGATAGGGAGATAGCTCCGTTGGCAAAGTACAGAAGCAGAAGGACTTGAGTTTCATCCCTGAAAGCCACATGAACATGTCAGTCATGCCAGCATCTGCCTGGGAGGGAGAGACAGACGACAGACTCTAAGGTGGACAACACTTGAGGAACATCATCTAAGGATGGCTTGCAGCGCGACACACACACACACACACACACACACACACACACACACACACACACACACACACACACGGAAGCCATTGCTATTACCATCCCCATTTAAAAGTCAGGAAAGCTGTAACTGTAGCTTAACAGTAGAGTGACTGATTACTCAGTAAGTGGAAAGCTCACCCCTCAGCCGCCTTTTCCTGGCATCTGAAAATTAGAAAGAGAAGCTAGTGAACTCAGAAATCTGTGAACAAGAGGCTGACACAAAGCTAGACACTCAGAAAAAAACCCCAATGAGAAACAATACAGCGGAGCTTTCACCTCACACTCCTTCCCATACACACTTACCTCTCCAGCATCATGACCTGTTTGTATGAACAAGGGAGGCGCCTGAACACCTAGGAGATGGGGAGACATCAGATCCGGTTCCAAATCTCGTGAGATCATACTGAAAAATGAAAGCTTGAGACCTTCTGTCCAAAATGAAACATTTGTAAGACGGTGACGCTGGAACATTAGCCTGAGCTCTTCTGAGCACAGTTTGTAGACCCCATGTATGCTCCAGGGAAAGAGGCAGGGATTTAACAAGAGGGGGCAGTTGTCTCTTATTGAGCAGGCAATTTAAAAAATGCAATGATAAAGCCGGATGGTGGTAGCGCATACTTTTAATCCCAGCACTCAGGAGGATCTCTGAGTTCCCAGGCCAGCCAGGTCTACAGAGTGAGTTCCAGGACAGCCAGGGCTACACAGAGAAACCCTATCTCAAAAATAAATAAATAAATAAATAAATAAATGATAACCCATAAAAACAGAAATTCTTAAAGTTAGCAGTCTACTTTCACATGACTGAATTTCATCCCCCTCACATTCCTGGTCAAGATGTTCTCAGAGGAAGCAATTAACTCCTGATTGTGCCAGAAAGGGCATCCCTATTTTCTATTTAAAATTTCTTAAAGGTTTTTTGTATTTTGCTTTTAATTTTAGTTACATGTGTGTCCTCATGTGCGTGCCTCTCTCTCTCTCTCTCTCTCTCTCTCTCTGTGTGTGTGTGTGTGTGTGTGTGTGTGTGTGTGTGTGTGTGTGTGCGTGCCACAAGTGTGGAGGTGCTCACTAAGGCCAGAAAAGGGAGTCGGATCCCCAGGAACTGGAACTATAGACTGTTATGAGCTACCTGATCTGGGTGTGAGGAACCCTTTAGGTCTTCTCCAAGAGCAGGAAGTGTTCCTAACCAGTTAGAGAGCGTGTGTGTAAGCAGGCCACAGCAGGGACAACTTGAGTAATCTGTTCTCTCCTTCTGCCCTGTGAAGGCAGGGTCCCTATTGTTCCTGCCCTGCTGTGTCCTCCAGGCTAACAGGCCAAGAGCTCCTAGGTGGTCTTCTGTCGCCATTTCTCACCCCACTTTTAGGGATGCTGTGATTGCAGATGTGTGCCCCTGCAACTGGCTTTCTTATGAGAGTGCATTGTGGGAATTGCTTAAATTGTCAGACCCGCAAGACAAACGCTTCTACCTGATGAGCCAGCTCTGACCCGATCCCCTACATTTTCTCCTTTTATTACTGCTCAGAGATTCTGATGGCTCTTTACATCCTGCCACTTCCTCTGCTCTACAGTAACATCATTCCTGCCCTGAATGGAGGATCTTCCCAAGTCTGTACACAGGAAGCCCAGCAACATCCCTGGTTAGAATTCCCAAGGAAGGACTGGACATGGTGGTGTGTGCCTTTAATCCCAACATCTGAGGCAGAGGTAGGCCAGGTTTGGCCAGACAGAGCTATACAGTGAGACTCTGTTTCAAACAAACAAGAGTCTTCAGAGAAGAAACCAACCATGTGTCTACCAAAATCCCCCTATGACAAGCTGGACTTAAGGAGACCACTGTGAGACACTCAGTAGCTACTCAGATAGGCCAGCCTATCTTTGGATAACCAGCTCTGAAATATCTGGTTACTAGAAAGTTCTCCCCATAACTTACAGCTCTCACACATAGTTGTCACCTGTGGCCAAGCAGAACATTCCTTTCTACTACAGTGTCTGTCTCTAGAAGATACTATTCCCACCTCCAAGTTAAGTCATACCTCTGAACAGTCCCATAAACGACAGCATATCTCTTCCTTCCATACCCTAAATAAGTTCTGGTTTGTTGTGTCTGCAGCCTAATGCTACACTTGATTTTGTTACTGTCTACATTGTACTGTGGACTCAGACTGGTCACACTTGCTAGCAAATCTTCCAGCTTCATGCATGGTGCTGCTAATGAAACTACTTTGTACATCTAGGCAGTGATCTATGCTCCATAGGGACCATCAAGAGCAGTGGTAAGTCTGAGCCAGAAGATGCAACCTCAATTTTCTATGACTACCGACAAAATACCTCAGACTAGGGGTTGGGAACAAATGGCCAAGCACGTGGCTTTTTTTTTTAATTTGTATTTTTATTTTGCAATACAATTCAGTTCTACATATCAGCCACGGATTCCCTTGTTCTCCCCCCTCCCGCCCCCCTCACCTTCCCCCCAGCCCACCCCCCATTCCCACCTCCTCCAGGGCAAAGCCTCCCCTGCGGACTGAGATCAACTTCACTTTCACCACTGGACAGATCTCCCAAATCGAAACTTAACAGAGAAATAAAGGACTTAACTGATGTCATGACTCAAATGGACTTAATCGATATCTACAGAACATTCCATCCTAACAAAAAAGAATATACCTTCTTCTCAGCACCCCATGGAACCTTCTCTAAAAGCATGTGGCTTTTGTCTTTGCAGTCCTGGGATCTGTCTCCAGAAATGTAAAACAAAACAAACCCCACAACAAAACTAGGTAATTTAAATAACAGACGCTTAACTTTCTCACAACTCTGGAAGCTAGAGGTCCCAGATCAGGGTGTCATCAGGGCTAATTCCTGCCCAAATCTCTGCCTCTGGTTTGCTGTTGGCCATCTTCCCTCTCTGTTTTTACATCTCCTTCCCTGCGTGTGTTTTTATGTTCAGATCCCCTCTTTTAAAGGCTACCAGACATTGAACAAAAGCCCAAAGCCCACCTTCCAACCTCCCTAACTTAATTACCTCTTTAAGGACCCTGTGTCCAAACCCAGAAACATCCTGAGGTTTGGGGTGATTATAATTTTGAAATATGAATTTGGAGTGAGGAGATTACCACAGGGCCACATTCAGATCAGCTCAGACACGGTCTATAATCATCCCACCAATCTTCACCTTTGTTACCAAAGACCAGAGGTCCTTTCCGTCCTTTTCAGGTGGAAGGTGACTCCAGTGAGCAGGAAGACAGGAATGAAAAAGGCCTGCTTTCTCCCTGTCTTCCACCAAGTCAACATTCTGATCCCTACGCAGCCAGCTTGCCACGCCCTTCCCTTGACCGTCAGACTCGGAATAAGTAAAAGGGCCTTTAGCATGTTCCCTTTAAAAATGTTATCAAATCTTATGCTCGTATGGATGTTTAAATTCTGTATGAGTTAGCCAGGGCTGCTAAATAACAAAGTACGGGTAGCCTGGGTAGCTTTAAAAAAGGGAGAAATGTATTTTCTTCCACTTTGGGGATAGTCTAAGATCAAGGTGGAAGCCGAGTCAGATGGCCTCTGCTGAGGTGAGGGCTGTGCCAGTGGCGTGTTGAACATCCTTAGCTGTGTCTTCTTGTGGTGCTTCCTCTGCGGGCTTGGGCCCTGATATCTCTTTATGTCCACACCTCTTCTCTTTAAGATACCATTAGCTTGCATTAGGACCTGCCCTAATTATCTCTTTTATTAAATTACTTCTTGCAATGAGATGGATCAAAATGTAATGAGACACATGTGTAAAAATATCCACAATAAAACTCATTCATGTGTGTGCTCACTTAAAAAAAAAAAAAAAAAAAAAACTTTTAAAAAGGTGCCTATTCCAAGGCCTAATCTTCAAATATTGTCCAGTTTGAGGTACCCTGTGTTGGTGTGGTGACAGCGGGGGCTTCATTTACCAGAGAAACCAGTGCTTTTTTACTGGAAGCCCAATAACTCACAGTGACTTTGTGTTAACTTTGTCACAGTGCCTCCCGACTCAATATCCCATATGTGGATTCTTAAGTGATATGTTGGTAATAAAACTCCCCAAGTGGTAAGTGAACTATCTTGTGTGTGTGTGTGTGTGTGTGTGTGTGTGTGTGTGTGTGTGTGTGTGTGTGTGATGTGATTAAGAGCCCACTCAGATTTACCATTAATCTTTTCTCATTTGTGTTCCAGCATACTCGTGAATGGGAGAGGAAGGAATGGAGTTGTAGTCAGTCGGTATGGTAAGAATTAAGCAAAACCCTGGCCCCTCCCAAAGGCATGTGGCCAGTATGCGAAAGATATGCATCCCATTTGCAAATGGATCCATGCTTGGGAAGGCTTTGTGCCAAAGAGACTGAAAGGATTAAAATGGGCTTGTCTTGTAGAATGGAGAACAGCACGTGCTTGAAGGAAGCCCCACCCCAGGTCAGCTGCAGAGAGTCATGGGTCTCACTAGGAATTGCTGGCATCTGGAACCATTGTAATCACTCAACACAGTGGCAAATACTGAAGCTAAGGGGATGCTAAACTCCAGGGTAGCCAGACCTCTGCATAAATTACACCCAAGACTTGCTCACCATATTCTCTTGAGTGAATGACAGAGAAGTACTGAAGACGTGGATGAGTAACTGAACAGAAAAGTGTTTCCGACTCCTGAGGTGAATGAGAAGATTAGACGTGCTTGGGTATCCAGGAACATAGCGTGTATGTAAACAGCATCCCTAGATGGCAAAACAAACATGCAAACAAAAGCATCAGAGTCATAGTCATTAGGTACACAACTGTGTCCCGGAGCAAACAGACAACTCTACCCATCAGTCAACATTTCTTGTCCCATGTGTGATTTATTCCAGTTAAAGTAAATGTAGCTATGGGAATCGGAAATGTTCGCTATTGAAATATCAATTGTAGCTTTTTACCCTTGACACTTTGGGTAGGATTAAAAAGAGACAAAGTAAGAAGGTAGACTTGGGTGAGAGGGAAAAATGGGGAGAATCTGGGAGGAGTTGGGGCAGGAGAATGAATGAAAATTAATTGTATGAAAATATTTTCAATAAAAAACAAAGAAAAATCTAAATTAAAAACAAAACTCATATTCACTCCTCTTAAAGACCATGTGTTTATATGAGAAAAATATGTGGGAAGAGAAAAAAGAAGCCATAAAAATGCATTAGTAATAATCATGTGGTGTAAAGTATTTGTGTCTCTGAATGTGGATTAGTGAGAAGGAAACCAGAGTTCCAAGCCTGGGGCCCCTGGAAGGGCAAATCAGGAATGCCAGGAGGAGAAGCCAGCTAAAAACATCAAGAGGGTTCAAGTAGCCAAGGATACAGGGGAGGTGGCCGAAGAGAGAACAGTGTTAGAATGTGGGGAGGAACTGGAAGGAGCAGACAGAGGGGAAACTAAAATCATGTTATATGGTATGAGAAAGGAATCTATTTTCAATAAAAGGATAAATAGAATTTCCAAGGAAGGGGAACAGTAGATGAACATTGGAGATATAGCTACAGACATTGTCCGTCATAACTGAAGATTCCCCAAACTGATGATGTCCATCATAACTAATGATCCCTGGTACTGGGCTGAAAGCTATTCAGAAGAGACCAACAACACGATACCACAAATCATCAGGGATGTGTCATTTTACTTATAAGAACCTGGTAGGCACTTGGAGAGTTAACTAGTATTCTGGAAATGACTCATAAATATCTCTGTGTATTAGAGCATTAAAGAGACATAGAGTCAACAGAATATATATATATATATATATGTATATGTATATATATATGTATATATTCTCCTCCTGCACATATATATGAATTTGTTATTGTGCCTTTAAAATCGTTCAGTCTAAGAAATCCCACAGTCAGCCTTCTAAAGAATGGAAAAACCTGCAAAGCATGAGAACTGGCATGGTTACTACTTAAGTCCTAGAGTCAGAAGGCTGAAGAAAGTGAAGAAACGGGAGCTGTGAAGTCCAGGGACAGTAGACAGTAAGTGCTCCAGCTCAAGCACAGCACGTGTGTCCTCCTCCTGTAATGTATTCTTCCTGCACCTCTAGACCATATCCACCTCAGTGGCTTAAACACACCCACCCACATTGCTGAGGAAGAGCCTTCTTTACGTGACCTACTGATAAATACCAATGTGAATTTCTTCCAGAAACATTCTTCCAGATACACCCAGAAATAATGTTTTACCAGCTCTCTGGGCATCTCTCTACCCAATCAGGGTGAACACATTCAATTAACTATTGTCCCCTGTAAAAGGATGTAAGAGTAAACTCAGTTATATTCCCACATCAAGGTCATTTTCTAATGTATAAATGAATTAGAGAAGAAATGTTGTTAAATTTATGTTTTCCTACAAGTATATATTGTATGTTGAACATATTCCTCCCAGATTCTTCTACCATTCCCTTTCTCCTGCATCCTTACTATAAGTCCTCTTTGTCCCCTAGAAAATGTTTACTAGTATTTTCATATCATATATATTATATATATATATATGTGTGTGTATATAATCTGATATAAATAGCGTTTTCCGGTACAATTTCCAAATTGTGTACCATGGAACTCAAGCTGTCAAGAATGTTCGTAGGTATTCAACTCATACCTGAAGGGTTCTGTAACCAAATGTTTGGGAAATAATTAAAGTTAAACTAATGTCTTGATTTTAGGATGCTCACAGCCCTTTAAAGTGCTAAGGTACCTTTTGAACTTTAAAGATGGTAGCTGTAGTTCTAAGCCTCTCTTATCTCATGGTTTTTGCTATTGTTTGCTATGTCAGGCCCTGGAATTAGGTAACTGTGGTCTACAGGCATTCCAGTTAGACTCTTGGTTTTATTTCTTGCAGAAATGGACGTTTCTAGGCACAGTTTTGTCTAAACACCTAGGTTCGTTCAGCTGGAAGGTATTTCAATGCATGACCCTGAATATGACTTAATGAAAGAGGAATTGTAGAAATATGAGGCAAACAGACATTTTAAAGTAGGGCATAGCATGCCATGAAAAGCATTTCAAAAGTTTCAAGTCAGAATAAAAATGTGTGTTCTGCAGGAGATATTGGTTTAAAGTGTTTTGAATATTTATTATGTAAGTGTTCAAGTGTATGACCGGCTTCTTAATTTGGGGGAGAAATGGAACAGAATCCAAGGCACGTTTGTGGCTGCTTATTTTAAAAATTCCATCTAAGAAAAGGAGAAAATATTGCTAAGTTTACAGAGAAAAGCCTCGGTATAAAACTTGGATTCACAGTGTTGCCTCTAATTATCCAAGGTGAGGCCCTCAAGGAGTAGTCAGGACCCTGAGGAAGACTGCTGAAGAGATCAAGGGAAGAGGACCGAAGAAGACTGCTGTGGATTGATTCTGAGAGATGCCTTCGTCAAAAGTTCTCATAAAGTATACATGGAGAGCAAGGGCATAAGGAAACAGAAGTCTCTGCGTCAAAAAAGAAACCTGCTTTTCCATAGTTTTCCCCCGTTAGTCATTATTGAAATCTTCATTTACCACTAATCATGTTGAGGAGTTCTATCAACTCTCACTGCTGTAACAGCAACAGCAAAACAAAACAAAGAAAGAAAAAGAAAAAGAAAAGAATGACTTAGGGAATCAAGCCTGAGAAAGCAATACTGTCCTTCCTAATCTCCAATTGTCCAGGAAAACGGATTCTGTTATCTAAACTGGAAAGGCAAAGGTGCCAACGTCCACCTTGTTCTGGGGTCCGTGAAGTCTGGAGAGGATACTGGCAGCAGACCCATTTCTTCTCTCAGAGGAAGGGACAATTAGGTAGAAATAACAGAAAAAAAAATAGTGACAATATAAACTCTGGGTTTCAGATCTTTCTAGAGTTGGAACATGCATCTTTGCCCAAATTCTGGGAAATACCAAACATAATACTTTTTTTTTTGCCTGTGTGAGACAACAATATACCACTTTGTTCTCCAGAACATGGGAGCAATTGGGGGAATTTTTTTTTTTAATCTGATTTTACCAGCAGTGTCGGTGTTTTCCACCCAAATCGCTAAACAATTTCCAAAGCTATATACAAGATGTGCCTAGAAAAAGGCCAAGTAGCATATACAGAACCATGCTGTTGCAACTCACCTCTCATGTGATTCCACTGATCTTGGTGACTCAACACCTAGGAAATAACACAGGATCTGAAAACAATGAAAATGAAGTAGCTCAGGCAAGCTCAGGCTTCTTGCTTTTGGAACTAGTCCTCAGTGATAATCATCCAGTGTAAAAGTTTCTCTCCCATGAAGCAAAGCACAGCCCAATGAAGTGCGTTCCAGCTCCTTCAGGACCAGGGAGCAGTTGCTATCTGGTGTTACAATAACCGTCTCTGGATAAGCAAGAGTTTCATCCTGAGTTTTCAAGCCCAGCGTTCTCTTCTCTTTCACACACTTGAAGAGAAGAAGTTGGGCACCTGGCCCAAGTGACTCTTTCCTCCTTTCTGAACTCCCATGATAAGGAAGTGTTCGATTTAATCTGACTCTCCTTCAACATGAAGTTTCAGAACACCTCCTCTTCCACTTCCTCCTTATTCTACAACTGAATCTTTAAAACAACAAGAAAATGCACACACACACACACACACACACACACACACACACACACACACACACACACACACCACACCTCTCCTCTTTCAGTTCTCATGAGTTGAAAAGTATCTAGAATTAGGAAGTTTCAAGCTGAAGAGGTTGGATTGTCATTGTGGCTGACGTTTTGATCAAATGAGGACTTATCCACTTAATGTAGACTCAAGAGTAACTTGTCTAAAACTGTGGCTCTTGGCAAAAACTTGACCCTAGCTTTCCCGACTTCCGAACATTATCTGCTCTTGTGGTGTTTCCACAATGAAAATGTCACTACACCTAAGTCATGAAAACAGTGGTATGCCAGAATTAGCCACACTTCGTGGAACGGAGACATTTTTTTCCTTATGCAAAATCAAGTTATCATTCTGGGATTTGAGAGTTGGAATTTGCTTCCCAAACCATCTGCAAGAGCTTTCCACAAAGGTAGGTAGGTGAGTGCCTCTGCAGTGTGCTCTAGGCAGTTGTCCAGCTGCTAATTCCTTATTTTATTAGCTCCCATGGAGCCAGCTTCCACAGGTTACTTTCTCTTCATTTCTGTTCTTAGCCTCAATGCTGCCAGTCCAAGTAACATCAGATGCAAACTGGCTTCGCTTCCGTCTGTAGGACAGTCCTTCACAAGTATTAAGACAGTCATCCAATATTCCTTTAGACTTGGTTTGGTTGCTTTCCCACCATCCCCTCCCCTCCTGTCTGCTCTCCTCCTCTATTTTATTTTTCTGCACCATACCTTGTGGCATATAGCTTCTAAATTCCTCCTGATACTGTACTTTGGGTGAATTAATTCATTTCTGTAAATGCCCTTCTCCCATGTATCCATTCATTTGAGATCTATTTAATGGACAGCTAAGTTGAAAAGTGTTATAAAATTCTAAGCATGCACATAAGAAAACATAGTGTGACACAGAATGTAGGGAGATGAGCAGAGTGAGGAGAAGGAGAGAATGGATTTGGGAAATTGGAAGCTTGCACTCAACCTTAGGATGAGCAGCTGGTGACAGACAAATACGGAAAATGAGGGAGGAGGATGTGTTGAGGAGGAAAAGTGTATTTGGGGATAGAGAATAGTTCCTGAGGTAGGAATGAGTGTGACATCATCTGAGGTTCCAGTGGAAGAAATGGGGCAGAGTGCTAAGAGGTGAGGCCAAAGAGGTTGTTAGGGGATGAATTGTCTCCCACTCTAGACTTCATAAGCCAAGCCCCTTTGCTCCAGCATATTAAAATGTGATGGTGTTTTTAAAAAGTTGCTGACGTTAAGATCATTCTGGAAGTTCCTAATCCAATATGTCTGGCATCCTCCTAAGAACATGAAATTAGGGCATGAGCTAACTTGCACGAAAGGAAGTCTATATGAAGATCTTAAAAAAGGAAGCCACAGAAGAACCAGTATGACTGACATCTTCACCTTAGACTTCCAGCCTCCAGAACTGGGAAAACATTTCTGTTGTTTTAGTCACTCCACCTCCAGCCTTAGCAAATTTAAGGCCAGATAATATACGTTATTGGAAGCCATTTTAAGTACATTGAGCAGAAAGAGAGCAAATAGAATTGTTTTTCAGACGATGGATACGATTTAGTTGACATTTTAAAGGGATGGATCTAGCTGCTGTACTGAAAGCAGTCCCTAGGCAGTAAGGAGAAGATGAGAAGCCAGCAAGGGGTCATTGCAGAGATTTACTGGACAGTAAGAGGCGATAAGAAGAGGGAAGTACTAGGATGTACTTTCAAATTAGAGCCCAAAATATTGTATGATTACTTACTTGGAAATGTGATGTGAGAGTGAAAAGCCAAAAAGTCAAGGGCATCCCACAGCTTTAGCCAAGGGCAACTGGAGGAAGTGAGCTGTCACTCACCAAGATGGGAAAAGCCGAAGAATAATGAGGATGACAAAGAGTTTAGTTTGGGCATGCGAACTTTATGATGCTTGCTCGTCTTTGAGTTTAAGATCCTAACTATATAAATGTAGAATGTATAGGCACGATCAGGGAAAAGATACAGACAATATTGAGAGAGATTGCTTAATGTGAAGTGGGGACAAAAAGACAATTTGGGACTGAGCTCTAGTACTTGAAGGTTTGAGGTTGTTACAATAAGCATACATGAACAAAAGCAAGCAAAGAATGAGTCACAAGCAGGAAAAAGAAAATGATAGAAAAATTTCCAAGAAGTTGAATCCAAGACATGGTTTATGAGCGGAGAATGATTGTCAGGCTAAGTGTTGTAGGTACATTAAATAATGTAGAATTCCATTAGATTAAGTTATAGGGAAGTCCCTGGTAACACTGACCATAACAGAATTAGGGAATGACATGTACCAAAGTACAGTCAGAGTGGGTTCAGAATGGAATGGGGGGAAAGAACCTGGGCCATCAATTATAGAAGTATCACTTTGAAGATTTTTGCTTTCAACAAGGCTAAGAAGTTATATGCTGCCTAGAGGGAAACAGCAAGAAAGGGTTATATATTTAAATAGCAGATATTACTATGTAAAAATCTGCAGATGGGGAATGAGAAATTTACATTAACTGACACTTAAAGACAACACTGATTTTATCCCCCAGCTTCCACATACATGTATGCACAGATGCATGTGCTCCTGAACACACATGAGCACATATATACATGTGTTTCTACACACATATGCACACACACACACACACACACACACACACACACACACACACACACACACACACACACACATACACACACACAAAGGATATGGACCAAACAAACAAGTAAATGGGGGGTAGGGAACCTTACTTTTGATGGGATGTGAGTACCACCAGGTGCAAAGAAAGGGATTCAGGAATTGTTGAAGAATGGAAGATGAGATCAGTTGAGTCTTCAAGACTGATATGTGATGAGTGTTGAGCTGGGAATTTAGGCTTTCTGCATGACAAATGCAAGTTGGGAATTGCTGAACTTGTCTAAATCCAGCTTGGGCAACAGAAATACAGTGCAAATCACAGACGATTTTCAGCTTCTTAAGAATTTTACTTTCTGTGTATAAAAGTTTTCCTGCATATGTGTCTATGCACCATGTACATTGATGGTACCCAGGGAGGCCAGAAGAGGGCATTGGATTCCCTGGGACTGGAATGATAGATGATTGTAAGCTGCCATGTGGGTGCTCGGAATTGAATCTGGGTCCTCTAGAGGAGCAGCTGCTGCTCTTAACCTGGAAGCCATCTCATCAGTGCCCCAATTTTCAACTTTTTAATACCATGCTTTAAAAAAGAAAAGAGATAAGCAAACCAGTTTAATAATAACATATTTTATGTTTTATATATACAGAACATTATTTCAACAAGGGATCAGTATAAAACTAACAAAATACTTGGCATTTTCCTAAACATGCTTAGTCTTCCAAGTTTGGTGTGCTTTTTTTTTTCCTCAACACTCAGCTTAGAACATATGACTTTCAAAGGCTCAGTAGCCATGTATGCAGTGGACAGGGCAGGTCCAAGGGTAGAAAAGAAGCTGTAAGTTATGTGATCTCTATGGAGCATTCCTATGGGAACACAAACATCCTGTAATATATTCAATCTCTAATCAGCCAGGTATAATTATATATAATTATGTTCTTATCTTCCCCAATCTAGTTTATCCAAAGAAATATCATGAGAGTCTTAGTCACACACTCTGCTAAAATCTAAAGCTGCCATGTCAGCCACATTTATCTAATAGAGGTTAATCTGGCATGCATTTCCTTGGTGAATCTGCCAGAAACATCTTCCAAAGGTTCTTATTTCTTTGTGTGTGTGTGTGTGTGTGTGTGTGTGTGTGTGTGTGTGTGTGTGTGTGTATTTATGCTGAGGTTTAATAATAAAGTCTCTACACTTATGGTTGTTTGTGGGGAAGTGATCTTTTTTATTGTTGCTGATAGTTGAAATAGTAATTTTGGAAGACAAGGAAAGCTGGGAAAGAGAAAAAAAATGCTTGCCATTAAAGAGTAGCAAAGCTGTGCATGAACATTAGACCTGAATCTAGGACTTAGACTATTGTAAGCAAGAAAGACCTTGCATTTCATGGAGGATACCATGACAAAAAATTAGGCAATCTACTACTAGAATGACTTCAAATTAAATTGCCAAAGGGGATTGGGTGGAGGATAAATGTCTCTATAAAAGCACATTTGAGGAGGATGCTGGAAGAGGTATGGCAGAGGGGAGAAACAGAAGAGAGACCTCAGCTCTCCTCACAGAGAAAAGGAGCCCAGTTCTGAAATGATTGATGCTCTGTACACTCTTCCAGTGTCTGTGTCCCCATCCTCATAAGTGGGCTAAAAACAATCTGACATTTTTAATAACACAGATAGGTGAATACACCTTCAGAGGGCAGATAGTATTGGAAGTACAGAGTTGATGACTAGAAATAAATACCTGAAGTCTATGTCTTTTACAAAAGAAACTGACCTGTGTGCTATTGCTTGCTCGGCTGGAATAAGATTTAAAAGGTACTTCTTCTAACAGACAGCTTGAATAGCCTCAGAGCCCATGGGTCACCCTCCAGACTATTCAGGCAGCTGGTTCTGCAGGCTTCTCACATCCCTGTTCTCTGTTGGAGAGTACCATACTAAATTAGCTGGTTTGTCTCTATGACATTCCACACTCTCTTTATCCTCTCTCTAACTGGTTTTTATGCATTCCTTTCTAGCACACTACTCTTTGAGATCATAAATTGTGAACAGAGTACAGACACTAGGAATTAGGCCCATAAGCATTAAACCTGGGTCTATCAAGTCCCCATGTGATGAAACTTCTGTGATTGGCAAAGTTCTACCCCTCTTCTCTAACATGAGAGTAATGTAGTCTGCTTTGTGGAGCTATTAGTAGGCTTTTAATGATGACATCTGCTAAGTGCTTGGCACCTAATGACAACCAATAAAGGCTACCTCAGCATTGGGACTGTGGTCACGGCTTGGAAAAGGATGCTTCATCTGGTTTAGTTGTTTGTGATTTACCAAAATGATGAAGAAATCAGAGTGAGATAGTTTAACTAAAATGAGATGCGTCTATATAATTCAAAGATGAGCTTTGAAATGAGAGAATGAAAAATGAGAGCCCAAAGTGATATTGTCGTCAATACATCACCAGAACTGGGAGGATGCTGATGGGCAGCCTTTATTCTGGGGTGTTTTACAAGCCTGTTCTCTCCCATCTCTGTGTGTCTTCCCCTGTCCTCTCTCTCTCACACATACATTAACAACTTGATTGAGATATAGTTCACATGCTGAACAGTTGACTCATTTGAAGTGTACGGTTCAGTGTTGGCCAGTGTAATCACAGACACGTGACTCATCAGCATTGTCATGTTCAAAGAAATTTCATCATTAACCACTTTCTCTCTTCCCTCCCCCAAGTCCTAAGTAACTACTAATCTACTTTCTATCTCTGTACATGTCACTTTCTGGACATTCTACACACATGGAATCATACAATGTGTGGTCTTTTGAGATGGTTTCTGTCACTCAGCATGTTTTCAGGGTTCAGCCATGTTGTAAGATGCCATTCCTTTATTATGCACAAATATGACTTCATGATATAGCACAACCCATTCTATTTGTCCATTCTTTAGTTTATGGACATTTGGTTGTTTCTATCTTTATTTATCTTATTACAAACGATGCTGCTGTAACTATTTGCACACAGTTTTTGTGCAGACTTTTAAGTCTCTATGGGTGTTTCTCTCTTTCTCTATGTTTCTCTCTGTCTCTGTCTTTTACACACACATATCTGAGAGTAGAATAGCAAGTTTTCAGCCTTTTCTTGATTTTTCTGTCACCGGGAAGAACAAGTATTAGTAATTCTAGCCTGTTTCCCTTAAACAATCTCCAGTATCAGATGCTATTCCAGGCACTAGACAGTGTGGGGAACATTATGGGTCCCATCTCCTGGGTCTAATTGGAGCCTGATGGCACCATAACTACTTTCTTTTTGCAGCAGATAGAATTTCAGGCAACCTTGTAGGTGAATATGGTGTTGGTCAGATGTTCTCAACCCATGTTGGAATCTCTACGTATATTTCTAACAGTAGGAATAAGTCATGAGTAGAGATGAAAAAAGACATGGATGGAGCCAGGAGGCTTTCTTGTTATGGAAAAAGTGCAAGCAGAGGCGTGGCCTCTATAAGCCATAGCACAGTTCAAATGGTTTAGAATTGCTGGGTCATAAAACTGGGATAAGGAAGGTACATTTATCTGATTAATATACAACCCATCATTGAGGAATAATGATTAAAAGAAGAAAAATTGTTCCATGATTTATAATTGTCCATTAGATAGCTGTGTGGTGTCAGACAAGCCATTGACCTCTCTGTGCCCCATTAATCATCAACTGTTGAATGGGACTTAAATATCACACATAGATCCTTTCCAGCAGTCTGCATAAAGTACTTAAAGTTGAATCTGAAGAACTGTTCCAAAACATAGCCAAGTTTTGAGCAGATTAAACTACACATGATGATGGAAGTAGAGAGTCCACATTAAAGACCAAAGTGAAGAATTTATTTTTGTCTTAAAGAAAGAAAGCAGAAGGATTTCAAACTGACTGTAAACTTGGCTTGGCAATGTCAACCCACTCATGCCTCAGCCCGGAGAAGAATATTTCCAAACCCCAAGTTCAAGTCTGCACTTGTCCCTACTCAACTCTACTCTCCATGATTCACAGAAAAGGCACACCTTAAGTCTGACCTCAACTCCTCCTGGATAGCTGTTTTGAAATTTTCCCTGTGCTCTGTAGACAGGGATCATTCACAGCACTCTGAAACTATGTGGCTACATAAGAGTATGCATTTCATCACCCATAGTGTGATACTGTGTGCCCATGAATATCTGACTACGCCCAGGTCTTTAAGATGACAGAAGATGCCCCATGAGTGGTAACATAACCTTTTCTTCATAGATGTATGCTGTCATTCTATGATGCTAGTGTGGTCCTTGTAGAAAGGTAACCATCCTTCTTTTTTTTTTTTTTTTTTTTTTGGTTTTTCGAGACAGGGTTTCTCTGTGTAGCTTTGCGCCTTTCCTGGAGCTCGCTTTGGAGACCAGGCTGGCCTCGAACTCACAGAGATCCGCCTGGCTCTGCCTCCCGAGTGCTGGGATTAAAGGCGTGCGCCACCACCGCCCGGCCCATCCTTCTTTTTGATTGGCATTTATAGCCAATAGCCCATAGAAGCTGTAAGTAAGCAAGTAGGGACATGATGCTCTAAGCAGCACAATCCTTAAGGAGTTGTTTTGTTTGAATTTGTTTTGTTTTGTTGTGGTACTTGTGACCAAACTCAGGGACTGACTCATGACTGGCAAGTTCTCTACCACAAGCTGGATCCCAAGGGCATGGCTGCCCTTTGAGATGGGCCTATTCCATCATCGAGAGCCTTTCCTCTTGCTCTGCCTTAAAGTGACACAGCAATAAGGAAGAAGGGAGGCTGCCTATGCCCTTGTCCCTAAGTGACAAGTGTACATGCATGAGATGAAGAGGCAATTGTCTCCCTTTCTGATTCTTCCATCCACTTGCAGAACTGTCTTGTATCTTTAACAGTCATCCTCATGAAAAAATAAGTATTTTCTAGAAGAATCAGTGGTGGACTCTGTAAGATACTAACAAGAGAATGAAAATGGAGAATAGGTTTATTTTACTATCTGAAAATCTAGATCTTCAATTAACTCAAGAGTCATATACCCTCTATCACAGTACTCCTGGAGGCCATTGCTGAAGTCAGCTCATGGTCATGAATGAAGAGACCTAGCCCTGTGCTGGTCAGTCTGCTGCTGATGTAGATTGTATAGAAATTGCTTAAACTATCATCACTTGTGATATAAAAAGTTGAAAATTGCACAATCCACTGAAACACTCAGCGTGGCTGTCTCCTGGGATGCAGTCTCCAGGACTGAACTTATAGGATGAGAGTATATTTGGAATTTAAGTTTTTATTACAAGGACTAGTTAGGTACTCTGTTTTCATTTCTATGATGCCTTGCTTGTCAGTTTTGGGTTATTAAATTAATGCAGTTAATATATATATACATATATATATAGCTGAATACATACATATTCATTCTCTATATACATATTCATTCTAAGACACTGTATTAGTTATTTGTCTTATTGCTGCAGTAAAATAACCTGACAAGAGCTCCTTAAAGAAGGAATTGCTTACTTTTGTTCATGTTCACAGAGAATATAGGCCATGATGGCGAGGAAGGGATGGGTAGCAGGAGCAGAAGGCGGCTGGCCACATTGCATCCAGTCAGGAAGCAGGACACTGAATGCTGAATGCTCAACTCCCTTTTACCTTCTTTATTCAGTCAGGAACCCCCTACCCATGATTATGCCCCCTATGTTGGGTGGATCTCCCTGCCTCATTAATCTCATTAGATAACCCCTTGCAGATATTCTACGATGATTCTAAATCCTGTCTAGTTGACAACTAAGAGAAATCATCAGAAACACTAAAACTAGATCAGTCATCCACATGAAGTCATACTTTTCTTTTGGTAAACTAAACACAGCAGGTATGTCACTCACCTCCCAGGTGCTCTGAGTAGAGTACAACCTTGGGCAAGTCCCTGGCTATCCCATTCTGTTCTCCATGGAAAGGGCCACCTCGCATATTCCCCTCCACCAAGGCTAGCACACACCCAGTTGACTGACTGATGGGAAAGTTCTACCCCTTTCCTCAACTTTAGACAATTTTTGTGGTGTCATTTCCCCCTCCCCCAAAAAACCTTCCATGGAAGCAGAAACCACATCTTTGTTCCACTTCTTTCCTAGCCCTCTGTGGCCTCCCGAGAAGTGAAACACTCTGACAATAAATAACTGGCTTAAGAAAAAAAAAAAGAAATAAAAAACAAATTACTGGGTGTGGCGGCACACACCCATTGTGCCAGCATTCCAGAGACTCAGGCAACAGGAGCATGATGAATTTGAACCCAACCTGGGCAATGTCTTGAGATCCTGTTGTTGAGGGGGAAGAAAAGAGGAAGAAGAGGAGGAGGAGAAGGAGGAGGAGGAAGAGGAAGAAGAGGAGGAGAAAGAAGAGAAGGAGAAGGAGAAGAGTTATTATTCTTTGTTAGGCTCAGCATACAGAATGTCCCAGCTAAGAATGTATGTGGAAAATACCCTGTGTTTCTGTCCTAGACCATTCTTGGATGCTATAACAAAATACCTGAGAATGAGTAATCTGTAATGAACAGAAATTTGTTAACCTGATTCTAGAGGGTGAGTAATCAGAGAGTGTGGAGCTGGCTTTCATACTTCATCCTCCCAGAGCAGAGGGCAGAAGAGCAAGTGAGGTCACACAATCCCCTTGGGTATCAATCCACTCTTAGACAAATATTAACCACCTAGTCACTTCCTTACAGAGTCTCCTTAATGGCAATGAAATTCAGAGGTGAATTTTTGGATAAAAACATTTAAAACACAGCAGTCTCAAGGATACATATTGAAAAATAAAATAAAATCAACTTATATAAACAATCCTCAGAGAGGGTGTTCATTTATAAAATAGCAAATGACGTGTGTTTAAAAATGCATGAAAACATACATAGATTTGAAAATGTTGACAGAGGTGATAAATAATGAAAAAAATGGATACAATTATCAGTATTCAAGTAAAGGAGCTTGGGAAGGCAGAGGTGAGCCAGGGATGTCAGATGCCGCAGACAAATGTGTATGCCCATGAACTCGCATTAAATGGGGATGACCTTGTCAGCTACATCCTGCTTGACATTTCCAGAAAGATGAGTGATAAAAGGATTGATGAATTCATTAGCATTAGGAATCATGCAAAAGCTGAATCTTTAACACATTCTATTAAGTGTGAACTAAGAATCTGTTGGCTTGGGGAGGACAGAGATTTTAAATGTTTAAAACTGGAAAGGGAAATTAAACAACCCATTTTTGCCCTAAACAATCAAAGGGTGGAAGACACGCTTCCTGGGTCAGGTTGTGCTTATGGGGCAGGAGGGCTAGAAATTATGTAAGCCCAGAGAAGCGTGGAGCTGAAGGCTGAGCACAAAATGAAAATGCCTAGCGCTGAGTCATGCACTGGACAAGGAGTTCTGTCCTGATTTTTCAAAAGGGAAAAACTAGACATTTGAGATGGAGCTTCATTCATTTATTGATTCAACCAGTACTTAGAGAGTGAGTACATAGGGAATGCTTCTTATGTGCTGAATCTGAGCTCTGTTGCTGCGGTGACAGATGCGGAATGATAGAAGCATCTCATAAACCAATTCAGCTACAATGTATTGCTTCGGCTTGTATTTCTGGGCACTTCTGGGTTTATTTGGCTCTTTCGACATTTATATGTTTTCTTGTTGTTTGTTTGTTTTTTGTTTGTTTGGTTTTTTTTTTTTTTTTTTTTGCTTTTGTTTCTTGGAGACAGGGTCTTGTCACACAGCCCTGAATGTCAGGGAACTTGCTACATACAGCAGGGTAGCCTTGGACTTGCAATGATCATCTTGCTCTGCCTCAGCTTCTGGGATTACATGTGTGTACCTTCATGCTCAGCTTTGTAGTTTAATAGGAATTCCAGGCATCTTAACATGACTATATTTCCTGTTGCCTTCAAACTTCTCAGTTCATATTCCAGAGTTGTTACTGGGAAAAAATGGACCCATCTTCTCTCCATAAGCAAACAAAACTGAACCCCCAGTGTGTCACCAGCCTAAATACACAGTATCTTAATTGTTCTCCCTAAAAAATGAAAATGCTGCTTATAACGATGGTCGCTGAAAGTGATGATGAACTGTAATTCTCTAGCACAAGCATTCTGAGTGTGCGTGATTAGACCATGATGGTCTCACATTAGAGTTTACTGTCATGGTGTATTTCTTCTTGTCATTCACCAGCCCACTGGCATGTTGGCAACCAGTGACAAATCATTGTGAGTATCTTTCTATTACATCTCTCTTGTTACAACTTTGAGAGTTTTATTTTAGTAAATTAAGTACATTGTTAGTACATGTAGTTTTGCTAAGTGCAACGGCTATGAGGCTGAGGGAGGGAAGAACAAGAATCAGTTTTGTTGTTGGGAACAGGGCTTGTTGCATTTTGGTGAATTTTTTTTTTTCCAACACAGTATTTTTATCGATTTGGGAATTTCATAATATGTATCCGATCACACTCACTTCCCATTCCTCCCAGGTCCACCCTCCCACCCTTATGCCCCCTTCCAAAAAATAAATATATCAAGTAAAATATCTAAGTATGGCCAATCTCTCACTTTGGTTCTTTCCCATACCCTCTCCCTCTCCCACCACCACCACCAGAAGCCAACAATTGTGAAGAGCTAGACCTTAGCAACTCCTCAATCCTTAAGGATCCTCCTCAATGGTCTTCCATTTAAACCCTTGCCCAGTTCTTTGGGGGGATGGGTTATCACAGAAACCCTCAACTTTTTCAATTCTACTCTAAGATGGATCTATAGAAGCGAATTTCTCAGTACTTTAAAGGAAATTTATTTATGGTGGTTGATGGGTTTTTTATTCGTTCATGAAAGAATATTGTTTTTCTGTTAATGATTGTAAGGACTTTCTATCGCACTCTTAAATGGAGATATGCAAATGAAGTTTAAACATTGAGGACTAAGTACATGAAATTTCTAGAAATGCCTTCATTCTTATAAACCCACAGTATGAGAAGATCTCTCATTATTACTGCATCTTAATTTAATGTGCAAACAAATTCTCTACATAAATTCTCTTTATTACTGAAATTTTACTAGTATGTTTATGCCTATTTCAACTTAATGCTCATAAGGGTTCATAGTGTTTATGGGTTGTCGTATATAAAGAATAATCATGTTTCAAGCTGACTCTTTACACAAGAAGAAAAACACAATTAAAAAGAAAAGTTATGTTTTATCTAATATTACCCCAGACTTCTCCATTATCAGCACTCTGTCCCTTAGAAAGTTAGCTTAGGAAGAATTAATTCCATTACTTAGCAACCCTTCCCTTATTTCACTACATTGTTAAGAGCTTATATTCTGCAAATCACTCATATTACAAAGCAATGGGCATAACATTAAGAAATATTAAAAATTCAAACAGTCATAATCTAATTCACACATCATTTGTTCTAAATCAATATTTCTATCTTAAGTCATTAATTTCTAAGAAAAGCTTTAATAAGAAAAATAATTTAGGAGTATCTCGAAGGAGCAAATGCATGTTCTATAGAAATTCTATATTTTATAGATTCCATTCACTTCAATAATGCATACATTGCAATGTTTTCTGGTCCATTGGTGTCTTACAAAGAGTTAGAAATTTAAATGTGATTCTCCTTGCTGAGATTGGTTCTCAGATGTACATATCAGAAGACAAGCACAGAGATATTTGAAATTTAGTAGATGTTTGTTACTCATTGCAATAACATAGAGAAAGCGTATACTTATGTGGCTATTTTCTGCACTATTTTCTAGGAAGTTTTCACAAATTTAAGACCAGATATTGACAGTATGCTAACAGCTTTATGAGATCCTATAACAAACAAAACGAAAAATTATGCTAAGCAGGATTTTAAAAAGTGAAAGGAAATTAAAGTTGGTTATTTGCTATTTAATTAAAACAATAGCTTGACTGTGGTTTAAAAAGAAAACAAAACGAATTCAGTAGAGCATAAGAAATCATCTTGCTAGGATGACCCCATTGATGTAACAGTGGTATGACTGTTATGATTGTTACTAATTGGTCTGTGATTGGATTACAGGCCTATTCTGAGGAGATAATTCATACCTAGTAGCATAAACCCAGTCAAAAATCTATGAAGATGTCTTAAGACATAGGAGGGTACTTGCTACAGGTGTTTAGCTAAATTGACATAGTATCAAACCTCCTTCTAAATATTTATGTTTATACTTATAGACAAATGCTATGTTTAGTTTTAGAGATAATTCTTCTTATAATGAACTAAGTGCCCAGACACATGGTTGCTCAAGATGCTGAGAATTATTGGTAGTTGAGTACTCAGTCCTAAACAGGACCCTTATACCACCCCTTCTAAAGTGAAGGGACATTTTAGCAAAAGGATGGTAGGGGGAAGAGCTATGAAATGCTGTCTTCTGAGCATGGCACAGCCATTGTAATCATGATCTCACAGCAGCTATGGTTGCCTACATAGGGTTGGCACAAGAGTGGATTGGAGAGGAGCTCATGGGGCCATACCCAATCCTGATGAACAATGTGGCTATTGGTGGATTCTGGGGATGCGATACTAGCTGTCTTCAGTTGTATACCCAAGGAGAGCCCACCAGGCTTAAATGAATAGTTCAAAGCTATAGTCATTCTGACAGCCTTGGTTAAATCTAGTGGATCACAATATAAAACAAAACAAAAAAAATGTGAAAAAGGAACTTGAGAAGAGGAGAAGGATAGACAGGGATGGGAGGGAGATAGAAGAGAGTTGGTATATGTGTGTATGATAGTAAGCAAATATATACACGTAGGAAATTGTTAAACAACAAATTTAGTGAAAGTTCAAAAAAATTTAAAAAAAAAAAAGGAAATTGCCATGTTGTCCTTTGAATAAGAATGGCTCCTATAGGTTCATATATTTGAATGCTTGTTCATCAAGGAGTGGCACTACTTGAGAAGGATTAGGAGGTGTGGTCTTGTTGGAGGAAGTGTATTATTGGGGGTAGGTAGGCTTTCAGGTTTAAAAAGCCCAAGTCAGGCCCAGTGTCTCTTTCTTCCTGCTTCCTGTGTATCAGGATGTAGAGCTTTTAACTACACCATGCCTGCCTGCATGTCACCATGCATCATGATGATAAGGGACTAAAACTCTGAAACTGTAAGCAAGTCCCCAATTAAACATTTTCTATTGTGAGTTGCTGTGGTCATGATGTCTTTTCACAGCAATAGAATACTGACTAAGACAGTCATTCTCATACTTTATTTTTTTTAATGGAAATACATATATGTTGAGGCTAAATATTAATATCCAAAGACACAGTGAGTTGTGTCCTAATCTGGGTCCTAATCCTTGTCCAGTCTTCTTTTTGCTTTCTGTCGTTGCCTTTTATGAACAGAAAGAAGTGTGCCAGCTAATTGTAATTGCTCAAGAAAAAAATAAAAAGAGAGTTGTAATCACATATGGACTGAAATAACATTAGTATAATCAGGGCAATTTGAAGAGGAAACACCATTTGGGGACATCCTTTACAGCTTTGGGAAGCTGGAATGACAATCTGCAACATTGTTTTCCTACCAGTCCTTAATCAGCCATATAATGAGACAAATGCTACTAGTGAAATTTAATTATTATATTGAATATATCTTTTTTATTGGTTGAGAAATTCTTCAGCTTCTGTTTGGGTGTGAGTTGGGGAGGGGGATGGACAATAACTGATTATTTGATTAAATTTGATTTATTCTTATTCTCTCCATTCTGTTTGTTATTTATCTCATATGATAAGTTAGTGTCAATCTAAACTCTGTGTGAGACTTAGAATATGAACATCATTTAAAGTTTTAAGTATATTTTCTCATTTTATGAGGATTAAAGCTCATATATTTTTGGCTGGGGATGGTTTGTGGTAGAGTGCTTGCCTAACACACGCAAAGCCTCCAGGTTCAATCCCAGTATCATGCTATAGACAAAAGTTCATGTATTTATGACTCTATTGGAATGCAACAAATATTTATGATAACACCTTGAGAATATGCATTTAAAACATCATAAACTTATAGGAATCTAGAAGAAAAGTTCAAGAACAGCTTGATTCCCTCCATTCTTTGAAAGCAAATTGGTAACATGATATTCCCTAGCCTTTCCTGGGATACTTCAATAGACTATGATCAAAGCAGCCTACTTGGGACCAGTGAGTTGTTTTAAATGATAAAGACAATTAACACTAAACCCGAAGACCTGAGTAGGATCTCTGGGAATCACATGATAGAAGAGAAAACTGACTCTGGCAAGTTGTTTTCTGCCTCTACACTTGCACTCACCTGCCTCCTACACACACACACACACACACACACACACACACACACACACACAAAATGTTATTGTTGTTTTTCTTTTTAAGACAGCCTTGTCTTAGTTTCGTCTCTGTTACTACGATAAAATACTCTGACAAAGGGCAGGAGGGATGCTTCCATGGTTAGGAGCACTTGCTGCTTTTGCAGAGGACCTAGGTTCAGTTCCCAGTATCAACATGAAGGCTCACAACCATGACATCACTAACTTCAGTTCCTGGGGGATCTGGTGCCTTCTACTGAACTTTGTGTGCATCAGGCATGCATGAGGTCCATACACATACAGACAGGCAAATGCACTCATACCCATAAAATAAAATAAATAAATCTTACTAAATTTTAAAAACACTCTGACAAAAGCAATTTAAGGGCAAATTCTACTTCACAGTTCCAGGCTACAGTCCATCATAGTAATGAAGTCGCAACAGCAGGAGCTTGAAGTAGCTGGTCGTGTGACATTCATAACCAGAAACAGAGAACAGAGAATGCATGCGTGCTAGTGTTCACCTTGCTTTTGCTACTTCCACGGTTCACAGGTTACCCACAATCAAGATGAGTTTTGCCACATCAGCTAATGGAATCAAGACAATCCCCATCTCAGCCATGTCCTCAGGACTATCTCCCAGGCAGTTCTAGATTCTGTCAAGTTCACCATTGAAACTAACCAGATACTGCCACATGATAAAAAACCAGAAACACCAAAGTCAGAAAACTACACAGATGCACTATTACCATCAACTTTCACAAGCTGTCCTCCTCACTTATGTCCTGACAGCTGACGTGCTCTTTAGGCTTATTGCTCCATGAAGTCACCCAGCTCCTTAATATCTGCAGGCTTGGAGGAAATCCCTGACTGTTTCTTTCATTTCTTTGGTTTTATCCTTCAGTTAAATGTATGCACCTCTGGCAGGAACATCACAGGAATAGTGCTGTTTACTTCTCATTCCATCATGTCTGTGACATGTTGTGACACTCAGTGACTGACTTTGGTACCTGGGTAAAGTGGTACCCTCTAAGCTGCTTCACACAGGCTGATTTGTTCTCAGTAAGTGTTTCCTAATAAGTTACTTTAAAGCTACATAAATAACCTCAATCTTCTTTAAACTTATTACTCAATTGTTTCCTTCTAAAACCCACCACAGTCTTTGTGGATTTTATTGCTCAAATTCTTGCTATAGGATCCACTTTTCTTCTAAATAATCTCTTCACATATTGTCATTATTCTTTGACCGGTTGTGTTCCTGTCCATCCCCCTCACCCCCAAACACACATACATACAACAAAACATTCTAAGTTGCTTTTGAATTGTAGTGGTATTTGCTCCGCCCATGATCTTGGGCTATGGGGCCTGGAAGGAGGCGATGCTTCTTGCCATTGTACGTGACTTCTTGAAAGGAAAGGGAGAAGGGTCATGTGGGTTCTTGCTCTTGTTAAGATCAATTCATGTGAATCTATTTAAGGGGTAATGAGGATTTATTAAGACATAAATTGAGGAAGTACACTCATGAATACAGAACCAAGTAGACAGCTGCCTCTGTTCTGACCAGGAGCGAATCCACCTGGCAGTTCAATCAGACCAGAAAGCAGGCAGCAGGGAGAAGGGGCTTGTGATCCTTCTCCCTTTACTTTTAAGAGGTCAAGTACAAGGGCAAGAAGCATTGCCTCCTTCAGGCCCTATAGCCCAAGGTCATGGGCAGAGCTCTCAAACTGATCATTTTGCCAAGAATTTTGTTTCCTTGTAATGAGACTAATATTGAGAAACCAAAATCTGGATACTAAATGTGTCTCTTGCTGTCAAGATGCCATTGCTCACAGTCAGTCTCAGAATGACAGCTAAGGAATCTTCAATGACATGTACACTCATGCTTATATATTTACACCACAGCTGTATGTATTAGAACCTGTGAATTCATATTAATTTCTCCCATTTCAATCCAATCATTGACTTAATTCTCTTTTTTTTTCATTTAAATATGTGCGATTATTTTCTCTAACAGTGAGAAACTTGGTGACCAGGGTCTCCCGAAGATGAGCTGGTGGGACCACTTCTTTTCATTTCACAGTGGAGAGACTTCACTCCCTCCTTTTCTTTTTCTATTCCTTCCTTTCTTCCTTCCTCCCCCTTCCTCCCCCCTCTCCCTTCCTCCCCCCTCTCTCTTTCTCTCTTTCATAGCAGGATATTCTATGTAGCTTGGGCTAGCCTAGAACTCACCCTCTTTCTACCTCTGCCCCAAGTGTTGGGATTATAGGCTTGTGCCCTGACACCCTGCTCTTGAATACCGTTGCTGAGAAGTGTGTTTCTATTAAGCTGCATGGAATGCTTGAGATGATTTCTACAGCATCCTTGTGGAAAGGTTAATACTTAGGGGACAAATGGTTTATTACTGAACCTGGTGTCCTAGTTACTCCTTGTTGTTGTGAAGAGATGCCATAACCAAGGCCATTTATAAAAGAAAGCATTTAACTGGGGCTTCCAGTTCCAGAAGATGAGTCTATCATGGTGGCAGGCAGGCAGGCAGGCAGGCAGGCAGGGCACTGGGGAAGTAGCTGAGAACTTGCATCTGATCTGGAAGCAAGAGGCAAAGAGGAGGAAGGGTGATGTTAGAGCTAACTGCGAATGGCTAGGCTCTTGAAATCTCAAAGCCTGCTCTGAATGACACACCTCCTCCAACAAGGTCATAGCTCCTAATCCTTCCCAAAGGATTCCACCAATACTGGGGACACAAAGATCCTTGCACTCACAGAGCACTAGAGAAACTGGAATGCCAAACATTCAGGGGCCTCTCTTCAAATAAGGAAATACCTCTTTTCTGCCCAGAAGGCTGGGAGTGGATATTGTTAACAACCTGGTAACCATTTTGCTATCTGCGGAGGCAGCACTCACCCACCTTTTGCTACAGAGGCAGATGTCACCCAAATTCCCTAGAATGATTATCCCAGACTCTTCCCTCCCTAGACCCTTATCTTTAGCTCCCAGTTAACAGAACCTGTCCTCAGTAGAGATGTCACATGTATTTTATGTACTGCTGTTCTCTATGCTGTCTTGGTCAAAGACCACATTAGACTCTAGGCCTTTTAGCTATGGAACCTACCCTTATTGTCACATGTGCTTTGTAAAGAATCTCTATGTAGTCACACCTTATGCTTTATTGTGTACCTGGAACTGGAATGATTGTTGCCTGGAACTGTGTTTTAAATATGCTCATCTGATCCAGGTTGACAAAGTCAGTCTGAAGCAAGTTTTCACTCTCATCTCTTTGAGGCCTCCCTTCCCTGCTTGGCTTCCCCTTACCTGGACACCTGCAGGTTAACCCCTCACACCAAATGTGGATCTGGCCTTCAAATATGAGCCGATACTGGAGGGCCATATCATTAAAACGGTGGAGGGGCCCCAAAACAGCTTGACCACACAGCTGCCATGACAGGCTTAGCGGCCCACACACAGCTTCTGTGATAGGCTTACTGGCAGGCAACACCCAGATCCAGAAAAAAACATAAGCTGACACCATCCAGGGATCCACCCAGGGATGGGGAAGTACCTAACATCTCAAACATCCCAACCATTAGATAAGGTGACCAGATGTCCCTGAGTCTAGCACGCACCTATTTTTGTTTTACAGATACCCCTAGACAATTGTCAGCCAATCAGGGTCCTGAACCCTGGAAATCTCCTCACCCCAACCTCTGCTGTGATTAAAAAAAAAAAAAAAAAATCCTACCCTGCCTGAGCTCAGGGCTCTCTGCTTTTACCACTTCATTGAACAGACAGAGGGACCAAGCTCAGAGTTGAAAATAAAGGCTTTTTGTTTTTACATTTGAGATTCAGTCTCCACAGTGGTCTTTTGGGGGTCCCCGAGATCTGGGCATAACACAAACCAACACGTTGGCTTAGATTCAAATGCTAGCACTGCTGGTTACTAGTGACAAAACTTCAGACTCCTCATTTGTAAAAATAAGGCAATATCAGTTCTTAGAAAAAGACTTTTTACTGTTTTCCTGAGCCTCAGTTAATTTGAGTCAAAGTCATCTTGATACCTGAAAGTATTATGCAAATGTAAGGCACCATTAGTATTTTACAAAATCACATTTCTTTAAAGGTTAAGCAATCCATTGAGAAAAATTCACATGAAAGAAAAACAATGAATAAAATTACTTCAAAAATTTTTTGAGAGAGTCTGGTTGTACAAATATAAATCTATTTTCAGATTTAATGAATACACATGTGTTAATTCTTTTAATGCATAACTAGTTATTGGATGTTTGAAGGAGTTTCCAATATTTTTAATTTCAAAATCTTAAAAGCAAATTAGGGGTTGAGGGTATAGTTCAACAATAGAGTGCTTGCCTAGCATCCATAAAAATCTCAGGTTTGACTCCAAGCATTGGAAAACACACAGTAAAGAAACAAGCACATTTAAAAATAAAACAAAACCAAGTTTAGTTTCAACATCAACATTATCCCTAAGCAATAACATTCCTTTTGAGTCTATTACTGTAAAGAAAGGTGTTAAATCTTTTTCTTTTTCTTTTTCTTTCTTTTTTTTTTTGGTTTTTTGAGACAGGGTTTCTCTGTGTAGCTTTGGAGCCTGTCCTGGAACTCACTCTGTAGCCCAGGCTGGCCTCGAACTCATAGAGAGTTCGCCTGCCTCTGCCTCCCGAGTGCAGGGATTAAAGGCGTGCGCCACCACTGCGAGGCAAATCTTTTTCAAAATGAATTGGACAACTAATTTCTAATAAGATAGATGATATTCATAGGCTGTGAAAATGAGCAATGATGATTTAGAAACTTGGAAAACTCAATCAGATCTTACCATAAAATATGCTGATTTTTGTAACTGTCAGATAGTGTTGATTTTGCAATGTGTTATGTTCTTCAGGAGAATCCTGGAGCTGGACATCCCTGAAGGGGCACAAGGAGGGTGCACACACACACACAGGGTACCAGGCAATTCCCAAATCTGTAGAAGGGTTAATGAAATATTTGTTTTAAGGGAAACATCAACTTAAAGAATGACACTCATGAGACTGAAGTGTATGTATAACACACACACACACACACACACACACACACACACACAATGTTTTTAGTTTTTTTAAGATAGGGTTTCTTTTTTTTTTTTTTTTTTTTTTTTTTTTTTTTTTTTTTTTTTTTGGTTTTTCGAGACAGGGTTTCTCTGTGTAGCTTTGCGCCTCTCCTGGAACTCACTTGGTAGCCCAGGCTGGCCTCGAACTCACAGAGATCCGCCTGGCTCTGCCTCCCGAGTGCTGGGATTAAAGGCGTGCGCCACCACCGCCCGGCAAGATAGGGTTTCTTCATGTAGCCTTGGCTGTCCTGGAACTGGCTTTATAGACCAGGCTGGCCTTGAACTCACAGAGATATGCCTGCCTCTGTCTCCCAAGTGCTGGGATTAAAGGCATGTGCCACCACCGCCTGGCTATATGTGTATGTATTTTTAAGTAAGCATATAAAATACCATGTTTCCTTATGTTTTTCTCATACATCCTTATGTTATTTTCTCATCTTCCTTCCCCTCCATTTGTATTACCTTTTTCCCCCTCCCTAGTTAAAGTCCCCCAACCCCATTCTTTCTCATTTTCCTTTTCATAGCACTTGGAGTTCTACCCTCTTAATACCTCACAGTGGGGATTTCAACCCATGAACCCTTGGGGATACCAACAAATCATAGCAGATACCTTCCAAGGAGATGTGTAGAATTCCCCTCAGGGAGGCTGACTCACCCCAAGTTCCTATCTCTCCTTTGGGAAGTGTTTCTGGAGACAGCTTTGTACCATGCACTTCTGAACTGTGTCTGTTTAGGGAAGAACTGGGCTGAATCGCTCTGAGTGACTTCAGAGAAACCCTAAACTTTCAAAGATGCTATAGTATAGAGTGAGTTGGGTGCTGGTTGCTGTATGGGATTGTTCTTCACAGCTGTCCTGAAATCTAGGGAGTCAAGGTATGGGGACAAGGCACCATAAATGAAGAAGAAGAGGAGGAGGAGGAGAGGAAGAGGAGAAAGAAGAGAAGGAGGAGGAAGAGGGAGAGGGAGAAGAAGAAGCAGAAGCAGAGGCAGAAGAAGAAGAAGAAGAGGAGGAGGAGGAGGAGGAGGAGGAGGAGGAGGAGGAGGAGGAGAAGAAGAAGAAGAAGAAGAAGAAGAAGAAGAAGAAGAAGAAGAAGAAGAAGAAGAAGAAAGCAAAGTAATTAGTTAAAGGGTAGTTATCACTCAGGGCTTCATGAGGCCAGGTTTATTCAATAATAGTAAGGAGGCAGGGGTGCTGTGGATATCACTCTATATAAATAAAGCACTGATTAGCCAGTGACCAGGCAGGAAGTATAGGCAGGACAAGGAGAGAGGAGAATTGAGGAAGGAGGAAGGAAGGGGAGACCGGCTGGAGCCACCGCCAAGACAAGGAAGATGTAAAGTACTGGTAAGCCACGAGCCATGTGGCAAAGTAAAGATTAATAGAAATGGGCTGAATATAAGAGTGAGAGCTAGACAATTATAGGCCTGAGCTAATGGCCAAGCAGTTTAAATAACGTAAGAGTCTGTGTGTTTATTTTATAAGTGGGCTCCGGGACTGGCGGGACTTGGCGGTGGGAGCTGGAGAAAAATTCTCCAGCTACACAGGGGCTGGAGAGATGGTTCAGAAGCTCAGAACACATACTGCTCTGGCATAGGATTTAAGTTTGATTCCCAGCACCCATGTCTAGTGGCTCACAACTGCCTGTAATTCCAACTCCAAGGGATCCATTGTCCTCTTCTGGCTTCCAGCACACTGCATTCCTATGCACATACCCCTGAACTACACACACAACTGAAAGAAATAAAATAAACCTTTAAAAACTAGAGGCAATACAGTATCCCTTGTACTATGTATATAGAGATCAAAATACACCACCCCCAAATGCATCTATCAGTTGTAAAGATACTTTAAGAAATGGATGTAACTGAAGCTCTGAAAACACAGATGTTAGTATTTGTTAAGGGAGATTTATCCCTGTAGAGGAAATAGCCATTTGTAAGAGAATCCCCTCTTTGTACCAGAAAAAGAAGCAAGACAATCACCAGAGATTGATGAGTGAAGGCACTGTCTGAGATAAAGTCAACAAACCTTACTCTGTCTTTCTGTTTTATTTTCCGGCAGTCTCATTGGCCTCCCCAACACCCTTCTTTCTTTGATCCAGAAGATAATACATTTAAAACCACCTGCCAGAGACTCACTCTTTTCTCATGCACAGGAATATACAGAGTTAAATGACTGGGATTTCCACCGCCCGCCCCCCCCCCCAACCCTCCATTGAATTGTTTTGTTATAAGGATCCTTCTCAACTAAGAACTATGTGAATACTAGGGAAAATAAAATGTCTTCCCTCCCTGGAGTTAAAGGATTTTCTCTGCATCCTTCCTATTCTCAGGATTAATGCTGAGCATCTAAATGGAGAGAGACACTGTTGGAACGGCCATGGTTGGACAAGCCCTCTTGGTTTGAAGGAAGTGGCTTTGGAAACACAATGCCATATGTTCCAATGTGAAGTTCATTAAGCAAGGTCTGATCAGTAATTTGATGTCCCAGATGGACTTACCCGCAGGAAGTGAAAGTCCTGTGCAAACAGCCATTTGTCAGTTCAAACTCTTAATGTATGGAATAGCATAATGGAGTTGAGGTTTAAGACAGTATTCTGTATAAAAATGTCTTACCCTAGAGAAACACCTAAGAGTTATAAATCAGTGAATTACCAGGATAATTGCGTATGATTTTGAATAACTACCAACCAGTATGTAATCTGCATTCCTCATTTTACAGAATCTCATAGCAGTGAATAATGTACCTAGTATCAAATAGCATGTGAGCAGACAGGCTTAAACAACTTAGAGTCGAGTTCAGTTCAATAGTCTGCAAGGTCATCATAGACAGTATGCACTTGCCAATTTACATAATCAATATTTTATGTTTGTATCACACGGGGTCACCGTCTAAGCACACAGTGGTACACTTACTGACCTTTCCAATTTTAAATCACTGGATTTAGTGAAATCCCCTAGACACCTTTGAATACTTACGGAAAGGCAGAGGAATGCAGGCACTGGAGTGTTTTGAATACTAAGAACCAAAGCCAGCAGAGGTAAATGGCAAACATCATTAAAAAGAATCCTTAGCACCTGGCCAAATGAATCAACCCAGATTGAAGTTTATCTTTCACTTGCCCATGGACTTTTTCTTCTGGAAGCTTCTGTAGGAAAGAAATGCAGTAAATGCATTTTCCTCCTGCTACCTCTAGAAACAAATATAGCATATGCATTTACTGGGTGTGGTGGTTTGAACAGGAATGACCCTCATAGGCTCATGTATTTGAATGCTTGGTCACTAGGGGATGGCACTATTTAAGGGGGATTAGGAGGTGTGGCCTTGTTGAAGTAGGTGTTGGGGGAAGTGTGACACTGGGTGTGGGCTTTGGGGTTTTCAAAGCTCAAGCCAGGACTGGTGTCGTCTCCCGTTTCCAGCTGCCTGTGGATCCAGATATAGAAATCTCAGCTACCTCTCTAGCACCATGTCTGTCTGCATGCTACCATGTATCCTGCCAAGTTGATAATGGACTAAACTTCTGAAACTGTAAGCAAGCCCAAATCGAATGCTTTCTTTTATAAGATTGTCATAGTCATGATGTCTCTTCACAGCATTAGAACACTGACTAAGGCACTGTGCTATACAGAGGTCATGAGTCAACTTTCGAACCCAAGGAGGCACATGGTATGAAGTCCAAATAGTCATGTCATTTCTGTCAAAACATTTTCAACAAGCTGGGGCTGCTGGCCCAGGCCTGTAATCCCAGCTTCTTTGGGGCGGTGGCAGCTAGATTGCAAGTTCAAAGCCTGCCTGAGAGAGTTAGAGAGTAAGTTGAAGGCCAGCCTGAGTAACTTATGGAGCCTTTGTTTCAAAATAAAAATTAAAATAGAGCTGGGGAAATAGGTCAAAGGTAGAGTGCTTGCCTAGTGTGCAAGAAACCCCAAGTTCAACCATTAAATGAGAGAGAGAGAGAGAGAGAGAGAGAGAGAGAATTCCAAAATGGGATTTCATGACGCCGTATTCGCTAATCTGGAAAAGAGGTAGATCACTATTTTCCTTATTTGATGTGATTTTGTTTTGCTAAGGCTAGAACCCAGGACCTTAGCATGTGCTTGGCAAACATTCTTCCCTTATTCTATACTCCTAGCCCTAATTTTCATTTCTACATCCCTATTCATCAGTGAGAGTTGTTGGAATCATCTTCCAGATATCATAAATGAAGAACCAACTCACACTCTATGTGGATGATAGAAGCTCTCTTGTGATAGTCTGGATTCCCAAGTCCCTAGATAGAGTAATTGGTAGTGGGTGATCCCCGGGTTAATCCCTGGGGCTTAGGAGATCTTTGGCTCAAGGCTCAGGATAGCAGTAAGCAGGCTTGAGGATTCACTTTGGCTTTCAATCAGAGACAAAATACCAACAGATAACAGTGTCATTTTGATTCCCTGTGTCTGCCACAGACACCCTTTTCTGGCTACAGACACTCAAGAAAAATGACTGATCAGAGCTTCCATTTAAAGGGGTTGGGGAAGCAGTTAGTAATCTCCAACAACTCACTGGAAAGGTTACCAGAAACTACAGGGCATAGTTCATTGAAACAATAAGTAGAAATTCTTGGGTGTGGTGTGCTTGTGTTTTAACTTTAATGACCATTAATATTAGAATTGATATTCACATTCCAAACTATTGCATAAAACCAATATGAAACATTAATAATGGTATGTAACAAACTTATCATTGACATTTTCTAAGCATTCAAAACATTTGACAGAATAATGACCTCCACATGCCTTCAAATTCTGTTCCAGCCATTCTATCATTTTCAGATCACGACCACTTTAATTTGACCTGTACCTACTCTTTCTCCTTAAAGACACTTTGAAACATAAGTTATTTTTGATAATTTTGATAGGTTATATAATTTGTTTAAAATATATTTATTTATACATAATTATATACTCAATTAATTTAAAGCATTACTTAGTTAATTTGAGACAGGGACTCACTAAGCAGCTGGCCTTGAATGTACTATCTGCCTGGCTCACTTACAGTTTTGTGGCATCACATGTAGCTGACAGGATTTTTTAAAGGTCGAACTTAAGATTTAATTATTTCATTTTAAGTGTTTATTTTGCCTATGTGTGTTTGGACAAACACCACGTGCATGCCTAGTGTCTGAGGAAGTGAGAAGAGGAGAGAGTGTTGGATTCCCTAGACCTGGAGTTACAGACTGTCGTAAGCCCCTGTGTAGGTGCTGGGAACTGAACCTGGGTTGTCTGTAAGACACAAGTGCTCTTAAATGCTGAACCATCTCTCCAGCCCCAAGGTCTAACTTTAAAAAAAAATTAAAATTGCCATACCAAAAAAATTACAAATTTGTCATAGTCATCTAACGAGCAGTCAGTATGCAGATTTCTGCATATTTTTTCTTAACTCTTCCAGGTTGGTTTTTTCAGATCAAGAACCACAAGAGCCTGCTGGACCCGGTGGCACACATCCATAATCCCAGTACTCGGGAAGCCAAGGCAATAGAATTGCAAATTGGAGGCCAGCTAAATGCTATGGTGAGCTGTGTTAAAAGAAAAAAAAGGTCACCAGGCAGTGGTGGCACACACCTTTAATCCCAGCACTTAGGAGGCAGAGGTAGGTGGATCTCTGTGAGTTTGAGGCCAGCCTGGTCTACAGAGCGAGATCCAGGACAGCCAGAACTGTTTCACAGAGAAACCCTGTCTCGAAAAACCAAAAAAAAAAAAAAAAAAGAAAAAAAAGTCTACATGTGGCTCACCCATTGCTCCAGCATCAGTCTGCTGCGACCCAGATGTCCCCCTCAGTGATATTCCAAATCTGCTTCTCTCTGCCATCTTGGGTGTGATGAATAGCTTTGCTTTATAGTAAAGTGTTGCCATTTACACTTACATTTCGGTTTTTCCGCTGTGTTTTCTTTGAACTTGATTCTGTGCTGGGGCAGTTAGGCTGTTCCCAGATCTCCTTGCTGCTTTTCTGCCGTCCCATAGGGAAGGGCGTTGGTCTGGTTTACCTCACGTGTGGCTCGGCATCATCATTAAACTGGCTGTGAGGCTCTTTCCAACTGACCCATCCTCAGGTGTGATAGTCCTTCCTCAGCTGGATTCCCTGAGGTGCTAGTCGCCTTCTCATCACTATAACAAGAAGCCTGAGATAATGAACTTATGCATGGAATCGTTTTATTTGGCCCGTTACTTGGGGCCTGTGGTGAGGCAGTACTTCATTACAGGATAGTTCTGTGGAGCAAAAACACATCACAGCCAGGGTGTGTTTTTGAGAAAGAGGAAGAAGAAGTGCCTGGCAACTCAGAATGACTTTTGAGGCCTGTCTCCAATCACCCAAGGACCTACCACTGGGCCCACCCCTTAGAGGTTCCACTACCTCCTAATGGCACTGCTCAGTGTGCCACTTTTAACATGTGGGCCTTTTGAGGGACATTTAAGAGCCATACACTCTGGTCTGAGGATAGTAAATATAATTCTTTTCTTTCTTCTCTCTCTCTCTCTCTCTCTCTCTCTCTCTCTCTCTCTCTCTCTCTCTCTCTCTCTCTCTCTTTCTTTCTTTTCCTCTTTTTGGTTTTTCCAGACAGGGTTTCTCTGTGTAGTTTTGGTGCCTATCCTGGATCTCGCTCTGTAGACCAGGCTGGCCTTGAACTCATAGAGATCCACCTGCCTCTGCCTCCCAAGTGCTGGGATTTAAGGCGTGTGCCACTGCTGCCCGGCATAAATATACACTTTTATAAATAATCAGCTCACAGGTTTTTAAATTGCATGCTGCTCTGGGTAGTGTGGTAGAATATTGTACCACCCACTCTGTTATGCCCTTTCCCAGCATCTCCATCCTGTATCCACCACCTGCCCTCAGCCTCTCAGTAGCCATCTAAATGATCAGATCAACTGTGGCGGCATCACAGTGTGTGTGCGCTAGCAGCCTTGTTTTGTACAATAATAGCTCTGAAGCCCAGGAGCACCTATGCAGGTGATTCAGTCCAGCCATAGAGAACACTCAAAGTGCTTCCTTTAAGTGAGAAGGTGAAAGTGCTCAGCAAGGAAAGAGACAAGAACGTATGCTGAAGCTGCTAAGACACACAGTAAGCACAGGTCTTCCCGTGAGACTGTAAAGAGGGAAAAGGAAACGCATACTGGTTTTCTGTTCATATTGTAAGCTGCAAAAGTGACAGCCACAGCGTGGGGTAAGAGTGTTATCATCTGCCTCACTCGATCTCATCAGGTCAGCATCATGTTGATGCTGTGTCATCTTACCTCATCACAGGAGGAAAGGTGTGTGCACCCACCAGACACACACACACACACACACACACACACACACACACAGACACACACACAGACACACACACGCACACGGAGTAGGGGAGATGGAGACAGACACACTGAGACACACAGAGGGAACATCTATATAATTTGTTACAATATACAGATATAATTTTTTCTATTACACTACTTACTGCTATTAGTCATTTTGTCCACTTTATAAATTAAGCCTCATCATGGGTATGTAATTATAGGAACAAAGATATTATTATTTGGTTTGTCATCACCTGGGTTTTGGCTGTCTACTGTAATCCCTGGAAACTATCCCTTAAGGAGGAACTTCTATATTTACCCTATAGTTACTGGTCAAACTTAGTAGAAAGCTTCCATAAAAGCCTGGGGGAAGTCTGGACCTTGCTTTGAAACCTGATGGCAGTCACTGCCTGTGTCCTTTGAGCAAAGGCTTACCTGCTTTTCCCTCAACCTGCAGGTGAAGGTGACTGTGCTGGTCAGTTTGAACTGTCAACTCAACACAACCTAGAATCACCTGTAAAAAGAGTCTCAATGGGAGAGTTTTCTAGACCAGGTTGGCAAGTAATGCTATATGGACTGAACAAATTATATTTAGTAACATATATTTTAATATATAAAATTATATTTAGTTATACACACACACACATTCATGCTTGCATGCAGTAACTATTAGTCAATAAAGAGGCCTTGATTTGAAGGAGAACAAGGAGAGTTATATGGGAGAGTTTTGAGGGAAGGAAGGGAAGAGAGATGTGCTGTATTATAACCTCAAAAGTGTAATTTTTAAAAGTACAAAAAAATACACCTTCAGATTTATGAAAAAATTGAAAGCCCACCTACTCCCACTCCTCCAGTTCTCTTCATCATTGCTCCTGCTACGAACAGCTTGTCCTGTTGTGCGTTTGTTACAGTCAATGAGCTGGGAGCGATCCCTCGTTCTCAACTGTAGCCTGCCATTCCCATTAGTGTTCATTCTTTGTGTTGTGTTACGCTGTGAGGTTTTTTTTTTTTTTTTTTTTTTGGTTTTTCAACATAGGGTTTCTCCGTGTAGTTTTGGTGCCTATCCTGAATCTCGCTCTGTAGACCAGGCTGGCCTCGAACTCACAGAGATACAGAGATCCGTCTGGCTCTGCCTCCTGAGTGCTGGGATTAAAGGTGTGTGCCACCGCCACCCCGGCTGTGCTGTGAGTTTTGACAAAGGCATGATCACAGGTGCCCTCCGAAGGGTTCAGGATTGCCAGCTCTGAAATGTGTTTCTGCAGCATAGGGATTATCCTGGGCTGAAACAGACTTGGGAAGAACTTCCCACTGTCCTGTTTTTGCCTACACACAGGAATAAATCTCACTTGTAGAGGTTTTTTTTTCCCCTTATCTTACATGAAAAGGAGAATAATTCTTGATTTTTACAATGGAGAGGACTTGAATTTGCTTAACAAATTTCACCAGGGAAGCTGTTATGTATTTTGTAGCTGCTTTATCATAACTCTCCTCACTTTGGGATCCCAGTTGCCCTATTCTATTGCTGTGGTCACTGCTCTCTTTTTCTCAATAGTACACACACTGGTGGGCTTGACCACCCCTTTGGGTTTTACTTGTGTTGTGTGGAGCCCTTGCTCACATGAGAATATAAATTATACTTTTTTATTCCTCCCCTCCTCATAATCTATTTGTAATTTGTTGGCTTAATTTTCGGGTTCCATCCATAGCACTTTAGAGAACAAAGGAACATTTTCTTCCCCTATGTCATACTGTAGTTTCATTCAGAACAAATTTGCCAATCTAAAAATGCCCTATGTGTCTGTTCTGTGCTTTCTCTGTCCCTCTGTATACCTGGAAGCCAGTGGCATTTTTGTTACGTGTATTTTCATGTTTTCTAAATCTGAAATATCATATGGTTGTAATCATGTAGTATGTGATCTTTTCAGAAATTTTTTTTCTCTATTTTGGCAAAGTCATGTTTACTACTCTGCTCTCTGTTTTCCATATAGTTTTGCGAGACAGCATCTTAGTTAGGGTCTTATTGCTGTGAAGAGACATCATGACCAAGGCAACTGTAATAAGGAAAAACATTTAATTGTAGGGGTTCACTTAAAGTTCAGAGGTTTGGTTCATTATCATCATGGCAGGAGACGTGAAGGTACGCAGGCAGACACAACGCTGGAAAAGGAGCTGAGAGTCTTCCATCTTGACTTGCGGGCAACAGGAAGTAGTCTGAGACACATGGAGAGCCTTGAGCATGTATGAGACATCAAAGCCCGCCTCCACAGTGACACACTTCCTCCAATAAGGCTACACCTACTCCAACAAAGCCACACCTTCCAATAATGCCACTCTCTTTGGGAGTCATTTTCTTTCAAATCACCACATTCTAGTCACTGGCCCCCAAAGGCTTGTAGTCATACATATTATAGTTCAAAAATGCATTCAGTCCAACTTCAAAAGTCTCTATTGTTAATATTCTGATCCTGCCCCTTGGCGCCATCCTATGCTCTGACATAGAAACCTATTCTTAAGGGAAAACTCCACCCCTTCCTCTTTTCTTCTGTCTCTTCTGCTTTCTTTCCACGAGGTCCACACCTCTTGAACCCCTGCCTCTCTCTCTCTCTCTCCCTCTCTCTCTCTCTCTCCCTCTCCCTCTCCCTCTCCCTCTCCCTCTCCCTCTCCCTCTCCCTCTCTCTTTCTCTCTCTCTCTCTCTCTCTCTCTCTCTCTCTCTCTCTCTCTGTCTCCCTCTCTCTCTGTCTCCCTCTCTCTCTGTCTCCCTCTTTCTGCCTCTTCATCTCTCTATTATAATAAACCATTTCCATGTGGATGCAGCATCTGGGTTGTGTGTTTCCATCCATTGCCCCGCTGCCAAGCCCACATGGACTGGGCTGCCTGCCAGCCTGCCACTACCTCTGCGGGTCCCGCTGCGTACAATTCCTAATAACAGTTTAAAACTTATTTAAAAGTCTAAAGTTCAAATTCTCTTCTGAGATTCTAGTAATCCTCTATAAAATAAAATAAAATAAAACCAAAAAAACAGGTCACATACTTCCAACTGGATATACATTATTGTTCCAAAACATAGGAAATGGAGCATAGTGAGGAAATACTGAACTTAAGCAAGACTGAAAACCAGATGGGCAAACTCCAACCTCTGTGTCTCCACGTCTGATGTCAAAATGCTCTTCAGATCTTCAACTCCTTTCAGCTTTGTAGACTACAACACACTTCTTTCTCTTAGGCTGTTTCCACTCCCTGTTAGCAGCTCTCCCCAGCAGGTATCCCTAGACTCTGGCATCTTCAACATCTTGGGGTCTCCAAGGCAATCCAGGCTTCAAGTTCACAGCTTCATGCAATGACCTCTTTAAGCCTCCATTTAGGGACACTCCTAACACACACCTGGTCATAGTGGCTTTCCTTAGTTGCAGAGGCAAATTCCATACCCTTCTTCTTCTATCCTTGTTCAATTACATCTTCACCAGCTTTCTGGTTTCCATGGCTTCCTTGACTGTCTAAGCTTGGTTGTCTTTTAACTTGCTCTGTAGACCAGACTGCCCTCAAACTCAGAGATTTGTGCCTCTGCCTCTGGAATGTTGGGATTAAAGGCAGGTACCACCACACCTGACTTTAAAATTTTCTTTAATTCCTTTTCACAAGTTGGAAACTTAGCTGGGTGGGATCCTGCCCTGAGTTCACTACTCCCTTTATTCCATTTCTTAATCTGTTTATCTCCTTGAATACAGGACTTAGTTCCATTCTACTCCCTGTTGCTCTTTATCTCCTCAAATTTTACATTTTGTAATTTTCCCTGCTCTGCTTGCTCCTTTTCATTATAAATCTTCATTGGAGTTGGCACTAATAACCACATGACAGAGTCAATACTAGACTGTTCTGAGATTTCCTCTGTCAATGGAATTAATCTAAAACTCTTCACTTTAGCTTCAGGCAGACTCTTCAGATAAGGGCAAAAGGAAGGCACAGTCTTCACCAAAATATCACAAAAATGATCTTTAGGACACATATCAATATTCTTCTCCTCTCAAACCTCTAGAGCCAGGTACAAACAGTTCAAATCACACTTAGCACCGCTTAAGCAGCACTTACAGCATTCAACTGCTTTTCTACTCCACAGTCCTAAGGTGGTTCCTTCAAACAAAAGCACAGTCAGGCCTATCACAGAAATACTCCAGTCCCTAGTACCAACTCTTGTCTTACTTAGGGTTTCTATTGCTGTGAACAGACACCATGACCATGGCAACTCTTATAAAGGAAAACATTTAATTGTTTTAATGTTTAAGTGGTGGCTTGCTTACAGTTCAGAAGTTTAGCCCATTATCACTATGGCAGGAAATGTGGAGGTATGCAGGCAGACATGGTGCTGGAGACAGAGCTGAGAGTCCTACATCTTGACTTGCAGGCATCAGGAAGTGGTCTGAGATATTTCGTGAGACTTGAGCATATATGAGACATCAAAGCCTGCCTCCACAGTGACACACTTCTTCCAACAAGGCCAGACCTACTCCAACCAAGTCACACCTGCTAATAGTGCCACTCCCTTTTGGGGGCCATTTTCTTTCAAACCACCATAATAAGCAAGTGTGAATGACAAAGAATTTTCTCTTCAAAATGCTGAAGTGGTAAGGCAAACACCCCTACTGACAAATCACATAATGCTGATGAAATTAAGATCACAGACTAGCTTTTTAAAGTTAGCAATATACTTTATAGTTGCACTTCCTTTTTCTTTTTCTTTTTTTTCTTTTTTTTTTGAGACAGGGTTTGTCTGTGTAGCTTTGCGCCTTTCCTGGAACTCTCTTTGTAGACCAGGCTGGCCTTGAACCCACAGAGATCCGCCTGTCTCTGCCTCCCGAGTGCTGGGATTAAAGGCGTGCACCACCACCGCCTGGCAGTTGCACTTTCTTTTAATGATATCTGTCATCTATCTGTCTGTCTATCTATCTATCTATCTATCTATCTATCTATCTATCTATCTATCTATCTATCATCTATATCTATATCTATATCTATATCTATATATCATTTCTATCTATCTATCTTTCAATGCTGGGAATTGAACCTAGGACCTTGTGTATGCTTGGGAAGTGCTCCACTATTGATTGACATATATCTCTGCTGTCAAATTCTGTTTTGAAATTGCATATGATTTATCTTTCCTGGAAAGGCTTCCATAGGGAATGTGCTGCGTGAAGACACAAGCGCTGCTTATGATCTCTGTTTCCTGAGTGCAATATGTGATGGACCAGAGGGAAAGCAATCAAAACACCAATATTCTGGGTTCTCTGTAGGAGCACAGTGTTTGGAATTGCAGCTTGTGGGAGCGCGCGCGCGCGCGTGCGTGCGTGTGTGTGTGTGTGTGTGTGTGTGTGTGTGTGTACTATAGTTGTTCCTATTACTAATCTTTGAGCCAGCTGCAACCTCAAAATGTAGAGTTAATTCAGTTGAGAGAAGGAAGGCTTTCTGATTCTATTGATTGAAGGTATTGTGTGTGTGCATGTGTCTGTGTGTGGGCATGCATGCACGCACGCATGCACGTACATGCATGCTGCATTTGTATGCACATCCGCCTGTGCACATCCCTGCAGAGGCCAAAGGAGAACATTGTGTGTCCTGCTCTGTCATATCCACCTTATTCCCTGAGGCAGGACCTCTCGGTGAACCAGAAGCTCATCATTCTGATTGGGCTGGATGGCCTCCAAGGTCAGAAGTCTGTTTGTCTCCTTATCCCAGTGCTGGGATTATAAGCACAAAAAGTGATGCCAGCCTTTCCCTGGGTCCTGGCAATTGGGACTAAGGTCTTCATACTTACACAACAGGCACTCTTACCTTCTTCCCTGCCCAAGGCACATGTATCTTCATAGACTCCTTGGTCAATACTTAGACAAAGATATTTCTTTGGTAGTAAAACGAGCACTTGAATTGGTGTCAGAAAATGTGTCTTCCAGTTATCAATCTTAGTTAATCCACCAAATATTTATTTAGCTTGTTCCACACACCAGACCCTCTACTAGGCTCTGAATTGATACAGTAGTGAGATTAACAATTATGTTCTCTAGCTTAATGACTTTAAATGCAAGAAGCAGATATTAATGAAGGAAGTATGCCAATAAATCTTATTTGTCAACTCTCCTAGGGACTAAAAAAGCAAAAATACCATAACAAAGCACAAACTGAGAGGTCTAATTTAGTCTGGAGTGGGGTTGGTGGTTCACTTTACCCTGAGATAATGACCTTGACATGAAATGCCATTTAAATGAAGCTAGGGCAGAATGCCTGCCACCCATGCACAGAAAGTCCATATGGCTTGGAGCACAGGACAGAAGGACGAAGCTGTGGAATTAATTCTCTAATATAGGTCCTTTTGGGGATAAATAACCAGAGACTCTGGTTCTCCAATATTCTCTGCTCAGCTTCACTATACTTTTTCTCAAGTCTCCCAAACATGTTTAACAACTCTTCCACTTTTAGCAGAAGCCCAACCAAGTTGTTAATAAACCTCACATGATGTTAGAATTTTAGTTATTTATGCAATGGTCCTTAAAGCTTCTAGGTTGATTAGATGTCAATTATACATGTATTGCAAGGAATACATATAATACACAAGCTCTTTTCCTCTGCTGCAGCTGACTGAGAACTGCACGGGGCTTGTGTATTGGTCAACTGTTCTTGTTTGCACCCTCATTTCACTTTCTCCGAAGCTTTGCTGATATGCTCTGCTATGGTTTGAATGTGTTCCCCTACCCCCAGTTCACGTATTGAGAACATAACTCCAGTGCAACAGTGCTAAGAAGTGGAACCCTTAATGCGGCTACCTTAGATGTGGGCTCTTGTCTTCCCACAATCTTTATTGTGTCTCTAGCATTATTTCCTTTTCCTCTCCCTATCCCTGTCCTCCCTCTCTCTCCATGCTTCCTTGACCTTGTGCTTTCCACCACGGATGACAGGCAAAAAAGATCCTCATCAGATATGAATTCTTCAACTACAATTCTCATCCTCTAGAACTGTACCAAAGTTTTGCTCTTTATAAATTTCCCACTATCAAATCTTCTATTTTAACAGCACAAAATGGATTACAGCAACATTATTATGTCCAATACACAGACAGAGAAGAAAGGGCTGAGGCCAAGGCAGAGGAACCATGTATTAATGCATTGAAGAGCTGAGTGTAGTGGCTGGCTGTAATGGATCAGTGCATGGCAAGCAGGACCATTGGGTTAATTTTGAGATCAAGATATTTCTTTCCATAGGAGACATACAATTCAGACATACCCACTTTCCAGGAACTCTTTTAATGCTGGTAGTGAGTAGCTATAGAGAATTCCATGTGGTTTTTGTTGTTGTCGTTGTTGTTAACTCTCTCAAAGCATATACGATCTCTTCAGAAATCTCTAACTCAACCCAAATAAGAGTGTGGTGATATTGTGTTCCCCAAAATATTGTGCACCCTAATAAACTTATCTGGGGTCAGAGAACAGAACATCCACTAGATACAGAGGCCAGAAAATGGTGGCATACACGCCTTTAATTCTATTACTTGGGAGGCAGAGATCTGGATCTTTGTGAGTTCAAGGCCACACTGGAAACAGCCAGGCATGATGACTCATGCCTTTAATCCCAGGAAGTGATGGCAGGAAGCAGAAAGGTATTTAAGGTGTGAGGATAAGGAACTAGAGCCTGGTTAAGCTTTCAGGCTTTTGAGAAGCAGCTCAGCTGAGATCCATTTGGATAAGGACTCAGAGGCTTCCAGTCTGAGGAAACAGGATCAGCTGAGGAACTGGCGAGGTGAGGTAGCTGTGGCTTGTTTTGTCGCTCTGATCTTCCAGCATTCACCCCAATAACTGGCATCAGGTTTGATTTTATTAATAAGACCTGTTTAAGATTCGTGCTACATAAGAGACTTCAGGAAATCCAAATGAATTTTCCTAAAAGGCTAGTATTAAGACTTTGTAGTTTAATTTAATTGAATTTTAACTTTATGCTGGCTAATTTTGGTGGTCAAGTTGGCAGGAGTTAAAGCCCCCATGAAGACACACCTCTGGGTACATCTACAGGGAAGATTTAACTAGATAAGGAAGAGCCTATCAAAATGTGAGCAGTGCTAGCCCATGACCTAGGAGTCCCTGACTAAAGAAAAAAAGCAAAGGACAGAAGAGCACCAGCCTTCACCTCTCTGCTTCCTGACTGGTTGCAATGTGACCCACCTGCATCACACTCCTGTTACCAACCTTCTCTGCCATGGTGGACTCTATCATCAAACGGTGAGAACCAAACATACCCTTCCTTCTTCGAGTGTCTTTGCTCAGGCATTCTGTCAGAGCAATGAGAAAAGTAATCAATAGATGAATTCTCTCCTGATTGACCTCTTTCCACTAGGAATCCTGTTTCTGTTCTTTGCCTGAGGTGATAATCAAGGCCATTGCTGCTGAACTCAGATCACGTGCTGTGCCTCATGCCAAAATAATTGTCAGGTTTCTTGTACATGTTGGGAACAGTAGATGACAAGGTAAGATTTTTCTTTTAGAGTTTATAAGATCTCCATCCCTTGCCAATGTCTTTCTGCATATCTTAAGGTGTAGCACCTGTAGTTTCTATTGTTAGAAACGTTCTTTGTGTTTTAGAATGTCTTAAATATCATAGTCCCTGTTAAAATAATATGCTACCTAAGAAAAATAAACAACTCCCATGATCCTACTCAAACAGTAATAACATGACAATGCCAGGCAGTTAAGCTGGGTTTTATGTCACATGCCCGTAATCTGAGTACTTGGGGGTGGGCAGAGGAAGAGGAATACAAAACTAGCCCTGGTTGCAAAGGGAGACTTTGACTCATAAGACAAAACAGAGGGAGAAGAAATTAATGACTGATCCTCCCACATTCCCCTTTATTATCTTTATTCCAAATCTCTGCTATTTCATTGTACATTCAAGTCTTAGTCATGGTAGATATTGTGAGGCCATCAAGGATGTTCTAGGATGTATTTCCATGCTTCTGGCCGAAAGCCTCAAGAGAAGATCTGTTTTCTTTTCTGCTTCCCCCTTAGAGTACCGTGTGGCTGCTGTGTCTGTCCTGATGATGTAGGAGCCAGCTTTAGACTAGAACTGTGTACTAGAACCTCTGTGGAAGCGCATATTTACTCTGGATGTCTTTTGTTATGATGTTTATTTTAGTTATGCTTGCGCTTCTGGAGATTGAACCCAGGTCCTCTTGCATGTTAGACTCTACTAGTGAGCTACACCTTCAACCTATGATGCTTATCTTTAATTTTGATTGTATTTTGTATTCTTAATGTTATTCTGAATTTCCTTTACAAATATAAACGTATTTACAGTCTCAGTTTTGTAATGTTGATTTTTGGAGTCATATTAGCTGACTGACTCTTTCTTTTGTTTATAGTGATGATTTAATATACTTTTTAAAAGTTTGTTTATCCTTTGGCATTTTCAAATAAGTATTTGATGAATTTTAGTCCTTTTTACTCCTCATTTCCCTGTCTCGCCCATTTCATTCTTTCATTCACTGATATCCTTCTTTCCCCCAGCAAGTCCCCCTTCTATTTCTATGGTGCGCGCGCGTACGTGTGTGTGTGTGTGTGTGTGTGTGTGTGTGTGTGTGTGTGTGTGTGCATGTGTGTTTCGCACTGAGTTTGAGTAAGATCGCTTGCAAGAGCATGAGTGGGAGGTTATTTACTGGCCTCTGGACATTTCATCAGTAGCTGTACCACTGAAGCAACAGCCCTTCCCCGGCCAACATTAACTGTCAATAGTCCCCCAGGGAGGGGATGGGTCTTTGAACCTGGCCCCCTTTCGTGATGACATGATGGTGGTTCTAATTTTGTTCAGGTAACCACAGCCACAGTGAGTTCATGCATGCATTGGTCATGCCATATTTAGAAGACACCATTTTGCAGCACTGGCTCTTACTTTCTGCTGCCTCTTCCCAGTGTTCTCTGAGCCTGGGAGGTGCATGTGTGTGTGTGTGTGTGTGTGTGTGTTAGATGTACTGTTTAGGGCTGAGCACTTCACATTAGTTGACTAAATCTCTCTATGACCTTATTCCATTGTCAACAAAGGCAGAAGATTGCTGATTAATTAAGTCTACATCCTCTCTAACAGAGAAAGGAATGTCCTTGAGTTTCTCTATCACTTGACATTGTCATTTTAACTTTATTCATTAGCTTTATTTTGCGACGTGTGAGACTCAAGACAAAATATGCTCGTCAGCTATAGTTTTGTTCCTAGATAAAATATTAATTCTCTTGTTCGTTTGAATAGATAGCATTAAAATGTGTCACTGGGCCTGGAGTGATGGCTCTGTAGTTAAAAGCATGTACTATTCTTGCAGAGGATTTGTCTCATTTCAAGCACCCATACTGAGCATCTCATAACTACCTCTAATTCCAGACCCAAAGGATCTAACACTCCTGGCCTCTGTTGACACCTGCACTCATGTTCATAAACTCTCACACAGACAGTACACACATATACACATAATCAAAATTAACATAAAAGTCTCCTAAAAAATAATGCCACTGTGCTGAAGCTAGGTTCCTGGCTCAATATCTAATGGGAGGATGATGGGGAAAGAGGAGAATCCAGATCATGGGAGGGAGGACCAGGTTACTTTGGTCCCACTCCACAGTTGATGGCTCTAAATAGTGTAGAAGCTTTATTGACATTCAACATGCTTCAGGTATAGAAAATAGGACACAAAGACAGAATTCTTCTATCTGTAGCTTTATTTTGAGAGCAGCCCTAATTAGACAAAAGGCTACAAACACTTTTGTTGGTAGAACATTCATAGCCATGCTTGTAAAGGCCAGTCTTGAGCAGATAAGTCCTTGGGATTGACCATGCATGGACTTGGTTGAGTTTAGTGGTTGCTAGGACAGACTCTGATCTGTAGGGCTTTGTCAGAACAGCCATTTGGAGATGAAGGTAAAGCTTTGAGTCTGTGGCACAAGTGAGCTGGGATATTTTTGATAGATTTTTTTTATTAAAGATAAAGCAAGAGTCACATCAGCAGTGACGGATTCTTCATAAAGGGTTCTGACCTCATGTGTGGCATGATTCCCTCTTGTCCGCAAGTTCTGTTATGTTCTAGAGAAATACAATATTTTTAATCAATTTCTTTTTTTTTTTTTTTTGGTTTTTCGAGACAGGGTTTCTCTGTGTAGCTTTGCGCCTTTCCTGGAACTCACTTGGTAGCCCAGGCTGGCCTCGAACTCACAGAGATCCGCCTGGCTCTGCCTCCCGAGTGCTGGGATTAAAGGCGTGCGCCACCACCGCCCGGCTCTTTAATCAATTTCTTGAAGACAAATAAAGTGATAAGAAGAATACCTTAGTCTGTGCACTGGAATGTAATCTAATAAAAGAAAATTCCACACAGATGTCTGCTGAAAATAAGGCAAATAGAAGGCTAAGTTTCCATCGGTTGTTTATGTTCTATATTATTAAATGAGTGTGCCAGGGACTGCCCTGTTTCTTTAATTATACCCCAGTCCAACAGCCATCCTATTATTATTTAATTTTGACAGGTGAACAGAATTTAAAGTACGAATACAATGCACAGTCCTCGGACTGACATGAAAACATTACCTGTCATCTGTGGGGTGTAATTGGCATTTAGAGAAAGGCTTTGCATCCAGATGTTGGTTCTAGCTTTCCCACTTGTGGGTTGTATAATCTTGAATGCATTTAAAATCTGTGAATCTTGTGCTTACCCATTTACAGAAAACGGACAATGGCTTCATCATTTCTATGGTATAGAAGATCAGTTTCATATGGTGGTTAGAACACAAACAAATCTCAAAAATATATGTTTCCCTGCATTCCACTAGAGGAAAGAATTAGAACATTTTGTTGCTTTGGCAGGTCAAGATACAGTCAATTTTGAGGTAACAATATTCCATACTTTACTTTGTTGTTATGGTTAATTTCCCTTTACTCATAATGTGTCCATCCTTTCCCTGTGAAAAGGTTAACACACGGTCCCAGCCATTATGCTGTGAATTCTGCACAAAGCCTACCCTCAGCAGTATCTCTAGTGGTAGGGTGCATTTCCTTAAACATTTGCTCACACATTCTCCACAAGGTATGAGCATGGTTCTATCCTCCTGCTTCTCACTTTGGCACAGCCATCATTCACACAGATATTTTCAGTTTGGTCCAGGCATACTTTTCTGCCTCACTCAAAAGGTACCTTTTCAATTAGCTGGGCTGCAGATGACTGAGCTTGCACAAACGAGGGCCAGTCAGAAAATGGATCTCCTCTAGTTTTTTCTAGTCAGTCGTCCAGAGCCAGGAAAGAATCCCCCTCCAAGTTCATAAGTCTTCCCTCTCCTTCCAAAACAGAAGTGAGAGAATAGCTATGTGGTCACCATGCTGATGCAGGATCAGCATGCGTGGGTAGGTAAGATTTTTTTTTTTAATAGTAACTTTAACTACGAATATCGTAAGTGACCACAATTAACATCCCCAGTTTGGAGTGAAATTAGACATATGGACTGGCCAAAGACAGCAGGGATGTGTTTGTATATACAAACATTAGCTCTGTCAATAAACAGAAAAGTTACATTTCCTAGACCACAAACTCCCAGTGAACAGAAGGCTCAGGCTGGGCCAAGGGGCCATTGTGGAATATATTGAAAGCCTAAAGTGACAGGAACAGTTTAGATTGTGGCACTTTTCATCTTATTCCATATACCATGAACATTTCAGTGTGTCCCAAAGCACAAAGAGCCTGAACATCTCTGAGAGTTAGACCAGCTGCTAACAGAGAAAACACAATGTTAGGAAGTTTTACTAGCCAGGAGGTGAAAACAGGGCCCTTGGCATTGGGGCTATGGAGACCATGGATGGAAGAAAGAAAGCTTGGCAAAGTTTGGGTAGGATCCTCAGGCAAAGCTGAGAAGATTTTCTCCTCCAAGAATGATGGTTTCTGGACTCTCCAGAGTACCAGAGTTGTTGTAGAAGTAAAATGTGCTAGCCTATGGTAGAGAGGTAGCTCTTAGGAGACTGTAGCTGGTAAAAAGACTGAAAATTCAGATCCTAGAATTTTGTCATTGGGCCAATATGGGATAGGTCTCATTTGAGAGGTGAGGCAGTAGACCTATTAATTGCTTCATATGTCTTAGACAAATAGTTGCAAACCAGCTTCCAGAGGCTCTGAAAGCAATTTGACAGTGATATATCCAAGTGTGTAATTATCACTTAAGTTGTATGTATGCATTAGACATATGAGATTTCGTTTTATTTTGTCTTCCAGTATGAAGTTGGGGGGGAGATAGTTTCTTAATTCTAGCCTGTTTGCATATCCATTCTTGATCTCTCTCTCTATATGGATGTATTTTGTGTGTGTGTGTGTGTATTATCAGCCCTCTATCAGGCCCCATCATTGCTTCCTCCCCATCCCTGAGCCTGCTTGTGGTGGTTTGAATGAGAATGGCTACCATAGGTTCATATGTTTGAATTCTTGATCCCTTTGTAGGTGGAACTATTTGGGAAGGATTAGGAGGTGTGGTCTTCTTGGAGGAGGTATGTCACTCGGGGTGGCTTTGAGATTTCAAAAGACATGAAATTCTCAGTCTCTCTAACTTGTGGTTCCTTCACTCAGCAGTCACAGACTCTCATCCTCTGAAACTGTAAGATTTTTTTTTTGGTTTTGTTTTTCGAGACAGGGTTTCTCTGTGTAGTTTTGGTGCCTGTCCTGGATCTCACTCTGTAGACCAGGCTGGCCTCGAACTCACAGAGATCCGCCTGGCGCTGCCTCCCTAGTGCTGGGATTAAAGGCGTGCGCCACCACTGCCCAGTGAAACTATACGATTTTATAAGTTGCCTTGGTCTTGGTGTTTTATCACAGCAAAACCCATCATCCTGAGGCTATTCCATTCCTCCATCCCTCACCTCCCTGCTTGGAAAAACTCACAGTGGCTAGGTCTCAGACTCTTCTCTTCCTAAGGTACTTCCCCTTCATAAACACCATGTGTTGATTTCACAGAAGTAAGGTTAACTTCCCAGGGATCAAACTCTTCATAAAGCAACACCAGGAAAAGTGAAGACATTCTCATAATACTCACAGGGAACTGGTTGGGGTGTGGAGGTTGGCAATGTAACAGACAGATGGTTTTGTGTGCAGTTCATCTGAATCCCTCATAGTTTTCAGATCTATGAGATGGACACAAGCAAGATTTATATTCAGTACATACCTGTACTTTGCACAAATTTTAGAAGTCTAGAGTATGTATTTTAAGTGCAAGGGTAATCGTTCTATATTAAAATATTTTTGATATTTTATGGAGAAGGATCCAGGGAAATATTTTCAATCCGTATTATGTGTAAGCTGTGGTCAATGCAGGAGCCTGTAGCTGCAGGGGTTGTTTTTTTCTGTATAATGAATGGTTTCTTAGCTCAGCCTCAGGTTACATAGTCCTCAGGGGAAGCACTTCTACCCTTCTCTTGGGTCTCCTATGAAGTGGTGTTGAGAGGAGTGAGTCTCTTGACTCATCTGGAGATAGACAGCCATGTTTGCTATGCTAAAAATGAACTGAGACAGCCAAGAAAACTTCTTTCTTCAGATGTTGTCTCTCATCACTCCCTGAACTTTCTCTCCATCTGTGTGGATGGAAGAATGCTGCTGTACTCTACACGTGGGTAGTGGAGGACAATTGGGTTGCTGCAAAAAAAAAAAAAAAAAAAAAAAAAAAAAAAGACAACTTTTCACACCTGGCCTCCCTGGAGGGAATGTCCAAGTAATTGGTGTGCAGCATGCAAAAACAAATCATCACTCTCATGGCAGGTGCGAACATCCTTTCTTCACATGCTGCCAGGTTGTCGGGGAAAGTGATGGAGGTGTTCTGAAGAGAGGCTGATTCCCGTTGCCTGAGTCTGGCCACTGTATGACACTCTACCAACAGAGAAGTGGAGTGTTACTGTGAAAGGGACTGGCAGATTTCATTTGGTTCTGGGAACAGAGCCTCCGACACCGTGCTGGAAACTAACTCATTAGCTGTGATCTTGTAAAAAATTTGGCATTCTGAGATGAGATGATTTGATCATAATTTGTCACATAAAGAGGAGTTTTTGGAGTAGCTTTAAAATACAATGTAGGAGGCTGGGGAGACGGCTTTATCAGTCAAGTGCTTGGTGAATAAATGTGAAGACCTGAGTTCAGTTCTCCAGAACCCACATAAAAGTCGACTTGTTTATGCAAATGTAACACCAGCGATGGAGTAGGAGAAGGGAGCTCACTGGCCAGTCTAAGCAAGGTGGTAAGCTCTGGGTTCAGTGAGAGATTCTATTTCCCCAAAGGAAGTAGTGATTGAGGAAGATACCCAATGTTGACCTCTGTCCTCCACATGCAATCACATACATGTGTACATACACAACTCACACCACACACATCTGCATACACATGCCTGTGTGCACATATACAAGGCAAAGTAGATGAATGTGGAAACAAGTTTAGCTAAGAAAATGAATTACTGGGAAAAGAGTATGGTCAAACATTGTAAGCATATGCGTATGCATTTGTGTATGCATCTGCATACGTATGTATGTGTATGTGTGTGGTGTCCAGAAAGAAAAAAACCCACTTACTGAGGAAAGCTTGCACAGAACCTACTAAAAATTAAATATCCAAAGTATGGTTGTTAACAACGACAGGAAGTGAACGTCAGTATGAGTGAAAAATAAGAGCAAGAAAATACCACGTAGAGTTATGATATCAACAGCTAATGAATCGCTGGTGAGACAGAGCTTTATGAGCCTTGGCAGGCAATTAGGCAGGAGCAGTTTCTCTTCTGCTAGCAGTTTGAAGTGGTTATTAACCATGCATAGTGGAAAGTGATGGGCTAAAAACAAAAGCCAGTTAAGAAATAATTTGTCTGCTACTTATTCTACTCTGCGTAAATAAGACCCCCCAAAACCCAAAGTAAGAGATTCTTATACCAAAAAAAGATGACTTCACTGAAAATATGAAAAACCTCTGTTTTTGGTGGATCCTGGCAGCCTGTCCTGCTTGCATTCCCTGGCACACTAGATGACACATTCTCCAGCTGGCTGATGACTGGGCTATATAGATCAATGTTCAGAGGTTGCAGTCTACTGTAGCCTGGCGGCATTCTCTAAGCTTGACAACATGGAGGACTCCTCTCATAACCACAGTGAGGACTTCCTGCTCTCTGCCTGCCCTTATCTGGAGACTGCCTCTAGGCCCCGAGGACGGACCTTATCTGAAAGCTGTCTCTAATCCTGGATGCCTGATTTATCTCTAGCGTGACCCTTGGCACAGTTTCCTGCTGGAAGTCTTCCCCGTGCTGCACATGTGGTGACCAAGACTTGTTCTAGGGGCTTTGCTCTAGGACCCTGCTGCCACATACAAAGCCTTATGATAGGAGCATACTACTTAATTCAAATTAGGGTTTGTCCCCAGGGTCCCCAATTCTATATATTTCCTATACTTTGCAATAAAGCTGAGCTGATCCACTGAGTTCATCTCCTGGAGGGCTATCTCCATCATATTCACAGCTGACCAAATCCTGTTCACCCAATTATCCACCCTCATGGATCAGCAGCCACGATCCCAAGGGAGAAGCAGAGCCACATTGCACCAGGTCAGCAAACAATGGCACAATCTTAAATAGTAAAACAACATAACTTGGAAAAATCCAACATAAAACACCTGCCCAGAAGGGCTCTCTCAGGAAACCAGGGGCAATAAAAGATCAAGGAAAATGAAATGACAATACATCAGATTGTTGTCTAGTTAAACCACTGAATATACTTGCATCTGTACATAAGTGTAAGAACAACTGTCATTCCGTTAATTCAATGGAAAACAGGTATCAGGTTTTGCTTAATTTTATATACATATATAGATACATAGTTATTTGTTTGATTTTATAAATATGGAAGCCTGCATATATATCTCAAATAAAGATACTGTGGTGGTTTGAAAGGAAATGGCCCCCAAAGGCAGTGCTACTATTAGGAGGTGTGGCTTTGTTGGAATAGGTGTGGCCTTGTTGGAGGAAGTGTGTCACTGTGGAGGCGGGCTTTGATGTCTTTGGCTTGAGCTTCCCTCAGTGTCACAGTCTTTTTCCTGTTGCCTGAAAGATGTAGGACTCTCAGCTACTTCTCCAGCACTGCACCTGCCTGCATACCTCCATGCTCCCCATCATGACAGTGGACTGAGCCTCTGAAACTATAAGCCAGCCACCCCAATTAAGTGCTTTCTTTATAAGAGTTGCCGTCAAGGTCATGGTGTCTCTTTACAGCAATAGAAACCTTAACTAGGACAGATACTTTCATCAAATTTTGTATTGACAGGTTTAAATGTAATATATATATATATAATTCATTATGTATATTCAGTATACACATTGAACTACGCTTTTCATTTAATTTCTTTTTTTCTTCTCTTCTTCTTTTTTTTTTTTTTAGACAGATTTCTTTATGTATCTCTAGCTAGTTGGGAACTCACTTAGGTATATCAGGCTGGCCATAAACTTATTTTGATTCATCAGTCTTTGCTTCTCAAGTGCTGGGATTAAAGTCATACACCACCATGCCCAGATTTTCATTTAATTTCAATTGCTTGAATTTTGGAGTATTCTCAGGTTTTCAGTCTGACCACTGTGCACATTAACTAGAGAGTGAAACAGAATTTATTATTCCTGTATAAATGTGGTATACATTGATTATTTTCAGCAGACTCCTTATACTTTAAGTATGCTTATTAAGTTGTTGCTACTGTGGCACAAGACTGGCCAACACCAAAACACATGGAAAGTATTTTTCTACAAGTTAAATCAACTCTTTCCACGTTTTGACCTATTATTGCAATACCTTAAACTCTGTATAAAGTAAATTTGCAGTTCTTGAACTAAGTTTTCCCCCTGGAAAGTTAATTCAAGTATGATTTCTAAACATACCTATTTCTGGAATCATTTTTAAAGACTAAAATGTATTAAATAAGTACATTTAAATGTGAGAAAAACATAGATGAAATAAACAAAACTTTGCTAAGTTCTACATGTAGTTTTCTTTACTTTTTATTGCTATGTCACAATGATGTCCTTATGCGTACAAGTAATTAAAAAATAAAACAAGAGTTTAATTTGAAAATATTAGAGTCTAAAGAGAAGTATTATCACGTAAACATATATGTATCACATATCACAAGGGCATGTGGAATTTCCATCAATGCTAGGGAGCACCACATTTCATCACTAGCAATTTCCCACTCATAGCACAAGGCTTTGCCAACATGTCTACATTTATTCCCCTGCTTTCTGTATCATCAGAAACAGCGCCCTAGTATTTCATTTCCTGCTTCACAGATCAGGCATTTTTAGTAACTGGAGGACGTGTGACTTGAAAACTTGAGCAGCGTTGAGAATTGTATTCTCTTCCAGTCTTCATAGCTAAGGGGAGTTAGAGTTGAACAATTCCCAGTGCTGTGTAGAAACTGAAAAATATTAAGTTCACAAACTCAGGCCTTGGCATTGAAGCTGACCATGAAGGTTTTTCAGAGTGGGAAGGAAGGACCATGAAAGCCAGGTTTTAGAATCCTCATGGAAATGACAGAAATGACTAGCTATTAAAAATGGTAAGACTTTAGTTTTCTTATACCTAAAGTTAAAGGCTTGAGTAGGTAAACTCTAGGGTCCTTGTCAAATAAAGTAACTGTTGTACATATGCCCTAGCCATAATTACGTGGATGTATTGTCCAACTCCACCAAATGGTTAATTTCCCAGGTATGATAATCTTTGGATGTTCTGATGACTGTGCCCTTAGTTTTGTGACTTTTGATCTTTCCTGGTCTGGGCGGCATCTCTCCCAGGATACATATATTCTGAATCAGGGCTGTGGCTGTTTAGGAATGTTCAAGTGTATTCCTTATGACCCAGGTGAGCTTCAAATATCCCACAGAAGCACTTGATGGACCTCGGAAATATTGATGCTTATGTTGGTAAATTTTCCGCATCTCCCAGCAACTATGAATGAAATGTGAGTTTTGACAGCCCCGACTTCCCAAAGGCATTGGCGGCTCAGCAATATTGCAGTGACAAGCACTTGGACCTTCGGAAGTGCAGAGGCACTGCCACAACTCCCTGTTCTGTATGGGTCACAATTGTGTGACCAGTTCTCTTCAGAGGAGGCTTGAGATGGATGAGCACTCTGTACAGAGAACCACAGATTCCAACTAAAACAGCTGGTTGTGTGGCCTTGGAGAACCTGACCTCTATGTTTGGAAAATGGGCATGACAGATGACCTGAGACCAGGTTTGGAAAGCACTTAAGATGTTCTGCAGATTCAAGGAGTCTCTTTGCACTGTCCTTTCCTGTCATGTTTATCCCGTGACAAATAAATTAATTCAACCTGTTAGGCTGCCAGTATGTTCAGATTTAGACTTCTCTTTTGGTGTGAAGAGTGGCTTCTGCAGAATTTTACACCAACTTCAAGAATATAATGCACTTACAAAATACTTGTCAATATGGACTCTTAATGAATTTTTACATTATTAAAAATAAAACCAGTCAAATAGGTATTCAGCACACTGAATAATACCATATCATTCATTATTAGAGAGACCCATAATAAAGAAAGGAAGGAAGGACCAAAGGAAGAAAAAAAAAACAAAACGAAAGATTGGGGCTGGAGAGATGGGTAGCTGAGTGATTAAGATCAGTGGTTGCTTTTCCAGAGGATCTGTGTTTAATTTCCAGTACCCACATGGTGACTCATAACTGAACTCCAGTCCTAGGGGATATGATGCCCTCTTCTGGCTTTCATGGTCATCAGGCATGCTCATGGTACATAGACATATATGTAGACAAAACACCTATATACATAAAAATAAAATAATTTAAAAGCAAACAAACAAAGCAGCTTTCTCAAGATCAAATTCACATACCGTATGATTACTTACTTGGAATATCTAGTTCAATTGATTTTGTTGTTCTCACAGGGAGTGTAACCATTACAATTGATTTTAAATCCTTTATTGCTTGATAAAAACCTGAACCCATTAGTAGTCACTCCTCTTTTCACCTTCTTTGAAGTCTCTCCTTTCCCAGTTTCAGGTCCTTGGGGAAATGGTAGGGATGTTTATCCATAGTTCCACAATGTGGGGAAGTGCTGTAGAACCTTTAGCATCCCTTAGGTGGGAGGCGCTTAGGTCATTAAAAGAGCTACCTTGAGGAGACACTAAGGTATTTCTGAAGGGATGCCGAAGTCCCATAAGAGTGAGCTTAACCCCGAATCACTCTCTGACTTCCTGACTGAAGATGTGATTTTTTTCCTACAGTTGCTCCAGTCATTGTTCACTCAATACCACAGGATGCTCAGCAGAACCAAGCCAAGATCTAGGTGCTTGAAACTCCACAATGTGAGCTAAGGAAACTTCTTTTCTTTATAAAGCTATTCAGATTCAAGTATTTTGTTATAATAATGCAAAATAGACTAATATACTTAGCTAGCTAAATATGCTTTTTGTCCATATAGACTTGTCTATTTTGGACATTCCACAGAAGGAATTATATTAGTTTATCTGGCTTAGCAAATTCTCAGTTTCTTCATATGATTGCATGATTCAGTATTTTAATGCCTTAAAAAAAACCTTCAATATTTTTTCTTTTACTTTTTTTTGTAAAGAAAATGTATGACATCAAATTTGTTATTCAACTATTTTTAACTGAATATTTCTATGGCTTTGATTGAACTCACAATGTTATATAACCATCACCATGATATCTATCTATCTATTTATCTGTCTATGTGCTATATACATTGTGATATATATATATATACATACATATATATGTATATATATATATTTATATATTTGAGGCAGGGTCTTGATATGTAGCTCAGGATGGTCTCAAACTTGGGATCCTCTTTATTTCAGCCTTCTGGGTGCTGGGATTAAAGGCATGAACCACCATACTCATCAACCACATATTTTTAAATCTTCCTAAGCAGAAACTGGATACATTAAGCAATAATTCTTATTCTACTCTCTGCATAATCTTCATAACTCTAATCTCCTTCCTGTCTCTATGCATTTGCTCACCTTCTAGATTTGAATCTGCTTACTCTGGACATTTAATACAAGTGGAGTCATATCATGTATGCTCTTTAGAGCCTAGCTTATTTGACTTAGTATAAAGTTTATTACAGGTCAGTGATAAACACTCCATTGAGTGTATCCTCCACATTTGATTTACATATTCATGGTAGACATCAGGCATCTTCTACCTATTGATTACTATGAGCAATACTGCAATGCACCTTAGCTTAAAAATGTCAATTGAGGTTCCTGGCTCCAATCCTTTCAGCTATGGAACTAGGAGTTGAGATGCTGGGTCAAAATTTTTGTTTGAGAAAATGTCAGGCTGCTTTGTAAAATATACTAATTTACAATCTCATCAGCAACATGCAAGGACTCCACTTTTCTCAGGGCCTCAGCAGCATTCTTCTCTTTCTAAAGACTGAGTTTTAAATCATGTGTATGTGTGTGTGTCTCTGTGTATATATGTTGTGTGTGTGTGTGTGTGTGTGTGTGTGTGTGTGTGTGTGTGTGTGTATGTGTGTGTGTGTTGGTTTGAATGAGAAATGTGCCCTAGATGTGCATGCATTTGAATGCTTGACCTCCTATTGGTAGTGTTGTTTGGGGAGGTTATGGAGAGGTACAGCCTTGCTGCAGAAGTCCATCACTAGGGGTAGGCTTTGAGGGAAATGGTGTCTTCCCTCTTTTAATTTACCATCTCTTTCATATTTGTGGTTGAAGATGTGCTTGCTCAGCTTCTTTTGTCTGCCTGCTGCCATGTCTCCCCCATCATTGTGTACTCTCCTTCCAGAACCACGAGGCCAAATAATCGCTTCCTGCTATTAGCCCCTTGTTCATGGGGTTTTAATCACTGCGACAGAGAAGTTACTGATACCATGTGTATATTGGTGTGTGTCAGGAGGTTCATGTGTGATGGATGACAGAGGAAAACTCTGGGTGCCTTCTTCAGAAATGTTATTCCTCTCCTTTGAGATAAGAATTTCTCACAGGCCTAGAGCTCACCAGTTAGGGTAGATTTACTGTCCAGTGAGCCACGGGTATCCTCCTGCCTCTTCCTCTCAGTGCTAGGATTACAAGTATGCCCAGCATTACAAAAATGTCCAGCATTTTTATGTGTTCTAAGTAAGGAATCAAACTCAAATTCTCCTACAATTTGCAAGAGAAGGACGTTACTGGCTGAGACCATGAGTATCTTTTCATGTGTGTGTTGCCTTTGCTTATTCTTAGATGGTTATAGGAAATGTAAATTTAAAAAAAACAATAGAGTTTGATGAATTATTTGGTGATTTCATTATTTTTGAACCACTGGGAATTTACAAGGAGGAATTTACCTTAAGCAGGTAACTACAGAAGTGGGAAGTGACACAGGCTTTAAGTTACTGCCATTTTTAAAACAATAAATAAAAATTGGTAACATTTTGAAATAGCAGTTTCTTAGGTTGTGTTTGAAATCTATAAGGAAGGCTATTATTATGATGCAAAAATATGGTGACATATGCAGTACTTATGGCGTATTACTGAATGAATAGAGTGGGTCACAGGGTAACATCCATGGTGTCTTCCATCTTGGACCACTAGTGCTAAAGTGTTCACCTTCCTTTTGTCATTATGTGCAGAGGTTTACAGCAGAGCAACTGGTGAAAACACACAGGTGCCAACGTTGCAGCTTACTTTTGCTGCAATTTTATCTTCTGGTGTGTGTGTGTGTGTGTGTGTGTGTGTGTGTGTGTGTGTGTGTGTCTGCATACTTGCAGTGTGCACTTGTAAGCCATGGCATACATGTGGACGTCAGAGAACAAGTTACTAGAGTTGGATTTCTCCTTGCAAATGCTAGGAGTCCCTGAAGGGGAGAGCATTACACTGTGGTCATCAGGCTTGGTGACAATTACCTTCATGACCGAGCCACTTCGCTGGCCTCTCTTCTATTAAAATATTAGAAAGCAGGTATTATGAGAACAGTAATAAATCTGCCTTCTAGGAAAAAGGATTCTGCCCTGGGCCATTCCTGTTGCTCACTTCCTTCGCTGCTGAGGAGGCTAGCACTAGGATCCTGCCTTCTTGCCTTCCAGCCACAGAAGAATCTAAATAAATGACATCAATATGTGAAGCTTGTGAAACAGGAAATATATGAGCCTGTTTGCATTGATTCCCGTGCAATAATTACACAGGTTTAATTACAGCAAATAAATTAAGATCAATGCACTTAAATCAATAAGCACCAAATAAAGCGTGCTGGTTTTACAAGTCCTAATGGGACCCTAGACAGGAGCCAGTTGACAGTGGACATTTCTAGCACATCTCTCTGTGAAGTTTGGAGGATGATGAAGGAGAACCTGAGGCCATTTCTCAATTCTGTGCCCATAAACAGATAAGAAGGTCTAGAGTGGTCAGTCTAGTTCAGAACTCAGTGCCAATCACATCCATGTTCATAGGCTTGAATGTAGGACCAGAAGATCTCTTTCTACATCAGATCCCACCACTTTGCTAAAATTGGCTAAGCTGTGCATCCTTGAATCCCACTGTCATGTGATGGCCTGGACATTGGTTTCCTGCTTATCTTTCTACATAACAGTGCTGGTGATATTGTTAGTGCTCAATGCTTGTTTGCTGACAGAATGAATGAAGGCACTGCATTAGGCTTAGTGGTTTGATCATAAAAGGCCAATAGACAAGGAGATGCACTAATCATAGAAGGGTCCTTTTTGGTCTCAGTGTAGTGTGATTGCCCTTAATGCCCTTCTCACTTGTGCCTTCCAACTTTTGTAGCTTGTACTATTATCCATGAACTCTGTGCTGAATGTGTTCCCTGCCCCCCAAACTACAGGGAAGGAAATGTCTGATGTAAATTTAGTTGTTTATAAAAAAGAAAATTTTGGTATCTTACCATCTACTGAAAATCTTAAAGATTTTATTGCTTGTCTTTCCAGACTTTTCTATGCATGTGTACATGATTACATGTCTTTGAGTAGCTGATAAAACAAAAGTTGAAATACAAATTAAAGAAGATGCCTTGTTTTTTTTTTAGAAGGGCCAGTTGAACAGTGGGTAACATGCTTGCCAAAAAAAGTTGTAAGAAGCTTAGTTTGGATCTCTAACACCAATGTAAAAAAAAAAAAAAAACAACTAGCATTTTGGTGCTTTTCAGTAACCCAAACAGTGGGTGGCACAGACATATGGACATCATGCTGGCTAGCAGTGCCGAAACAGCAAGCTTCAGGTTCAGTGAGAGACCCTGTTTCAAGAAAACAAGATAGATCTTAGAATCTTTCAGCCCCATTGTTGTTAGAGTTCTCCTGCCTGGCCCACAGTCAGGACAAATCTCTCTCACCTGCCAGTCCCACAGCCGCTCAAACCCAACCAAGTAAACACAGAGACTTATTTATATTGGTTACAAACTGTATGGCCGTGGCAGGCTTCTTGCTAACTGTTCTTACAGCTTAAATTAATCCATTTCCATTAATCTATCCCTTGCCACATGGCTAGTGGCTTACTGGCATCTTCACATGCTGTTTGTCATCCTGGCGGCTGGCAGTGTCTCTCTGACTCAGCCTTCCACTTCCCGGCTTTATTCTCCTCCTTGTCCTGCCTACACTTCTTGCCTAACCAATGGCCAATCAGTGTTTTATTTATTGACTAATTAGCAACACATTTGCCATACAGAACATCCCACAGCACCCCATCTTTGGCAACGATCCCTCAACCTTGGGGAGAAGGTGTAATATAGACATGCTGCTTGTGGGTGAGCTCTCCACAGACATTGATTCTCTGTGCATTGCTCAGTTGTGAGTGTCTGAGTTAACCACCATGCACTGCACAAAGAAACTTAGGATTCAGGAGAACCAGAGCAAAACAGTGTCTTTGAGACATGATGGGACAGCTGTGCTCATGAACTCACAGAGGCTGTGATTACCTGCACAAGATCAAGCCAGTCAACATCCTAGCATGGAATGGGAAGGGATTCATGAGCCCCCATCCCTAGATGAAGAGGGATGTATTCTAGAAGAGGGAGAGTCAGTTTTCTTTAATGATGTGGCTGCTGAAAGGTTAGCCACACTCCGATAGGTAGTTCTCTACCTAGAAGCATATGAACAGTGCAAATTGGAATTGATGGGTTATTAAATATGCTAAAAAAAGAGGACACATAGTTAATGGTGGACTTGGGAGAAAATAAGGTTAAATATTATGAAAATAGATTGTATGAAAATTTCTTATGTGTATTTTAAATACGCGTGCACGTATTTAAAAATAAGGTGAATAGCAGTAGAAGAAAATGCCCAATGTTGACCTCTGGCTGCTATTTTCATGCATAAGTGAGCACACCAAGACACACATGTGCATACACAAAATGAAACAAATCCACACTTGCCAGTCATCAGTTTGCCTGAACAGTTTCTGTAACTACATATGACATAGTACTTCCATGGAAATATCCTGTGAATGCATTGTAACTAGCTGGATAACTACCGTGTTTTTCTTTCCCTTGAAGCCATCAAGAAAAACCCATGAACTTGAACTGTGATTCTTGTCCTGAGATTTCTTGTTGTTCAGTGATTTCCTCTGAACTGAAATATTCCTTCTAGGAGGATGGCTATTAAGACTCAGGAAGTAAATGAAACTTATAAGGATCAAGAACGGAACTCCTATTACAAGATTCAAAAGCGACTCTACCAGAACCCAGATTTTGCAAGCAGTCATAATTGCTGATGAGAGGAGACTCTCAGACAGTAGAGATACCTGTAACCTGTGCAATGACCTCCAAGGATGCAGCTTTTCTGAGTCTCTACCCAGGCTGGAGTGGACTTCTTGATGAAACGACTGCTTTTGGGTTCTCTATGCTCCTGTGAATAACCCTTCATCTATATTCCTATGCAAACTCAAAAATCACTGGTTTGCAAAATTGGGATGGCGGAATTGCTAGTTTTGTCGTTGTTGAGTAGACTTTTGCTTATGACTCTCCAGAAACACTCAATGCATCAGGTTTCTCTTCAGCTTCTTCTAGACCCTGGACCTGGGTGGCTTCATGGGTCTGTGGTCTGTGCCACTGCATGTAGAAGGGCTATGCATTTGGTTCAGTGTTTTTATGTTTTTATGATAATGTTGGTATTTCTTATTAGTGTTAATTCATTGTAGAAAATAGGCTTCATCATGACATTATTTACCATGTACTTTGAATTTATTCATCAGGGTATTTTTAATGAACTTGAAAAAGAGGTGACATGTGCTTCTTTACAGATGGTTGTGAGCCACCATGTAGTTGCTGGGGTGGGGCCTCTGGAAAAACAGCCAGTGCTTCTAACCTCTGAGCCATCTCTCCAGCCCGCTGTGTGCTTCTTTTACTCCAAGTCCTGTCACTGGTCCTCATTGGACCCTCGGTTTCTTCCTGTCTTTTACTTCCTCAGTAAACTTTCTTTTGCAGGAATACCTATTCTGGTAGCTTCCTGAGAAATGCTGTGTAGGAGGTAAGAGTTTTGGAAACTTTACATGTCTGAAAAAAACCTTTCTCATAGCCTCATATTCTAAGAGTATGGCTCAATATAGAATTCTTGGTTGGGAGTAGTTTTCCCTTGGGTCTTGGCAATACTGCTTTATTATCTTCTGGCATCCACAGTTCTGTCAGAAGACAGATGCCCATCTGACTCCTGACCCAGGGAAAGGACCCATCTTCCTCTCTCTCAGCTACAGCTGTTTTCTGACATCCATGCTTGATTACGTGTCTCACTCATCTACCTGTACTTTGAAGGTGATTTTTTTAAACCTTCATTTTAGCAGTAGTTTGAGCAAGAACAGAAGATGTAAACACATGTTTTCGATCTGAGTCATTTTTAAAGGTCTGTGTCACTCTTGAAGTTTGACCTTTCCCTTGGCGTGTAGAATCAGGTGGTGGTGATGGGGGAATAATTTGCATATGAAGCCAGAACAGCTTCTGAGAGAGACTCTAATCTTGCATTTCAAAATTCAATGTTAAGGAAACCTTTGCTACAGATGAGAAAGGACACAAAGAACTCCAGAGAAAAATTCACCTTGAGGAGGGAGACAGTACCATGGCCTAGCACTGGATCTGCACTTCTGGACTAAGGGTTAGTTAGCTACAGGAGGCCACACATCAAAAAAAAAAAAAAAAAAAAAAATCTCTATAGAGCACAATAGGATATATTGAGTCAACTCTATGTTTTTTTTTTTCTACTTGAAATAGTTTCATCTCTAATAACCTGGCAGTGATGTGTGTGTGTGTGTGTGTGTGTGTGTGTGTGTGTGTGTGTGTGTGTATTCAAATACATATTCAAATATAAAACAAGATGTAAACTCATTCCTTCTAAAGGGTATGCACTAGTGTGCTCAAAGACTATAAGGGCTTCAAGATTCTTAGAGTGAAAAGATTCTTTGAAAAAAAAAAAACCAATGAAAAAACAACGAAACAAGACAAAAACCCAAAACATGAAGGAAAGACAGATAGTGGAAGAGACAGGAAATTTGTAAACACCATCTCCCTCCTCCAGGTCCCTTCCTCCTCTCTCTTCTCTTTTGGGAAAGGGATTAGATGAGAGCCTAGTATATGACAAGTATGAACTTGCCCACTGTGGTGGTTTCAATGAAAGTGTCCCCGCTAGGCTCATATGTCTGAATACTTGGTACCCCATTGATGGAACTGTTCAGAAGGATTAGGAGGTGTGGCCTTGCTGGAAGAGGTGTGTTACTGGAGTAGGCTTTGAGGTTTCAAAAGCCCACCCCATCCCCAGAGTGTTCTCTTTCTGCCTCCTACTTGAGGATGAGGATGTGAGCTCTCAGCTACTTCTCCAGCACCATGCCTGCCTCCCTGATGCCATGTTCCTCACCATGATCATAGACTCTAAGCTTCTTCAACCATGACCCCAAATTAAACATTTCCATTTATAAGTTGCCTTGGTCATGATATTTTGTCATGGTGATAGAAAAATAACCAGGAAATCCACTGAACTGTTACACTCCCCAAATCCAATGAAGCATTTCTTGATGGTGTTTCACTGCCTGGAGTATTGGTTGTCTGGGGACTACTGAACAGAGTAATATAAGCAGGCCAGTCATTCCACAGATTTAAGGTTTTCTATGCTCACTGTGGTAACACTAAGAAACATGGACACCGTGTAATCTATTGAAAGAAGGAAAGATTTACTTAGTTCATAGTTTCAGAGATATTGAAAGACCCCCATCTGGAGTCTTCCCTCTGGAGAGACCCTCGCCCAGAGATCACACCGAGACCACAAGTCAGATGCAAACAGCAAGAGGCTTTATTCAGGAACACGGGTACCCGGGGCGATACAGTCCCTCCAGAGGCTGAAGAGACTGGCGCGCCGACGGGCTGGAGTGGAGGGTTTTTATAGGGTTGGGCAGCGGAAGGGCGGGTACAGAAGCAGGAAGCATAGTTTACAGGGTTCTGATTGGACGATTCGTATGAGGCCAGGTTCAAACTCAGGACAGCTCGTGGTTTTTCCCCGAGCTCGACACGCCTGCTGACTTGGCTCTTATCCAGGGTACAAGTTGTTTTTCTGACCTTTAGTTACTTTTCAGGCCTTGCTCAAAAATGGCGTTAGGCTAAGCAAGTATGCTGGGGCCCTTCAATATTTGTCCATGGTCCTGTGGCTCAGATCTTTCTGGGTGTGGGAGAAAAAGTATCACCTCATGGAGGTCATGAAACAGTGGGTCAGGGTAGGGTTGCTGAGGATAGATATACTGCTCAATGGTAAGCCTCCAGTGACCTTTCCTTCAATGGGTGTTGATCTCTGGTTCCATTTGCCTGACAGGCCCATGTGTTTGCTAATCCCCCCCCCCCCCCCAAATTCTAGGTTGTGGAATTTTAGAATGCACAGTTTTGATTAATTGTAAATCATGCCATCAAAAGTCACAACACATTGGAACTGGTGAGATGGCTCAACAGTTAAGAGCACTGGCTAGCCAGGCAGAGGTGGCACACGCCTTTAATCCCAGCACTCGGGAGGCAGAGCCAGGCAGATCTCTGTGAGTTCGAGGCCAGCCTGGTCTACAGAGTGAAATCCAGGATGGGCACCAAAACTACACAGAGAAACCCTGTCTCAAAAAACAAACAAACAACAACAACAACAACAACAACAACAACAAAAACAGAGGAAAGAAAAAAAGAGCCCTGGCTATTTTTTCAGAGGAACTTGGTTCAATTCTGAGCACCCACATGATGGTTCACAATGATCAGTAACTCCATTTTCAGGGTGAGTTACATATAGTACACACACATACACATAAGCTAATCATATACACATGTTATTAAAAACATTACTAAAAAAACCACATTTTTGCACAGTCCTCATTTTTCATCAGCTGCACATTTTACATATTGAGGTTTTCTTGAGGGCTTCCAGAAAATTGTTGCTCCCTTAGGTTATGATTTTGTAGTTTCCTTTATTACACTTTTACTTGAAAAATGGAATTGCCTTACAAAGAGCTAACAGATCAATAAATGGAAAAAATTAAAAGTCATTTGAACCTTTATACTTATCAGAATTCATGTGTATATGACCTCCCTTTCTCCCCAAGTTGTTTAGGGTCATAGTGTTTTATGACAACAAAAGAAACCCTAACTAAGACACACTCCTTAAAAAATTTAGTGTGTGTGTGTGTGTGTGTGTGTGTGTGTGTGTGTGTGTGTGTGTGTACATGCATGCGCAGCATGTGCCCATGTATACATATATGGAAGACAGAGGTTGATATTAGATGTTGTCCTTTATTGCTTTTCACATTGTTGTTCTGAGACAGTCTCTCAGTGAACACGGAGCTCATTGATTGGGTGACCAGTAAGACCCAGAGATCCTGAAGCATTTATGACGTAGTAAGTACAGGGCTGTAGCACTGCATTGGACTTCTTACCTGCATGCTGGCGATCCAAACTCAGTTCTTCATGTTCTGAAGTAAGTGCTTTACTTACTGACTTATCTCCGCAACCCCTTAAAATCTTCATGGAGACATTATTTTTGAAAGGGGAAAAGATGGCAAAGTTGTCTAGGGCAAATGTGGATGAAGACAACCGTCTCTAAGTTTGAAAGAACAAGTGACCAATGAGCAGAGTGACCTGAGATTTTTAGGACAGGAGTGCTGGCCTTTGACAGAGGGATGGAGGTGATACCAAATTGTAACTAAGCAGAGAAGAGTTTGAGGAAATAAACACCCTGCACACTCCCTGGTCTTCTGCTGGGACACTCATTGCCAAACCCATCAAAAGAAAAAGTGCAAGCAAGAAAGCATGGGTGGGTCCGAACAGATGGCTCAGTGGTTAAGAGCACTGACTGCTCTTCCAGAGGTCATGAGTTCAATTCCCAGCAACCACATGGTGGCTCACAACCACCTGCAATTAGATCTGGTGCCCTCTTCTGACCTGCAAGGACACATGCAGGCAAAACATTGTATACATAATAAATAAATACATCTTTAAAAAGAAAGTCTTCCTAATTCAATTAAAAAAAAAAAAAAAAGCATGGGTGGTTCTGTGCCCAGCAGTTAGCTTCTTCAGGGACAGGGAAATTATTAACTGGATATGGATATGTCATGGAAGGAGACGAATGGAGATAATTTGGTACCATCACTTTTTTTTTTAAAGCTCCTTGAAGCAGAGCATATTCTCCCTCATTGACATTCTAAGAACATTCTATTTATACCTCAGCCAAGGCACCTGAGATAGTTGTAATGCATTTCCATGTTTAGACCTTGGTTTTTTTCCTTAGGGACTCTATCTTAATTATCACTCTATTCTTAGTGCTTAACATTATGTTGCATCCAGTGGTCCTGATGCACACTCGCCAAACAAAAGAACAAAAAGATGGCGTACCCTAGGGAATCTGTAATGGAAGTGATGGCTCACAGGCAATCCCATCCCCCTCCCCCTGCCTTTCACATATGGTACCTGTGGACAACCTCAGGCCAGCTGGAGTCAAGAATTAGAAAAATAAAGAATGCTCAATGAGGTTTGCTGATTCAGAAAAGAGCATGAATCTAGAACACTTTGTGAGATAAAGTGTTAGCCAAACATTACTCATGTCAGTTCCATTTTTCTGGATGAAAACGAGAAGGAATAAAAAGGAAACTAACCAACAACAGGTCAATGAAGAGAAGATTACAGTCCTTTCTAGTTCCTATTACGTGAAAAAGTTAAAAGAGACAAACAGAAGTTCTCTATTCATCTTGGACTGCTGGCCTGATCAACGTCATTGTGCACTGTTTTCTATACTAATCCTGGTTCATTCTGCAATATTTGGTAAATCACTTAGGCTTTTTGTGCCGGAGTTTTTTTCCAGCAAATTAAGCGTCTATTACAATTTGTACATCCAATCTCTTTGTGCAAAGATACTTGGGCGATTCATTTACCAATGACTGTAAAGAGCTCTGAGTTCTAAATAGAAAGTCAGGAACTGGGATTACTAATCTGTCTTTCTACATTGCATGAGTCTCTGATTCTGCTATTGGTTTGGTTTTTCTGAGGCATTAACTCTAGGAAGTTCCATAAATACAACTGTAAGATGCAATGATACTCTCTGATGCATTATAAATGATGGGCTCAGGTAAACATCAAAGCTGAGGAGGTAGCTCATTCAGTAAAGTGCTCGCATAGCTAGTGTGAGGACCACAGTGAGGATCCCCGAGGACCCACACACAAACCCAGCACGGTGGAGGAGAGTCACTTAAGCTTTCTGGTCAGCTCGTCTAGCCAACCAGTGAGCTCTAGGGCCAGTGAGAGACCTTGTAGTAAAAAAACAGATGGAAAACAATTGAAGAAGACACATTACCTTGATATCTGACGGCTACATGGGCAGTAGTATATGCATCCCCATGGATAGATACACAAACACACACACACACACACACACACACACACACACACACACACACACACACACGAGAGAGAGAGAGAGAGAGAGAGAGAGAGAGAGAGAGAGAGAGAGAGAGAGAGAGAGAGAGAGAGAGAGAATGAGAATTAGAAAAGTGAGAACATTTTGAGATGTTTCTAAGATGACTGAGGAAAGCATGAATGTGGTTCCAGTGAAGAAATGTGAACACACAACATAGGTTAGAGGTGTGACCAAATGTTTAAATGTCTGTTGGCACTTGATCAGCAACGTATGGCGTCTTTGTCATGCTAAGGAAAAAGGACAGGCAACCAGGATGTAAAACATCCTGTTTTCTTTGTTCACATGGTGTGATAAATAAAATTTGGGTCGTAGTTTTACATGAGCGGTTCAGTTCAACTGAATTTTTTCCTGAATAGTAGAGCCTTCACACAGCAGCTCAACAGCTGTTTCCTTGTGGAGCTTCTGAGAGACGCAGTAGGGCCTCTCCCATGTGCCTCTTTGTGAATGAAAAATAAAGTGTCATTATTTGGAATTCTAAGTTTTATTTTGCTCTTTCAAGTTGAGGAATAAATTTGAGATGTTGCTCCATTAGAGAGTTTTGGAATTTTTTTTTATTTAAGAAAACCAGAGCATATAAATATTTATCTCATGGTTTAAGCTTTTGTGACTTTAAAGAAAAATTTAAGATTGGATTACACGTCTCACCCTCTCTCCCCTGAGAGCTGGCCTTCTACTTTATAGCAGAAGGTTTGCATATCAAAATGCCAGCTTGACCCAGCTGCCTGAAAGTCCTGAATGTCAAGCCCACAGCAAAACCCACTCATTTTCCTTTATGAGTTGGCATTTTCCTAATTTCTCTTGAGCAAAGGTAATTTCAGGTATATCTTTGTCATGAGAGTGATTCTAGGTTCCCCGTCGCTCCATCAAGTCTGTTAAGACATTTTCGGATGTACAGGTGTGTGCACACTCTACGCATAGATGCCAGTCTTATGTGTATATTTTTATCACTGTCATGGGCTATTATGACAAAACACAATAGATCAGATAGTATATACATAAAACACAAATTTACCTCCACAGTTCTAGAGACTGGAAGGTCTGAGATTTGGGCACTGGTTAATTCTAGAGAGGGCCAGCTTTCTGATTTAGGGATGCTTCTGGCTTCTGGCTATATCTTGGATAACAGAAAGTAGGACAAAGGAGCTCTCTGGGACACTCTTGTCCTGGCGCTTTTTCATTCTTGAGGCCTCCATCACTTCCCAAAGGTCCTACTTCCTCCAGCTATCACCTTGGGGAATAAATTACTACATTTGGAATGGGGAGCATGTGACATTCAGAACAGAGTGATCATGTTAAAAGTGTCATATGTTGAATCTTATATACAGGTATGGCTTTTGAAATTTGATAGAACCCATTAATATGTGTGTACTATTCTGGAATTTACTTTTTATGCTTTGTACATTATATGCTTTTCTCTTTCCGTGTGATAAATCTATTGCTTTCATTCTAATGGCTGTAAAACATTCCCCCAAGATCTAACCTGATTTACTTAAAGAACTCCCAGCTGGCTGACTCTTAAATTGTTTTCAGTGTTCATCTGTTATTGTATTGACACAATAAACTCCTCTGTGCATATAACATTTGTGCATTTGGAGATAGTATGCCTATCAGGAGAAATAGCTAGACATGGAATTTGTAAGACAATAATGCATACATATGGAATTGGAGAACCATTGCCAAACTGAATAGGGCTTCACTCCCCCATAGCATTTTATTATTCACATCTTACCAATCTTGGTGAATGGTTGTGCATTTTGTACTACAACACAATTCCTGAGGTAGGGTCATTTGTAGAGCAGAGGTTGACAGGCTGAGCATCATAACCTGGGAAAGGTGTCACACTGTGAGAGAGAACCTGACAGAGGGCAAGAAGGGGGCAAATTCACATTGTTATGATGATAAATTACCTGAAATATTATATTTTTTAGTTCACATACTTGATAATGGGTTTTATTGTGATGTTTCATTTATGTACATCTTTACACCTTGTCCATATCCACCTTTATTATCCTTTCTTGTTTCCCTCCCAATTTGTGCTGACCCCTTCCATCATGCACAGTTCTCCTTATACTTTAATGTCATATGTATGTATATCTAGTATATAATATATTTATAAATCTAGATTGTGTATAGGAGAAAAAAATGAGATTTTTTTCTTTCTTCCGCCTCTTTATCCTCTCTTGTTCTCCACACGAATCCTCTTCCCCTTCCCAATTTCCCTTATACTTTCATGTCACACACACATACACCACACACACACACACACACACACACACACACACACACACACACACACATGCACACCACACAATCCAGGTTCCACATATGACAGAAAACACATTGCATTTATCTTTCCATTATGATCTCCATTTTCTTCTATTTCCCACAAAGGGATGTATTTTTGTTTTTCTTTATGGTTTACTAAAACTCTATGTGTATGTGTGTGTGTGTGTGTGTGTGTGTGTGTGTGTGTGTGTGTATTATGTGTGAGATTTCCATTCATTCATATGTTGGAGGATACCTATAGTGGTCCCATACCCTGGCTACTATAAATAGTGCAAGAATAAATGTGAATGCTCAGGAATCTCTGGTGTGCTGACTTAGATTTCTTCAGGTACAACCGGAAAACTCACTTTTTATAACAAACTCACTCTCAAACAGCTCGAATCTATCCTGAGGGCTTTGCCTAATCATAAAATCCTTACATTCCAGCATTGCTATGTTGAGGATTAAGTTTCCCACACAGGAAGGCTGGAGGACACATTTAAGCTGTAGCTGCAAGTTCTGACAGATGACAGAGGCTGCCTGGCTTTGAAGATTTGATGCCTGACTGGGAAGAAGGAGTCTCTGATCAATGTCTATCATTAAAGACACAAGCAGGAAATGTAAAGGGCGTCTGCAGACCTGTCCCTGGACCAGGAGCATCAGTATCATGGAAGATCTTGTTTAAAATGCATGTTCTCAGGTCTCATCCTAGATTTCCTGAATTAATTACATTGGAGGCACAGACCAGAAATCTGGATTTAATGATTTCTCTAGTTGATTTTGATAGCTTTTAAGTTTTGTTAAATGAAAGTGGCAGTCTTTGTTTTAGATTGAGGGTACCCAGGACTATGTATCTGGTGTCATTAAGGGGTGGGGCCACATTAACATTTGGTGGAGTACTTAATTCCGTATAGGACAGTTCTGGGTCCTGTGGTTATACATTTCTTCATTTGATTTCTTTTTGAATCAGATAGTGTACCGTGAACATATCACTTTGCTTCTTGTCTGTCTAAGAAATGACTCCCTACCTGTCCTTAGCATTAATTTCTTATGTTACAGGTGAGGTTAAGCATCCAGCTGTATGGGATACTTGAAAATTTTCACTTCACTCATTACTTTTGTTTGCCACAGTTTATAGAGGTTGGTTGCCTTTCTTAGTTCATAACTTACCCCAGTTTTAAGAATATTAGCCTTTAGTCATTTATGCTGCAAATTTGCTTATATTTGCATGTCTCAATTGAATTTACTGAAGTAGATTTTTTTACATTGCCATAAATCATTTGAATTTACTTAAGAATATTTTTGAATCAGACAGTTAAAAATTTTATGTAGTCAAATTTATGTTCTTATTTTCCTGAATTTTGAATTTTATGCATGCTTAACTAGAGCTTCCCAAACCTTGGTAATAAAAAACCCATATTTTCTCCTAACTTTACGGTTTTATTTTGGCCTATAAATATTTGATGTAAATGGAATTTATTTTGACTTGGGGAATGAAATATACACACAAACCCATATTTCTCAAAAGTGTAAAAGTTATCCCAGTGTCACATATTAAATGATCTGTGTCTCGTCCAGTGACATGGAATATCTTATACATCTGATTGAAAATTATTACACGGGTCAGGGGAGATGGCTCAGGTGGTACAGTTCCTGCTATGCAAGCATGAGTTTGGGCACCCAAGTATGAAAGCCCAGCCACATACTCATAATCCCAAACTGAGTGGCAGAAACAGGAGGGTCCCAGGGGCTGGATATTCAGGTAACCTACCTGAATTAGTAAGCTCCTGGTTCACAGAGAGACCCTATCTCAAAAAGGAAAGCAAAGAATGATCGAGGAAGATACCTAATGTTGTCTTCTCGCTGCCACATGTGTACAGCCTGTTTGCAAACACATATTCATGAACATGTATGCACACATACAAAATTAAGAATATGTGCTTGGGATTATTTCTAAAGCCCATTCCATTGATTAAAATTGTGTTCTAGTGGGAATTCTGTGCAGTCTTAATGTTTTAACTTGCATTTCCCTAGTAACCAAGCTTTTTGAGCATCTTTGTATTTACCATTTATATGTATTATTCAATCAGCCTGTCTCTGCCTCCTGAGTACTGGGATTAAAGGCATGTGGCACCACTGCAGGGCCAGCTACTCTTTCTTAATGGCCCAGGCCCACCTACTAGGTACCACCCACTGGGCCTTCCTACATCAGTCAATTAACAATCAAGAAATGTCCACAAGCCTATCTGGTGAAGGCAGTTCTTAATGGCTATCCCCTCTTCCAAGATTTGTTAAGTTGATAAACAAGATTAGCCATCACATCCAGTATAACCAAAGGTATCAAGTATTTCTTGTTAGATAAAATGCTAGAGATGTGGTAGAAAGGAGCTGAGAAAACTGCCCTTCAAATGAGAGCTTTCTTAGGGAGAGCTGATGATGTCATAAGCAGTGTGATGGAGTCATGTGAGGAGAGAGCCTTCATTTCTAGAGGACAAAGGGAATTCTTTACTTTTACAAATTTGGTGTGTACTTGTGTGTGGGCAGGTACTAACTCATGTTAGTTCTTCTAGGAGAAATGGATCAGGAAGGCAATGGATGAGAGATTAAAGCCATAATTAAAGATTGCCTTGGGCTTGGACTGTCTGGAGGGTTGGGACATTGCGACAGGAGGGAGAGAACCCAACTCAAAGCATGTAGCTTGGTTTTTGAGAGACACTATGAGCAGTAGCCAGAGGACTTATTATCTGACATTTATCATACAGATTTAATTAAAATTTTTTATGTGCATAGGTTTTTTTTTTTGCTTGTTTCTGTTTGCACCATGTATATGTCTGGTGCCTGTAGAAGTCAAAAAATGGTGTCAGATCTGTTGGAACTGTAGGTATAGACAGTTATAAGTCACCATGTGGGTGCTGAGAATTGAACCTGGGTCCTTTGGAAGAGCAGCCAGTACTCTTAACCACTGAGACATGCCTCTAGCCACTCTTAGATGTTCTTAAAGTTTTATTTTTTATATATGATCTCTGATAATTTGTTGTGAGAATTTTCTACCCAGGGAGATGAAACAACTCTACCCTCTCCTCATAAACTCCAAGTACCATTTAAGACACAAGTCCACCAAAGATCATCATACAGGGAAACCTATGAGTTTATTGGCCTTACTTAAAGATCATCAGTGAGTGTTACTGACTGGAGCATGGGTGACCTGAAATTGGCCACACCAGATAGTTTTCACCCAGCATGTAGGATGGTTTCCCCACAGCCATATAGAAGGAGCCCCCTTCACTTAAACTCTCCCAAATTATATGCTCTAGCCTCTTTGGGAGACCCCAAGGTCAAGTGCAGTTAGGACAGACTGGCATACAAATGACTGGGATTGGTAGCCAGACACTCATGTGAGGATCTGAGGAGGGAATGTCAACAATCCACAATCATTATGGTGATGAACTCTTGAAAGTAGGCACTGCCAAGCTTATGAAGATGGCAGCAGTTTGGCTGGAGGATAGAACCTCATCACATCTTTCCTGAATAAATTATGGTAATTGTATGAAAATGAAACAAAGTTCCCTCTTAACATTTTATGCATATTAGTATCCCATTTTCTTGTATTAGATGGTAAAAGAGTAACCTTTCCAGATTGAAGTACATTGGCATTTTTGTTGGTAATCAATGAACTCTGTATGTGGAAAACTATTTCTGGACTCAGTATTATGTTCTATTGATCCATATGTCAATATCAGACTATCTTGGTTACTTTAGCTTTATGCTAAGTCTATCTGTAAGTTTTATGTTAAGCTGAGTATATGACTTCTAATTTTGATTTTCTGCTTTTCAAAGACTCTGAATTCTTTTTCTTCAACTATTCTAGCTCTAAACTTTAGAATGTTCTCATATTTTCTCCAAAAAAGAATACTAAGAATTTTAGATTGTATCAGACCTATATAGATAAATTTGATGAGAACAGATATCTAACTAATTTTGATTCTTTTGATCCATGAATAATGTATCTTTTCATTTTTCTGTCTTTAATTTTTCTGTGATGTTTAATGGTTTTCTGTTTGCATGTTTTATATATATATTATTAAATTTAGTTCTTTGTGCTTAATAATTTTATTATATATATATATTTTTTAAATTTTTTTTTTAAAGATTTATTTATTTATTATGTATACAGAAGAAGGTGCCAGCTCTCATTACAGATGGTTGTAAGCCACCATGTGGTTGCTGGGAATTGAACTCAGGACCTCTGGAAGAGCAGTCAGTGCTCTTAACCTCTGAGCCATCTCTCCAGCCCCAATTTTATTATATTTTGATGGTGTTTGTTAGACAGATTTTTCTTTTCAATTTTGTTTATTGAATTTTTTTCACTTATTTTACATACTGACCACAGTTTCCCCTCCCTTTTCTCCTCCCGTTTCCTCTGCCCACCTCCCTTCTACCCCCACCCTTATCAACTTCTCCTCAGTCTCCATTCAGAAAGGGGCAGGCCTCCCAAGGGAGTCAACAAAGCATGACACACCAAGTTGAGGCAAGACCAAGCTCCTCCCATTGTATCAAGGTTGGATGAGGCACCCCAGCTTGGGGGTTGGGTTTCCAAAAGCCAGATCAAGTGCCAGGGACAGGTCTGATGCCACTGCTAGGACCAAGCTACAAAACTATCACACACATACAGAGGGCCTAGGTCAGTCCCATGCAGGCTCTCCAGCTGTCTGTCCAGAGTCCCTGAGCTCCCAGGAGCTCAGGTCAGCTGTCTCTGTGGGTTCCCCTGTTATGACCTTGACCCCCCTGGCTTCTACAATCCTTCTTCTCTCTCTTCATCAGGATTCCCTGAGCTCTCCCAGTGCTTGGCTATGGATCTCTGCATCTGTTTCCATCAGTTACTGGTCGAATGCTTTCTGATGCCAATTAGGGTAGTCACCAATCTGATTACAGGAGAAGGCCAGTTCAGGCCCTCCACTATTGCTAGGAGTCTTAGCTGGGGTCATCCTCGTGGATTCCTGAGAGTTTCCCTGGCACCAAGTTTCTCCCTAGCCCCTAAATGCCTGCCCCTCCATGAAGATATCTCTTTCATTATTCTCCCCAACCATCCTGTGCCCAACCCACCCAACCTGACCTTTCATGTTCTCATACCTCCTAGCTCCCCTCCCTCCCCGCGACCTGTTTACCCAGGAGATTTCTTCTATAGGCTGCCAGCTCACAAAAAACAACACAGAGATTTATATTAATTATGAAAGTTTAGCTTAAGCTTGTTTCTAACTAACTTTTTTTTTTTTTTTTTGAGACAGGGTTTCTCTGTGTAGCTTTGGTGCCTGTCCTGGAACTCATTCTGTAGCCCAGACTGGCCTCAAACTCATATAGAGTTCCACCTGCCTCTGTCTCCCATGTGCTGGGATTAAAGGTGTGCGCCACCACCACCTGGCATCTAACTAACTCTTATAACTTAAATTAACCCATTTCTATTAATTCACTTTCTGCCTCGTGGCTTTATTACCTCATCTCCATATTGCCCATGCCGGTTATTCCGAGTCTGGCTGGTGACTCTCTTTCTTCTTACCAGCCCTCTCTGTACTGAAGTCCCGCCTATACCTCCTGCCTAGCTACTGGCCATTTATCTTTTTATTAAACCAATCACAGTGACACATGTTCACACCGTGTAAAGGAATAGTCCACAACACTGTTTGGGTTTAGTTTCTAACTGTTCACTGTTTAAAAGTAAAAATTCTATTAATTTTGTGACATTGACCTTGACTCTTGTAACTTTCCCATCAGTTCCAGTGGGTATTTTGTGGGTTCTTTAGAATGTTCTTGCATAAGCAATAATGTCCATGCATAAAGACAGTTTAATTTGCTTTGCAATCTGTACCTTTTTTGCTTGTTTAGAGAAAAAATTCTATCTTTTCTATTAAATACAATATTGTCTTTAGCTTTCTCATAGGTGCCACTTGTTGGATGTTTCTGTTTTCTTGTTTGCTGCAAATGTTTTTGGTTTAATCACATTTGAGTATTGCATTTTGACAGTTTTTATGTTTATTGAGATGATCATACAGTTGTTTAGTTGTATTTACATAGTGACTCCCATTGGTTTCCCAATGTTAAAGCAATCTTACATTACTAAAAGTAAATCATCCTTGATTATCATGCACTGTTAATTTTATATGTATGTTCATAAGAGGTATGGGCAATTTTATGCCTTTTTCTGGAGAGATGTGAGCAAATGTCTATTTACCTCAGAGAGGGCACTGATAAAGGCCAAAGTAAAAAGTCCACTGTAGATGAATTTCTAAATGGTCTTATTAAATAAAAAACACGGAACCAAATATAGGGGTGAAAGCCTTAGAGAGATCAGGGAAATAGGGAAAGCCATCAGCCAACCTTAACTCACCAAATCTGCAGCTTCCAAATGTGTTACTTCCTGTCTACCCATGTCTATATGCCTTGCTGTTCTGCCATCTGATTTGCTCTCTGTCCCGCTGCATCACTTCCTCTTCCTACACAGCTGTGTCACTTCCTGTCTGTCTGTACTGACCTCCAGACCTCCATGGTTAACTAGTGTTAGAATTAAGGCATGTGTCACCACACCTGGCTCTGTTTCCAGTGTGGCCTTGAACACACCAAGATCCTGCCTGCCAAGTGATAGGATTAAGGGTGTGTACTACCTTTGCCCGACTTCTTTGTTTACTTAAAATGACTTGCTATTTCCTCTGATCTCCAGGAAAGCTTTATTTATCAAAGCACACACAAAATATCACCACAGTCCACTCCAATCTAGCTTGGTGAACCAATCAGTTTATTGGGGTCACTCACAAGAGGATGGGTGACTTGAAGGCAGCTATATCTAGGCTAGGCATTTATGATAATTCACAAAAGCTTCATCTCTGGAGTTCCAGAACAACTTGCAGGCAGTTCTGCCGGCAGGAGAGTCCCCCCTACAAGCACTTGTTTATACTTCTTTCTATAGCCTTGGGAGAGTGTGACTTATAACTTACCATACCTAATTTCCTCAGCTTTCTGAGTCTTACAAGCTCCACCGCTCCCTACAGGTGGGAATATTTCCATCTGGAGGAAATAGTTATACAAGGGTCTAGTTTCTTTTCTATTAATATCATGAGATCTCTTTACCTTTTGATAATTTGAAAACTTTCAAGTCTGCATGTGGCTTTTCTACTGGTTATATTTAATACTTGAAATATGTGTGTTGCTTTCCAGATACATATTAACTTTAAAAAGTATGTTCTAGGCTTCTGTTTTGGGGTATGATTAAGAGTAAGCATACTGCTCCATCATCAAATATACATTGAACACAATGGTAAAACTTACACAGACACTTGTGGATGTTGATATGTGAACACAAAGCTTCACTGGACCTCCTGTCAATATGTCTGTTGTAGAACTCACTATGTAGACTGAATTCTCCTTGAACTCAGAGATCCATTTGCCTTTGCCTCCTGAGTTGTTTTTCTCTCTCAGTTAAGGAATTTAAAGAGAGGAAAACAGCTCAGAGCAGAGTGAACATGATGTTTGTCAGCAAGCATTACATGTAGACTTTTCAGGTATTAAAGTAGGTCCCAGAGCTGGGTGCCATTGACTGGAAGGTGGAGAAAGTTGGGTTTTATTTGGTTTTCAACTGTTCCACATGGTGATTCCCCCCTCCCTTTTTATCTTCTATTGATCCTAATGTGTTCCTGTGTCCCTTCCAGTACAGGGTCTGGGTCTTTGTTTTTGTCATTGAACACAGAAATAATTGCAATAGGTCCTTCATGGTATGTGAGCCCAGAAGCAGCTGTAATGGGGTCCCTTGCCTTAGTGCGTGGGGGAAACCAGCTGTTGTTTTTGTCAGAGCCAGAATGGACCCCACCTTTTCTTGCCTTTATGGTGTAATAGGGACAGAGAGACCCATCACAGGGTGGGGAAAGTCTGCTTTTCAGAGAAATGGAAACACCACTGGGGGCAAATAGCCACGTAATCAAACAGCTCCAAATAAAATCATTCTGCCCCTTTTTCTCTCATTCCAGGGGCCCACGGCCTCACGTGGGGAAGGGATTAAGGTAACTCTCACCAGACTCTGGTTATTTCTTCAAAGAAAATCCCAAGCCTGGCCCAATGCCTTCTCTCTCTGGCTTCCCATTTGGCAATGCAATTTCCTCCTTCCTTCCTGGTTCCTGTCACTGTGGTGCTGTCTTCCAAGGGCCTTGCTGGCACTCCGTTGTTTAGACTTTCTCCAGAAATAGTTTGCCTTTGATATTTTGTTATAGTGGGTGAATACAGCAGGGGTCCATTATAACAGCACAAAACAAACTCAGACATCTAGATACATCAAAGACAAACTGTTGAAACCGAAGAAAAAGGAGAAACTTTTGCAAGTGGCTGTAGAAACACAACTCATTACTTATGAGGGAACCATGACTCTAATGACTTCACATTTCTCACAGAAGCTGTGAAGATCAGAAAAAAAAGTGGAACAGCATTTTTAAAGCCCCGAAAGCAAAGAAATGTCAACCTACAATTTTACTTCCAGTGAAAACATCCTTCAAAAATGAAGGTAAAATAAAGACCTCAGGTAGAAAAACTAAAATAACTCACTGCCAGCAGGTCTGTCTTTAGGGAATGGCCAATAGAGCCATTTCTGACAGAGGGAATTACTGGAAGGACTCTCAGAGAATCAGGAAATAGATGATGTCTTCATACTCCGTTTTAAAGGGTTGGGAGATTGGCACACTGTCAATTTTCTTATTCTGATCTCTCGACTCTGTCAGAGACTTTTTTTTAAAAGCTGTGCTTGTGTGTGTGTGTGTGTGTGTGTGTGTGTGTGTGTGTGTGTGTGTGTGTTTGTGTTTGTGTGTGTGTGTGTGTGTGTGTGTGTGGAAGTAGAAGTGTGTGCTTGAAACGTATCCCAGGTCTTCCAAAAACAGGCCTTTGCATAAGCTAAGAAAACCTCTCCCATTGTCCCCAGCCATTCTCTTATTGACACATTTTAATGTTTATAAACTTGTAAATTGTTCAGTTTTTAACTCCACACTTTAATCAGTTCAACACAAATCAGCAGCTCTTTGAAACCATGAATTCTTCCTTCAGGTTCTTTTTGGGGCAACTCTTGGTTGGGATGTGCCAAAAAGTAGGTTTTTATCTCTTGCGAGGACTGTCTATAATCTCTTTTGGCTCACAGTATTTGTACTAGCTGTCATTGAAGTAAATAAGAGGTCACCAATTTCCTCTGTGGAAAGTGAATTGCTTGTTCTGAATGGTTGCTCATATAATTTCAATTGGAGTTTTAAAAGTAGGCAGCTTCACCAGAGTAGATCACATTGATTACTGCAACAAATTGCTTTCTCCTGCAACATGGTAAGTGTTTTTGAGTCTCCAATGCAATCTCCCTTTTTTCTTCTACTAAATTTTTTGATATTAAAATGTTTATTTATTTATTTGTGTGTGTGTGTGTGTGTGTGTGTGTGTGTGTGTGTTTGTGTGTGTGTCTATGTATGTGCATACATGCATGTGGAGGTCATAAGACAATTTGTGGGAGTTAGTTCTCTTCTTCCACCATATGGGACTGGCATATTTAACTCAGGTTGTCAGACTTGATGATAAGTGTCCATAACTGCTTAGCTGTCTCCTCAGTTCCTGGGTATTATTTTTGACGGATTTGTTTAATATTTCATATCAAATAATTAAATATTTGATAGATTAATATAACCAAGCTATCCTTTGGTTAGCTTTATATTTGTTTCTTTGATATATGTAAATAATAATATATATAATATATATGTAAATATATATTATTTTTATTTTCCATTTTTTTTGATAGTCTAGGAATTGAACCCAGGGTCTTGTGCAGGCTTGGCAGGTATTCTTTCACTGAACTACATCTCTGGTCCCTTAATTTATTTGTTGGCAAAGAGCATCTTTTTATTTTGTTTTCATGCTCTATTTCTTTCTATTGTTTGTAGTATTAGCTTTTGTTTTATTTTATTATTATTATTTTTTTGTTTCTGGAGACAGGTCTCTCTGTGTAGTCCTGGCCGTCCTGGAATTCACTCTGTACACCAGGCTGGGCTTGAACTCAGAGATCCACCTGCCTCTGCCCTCCCCCGCCAAGTGCTTGGATTAAAGGTGTGTACCACCACAGCCTGGCTGTAATGTTAGCTTTTTCTGCTGAATACGGGCTCACATTCTCTGCCTTCCTTAATTCTTCTCTAATTTCATATCCCCTTTTACAAAATTCTCCTTCAGGTAGTTCTGGTCTGTGTCTGTTTATGATTTCTTGAGATTGTAAGGCAGTAAGACTTTTTTTCTCCCTGTTTCCATTATATTCTCCTGGTACATATTCTTTTAAGGTGTATTTTCCCTTTGTTCGTAAGCAGACAAGTGGAAAGTTATACAAGCTGTGCTAAAATGGGTAGGCTTGATGATGGAAAGTGTGCAATGTTGAACGGGAAGACTAGGAAGGCGGGCAGTAACTCTGACACCAACAGTGGGGAAGTAGGGTGGAGCAGAAGAAAGAGACACAGGTGGCTACTTCAGGGGAGTGATGCTGAGCATACGACACCAGGCTCGGTAGCAAAGGGAGCTTTCGTGTGAATAGGAGTGCGGCTGGTCTGTATTAAGATCCAGTGCTCCTCTTTACTCTAATAAGCTTTCTGGTTAAATTTAAGACCCTTTTCCACAGAAGAAAACTCATGCCTGTTACTATAAATCTGGCCAAGAACCCATGGCTGGGGTGTGCATAGGCTTTAGGTGTGAACCTATTACTATTATTATTTTGCTACATGGACATAGTATCAAGCTGCTGTCTAAATTCTCAGTTGTCATAGATTAGTGCAGGTCTCAGTCCTTATCAGAGAAGCTTCTTTGTGCAGTGGACAGAAGTTAATATGGAGACTCACAGTGGCCAAGATGAGAAGAATGTGTGTGTGTGTGTGTGTGTGTGTGTGTGTGTGTGTGTGTGTGTGTGTGTTGATATTGTGTTCCCCAAAATATTGTGCACCCTAATAAACTTATCTGGAGTCAGAGAACAGAACAGCCACTAGATAGACATAGAGGCCAGAAAATGGTGGCACACACACCTTTAATTTTATCTTGGGAGGCAGAGATCCATCCAGATCTCCGTGAGTTTAAAGCTACACTGGAAACAGTCAGGCATGGTGACACACGCCTTTAATCCCACAAAGTAATGGCATAAAGCAGAAAGGTATATAAGGCGTGAGGACCAGGAACTAGAGCTGGTTAAGCTTTCTTTCGAGAAGAAGTTCAGCTGAAATCTATTTGGATGAGGACTCAGAGGCTTCCAGTCTGAGGAAACAGGATCAGTTGAGGAATTGGTGAGGTGAGGAAGCTGTGACTTGTTCTACTTCTTTGATCTTCCAGCATTCACCCCAATACCTGGCTTCAGGTTTGATTTCATTAATAAGACCTGTTAAGATTCATGCTATATGTGTATGTGTGTGTGTGTGTGTGTGTGTGTGTGTGTGTGTGTGTGTGTGTGTGTGTGTGTGTATGTGTGTGTAGAATCCTCAGCCATAAATAGGACATCTGTATCATAATCCCCCACTCTAAGTTCAGAGATTGTCATGAGAGAAGAGGAGGAAAGAGTGTAAGAACCAAAGGTCAGGGAAGACTGGAATGCTAATGTCTTCAGCACTTGACAGGACCTGCTATGGAACTCACAGTAGCTGTGGTTGCCTGTACAAGACCTATGCAAGATCAAGCCAATCAAACTTCAGCATGAGGAGCTATTGACAGTTGACAGCTGCTAGGTGAGGCAGGCAGTTTTATTTAGAAGTATGTTGGCCATGCAAACAAATAAACAAACAAACACCCATTGTTTCTCCTTTTCCTAATAAGCTCAACCACAAGAAAAGCTCCAGGGGTCTATGTGCACTACCACCAAGTATATACCCTTACTTTGAGAGCCCCCTGGCAGTGTGATCAGGGTTTATCCCTAGTGCATGAGCTGGCTTTTTGGAGCCCATTACCTGTGGTGGGATGCCTTGCTCAACCTATATGCAAGGGGCTTGGTTCTGCCTCAAATATATGAACCAGGCTTTGTAGACTCCCCATGGGAGCCCTTACCCTTTTGGAGGAGGGGATGGGAGGGTGGACTGGGGGTGGGGTGGGGATGACTGGAGGGGAGTGAGAGGAGAGATGAGTGGGGGATCTGTGATTGGTATGTAAAATGAAAAAAAATTTCTTAAATTAAAAAAAAATTGTAGTCGGAAGATTTCCTGTGTCCTGCCTGGTCCTGCAGCTGCTGGGGCCCAAGTAAACACACAGAGGCTTATATTATTTACAAACTGTGTAGTCTATCGCAGGATTCTTGCTAGCTAGTTCTTATATCTTAAATTAACCCATTTCTATTAATCCATGTTTTGCCACGTGTTCCATGTCTTTACCTGCGTCCCATTACATGCTGCTCCTCGGGCGGCTGGCTCAGCTCACATCTCCTCTGCCTCCTTTCCAGTGTGCCTCTAAGCTGCCTTGCCATAGGCCAAAGCAGTTTATTTATTAACCAATGGGAACAACATAAATTCACAGCATACTGAAAGACATCCCCCAGCAAAAAATTGGTCCTTTTACTTTGGTTGAACAATTTTAAGCTACCACTGCAAACTTCCTGAATGTATCATTTCCTTTCTTACATATGTTAATACTTTTTTTTAAAAAATCAAGCAATAAAAATTTAGATTATAAAAACAAAGACCACACTTTGCTTCCTTCTAATACTTTGCTTCCTCTTCAGATGTCTATTGCTATAAAACCAGCTAATGCCTGTACTTCTTGTCATTTCCAGTTTTTCATAAGATTTTTGTTTCTACTCACATGTCTTGATGATCATTCTATGCCATTTCATTTTGTATTTTATTATAAAACTACTTTGACATAATTTCTGTTTGTTTGTTTTGAGACAGGGTCACTTTATATAGTCTGGTTTGGTTTCAAATGTGGAATCTTCATGCCCTACCCTCCTAAGTATTAGCTATGGACTACCACCTTTGGAGTATAGTATTTTACACTATGGCTGGCCTGTGATTTATTTAAGTACCTACTGATCTTGACTTTATAGTGGTTTCAGTCTTTCAGCTCCGAATTTTCTTAGTTTATAACCTTTCCAATATTAAAAACGTAAGCTTTTATGTAGCAAATCTTTCAACTTCAAGAATTCTTGGATTTCTCTTTTTTTGGTATTTTCTACATTAATATTAAGATATATATATATCCTATGTCCTAATATCAAGATTTTAAAGCTTATTTTAATTATAGATTTTTATGGATACACTGGGATAATCTGACACTTGTTCAAGGGTAATGATGAAGTCCAAGTAGTTAGCCTTTCCCTAGTGAGATTTTGTTTCTTTGTTTTGTAGAGCTTGGGTTTGAACCCAGGGCCCTGTGCATGCTAGCAAACACTCTACCACTTAGCCATAACTGAGGCCTGATGCATGGTTTCAATATTTTTTTGTTATAAATAAATTATTTTCATGATCTCTTTAATTTTTTTCTTGACATTAGGGTTTTTTTTGTTTGTTTGTTTGTTTGTTTTTTTTTTTGTTTTTTTTTTTTTTTGGTTTTTTGAGACAGGGTTTCTCTGTGGAGCTTTGCGCCTTTTCCTGGAACTCACTTGGTAGCCCAGGCTGGCCTCGAACTCACAGAGATCCACCTGGCTCTGCCTCCCGAGTGCTGGGATTAAAGGCGTGCGCCACCACCGCCCGGCTGACATTAGGTTTTACTTTACAGCCCAGGCTAGTTTTGAATCTTGAACTCATGAGCTTGTTCACTCTCTGCTTCAGCCTTCTTCATACTGGTGTTACAGGTGTGTGCACCATGCCTGGATCCAGGATTTTTTAATAGATAAATTGTTTAATAATCAAGGCTAAGGACCTCTAGAAATCCAAAAGAACCAGAAGAATGTCAGTTAAAAATAGTCAAAAGTTGAATCTAGGGAAATAGCTAAGTCCAAAGTCCATTGCCAAGGGAAGTCGGAATAGGAGCCCAAGGTGGAGTGCAGGCAGGATCCATGAGGAAGGCTGCTCATTGCTTCTCTCTGGTTCTCCCAGTTCTCAGTTACACAGATGAGGCTCACCTACATAAGGCTGGGATTGAACCCAGGGCCCTGTGCATGCTAGCAGACACTCTACCACTTCGCCATAACTGAGGCCTGATACATAAGGTCACAATGGGCTGGGCCCTCTACATTAATCATCAGTCAAGACAATCCATCACAGATATGGCCACAAACCCATCTGGTCTGGGTAGTTCCTCAGCTGATCTTTCCTATTCCCTTGTGATTCCAGATTGTGCCTAATTGTGAATAAAAATTAACCAGCACAGCCAGGCTTTTGGGTGCTTTGGCACTACAGATTCAACTCAAGACCTTGCACATGCTAAGCGGGTACTCTCCCATTTGGCTACACATCATAACTGCAGACGAACACTAATATACTTGCACCAATTATTTTCTACTAACATTTTAAAATCCTTTCACTTTCCTATAATAGCTCTTTTTTGAGTTCAGGGAGTTTCTTTTGCAATGTTAAATCTGTTAAATATTTATGGTCTCATATTTGCTCCTATTTATGATTGCCCATCTAGGTTAACAGTGGTTTTCTTTTGCTCTAAATTAAATGTGTTTCCTCAGTCAATATGAAGATCTCTGTTTGTCTGGCAGCTGGTGAGTACCCTGACTCTCCCTAGTGACTAGAGATGAAGTTAGGAATGAGGCTGGGAACGTGAGAAGGACTTGACTTGGCAATGAAGACCCTCATGCTTCTTTGCCATGAGACCACCCCCACCCCAACTCTCCAGCTACTCTAGTTAAGTGTCAGAGCTTCCTCAGTCCTCCAATATGGGGACTCATGAGGATTTGGGGTTACTGTCTTGCTAGTGCTATTTTTTAGTTCATTACCTAGAACATTATTCCAGTCACCTTCCTATCTCCACTGACCTTGGCTTTGGATTTATTCTGGAGATTTTCTGGGGAAAAACACAATGTTGGTGTGTTTTATGTGTCTACTGAGAATCATCCAATGAAATACAGAGCTCTCATTCTGGTCTATATATTTTATTTGTCTACACTATTTTGATATATTTTATTTGTCTACTGAGAATGTTCCTCAGCAATTTTGGGTTATGTTGCCAATCTGTCACTTAAAAGAAAGAAAGAAAGAAAAAGAAAAAGAACAACCCTTATTGCCTGCCCTCTGGAAAACCTTGCTTCAAAAATGTGGCTATGAATTTGTTGTTTTAATTTGTATCTTGTTGTATCTACAACTGTGTGTGTGTGTGTGTGTGTGTGTGTGTGTGTGTGTGTGTGTGTGTGTGTAGTGCTTATAAGCATATGTGCTTACAAGTTCTTGTCCTTAATGAGAGGTGCCATCCGGTTCTGTCAATTTGCTCAATGATGAAGTGAGGGAGGTTTGGAGAATGACTGGGCACAGCATCTTATTCTGTTTAAAGTAGTACATTTTTTTTCTTTTAAGACAGTACAGCTATGCAGCCTAGCTTGGCTTCAACCTCCCTAGCCTTTCAGTGTTCTCATAGTACATACTTTAAGGGATTATATCCTCTATAGCATTTTTGTTTATTTAAATCTAAATTACACTTGTAAGAGTAAACACAATGTTTGTCTTCTTTTCCTCCCATTACTACCTTCTTAGACACCCAACATCTGCTTCCTCCCAGACAGTCCCACTTCTTTTTTCATGTTATAGATACACACACACACACACACACACACACACACACACACACACACACACATATATATATAGTTTAAATCTAGATTCCACACATGAAAGAAAGCATGTGATATTTATTCTTGAGTCTATTTTGTTTTGTTTAACATGATGCTCTCTTGTTCCATTGATTTTGCTGCAAATGACAAAATTTCATTCTTTTTCAGGGCTGAATAAAATTCTATTGTGCATATGTGCCCCACTGTGTTAAAACACACATCTGTTGTGACTTGTAGGTTGACTCTATGCCTTGGCTATCATGAATAGCATATTAATAAAAATGACTTTTCAGGTATCTTTATAGTTGGATCCTATGACAGCTCTATTTTTGTCTTTGATAAATATCTATATTGGTTTCTGCAATGGCTGAACTGATATATCACCTCAAGCACACATAAAGGTTATTCCCTCATCACCGTCATTAGCGTTTGTTGTTTGTGTTTTTGATAACAGTCATTCTGACTTGAATGAGCTGGAATTTCAATGTAGTTTTAATTTGTAGTTCTCTGCTGACTAAAGATGTTGGAAACTTCTTTATGTATTTTTGGCCATTTGTATTTCCTGTTTTGAGAACTTCCCAAGTCACTTGCTCATTTATTGAGTGGCTGATTTGTCAGCCTTTGGTATTCATTTTTTTTTTTCAGTTCTTTCTGGATTCTGGATATTTACCCCTATCAGAGTTGGCAAGTATTTTCCTTGTTCTTAGGCTGCATCTTGGCTAGGCTGGTTGTTTCTTTTGCTCTGTAGAATCTTTATACATGTATGTGATCCCACTTGCCAACTTTAGAGTTGTGTTCTAGCTATTGACATCCTTTTCAGAAACCTTACTTATGACTATTTCTTCTTGAAGTGTTCTACTTATACGTTTTTCTCTAGTAGATTCAAAGCTATGGGGTTTTCTTTAAGGTCTTTGGTCCATTTTGAATTTATTTTTATGCAGGGCAAGACATATCAATGAATTTTTATTCTTTTACATGTGGATATCCATTAAAAAAACCCACCTGTCTTTTTTCCAAAGATGTTTTAATAGTTTTTATCAAAAATTGGTTTGATGTAAATGTGTGAGTCTATTTACGTGTCCTTTAGTCTATCCATTAGTCTATGTGTCTGTTTTGGTACCAACACCATGCTTTTTGTTACTAGGGCTCTTTAGTGTAATTTGAGATCATGTTAGGAGATGTACAGCACTGGATTTTCTGAATCACATTGCTTTGGTTCTTCAGGGTCTTTTGTGCTTCCTTATGAATTTTAAGATTAAAATATTCTAAGAAGAATGTCATCACAATTTTGATGGGGATTGAATTGAATCTGTAGATTGCCTTTAGTAATACAGATATTTTTTCAATCTTAACTCTGCCGGTGAGTATGGAGGTCTTTTCACCTTAAGTGTCTTCCTCAATTGCTCTCCAGTCACTGAAAATCTTTATCTCAGCTTGCCGGAACTGCCATACTTTCCACTTTTATTTTTCTTCGCTTATTTCATGAAAACCACCCAGATAACTATTTGTTATCCTTACATGTAATACAATTCTTGATTTTTCTGTTTTCTTTACTCAAATTCTTGTGTTTTATGGAGTGTTCTTCTCTCCTTCATGATTCAATTTTCCTGAGTTTTACTTTTTCTTCAAAATCTAGCTTAAACATAATTTCAAAATTTTCAAAAGCATAGTAGAGAAATAATCTCTCCTCTGATTCACTGCAGTCCTTTCTTGGGTGTTTGTTTTAATAGTATTTTCTGTGTTAATATTTCAGTCAGTTTCCTGACTCATTGGGAATGGTCTTAAGGAAAACTTCCCAGTTTTAATTATTCTTTTCTTTTCCCCTTCCTTCCTTCCTTCCTTCCTTCCTTCCTTCCTTCCTTCCTTCCTTCCTTCCTTCCTTCCTTCCTCCCTTCCTTCTTTCCCTCCCTCCCTCCCTCCCTCTCTCTCTTCCTCTCTTTCTTTCTTTTCTTCCTTCCTTCCTTTCTTCCTTTCTTGCCTTACACACACCAGTCTCTCAAAGAAGTGTCTGTTGACTAAACAAACCATCCTGGGAAGAAGATGAAATTTGAAACAAAAGGATGTAACTTTTGGAACTTAATTCGAAAACATACCAACCTAACATTTGTGTTTTAGCAAAAAGAGCTTACAACCCAGAGAGTCATGGCCATTTAGGAAATTTGAGATTTTTGAAGGGAAATTCTGATTTACCTTCCAGGTCACCCCTGGTCAAGACAGTGGTGCTGCTTTACAATTTGAAGTTGAAACACACATGTCCATGGAAAAATGTATCTCTGTTACTGCTGCAGATGGAACGTAACTGGTTTGTACCTGTGGTGACCTGGAATGGAATCAATACATACCTGTGGTATTTCAGCTGGCCGAAAGCCAAATTTTCTGTGGTTTTGACCAGTTTTGGCTGTGAGTAACCATATTAAGTAAATATTTGTGAAACATTACAGAGTTCTGTCTCTCTCAATGGTAGATTTTAAAGATAAGAGTCCCTTCTCTACGATAGTTTTGCACTGTGAAAATGTATGAATACACGTGATGTGTTTTGTATGTTGCATAATCTTGTCAAATATGTGAGTACACATGTATACATTTCATGTGTTACACAATCTTATTGGAAGCGTTGGAATGCATTTGTCATTATTTTTGTTGTTTATTTTTAACCCTCCTCTGTACTGTTTTCTTCTTAAGTACCCAGTGCCCCCATTGTGAGGAAATGAAGTCATCAAGTTGCTAGCCCTTCTGCAGCACTTGTAAGATGTCAGCACCCTATAGTGACTCGGTGTTGTTTGCTCTCCTACTTACTACTGCAGAAGTGGTAATAAAACGAGTGCCCCCTAACAAGTACTCCACTCATTGCCACCCTGTGTACTTTTAATGATGGAGAATGTGTCAGTTTGAAGACCTCAAACATAAGATGAAGATGTGGTGTTGGAGACCCATCCTTTGGGACCCTAACTCACTCCCCCAGCCTCCATCTGCACTATTATCTGAATAAATCAGCCTCATGGAGAGGGATGTGACAGCAGAGAGTGCACCTGCTGTATGGTGTAACTGCTGCAGCTTAGTAAGTGGCTGCTGGGAAAAGCAGTTTCCAAAAGACAGAGAGGAGAGCTGTCAAGGTTGGCTCCGTGTGAAATTTGCCTGTCAGAACAGATGATGCATTTGGGTATCCCACGCGCTTACTTTCCTTTTCCGGCAGTTAGCCTCTCATTTTCAAGGCTTTCACAATTTTGCTGCAACTTATCCTCTTAAGGGGCTTTTCCTCTCGCAGCTCTCCATTGAATGCGGGTCCAGAGAGACGAATGATGATGTTGAAACTGTCAGTGTTCAAGATTCACTCTAGAATCAGGACAGACAGGACAACCAGCCTCTCCAGCATTCGTTATCACACTCCCCCTCGCTGACTTCCAGAGCAGCATCCCATCTGTCCATCTCCCACTTTATCTGGATCAGGAAGGAGGTTTGACTTTGTCCATCAAAGTCTCAACAGTGGACTTTTATCTGGGAGTAGCCAGGAGAAGGATTTGAAATTGAGAAAGCAGGAAAGGAGTGAATGCCAATGGACAACTGGAGACAGTGAACTCTCTGTGGGAACTGCCTGGTCCCCTAAAACCTCATGACTTTTCTGTTTTGAACATTAGGTGAGCAGTTAAGGCTATAATAGAGAGTATTTATCCGGAAGTATTGGTAAATGCTGCTGTCATGCTGATTTATGCTGTGGAGTCCTTCTTCTTTACAACTCTTATCACAGCCTTGAGGAAGTAAACGTCATTATCCTCATTTTACAAATGATGTCCCTAAAATATAGAGAAGTCAGTGGGTTAAAGGGACTGTGTCAGAATGAAACCTGGACGTCTCACTCTTGGTGATAGATTTTTCAATGTGCAATCTCCCAAGAAGGGCAATTTTCATCTCTCAGGCCTCTGGGCTGTCTTTCTCTGAACTGGTGGAGGCAGAGGGCAGGGTTACGTGGAGGAAGAATTTGTATGAACAGAGGCGAGGATAGCTTTGGAGCAGGGGTCTTTAGGTTTATGTCACAGCTAGATGATAGCGGCGAGAGTAATAAAGGGCTGGATTTAAGCAAGAGCTCGTCTCCAGTCCTGAACTGTAAGCTATGGAAAAAAAGATTATACTTTCTCCTTAATGAACTGTGTTATGTAGGCACGAAGAAAGAACAGCATTCCAATTACAAAAGTATTGATCGCTCATCTGTTAATGTCATCTGCTTAGAATTAATGGCCACCGAACTTCCCTTGGTGACTTTCATTGTGAGTCGTCTCAGCTCTTGTGCTTTGCTTATGGAATATTTCACTGTAATTGTGTACTCCTTAACATGGGTGCTTCTTTTGCTATTAAAATACACTTCTTCATGTTAACCTATGTGGCACTACAGTCATTGCAAATGAAAGTCAGTGGAATTTAACACACTTGAGTGCCTTCTCTTACAACTTGCAAGACATTCATGTCTTCCACACTCTTCTGGGTATAAACAGTTAAACACCCCCACCTAAAATAAAAAAAAGAAATATAAATTTTTTAGAATAACAAAACAAAACTCCAACTTATCCTCTTAAGGGGCTTTTCCTCTCGCAGCTCTCCATTGAATGCGGGTCCAGAGAGACGAATGGTGATGTTGAAACTGTCAGTGTTCAGGATTCACTCTAGAATCAGGACAGACAGGACAACCAGCCTCTCTAGCATTTGTTATCACCCCCCCACCCCCCCTCTGACTTCCAGCGCAGCATCCCATCTTTCCATCTCCCACTTTATTTGGATCAGGAAGGAGGTTTGACTTTGTCCATCAAAGTCTCAACAGTGGACTTTTATCTGGGAGTAGCCAGGAGAAGGATTTGAAATTGAGAAAGCAGGAAAGGAGTGAATGCCAATGGACAACTGGAGACAGTGAACTCTCTGTGGGAACTGCCTGGTCCCCTAAAACCTCATGACTTTTCTCTTTTGAGCAATTCTTGACCACCAGAAAGACAGACAAATAAATAAGGACAGAGTTTGGGGCTACAGTTCAATGATAGACCACACCCTTAGACTAGCAGGCTCTGCGTTCAATCTCTAGAACCAAGTTCCCAAACAATACCTTCGCTGATTAAAAAAAAAAAGAATAGAAAATCCCCATCATCACAATGACCCACAAAAATGTCACAGAGAAGCTGGATGTTTCTTGGCCCAAAGGGTGATATAATCTCACTGTCTGTGAGCCAAGGCCAGTATCTAAGGAACCTCATTTGGGGCCTGCAGAACTCTCCAGGGGATTGTGCTAATTAAGTCTGAAAGGGAGACATATTGGGAAGCCACCGGGTGTCGGGCTGAAGTCTGGCAATGGAAAAAAGGGAAGCTGGGTAAGCTCAGAGAACAAACATTTCAGGAGACAGATGTGATCACTGTGTGTGGCTCAGGTGGAATTTATCTTCCAGTTAAGTAGGTGGCCTGGCGCTGTGAAGTAACCTGTGGCCAGTCAGGATAGCCTTGTGACAAATACTGGCCTAGATGTCTTAGCTAGATTTCCTTACTGGTAAGCTATGGACGGCTTCGGCCTAACCTGGTTATTATTAGTATTTTTTTTTTTTTTGCAGAGAATTGTTCACTCATTTTGCCAGTGTCTGTCTTCTGCATGAGAGGCTCATCGACCACTAGATGAGGGTGGAGGAGGGCAGAATTTCAGGAAATGAAGGTATCAAGCGGGAACACCTGTAGAGAACCAGGACACTCAGGCTGCGGTCCAACACAAGTTGGATGCAAGTCATCTCATTCTTGTTTCCTTTCCTCTCTCTCTAAAAAGAAAAAAAATTGTGTCAAATAACTACCTTCATTCCAAGTCTGAGAGGTATTCTACTGTGGACTCTAGAATCTTTTTCTCTGCCTGTTTTTCTCATTCCCTAAAAGCTGTTGAAAGAATTTTAGGAGGTGAGCAACCATGAGATTTAAGTTGGCAGGTCATAAATTTAATTAGGTACAAAGAATTCAAGTACAAAGGATGCTTATTCTTATCTTGCACAGGCCTTTAAATATATGTATACCAAAACCTTTTATCTGGCTCACACAGCTGTGGTACCTGCATTTAGGGCATTCTGCTTGTGTGTGTGTTCCCACACTACCTGATTAGCACAGCCAGTTGTCACTGTCAAACAAGTCAGCCAAACCAGACCCCTCCTTCCTCTTTATTCTCCTTCACCATCCTCTATTTTCTCTTCTTCTTGGTCAGGAAAATGTCCAACTTTATTTATTGTACAATTCAAATAAACCCATTAGCACACACCTTTGCTGACAACAATCAGACACTTGGAAAGATATTTAGACAACTATTCAAAGCAGGGAAGCTCGCCATTAGTTTTTGTCCAGTGTTTCTTAATTTGCTTTAAAGATCTGGACCCCATGAGTCATGTATTCTCCAGTCGTTCCTTTAACAACTCAGAGGTTTGCAAATTAGGAACAATGCACTATAGTGAGCCTCAGCATGACCCAGAGGCTAGCGGTTCTCTTGAGATTTGGAAGAGGAATGGCTTTGCTTCTAGAAACTGTCTCCTATTGGCTGTTTCCTAACTCAGTCACTGAGAGTCCTCCCTCTGGTAGCTTGTTTCTGGTGGAGCTACTTTATTTCATGTGGGCTGTAGCTTTGCTTCAACTTTTGGGAGACATCTTAGTAGTGCGTAAACATTGTGTCCACAGGCTCAGTGAATATGTGCCATGTGCAGTGCGAGCCTTGAGGGATTACTCCTATCCTAATAAACCTTCCCTAGTCTAACTGTGCATAGAGGAGTAGAGGAACTGGATTGTTTGAACGCATTTTCTTTTCTTATTTGCCGATTTTTATTACACAGACTGGCTATGTTTTACTTATTGAGTTTGTCCTTGACATTTGCATTATGTGTGTACATAATACACAGTGATTACTCCCACGGATTTCAATGCAGCAACAAAGATCTTCTAACAATGGCCACAGCCATGCTAAAATAGGGCCATTAAAAATATTGAAATTTTGGACAGTTGTATTTAGTTTAATGTTTTTTTAAATGCACATCACTTGGCATAGTGTGTGTTGATCATAGGAGAATTTCAAAATAAGCTTTCTGAGTTTCCTTTCTCTGCCATTTTAACTCCATTTGTTTCACCACATTTACTTTTCTGTAGTCAGCTGGTACTATAAATAGAAGCAGAAGAGCTCAGAAATCCACCCCTGATGCTGCCTGAGGCATGACTTAGTGATTTCAAACACCAAGGCTTCCATACTGGTGTGTCTTCACCTTATGTTCCTAATGAGGCTTATCTGCAGAGAAAGTCCTTGTGGAAAATTTCACCTTCCAAGCAAATAGAAAGTCTAAGAGGTAGGAAGGAAAAACTGTTAAATGTTACCCCAAATGAAAGCTTTAGTTGACATTCCTTGGAATTGTTCTTCTGGTTGGTTGCATGGCAGTTTGGTTGATATTAAAATGTCAACCGAATTTAATTAATTAATATTTAATTTTTTTTATTTCCTTCACATCTGAGCATAGGCCATAGTCTACCATGAACTTTTAATTTTTAGTGTGTTGCTTGTTTTCTATAGTGAAAGAACATTATTTTCCTGATGATAAACTTGAAAATGTTTGTGATACAGACAGTTGTTAAATACTATTGATCTAAGCATTCATCCGCTTTTCACCACAATAACAAAATTCCTGAGATAGGCTAACTTCATGAAGAGGTTATTATTTAGTTTGTAATTCTGGAGATTCAAAGACATGGTACTGGCATCACAGTGGATGGTAGGATTAGGTTCCAGTGGAAGAGCTCACATGGCCAAACAGGAAGCTAGAGACTGGCACCCCACAATCACCCCATAACCTAAAAGATCATCACCAGACCCAGCTTTTTAATGATCGCATCACCTTCAGCACGCCCACATAACAACCAAGATGGCTATGTGGGACTCTTTGGAGGACATGCTCAAACCACATAAGCCAGAACATGGCAGCTCCCTGATCGCTTGTCCCTCCTTGGAAAGGAAGGATGAGATGCTTTTCTTGCCTTTTTGGCCTTTTCTTTGCTCAGGCACGCCTTCCTCCGAAACACTTGCTCTGCGTTCCCGACGCTTCACCAGCAGCTTCCTTATTTCTCAGGACCAGCAGGTCACAGCCATTTGTCTCTATATGAGTGATGAGTTTGCTCCCTCATAAATAGCCTGAATATTCATGTCCCAAACTATCTGGAATCCTGGCACCTTCTTGTTCATGCATACAGTGAGAACATCTATTTGTATGTGAACATGCGGCTATTTTGCTGGAGCAGCAAAAAAATACCCCTCCAATATTACTTAGTATTATATTTTTAAAACATACCTGCTACACATACACAGTTCTAATGCTTATTATATATGGGGGTAAAGAATTATCTTTAAATTTAAAAAAAACCATAAAATCATTCTCAGACATCCCATACAGAAATTGGAGCATGTGAAAAAGTGAATCAAATGATCTTAAAAGATACTCTTGAGTTCATCTGGAGCACTTTGGGCAAGATCAAGAACAAAGAAACTGCTGTTTTGCTAATCCTAGATGAGAATATTTTTAATCATGTGCATTAAAATTACAGACAATGGCTGCCACATTTTCTCTGGGCTATCTATATTCTCCCTGCAGGAGATGCTTATTTTTAAAAGAGACCTTCACAGGGGACCTGACCACAGCTCCATCCCTCCCATGAAACCTGTACTCTCACAGCCTGAGAACATAACCTTAACAAAGGGGGAAGGTTGAGTACGGGCAGCATTTTGGAGGCTGTTTTTAAACCTCATTATTATCTGACTTTTGAAGTTTAGTAATTTGTGAGAAGGATGCTTCCTCTGTGAGCCGACTGGGAGGAAGGCAGAAAGGCACCAAAGTTATTGCATCCTTATTGCCTGGGACTCTGAAGGCACCTCCAATTTTAATGTACTGAGATGTAGAAGTGCTTCTGGGGGAATGGCATGAAGAGTAAAATCAGTGGAAGACACTGGCTGGACTGCTTTATAGACTGTGGAGGGCTGCTCATTTCATGGTGCTGAACGTGCCTGGATCCACATGAGTGAGCATTTTGGTTACAAAGAACATTTTTTTTTTTTTTTTTTTTGGTTTTTCGAGACAGGGTTTCTCTGTGTAGCTTTGTGCCTTTCCTGGAACTCACTTGGTAGCCCAGGCTGGCCTCGAACTCACAGAGATCCACCTGGCTCTGCCTCCCGAGTGCTGGGATTAAAGGCGTGCGCCACCACCGCCCGGCACAAAGAACATTTTAGCTAATGTTTTCCAGGACAAGCCGTAAACGATGAACAGGCTCTCAGTTCAGTTGTTTATTTCTTTGTCCTTTTTTTGGAGCATAACTCATTGCACATATGACTATGTTGAAGGCTCCAGGCTGAGCCTAAGCCATGCACATAGTTGGCTTCCTGTATGTTTGAGGACATCTTGAGTCTTGGAGAAGACTTCTCAGACAGGCTCCCAAGTGTATTGTGTGTCGGTCACTTGTCATCTAGATGGGCCTTTTGACATCCTGGATCCTGTAAAGGACTTCAGTAAAAGAATCACATGTGAAAGATGTTTAAAACCCCTTTGTAAGGCCTTTGCTCTGTGGCAACTCTGCTTTGTGCCATTATTTTAGAGTTCAGCCAGGCTTCCTTGGACCTCTCTGTGAGAAAACCTGGTCAGACCACCAGCTGCACTGAGTGAGCACTGACACCTTTGGGCACAGCAGGAATGCCACTGTGCCCCTTTGGTAAAGATTGATGTCAGCCTCACAGCATTCTTTACGGACAGGGACTCCCTACTCATAGTAACTTTGCCTGCGAGGGGCTTCTTGGCCAGTTCAGAGACCTGCGCAATTATCACAAATAGAAGTGGGAGGCTGTGAGACTGTGATCATTAGTTTCAAATGCTAACTTGCCTTAACCTAGAATCACCTGGGAAGGGAGTCGGACCTGAGAAAGTGTCTAGATTTGGCTTCTTTGTAGGAGACTGCCTTAACTGAGGTGGGATGAAAGATCCACCGTGAATGTGGATGACACAACTTTATGCACTGGGCCCCCAACTGTCTAAGAGCGAAGAAGAATGTCTGGGCATAAGTGAGGAAGCAGTAAGCACGGGGCCATTGCTTCCCTGTGCTCTTGACTGTGGAAGTGACTGTCTGCTTCAGTTCCTGACTTAGCTTCCCCTAACTGACAGGCTGTAATCTGGATTTTCAAGATGAAATCAGCCTTTTTCTCCTCTGTGTTGCTTTTTGTCAGGATATTTTATTACAACAGTGGATGTGAGATCAGAACAGTGGGTAAGCGGGACATCTGTCTAGTGCAGATATGTTTTCTCGGGTTTGTGACTCCTCCTGTCCCCATTTATTAAAATGAAAACCTTAAACACATCAATGTTCTGAGCTAATAAAATGGAACACTCTAAAGAGACATGCATATTTTTAAAAATTGGAGGAAAACTACACTTGCTAGGACAATGTTTTCTCTATTTTACTTGACATTTATTTTATGAATTTTGATGGTCATTGATATGAACATTTTTGATAAAATTCTTGCCCATTATTAAGAGGTTTGAATTTTACAGATTGAGGCTAGGAAGTCATTGACATTTATTTGTCAGTTGTACTGACTATTATAGCATTAAGTTTCAGAGATGACTTAGATAATACAGGGGGTGATCATATATATTAATAATATAATAAAAAGTCCTTCTGTATCAGGTCTTTTCATAATTAACCTGAGAAAGTGTCCTTGTTGGAGATACTATATCTGTACACCACACAAACACAGACAATGTCCATCATATGAAGACAGAGGACTATGCCAGTGTTGACTGGGAATGGAGGAGGATCTCATAGAATTTTTTCTTTAAAAACAGCTGTAGGTTCTTTTTCTCAGAAAAAGATTATACTCAGTGATTTATGTGTAGAAGTACTGGGAAACTACTCTGGGATCAATGCTTCTGAAAGAATAGAGAAGGTCAGGGAGAAGGACAAGTTGGGAGGGACATCAACTGAACCCACAGGATGCAATGAAACTGGGATGCCCTAGTGAACCAAACAAAGGCAAAGAGTGGGACCTTATGTCTCAAGACAGGGTATGGGCTGCCCAAAGAATGGGCACCTGTGAATGAAGTGGCTACTTAGACACAGGCAGTTTCTAGATAGAGGTTCTACTGAAGCCAAATTTCTCAGCAACCAGTGCTTATAGCAGTCGGGGAAATGTGTCTCTCAGTATTGAAGGAGATCTCGGTTCTGTAATGGATGAAGGAAGTCTTATTTTGAGGGAATATATTACCATTCAAAAATCTATAAGAATCAAGCCTGAGATCCATCATGCTAATTAACATTACCTGACCATATTGATTAATTCCTTGGCAGTGATATATTTGATTTATGCCATTTCCAGAAGTGACTCTGTAAGATGCTTCTAACTTCTTTAGATTCATAGTTTGCTGTGGGTGGAAGATGGAGATAAGTGCACTGTGAACGCTTCTTATTACTAATCTTAAAGACAGTTTTAAATAGTCAACCATATGTGTGTGTGTGTGTGTGTGTGTGTGTGTGTGTGTGTGTGTGTGTGTGTGTTTTAAGTCCCTTTATCTTGCCACTCAAGGCCAAGTTGGTTGTGCAAGGGCTAGGGATGACAGAGGACTATCTCAGTCTTGCAAGGAAAATTTCCACTTGTTATCTCACCTCTGAGTCACCAGGGATGCTGCTTAGGAGCTGGTCCATATCTTGAAGGCATCAAATGCTGGGTATTAACACCAGAATCTCTCAGTTACAGCATCTTGCACAAGAGAAGGCTGGATGGGGAAGTTAAAAGCAGAATTATGGGCACAGAAATTTAAGTCTTTTTATGTGGCATGCTCAGGAAAATTAAACTGTACTTTTCTATGTATGTCTAAAATGAACAATAATAACAAATACAGTAAGAGCACCTTCTTCACCTGAATTTTAAAGATACATGTGCATAGCAGAGTAAGTGTGCCATTCATCTTTGCTATTAAAATGTTCATGCATATAAAGTAAAAATAGAAGATTTTGATCAAAGCACATTTTTTTTGCACGTATGAACTTCGCAAACAAAAATTTAAAAGGATTGAACAAAAAGAAGTAAAGATTTCAATAAAAGCACAAAAAATAAGTAAGAGAAGAGGTTAGCTTTCTATAAACTTTATAAATCATTGCCTTGTTCTTCAGTGTCAAAGAGCAAACTTTTTCTATATGCATCAAATCATGCCGATTTTGACAAGGGCAAGTATCCTTGAATGACCTTGGCGTAGACAGTTTCCTCAATCCTCTCTTTAGAGATGTAAAAAGACCAAACTCTTGCTCTAGATCAACTGAAATGGGATGAGATTGGGAATGTGTTTCCCAGAAAAGCCTGTGTGTGTTTCCCATCTCTGATGGATGACCTCACTCAATCTTGAGAACAATCTTGTGACGTTGCTCCTGTAACTTTCTTCTTCCTGACAATAGAGGAAAACAAGATGACTGGAGTTTATGAATAGAAATGGGCAGAGATTGGAGAACTCATGAGTACAGGCAGTATCACTGCAGAGCTGTGGAGGGGCCCCAAATCACAGCATTACAAACATCACGGCCTGACTTCTTCCTCTGCCCTGCCTCCCCCCACCCCCGCCGTGTGTGTGTGTGTGTGTGTGTGTGTGTGTGTGTGTGTGTGTGTGTGTGTGTGTGTGTGTATGTGTACAGATGGCCAGCGCCCCTTCCTCCTGATGACCAGCTGCAAAGGTGTTCCTCCTGGGGTGACTTCAGATTGCGGACCCATTAGCTTTGCTTTCTCTGGGGCCATCTGTCTCTGGGCTAGTTATTTATTTCTGTAGAATGAAAAGCCGACCACTCCTCTGGTCATGTAATTACCAAATGACTTGGCATATGTCTCTGCATGAATATAAAGGAAAGCTGTCCTTGAGAATCAGCCTTTTGTTTTGTGGCCTGCTAAAAAGTAAATTAAACCAGAGCCAGCGTTAACATTGGTCGATGATGGGTTTTGTTTGGAGGCACCTTGCACTGTCCCCTCTCCGGCTCTTTGGAGAATGATGGGGCAGCTGGAGAGAGCACAATGGTGGAGACAATTGCCCCTGAAGGCTGGCATCTAATCTTTTCCTTCTGGCTGCAGAATTCTGATGTTGATGCCCACATTAACTGTTTTAATAACTATCATTTGAAACAAAACTATACTTAGGGAAGAAGAGATACATAGGTGATTTTGAAATTTCTAAAATCTTACCTTTGGTCAGTTCCTCCACAGTTGCTCGGTCAGCATATTTTGCTTTTCTATAACTAAAATGACATGTGATCTCCCTCTCTCTCTCTGATTATAGGATGATTTGGAGCTATCCTGAGAAGTTCATCCTGAGGGAAACGCAAGAGCCAAATTTTCCTGTTGAAATTTGTGAAAAGGGTATTGAAATATGTAAAAACAGATGAATATGGAAACCATGGGGAGAAATGATGCTTATGTTTTTTTGTTTTAAAAATAAAAGGAACTCTGTGGCTCTGTGTGGTCCTTTGTACTAAGTGTCTGGAGAGAGACTTGGCCAGAGGATGACATGGTATAATTAAAATAAAAGGGGGACTGAGAGACAGTCATGTCAGAAGAGCAGGAAAAAATGCACGAGAATCCTTTTGTATATTGTGAACCTATTTTTCAAAAAGAATCACATGACATCTGAGAGCAATGCTGAAACAGATTAAGTGGGAGTGCTCAGGAGGAAGCCATCCTAGATTAAAGTAATATATATGCACAGTGATCATTTCCTCCTGGGATTGCTAATGTCACTGCCCCTCTGTTGGCTTCTTTTAAAAATAAAATTAATGCAGGCCAGTAAAAACAACAATTTATCTTCTCTCAAGACACTGAGATGTGAGACAATTTTTCTCTGAGGTCATTTAGCATGATGACCAGATGGCCAATGAGGATAAATTTTAAGAGTTGATGTTCACATTTTAAGAGCAAGTGCTCCTGGTTTTCAGCTTGTTTCCATGAGCTTCATAGTGCACATGAAAACTGCCTGCATAATACTGTACTTAACTCTTGGCAAGTGCTAGGATTCATATTGTGGGTTTATGATTCCCAGACAACCAGTTGACCTAATAAAACTACATGTAAATTTGAATTGGCCAATGAAGGAACAAGAAACCAATTATTTCAAACAATTCACTTATGTTCTGTCCTCTTACATTTCTTTATTTTTTCTTTTTACATAGCCCAGGCTGTCCTCTGTCCTTGAATTTGCAATCATCCTGCCTCTGTCTCTGTAGTGCTGGAAGACCTGGCAAACTTCTTATTGTTCAAGAAAACGCTTGATTTCTTCCTCCCTTAACTCACCAATCACCAACCCCTTTCAATTGGCTGAACTCAATGACATAGAGAGATGTGACTACTTCAGTAATTGGTTCTTGATTAAACTTAAGGAGATTAAATTAGTTGGTTGCTTTATTGGATTGATTTAAAAAAATTGGCAGTGATATCCTTACAGAAAACTAGACTCATGTAAGTACAGTCTGAACATACATAAAAAGCTAACTCATATTTAGACATCTACTTTACAAAGGAATTTTTGTCAAAACATTGAAACAATGGCTTGACTTTCTGACAATTTCAGAAACTTCTGAAGAGCTAATGAAGTTTAAAAACACCAAAAACCAATACCCAAAACTGAACGAAACGAAACGAAACGAAACGAAACCAAACCAAAATAAATCGTTCGTGTCACATGCTCAATGAAATGGAGCTGGTATTTGAAAGAAGGAACATTTTCTATCAATCCATCCAAATGCCTGTCAGGTTGTGGTAGTTTGAATGTAATTGGTCCCCATAATCTCATAGGGAGAGGCACTATTAGGAGGTGTGGCTTTGTTGGAGTGGGTATAGCCTTGTTGGAGGTAGTGTGTCACTGTGGGGGTAGATTTTGAGGGTTTTTGTGCTCAGGATACTGCCCAGTATCTCAGTTGACTTCCTGTTGCCTGCAAGATGTAGGACTCTCAGTTACCACTCCAGTACCTGCTTGCTGTCATTCTCCATGTTGACAATGAACTGTATCTCTGAAACTAGGCAAGCCATCCCAATGAAGTGTTTTCCTTTATGAGAGCTGCCATAGTCATGGTGTCTTTTCACAGCAATAGAAACCCTAACTAAGACAGGAGTTGGTACCAGGGACTGGGGGTACTGCTGTGATGGGCCTGGCTATGTTTTTGTTTGAAGGTGTGTGAACCTTGGGACTGTAGATTAGAAAGGCAGTTGAACACTTCAAGTGTTGCTTAATGGGCCATACTAGTAGGAGCGTGGAAGACAGTTGCTGAGGATGCTGTGAATATGTTGCTCTGATTGACTGATAAGTAAAATGCTAATTGGCCAGTAGCCAGGCAGGAAGTATGTGTGGGGCAAGCAGAGAAGAGAACTGAGAGAACAGAAAGTCTGAGTCAGAGAGACACTGCCAGCTGCCATGATGAAAAGCAGATGTTAAGATACTGGTAAGCCACAAGCCACATGGGAACTTATAGATTAATAGAAATGGGTTAATTTAAGATATAAGAACAGTTAGCAAGAAGCCTGCCATGACCATACAGTTTATAAGTAATATAAGTCTCTGTGTGTTTACTTGGTTGGGTATGAGTGGCTGCAGGACTGGCCGGTAAGAGAGATTTGTCCTGACTGTGGGCCAGGCAGGACCAGGAAAACTCTAGCAACAGACAGTGGTATTGAATGTGATTTGATAAATTGTGTGTGTGTGTGTGTGTGTGTGTGTGTGTGTGTGTGTGTGTGTGTGTGCTTGCTCAAGCAGTTACAGAGGAGAAAAATTTTAGTATATTGCCTAGAGATTGTTCTTGTGATATCTTGGTGAAGAAACTGGCTAGGGTTTTTTTTTGCCCTTGTCTGGGCCTTACCTCATTGATCACTATTTGAGAAAATACCTTACAGCTGGATCTCATGGAGGCATTTCCTCAACTGAGGCTTCTTTCTCTCTGACGACTCTAGCTTGTGTCAAGTTGACACACAAAACCAGCTAGTGCACAGGTCACACATCTGCTGTTTAAATGTGAGTTTCTTGGACATCAGTGTTGTTTCTCTAGTAGCAATTCCACAGCTCTCCTTCAATAGATTACGGCCACTCTGGATACCAGACATATCCTCTAGTTTCTGATTGTCCATCCTGTCTCCCTGACCAGAGTAACTGGATAAGGGATGTCACATGATATGAGTTGTTCTGATTGGAGAGAACCCCGTGGCATTTATTCAGAGTTGAAGAAAAAAAAGAAAATTCCTACCTGGGTGGCGTGGGAGTGTTGATGTGGTTTGGGGACTGCTGCAGGTCCTTTGAGGAAACGCAGTCTAGGGAAAAACCTGACATCCTGGTGTGGGGAGCACTCAGTGAATGCTAAAGGGATGAAATGGAGCCCAGGTACCAAAGATGACACCAGGTACCAAAACATCCCTTGGGCTGCAAGAGGGCTATGCATGCTATTAACCTTTGTGATCCATTCGTGTGGCATCCTCAACTAATTGCATGTGAGCTGGTCCATGAGTCCTACAGTCTAACTTTGCCATGGTCAGGGTGTATTGTTTCATCTAATACTGGATTTGTTTTGCTAATATTTAGATGAATGTCATTTTGCTCCTATTTAATGATGGGTATCGACTGGTAGTTTCATTTTTCCATAGTTTCTCACAGGAAATATCATGCATGCTAAAAACTGTTTACAGAAAACTTATTACTGTGGTACCACCTATAGTCCAGATTGGGGGAAAAGAAAATATCTTAATTCTGAGTTTTTTTAAGAAAGATTTTTAGTTTTAAAAGTATGCATATTCTGTGTGCAGGTGCCTGAGGCGTGCAGAAAAGGGGCAATGGATTTCCTGGAGCTGGAGTTATGCAAGGTTGTGAGCCTTCCAATATGTATTCTGGGAACCAAACTCAGGGCCTCTGCAAAAGTTGCAATGCTCCTAACTGTTGAGCCATCTCTCGAGCCCCCAATTCTGAGTTTTGTTGTAATTTGTAAAGCTTTTGTTTATCTTGAGTTTTAGACAGTATTTTAAAGCTAATTATAATAATTATTACAAGTAATATGTTATTTATTTTCATTTTCTAAGTGCTCCTACTCAATAACTATGAGATTTCCATGTTTGCAATGACAGAGTAAGAAATTTGGTTTCTCCATTTTCCAGACCTTGTATGCAAGGCACAGAGCTGCGCCTGAGTGGGTTACCTTCAGGAACCACACCGTACCACCCACTTTTCTCTCAGGATAGGTCTGTGTTGTAGTATTCTCACCTTGAGAATCTGTAGGGTATAAAGATGTCCTGAGAAGAAAGACAATGTGTCATTTGGGCATGTTTTTGTGTGCCATCTTTGCTAAACAGTAACTCCAAAATTTGCTTAACGATTTTGTGTTTGGTCCATAGTGAGGCAAATATCCTGTCAGACATCTGTGCATCCTGATACTTTGTGGTAAGTCCTCAGGCTCTGCTTTGATCTCTGCATAGTGATGGGTGTACTAATAGCGTGACATTACCATCAAGTCTTGAATGGCACATCTCAGAAGGGTCACAGGGCTGTAATCCTAAAACTTGAATGAGTATACCTCAGGCTGGAAATATGTTGCATATGATGGTACTGGCCCTCTACAACACATGCTTTTCTCAGGCTATTTTCCATTGTTGAGAGCTTGACCTAAGAACACACTGTACCAGTGTGAAGACTTACTTTGTTTCCTTCTGTCTTCTCTCTCTTCTGTTGTTCATACACTGTCTTTTCTGAAAAGAAAACAAACAAACAACCACCCACCACCACCACCACCACCACCACCACCACCAACAACAACAACCATAACAACAAAAACGGGTCTAAAAGGGGAGGCTAGGCAATTCAGGTTATTGAATGTGGCAACATTCGGAGACTGGGACTCACTTCTGATGGTAAAGGACTATGTAAAATGTGTTTCCCATTATAGATCCATATTTTCTTATCCTGCAGTGGAAAAATTGAACTTTATTAGGAGTTAAATTATTCAAATGACTTAAAAATTCTACTGTTTTTATACATGCTATGGAATATTAATGAGGAACTGAAATTTAGGATAGATAAATCATTTGGGAGAAAATGTCTTCAAATGGAAGCTTTCCTTCATTTATCTCTTACTCCCTTTTAGATATTGGAAAAACAAAACCACCACTACAATAGGTGGCTAGTCTCTTTGTGGCATGCACAGCTCCTTGAAGTTTTATTTTCTTCTCAAACAATATAATGATTTATTAAGCTTTCTGAACCAAATTTTTTTTTTGCCATCTGAACATTAAATTTCTGTTTATTGTAGCACGAATTGTTAGAAGGTCTTGTTAATAAAATCAGACCTGATGCCAGTTATTGGGGTCAACGCTGGAAGATCAGAGAAGCAGAATAAGCTACAGCTTCCTCACCTTGCCAATTCCTCAGCTGATCCTGTTTCCTCAGACTGGAAGCCTCTCTGTCCTCATCTGAATGGGTCTCAGCTGGACTGCTGCTCAAAAGCCTAAAAGCTTAACCAGCACTAGTTCCTGGTCCTCACGCCTTAAATACCTTTTTGCTTCCTGCCATCACTTCCTGGGATTAAAGGCGTGAGTCACCAGGCCTGGCTGTTTCCAGTGTGACCTTGAACTCATAGAGATCCAGAGGATCTCTGCCTTTGGAATGCTAGGATTAAAGGTGTGTGTGCCACCATTTTCTGGCCTCTGTATCTAGTGGCTGTTCTGTTCTCTGACCCCCAGATAAGTTTATTGGGGTGCTTAATATATCAACTACATTTCCCCTTTTTTTGTCTAAAATTTTTAAAAGCTTATAACTAATACTAGAAAAACTATATACAATAAGTATATACAATATATACAGTCAAGAATTACATTAACAATGTCCTGTCCATTAACATTTGACAGATTCAGACAAAAAACTCCATTATATATATATATATATATATATATATATATATATATATATATATATATATATATATATATATTAACAATGTCCAGTCCAGTAACATTTGATAAACTCAGACAAAAAATTTCATTACTTATCCTATTTAAAACAAGTAGTTCCTTTTAAAAAGTAGATTCAATAATTGACCTTTTTATCTTATCATATCCATATTCTCTCTTTTTTCTTTTCATAATAGATTCAATAATCTACCTTTTGTCATTTTCATATCTTTCCCTTTTTCTTTTTAGAGTAGATTCAATGATCTACACATTTATCCTATTATTTCTTTATCTTTTTTTTCCTCAGAGTAGATTCAGTGATCTACCTCATATCTATATTCTCTTTTTTCTTTTTCTTTTTCTTTTCAAACAAAAACCCTGAATCTAATCTCCTTGTTCAGCTTTTTTTCCTGACTGACCATTAACAATTAACAGCTTGTAACCAACCATCATAAACAATGACAATATCCATAACTCATTAAACAACCAAAAACCTCCCATCCCACCTCTTGGGAATGTGGGCGTTGTTTTCTTAAAATTACTTCCTGCTTTCTGGGGGTGAAGACATCTTTAGGGAATCCTGAAAAGAAAACTTTTGGGTTAATTGTCAAGTCCTGTATCATCTATCCAGTCGCTGCATCATGAGAAAGTGCAGGGCTTGTTTCAAGTCCTTGTTCAAGTGGTCTGTCAGGCTGGATCATCTCAGCTAGCCATCCCCAAATTGTCCTGAGCAAGTTAGTTGTCTCAAGCAGATCTTTCTGTGGTGTTAATCAGCTTAATGGCTTTACCATAGTCCTTGTGGAATCATCTTTGTGGGGTCCCCATCATCCTTTTGAAGATTTCAAAGTTGCTGTGAGGCGTCGTCATGGTTCCCTGCACTTTTTTTTTTTGTGGTTCCTTTGTGGTTTGCAGTAACCACAGTCCGATAAACATCTGTCTCTCTGAACCATGAATCTTCACAGCAATTTCTCCCCACCATTGCTCTTGCCAAACTTTTCCAAACTGACCTTTGCAGATGCTTTATTTTAACACGATGGTACTGGCAATTCTTCTTTGAACAAACAGCAGTAAGCCCTTCCTCCCAGGTAGCAGCATCACTGCAGTCACCACCATGATGAAAAGTAGCCAGCAACTCAGAGCAGCAGCCTCTGCCTCCATGGTCCCACCACTGTTTGTGGTTCATCCCCGGTGAAGCTTCTCCTTAGCAAATCTCCTAGGCTGGCCTCAAACTCAAGATCCTCCTGCCTCTGCCTCCTTCAGTAAATCCTATGGGCCTGCACCACCACAACTGGCTGAGTGTAGCACGGACCTGAACTGGAGCCTGCAAGGCCAAAGGCCAGCATCTTTTTCATGAATTCGTGCCCCACAAGTTGGGCACCAGATGTAGCATGAATCTTAAATAGTCTTATTAATAAAATCAAACCTGGAGCCAGGTATTGGGGGTGAATGCTGGAAGATCAGAGAAGCAGAACAAGCCACAGCCTCACCGCCCCAATTCCTCAGCTGATCCTGTTTCCTCAGACTGGAAGCTTCTGTGGAGCGATTTGTCTGGTTAATTCCAATAACAAATGAGACTCTGGCATGCTAACGGTGGTGCATGACTGTTCTTAGTTGGTGGAGCAATCACAGTCTGATAAATGTCTGTCTCTCGGAACCATGAACATTCTTCCCTAGAAGAGAAAAATCTTCACAGCAGTTTATTTTTAACAAATCATCCTCATATCATCATGGTACAAAGTTTCATAATACCATTTCCATTTAGTTATATCATGGAGTTTGATCACATTAAACACCTGTGACCCACAGCTTTCTGCCCACCCCCACCATTAGTCTTTCTCCCAGAGAGCCATCTTCTACTTCCATGTCATAAGTATGTGTGTGCATGTATGCACATGGACATAGGCACATAACCATAATTTAGGTTCTGTATATGACAGAAGACACAATATTTGTTTTTCCGACTCTATCATCCTTTGCTATGGTTATCTTCAGCTCCATCCCATTTCCTAAAAGTTATTCTGTTCATCTTTATGGCTAACTATGTATACCACATTTCTATCCTCATCTCTTTTGATACACCCAGGTAAAATCCATACCTTGGCTATTTTGAACTGCTTCAGTGAACAAGGATGTACAAGAGTATCATATAGTATATCATATACTATGTACAGTATACCATATAGTATATATAGAGTACATCATATAGAATGTCACATAGTAGTTTTCCTTTTGTTATTGAGGAGACTTCATACTGATTTGTATAGTGGCCAGACCAATCTACATTCCAGCAGAGATATATAAGCCTATACCTGCTTGTATTTTAGTGACATTCTCTCTCTCTCTCTCTCTCTCTCTCTCTCTCTCTCTCTCTCTCTCTCTCTAGGGAGAGGGAGAGCAAATGAATGAATATATATATACAGCTGAGGTGAAGTCAGTACAGTTTGGATCAACATTCCCCTAATGGATAAGGATGGCAGACATTCTTCATGTATGTAGTGGTATTTGCTCTTCATCATTATTTCATCTCATTACCCATTTCCTCACTAGGTTATTTAGTCTTTCTTAATTTGTGTCATCCTAGTAGACTATGAGCTTTAGATATCAACTTTAAATAATTTAATCGAAGAATGGAGATGGTTTCGTGATATAAAAATGAATATTCAGAGCTTTTAATGCTTTTTTTGGAAAAAGGAATATTGGTACGACTTCATATATACACAAAATCAGAATTCTAGTGTTTTATGTTTGCGAAAATACCTTTGTTCTGGGAAGTCTGTAGCACCGACAGTCCCCATTTGTCTTCCATTAAAACTACATGGACTCAAATACAGTCTATTTGGCCCAAAGAACCTCATTTAGCACATGATTGCTAACCTCTGAGCCCTGATGTTTTCATCAATGCCATCTGCAATCAAGTGAAATCGAATGTAAAAAGTATCTTAATATTCATGAGTTTCAGCAGAAAGAGCTGATTTTACGCAACTTTCCTGTTTTCCCAGTGAGAAGGCAATTTCATTTTGAATAACTCTAGAGAGACCAGTGTCTCTCTTATCAGTGAATGAACTTAGGAGTTCACTTTGTCTACAATACCAAATATCAACAAAGAATGCATTGGTCAAAAGTGTCTGAAGTGGAATGTGGTTTTACATCATATCTTGGAGTAGACTGCATGGCTCTACAATCCATCTGTACTCAATGCTTGCTTTTTTACTTCCTAATAGTAATTTATTTTTAAAAATACTCACAGATTTAACTGGCATTTGCCATAAACTAATGTAAATGAAATAAATAATAAAATACAAAAGAACAAAAGAAGTTTTTTTTTTTTTTTTGTATTACCTTTTGATGGAAAAAGTGAAAATGATGTTTAGGGCTGGTAAGATGACTTAGAGTTATCCTTGGATATCACGTGGTAGGACAGAACTGACTCTAGCCAGTTGTTCTCTGACCTCTAAATATGCATCATGGTACCCCCCTCATACAAGTAAATAAATAGGTATATAAAAGAGACAGATTGTTTATCAATTATACACAAAAATTGAAACAGTAAAATATTTTCATGTAAAAAATTTCCTCTTGATCAAGAAATGTTATGCTTAAAGAATAATGAATGTAAGTTCCAAATCCATGACTTTGTTCTGAAGCCAGTTTTTAAAGATGACATTACTCATAATTTTAATTACATCATTAAAAGCAAATTTTCTCTGATTAGGAAACACCAAAGCCTTTAGAATAAGATTAGTTAGAGCTGCCAAAACAACAAACAATAGTACATGTCTGTAAATATTCTAAGTCTCTCATAGTTTACTTCCTTCTTTCCTTTCTTCCTTCTCCTCCCTCCCTTCCTTCTTTCTCTCTTCTTTCCTTCTTTCCTCCCTTCCCCTCTCTTTCTTCCTTTTGCCTCTTACTCTCCTCCCTCTCCTTCTTCCTTTTCTTCTCCCCACTTCTCCTCCTCTTTTGTTCTTTTGGCTTTAGAGACAGGGTTTTATGTGTAGCTCACAGAGGCTTTATGCTGCTGATCATCCTCCTCAGTCTGCTGTGTGCTGGGATTGCAGACATGCAGTGCTCAACCAGTTTCATTAATAAGAGCAATAGTATTTTTCAGGTATAGATCAAAATCAAATCAGTGTTAACTGGAGATTCACAAACATTTTATATTATACAATAAAAAAATCAAGAAAATGCTGGAGAAACAGCTCAGTGGTAAGGTTCCTGCTGTGTAAGCATGAAAACCTGAGTTTGGATTGCAAAGCACCCTTGTAAAAAGGCAGGAGTGTGACATACATTTGTAACCCAAGTGCTATGGGAAGCAGAGACAGGCAAATCCCTAAGCTCACCAGTCTAGCTTGGCTCAGGAAGATATCCTGTATCAAAAAATAAAGTGGGATGTGAGAAAGAAAGACACCTGACCTCTGGTCTCCAAATGTGTGTGCATGCCCACATATAAAAATACCCACAGTATACTACACAGCATGCATAAAAAAAAACAGAAAAAAAATTGGGCATAGTAAAACAAAAATAAACCCAAGAACTGTCAAAAAAATTATGTGTATGTAAACAAATGCTCTTCAGCATCCCTAGACAGATGTGTGCTGCTTTGCTGACTTCCAGTGCTGATGTGAATTTAACCATCTGCTGATGGGCTCATTGCCAGAATAGAGGCACCCTGCATGGAAAGCTGGTGGGATTGATACTATGTGTCAAGAATCACACTTCACTGGCCTCACAAACCTATTGGTAAGTAAGCAAGAATGTTCACACTCAGAAAAGACAACCTGGCTGTTTGACCTCCCTTAGTGTGTGTTCACCATCCTTGGGTGCCACCAGCATTGTCACAAGGAGACATCTGTAGACAGCACAAACAAATCTCCTGCTCTTGGGAAATTTATAAGACACACATCAATGAAAAGGCCAAGACCATTTTTTTTTTTTTTTTTTTTTGTGTGTGTGTGTGTGTGTGTGTGTGTGTGTGTGTGTGTGTGTGTGTAGCAAAACTAGCAAGCTGGTATGCAAGAGAACAACTTGCTTTGGAGAAAGCAAGGAGAGGCAAATGAAACACAGTCTTTACTTTGCTCACTCATAAACATTACTCTCAACAGTTACGGAGGAGACTGTACTGGATATTCCTAAAACCTAAGGGAAAAGAGCCCAGGAATGGGCAAGCATCAGAAGGAAGGAAGTTATATTGTTTTAACAGATACTATGATATAGTATCCAAACACAATGATGCCAGTCAAATTAAAGACCAGTAAGAGATTTTCTGAAGGATAATGAGGTTTGTTTTAGGACAGTAAACATCACAATAGAGAACACACTATAGTCAACTGTAAGCATATTCAAAGAAATTAAAGTATTAGGATATTTTAACTGTGAAGCAAAAGGCTTAGGAGATGGCTTAGTTGCTAGAGTCTCAGTCATGCAAGTGTGAGGACTCAAGTTGGATCAAAAGAACCCACTTAAAAAAGCTGAGTTTCTGATTCTAGTGCCGAAGAAGGTAGAGGGAGGGAGAGTCTTACTGCTTGCTGGCTATCTAGTTTAGTTATGTTCAGTGAGAGACCCTGCCTCAAATAATAAAGTGGAGCATGATCAAGACTTTGACCTCTGGCTTCCAAATACACACATGTGTAGAAATGTGTACCTGTACACATGTGCACCCCCACACACACTAACACACATACACACACACCCCAACCACACACACACACACACACACACACACACACACACACACAAATAAAAATCAGGCAAATGAGGAGGATTGTGTACAATACTTTGAAAGAGTAATCCTCTTATAAGGATTAATGAGAAGTTGATGGCATTCTAATAGAACAGAGTTGCTGAGTAGATGTTCTTGCAGAGCTGTTTGTTTCATGCAGTGGCCTTTGTGCAAGATTGCAGTTTTGCAAGAACGTTTTGTTATATCAGGCAATGGGGCATGAAAGCTCTTCCTCTATAAAACTCCTGGTTTTTATTAGATGTGACAAGGGACTCTTTTGATTCTGACAACTTTTACAATTGGAAAACAAACTCACAACTCACAAATTCACAACTCAATATTTTGCTTACTTTCTCACCAAGAAAAGATCTGGTATAGTTAGAACTTATTACAAAGGCTTGGCATTCATGATGCCTCCATTTCAACTTAGCTTCTGTGGCTCCCTGTCATTTGAGACAGCTTGATCTTTGAGACTTAGTTGAAATTGGCAACATCTCTTCCCACTGGTGTTGGAAGAACTGGTGGCTGAGCAGATTTTTGGGCTGCCATGTAGAGGTGTGACTCATATTTTTTCTAATCATTTCTGGCTTTGAGTCTTTGATTTTGATGAAGAAAATGTAAGGTGTGGCTTATTTATCTGTTTGGAGACTTCTGAACTTGCTCTTCATCTAGTCCCTCCCAATGGGGACTGTCAATCATGAAGGCAGTTGTGTAAATGGTTACCATTACTGAAAACATGGAGCCTTAGCAATGGAGAACCGATGACCTGGAGAGTTGAACTTCAACTCTCTGATTCAGTGACCAACTCAGATTCTAAGTTTTTCCACCATGACTTTTCTATTTTCTTCTTTCATTTAAAGCCAAAGGACTGGTTGACAAATGAATCAGTAATTTGAGTCACAATGTGAGATTTTGCTGTATATACACATTATGGAATGACTAAAACGAAACTAAGTTTCTCATCTGTTCCCCACCCCCCCACACTGCTCATTCTCACTGCTCTTTTGTGGTCAGGACATTTACACCACTCATTGCACTTCTGAAATACTGTTCAGTTCACTATTATTAAGCACACTCATCACAACCACTGTCTGTGCAAAAGTCCAGGTACAGAAGTCCCAGTTCACTTTGACTGCTCCTTCCAGTGTCAGAAAAATACTGAAGGTTTTGAAAGTTGCTCAAAATTTATTCTTTTTCTCTTGGGTTGGCACTTCCAGTCAGAATGGGTGGCTATGGCATGGTGTGACTCACAGAGCGTTTTTACCACTGGTCAGACAACAGTTTCTGCAATTCTCACCATTATGTCATTTGGCTCCCACTCCAGGCCTCCCCAAGTGCTGTGTGTATGCTGCCTGAAGGAAGGAAATTCCATAATCCATTTCACACCCCCCTCAGCTATTATACTTTTTTTTTTTTTAAGGGCAAAGTAGTTCTTCGGATTGCTTTTAGATTGATGACAGAGAAAGTGAAGACTGGGGAAAATAGCCCGAGCTCCTGCCCAGGAAAGTAACATGGTGCATGCTGTGTCAACCTTGATAGCCATAGGGAGGAAGAGAGGGTTCAGATAATGGCAGGTTGGCTCTGCAGGCATAGACTGGAAGCTGGCACTCCGAAGAAAGATATGTTTGTGCATGTGTCGGGGGCATACAGTGCAAAGCACAAAAGCTGTTGGCTTCCCACGTTTGTTTATAGCCCACTAAGACAGAATCATTCAGTAACACCTGGCTTACCTTAGAGGAATTTTGCAGACAGACCCCTACCCTAGCTCATTGTGACCCTTGCAGAAGTGAAATGCTTGGATAACCTCTTTCATAGCTAAAGGAAGAAGCTGTGCTAAATGTAAATATTTGTTGCCTTGATTTTCATTTACCTTGAAGAATTTTTAAGATTGATGTAATCTATACCCTCTGAAACATCTTATAGATTGTTTTGCCTTCTTAGTATCAACTAAAAGTTCTAGACTTAGCAAAGAGTGATTAGTCCTAGGTCTTTCCAAATGTAGAAGTGCTGATTTAAAAATATGAGCATCTGAGTCAAAAGAATACAGATAATTTAGGATCTTACTCATTCTCAGAAGACTCACCAATCCTCTCAACAAATAACCCAGGGATCTTTGAGGTTGGAGTGTAATGGTTTATACATAAATTATTGACACTTGTTTTAGGTGTTTTGAGCTTGTGATAATTCTTTATTCATTTATCGTTTTGGTTACACATTTTTGGGAAAAGCTAGCACAGTTTCTCTTACATATTTTAAGAAAGAAAACAATTTATGAATCTATGTCTAAACCTTTAAAATATATTTTATATATACAAACAAAGTTAAATGTATACTCAATCCTTCTACCATTATGAAGAATTATCTACTATTAATTGACTTCTTTCTCTTTAATTTTTTTCTTGTTCAGATATATTGACACATAATACATAAAATACTTAAAATGCTCATGTTAATGGGGAGACAGTAAATCGGTAAAGTATTTGCCTTGCAAGCAGGAGGATTTGGGTTCAGTCCTCAGAATCTATACTTTGAAACAAACAAAACAAAACCAGAAAGCCTTGTGTGGTGGTGGCCTGCTCTTGTATTCCCCTTTTGGGGCAATGGGGACAGTCAGATGGCTGGGGTGCACTGGCAGCCTAGCTTGGCCTACTTGATGACACTCAGGCCAGTGGGAGATATTTTCTCAAAACTATGTGGATGCCTTGAGGGACACATCTGCAATTTTTTTGCAAATTTCATCTACATGCATGCATATACACATGCATACATGCTCATTCATGCACATACAAACATACAGTGTGTTTCTGTTAGTGTTTAAAGTGAAGCAAATTGGTAGGTTTTCTTTCTTTCTTCTTTCTCTTTATTTATTTTGACTACTTTTGAAACAGAGCCTTGCTAGGTAACCCAGGCTGGTCTTGAACTCATGATCTTTCTGCTTCAGGTGAATAGTTTTAAATTATGCTTTGCTATCTGCCAATTGGCATTCAGTGTTTTTCCAGACATGAATTTTAGAGTACAAGGAACAAAATTAAAAGTGGATGCACCTTGTTTTATTTTTACCATCCGTGCTGTTGAAAACAAATTGGTTTATTTTTAATGTTTTATTTTTTTAGCACTAAGGATTGAACCCAAGGCTTTAGGCTTTCCAGACAAGTACTCTATCACAGAGCTAAATCCTTAATCTTAGCCTAAATACTTTTACGTGTGAAATTTCTATTCCTTTGGTGCTAAAAGATGACTCAGACATTAAGAGCTCTATTGCTTTTGCAGAGAACCTTGGTTTAGTTCCTGGTATCCACTTGGCAGCTCACAACCATCTGTAATACCAGTTCCCCTGGTGCCTTTGGCTCCTTTTGTGACCATGCACACACATGGTGCACATATATGCAGGCAAAGCACTCATACACATAAAATAAAAATAAGTAAATCTTTAAAAGTTTTACTCTCCTTAGAATTACTGGGTCAAAGTTCATGGATGCATTTTAAAAGCACATTTAAAAAATATAAGAAGTAGTACTTTAAAAAGATAATTAATGAATATCTTCATATTTCCTCCTGGAATGAACATACTACTCTCTCCCTTTATGTAGCATGCATGAAGGTCATTTTCTTGTATTCTAATTGGAATGAGTAACAGAATGTTAAGGACAACTTGGCATTTGCCTGGCAAAGCTGTCTCTGATGGTTTTCCAATTTTTTTAAAACATTTTTCTGTCTTATTATTTAATGTTGGTAGTGCTACAAGAAATATTATTGTTCCTTTTTCTCTCTTAGCCTTGAAAAATAATCTGATTTTTCTTATCAGAAAAACAAATGTATCTAGCAAGTGCTAAGAATTATTGTTTTTGAGCCCATTACTGTGACAAGGAAAAAATCTTCCCAAATGACAGTCCTTGGTAAACAACAAGCCTTGTGCTCTGTGCTCATCGGAAATGCTTCTGGCCTTTAGCATTGCATTTCTTCAGCTCTCTTCTGATTCCAGCCACAGCCACAGTGGACAGTCTGTGAAAACAGTGGTTTTTCTCTTTGGCTTGGCCTGCATCATGCTACAACCTCTTGCCAGTATTTCTCCATTCTCCCCCTGGGTCTTTCCAATCCTAGATCTCCCAGTTGGATGACACTGAGCAGACCAAAGATTTATGGGTGCAGGGGGAATTATTGCTCAAAGGCTGCTGCTCAGGCAATGGGAGATGAGAACCAGACAGAAACTGTTCACTCTTCCATCTTCCTGGTAGACTCTTCAGAGGGGTACCGTATGTGCTTCTCAGAGCGTCTGGTAGATTCTCTCAACAAGGCATCATACAATGGCTTCCTCCTCTTTGCCTGATCCCTTTACTTCTCCATTGCTGCCTTTGAGCATTAACTTCCAAACACAGCAAATGCTACCAAGTCTTTGTTCTATCCTCTGGTCCTGAAGTAATACTAAGTAAGTCAATACAATTTTCCCTTCTCTAACAGAGCTGAGTTCTTCTATCTTCCCTTTTAGAACATTCAGTTTACTGACTCAGCCATTGAGTGCTGAGTGATGTTACTGTTTAGCTATGTCCCCCAGATTTTATACATTGGAAAACAGCTCTTCATTGCATCATCTTGGATTCATGGTCCTGGGTAGAAGGCATGGGAAACTTCTCTTGTTCTGATGCAAATCCATACTTTAGAACCTAGTCAAGGTACTGCAATAGCTAGGAAATGGAACCAGCGTCCATGGGCAGTTGAAGGGATGAAGAAAATGTGGACATATACATGATGAACTTTCATTTAGCCACAAGGAATCATGATATTTGCAAGAAATCAGATGAAACTGGAGGTGATTATGTTAAGCAAGATAATTTACACTCAGGAAGACAAATACCATATGTTTTCTGTAGTATGTGAACTCTAGATCTCTCTGTCTCTCTCGTGTGTGTGTGTGTGTGTGTGTGTGTGTGTGTGTGTGTGTGTGCGTGTGCGTGTGTGTGTGTGTGTGTGTAGGTCATGAAAGTAGAAACAGGATGGTAAAAGGGGAAGAAAAGATCATAAAGGAGGGGAGAGGGAGAGAGGAAGAAAAGAGCTATGGACTAGACATGTCATGAAAACAGAAGGGGTACTCTTGGGAGATGAAGGGGAAATGCTTGCTCTATCTGATGGACTGACCTATGAAGATGCATCATGTTAGCTTAATGTTGGCTCATGCATGGGAGTATGTTGACATGGTAAGAATGATAAGAGTGTATCACAAGAAGAAAAAGGTAAGAATAACCTGCAGGCACCTTTTTAGTGAAGGGAACAATAAAACAGTCAAAATCATCTTGCCATTCTTTGCGGCTTGACTACTTTATGTCATAGTTTCTACTTAAGACTGAGAGTGTTGAAAGGTATGTATCTTGATGATTTTTTTTCTTAGTTATTTTTAACCTTGTATTGCTGAAATTTCCTGGGTACTAGTATATATATATATACTAATATATATTTAGGGCAGAGATGACATGAAGCTGTTCTACTCCAAAATCTTCCTTAAAGTTCCACTTTTTTGAGCTATTTTTTTCTTTTGGGTCTTAATTTTATTTCTATTAATGACTCATGAACAACACTATCAGTTTTTTCTAAAGCTGGTGTGAACATTTTTACTGTCTTTAGCTGCTTGTCAATCTTTGAACTTTATATTGTTTTGTTTGTAACAAAGTGCCTTAGCCTAGGATTCTTAAACACAGAAATGTTTTCCATAGTTTTAGAGGCTCTGCCTTAGTTTCTTTTCTGTTTCTGTGTGTGTGTGTGTGTGTGTGTGTGTGTGTGTGTGTGTGTGTGTGAGAGAGAGAGAGAGAGAGAGAGAGAGAGAGAGAGAGAGAGAGAGAGAGAGAGAGAGAGAGACAGGCAGAGAGAGAAACCGATGCCAATCACGCATTACAAAGTGTTAAAATTCAGTTTTTCTTCATTATATCTCTTGTAATATCATGATTCAAAGATAGCAATTCCATTTCTTGACTGTTCATTGATTGCCAACTACTTATAGATCATAAACTAAATGCCTCTAAAGGTCTTATCTGTGTTTTTCAGATAAAAAAATCTACGTAGTCTTTGGATACCTCTGTCTTAGCACATTTAGGCTGCTGTGCAAATTACCATTGACTGGATAATTTATAATTACTAGAAACTTATTTCTCACAGTTCTAGGGGCTGAGACGTACATGATCCAGGCGTGAGGGGTTCCATGTTTGGTGAGAATGCACTTGGCTCTACAGACAGTGCGTCCTGATGTGCCCTCTCATGGAGGAAGGAGCAAGCCAAGCTTCTGGGGCCTCTGGCAAGGGCATCCATCCCATTTATTAGGAAGCTTTGCTCATGACTTAATAACCTCTTAAATGGCTCACCTCTCAACATTGTTGTCCCAGGATAAGATTTCTGCATGACAATTTTGAGGGACACAAACATTTAAACTTTATCAATGACAAGGATGGAACCTTGTGAATGGCTCACATAGCATTTGTGTTTGAAGATGCCTGAAACCCAAGCACACCTTTCATAAATTTCTTAAACTGCTAAGCAGTCTCTACTATGTGCTATCCATTGCCAGGTGGTCCCTCCTGATCCACAAAGGCTAGTTTGTGGCTTCCACTTAGACCTTCGCTTCTGAAATCCCAACATATCTGAAGGAAAATTTTGCGGTATCTGCCACAGGAGCTGGCTTCTATAAGACTCTAGTACTTTTTCATCTGCTCTTGTCTGGTTGGCTCTGGTTACTTCTGCTGCCCATGCTTTGTATTTAAAACACCATCTTCCAAAATTCCTCTGAAAAATTTCAGGGAGATTACAATTTTTTTTTTTTTTACTTTATAAAATAGGCCACAAGTATTTTGTACTATAATCTAAAATGCTTCCAATAGTCAACTCTTACAAAACTCTAGCACACGTGGTATATGCAGGAGACATCTGCCCTATTACGATATTGGTAATAGAAAAGCCTTTAAAATCCACATCTCATAATATGTTATTGCAAGGGAAATGCTTCTTAGCCATTTTCATAGAATCTTCTTTTACACAACAATAAAAGGCAGCCCTCCATTTCTGTGTGGCTATTGAGAAAATGGAAATGCCTTTTAAAGTTGGAGAGGACAAAAGAGTAGTTAAGGATATTTGGCTTGAGATAATTGCTTACACTGTTGGTGAGAGCCAAAATGGTTTCTTATAATGCAATAACCACTGCATTTTAAATAAGCAATGCAGAAGGGGTTCACTCTCTGCATACATAAATAGCTGTAGGAAAATGAACATTCTGTAAAGGGAGTTTCATTTTAAAAGCCACAGTATCCAAAACATTTTTTGTTAGCAAACATTTTTTATGTAAATAATTACTCAATCTGACATCAGGAATTTAATTATGATCATGATTTTTGTTTTTAAAAGGAGCACACACAATACACATATAAAATACATGCAAGACAACATTTATACCTAATATAAATTTGAAAAAAGTGTACTTTTTGGTAAAGTTGTAGGTTCAGTTAGTTTTCTGTGCCCATGCAATTGATTCTTTGTGTCTGTGTCCATGTATTCAGATAACAGAGAACTGAAAAATATAATTTCACTTAGGGTTTTTATGTAATGAACATAGACAGGCTGCTTTTCCTGTCATTCACTATTTCCTGAATAATAGCATATTTTTGTAGCAATGACTTGTGTTACAGTGTTTTAGATATTGTAAATAATGTGGAAATGATTTAATGTATACAAGAGAATGTTATAAGTAAGTGCTACATTATTTACAATAGAGATGAGTAACTATGGAGTTTTGTACAGATGTGAAGGTCCTAGAACCCATTTCACCTTCTATATTAAGAGATAACTCTAGGATGTTTCTAAAAATTATAAACGTAATTCTTGGTATTGAAAAAAGAGATGTAGTCAATTAAATGAAATAACAATATAGCTCTTGTGGACAAGAACTGACAGCTATGAAAGGAGTGAAAAAATCTCGTGTTTTTAGGTCTTCATTTTTCTTGGGTAAATATTTAAGAGTAGAGATAGTTGGTCATGGGGTATACACAATTAATTTTAATAAGTAATAAAACATTCCAGGAGACGTAGCTTAGTTGATAGAGTGCTTGCTTAGCATGCAGAAATATAGGAGGCCTTTGGTTTGCTCTACAACACTGCAAAGCAAGGAAAGGAAAGTGAGCTGGTTAGTTTTAATCATTAACTTGATACAACATAAAATCACCTGGATGAAGAATCTTAATGAAGAATTATCTAGATCAGGTTTGCCTGTGGGTGTATCTGTGGGAGACTGACTGGATAGTTAACTGAGGTAGAAAGACTAAGCCCATTGAGGGTGGCACCATCCCTTAGGCAGGGGTTCCTGAACATTGCAGGGGAAGAAAAAGCTACCTGAGAAATGTGATGCTCTTGAGTTTCTGCCTTGACTTCTCAGTCATGATGGGATGTAACCTGGAATTGTAAGCCAAAGAAATCTGTTCTTTCCAAAGTTGCTTTTTTATGCCAGGATATTTTATCAAAGCAGCAGAAATGAAGCTTGGATAAAAAGAAAAGAAAAACATTCCAAAACTATGGTATCAGTTCTTTGTTGATAGGTTTGAGGGATCTAATGGCCTCATATTCTTGCCAAGTGGATAGCCAATTAGATTTTATTCATTCTTGTGGGTGTCTAGTGGCATCATATTTTGGTTTCAAGTTGTATTTTATTTTTGAGTACAAGCTGAATATCTCTTAATATATTGCACTTTGATTGCTTTTATATAAAGTTTTATATAAAGTTGTCTACTCAAGCCTTTGTCTATTAAGTGTTTCATTTGTTTAATAGAACATTCCTTTTTACTTTTTTTGAGGAAATCAAAGTCAGAAAGTTTCTCTCTATTATGAACGGAATTTAATTGTTGATCTTTTATTGATTTGTTCCTAGAAAATTTTAGAAGTAGGAAAATGAAATCCTACTTCATTTTGCTCATCACACATGCATGTATATATGTGATATTTATGTATATATCATAAGTAATGAGGAAAATCACTGTTCTGTGGTTGTTAGAAGTAACGTGACTTGCATTTATGTTCTAGAGTCAAGAGACCCACAATTTAAAAGAAAATAATTAGAATATTTAATATTATATATTTTAGCTCTACTTCTTTGATGTTTCCATTTCATTTTAGGCATCAAAATAATTTCTGAATACAAAGCTAGTGTTCAATAATGTATGTTATCAGTAGAGGTATCCTTTGGTAGATACATAAATTATACATATGAATAGGATGGCTTTAATGAAATAGTAATTTCCATTAGTATAATCACTGTATCATTGCAGTAATATCATAATCCATTAAGAAATAAAGGACTTATGTAAAACTGCACATGAAACATTGGTGTTACAGCTTCTCTCTCCACTCAGGATTTAAGTTCATTCAACTGGAGTTTGGGATTTCTACAGAGGCTGGGAGGGCTGAACTCAGAAGCCAGGAAATGAAGAACATCACAGGACACCAGGCAGCTGAATGAACTCCAGGAATTCTGAGAAGATGTGACATAATTTATTCTTTGTTATACAAGTAGACGCCAACAGGCACCTAAGCACACGGCCCACACAAAGGCTACACAGACACAGACACACAGGCCTCCAGGCAGACACACATAGACAGACTGGTGAAGGCACTCTGACCTCAAGGCCATGGACACAAAAGCATACAAAGTGGCATTTTGTCAGAAATAGTTAAATGACAGATGATATCTCTGCTTGTTCCAGGCTCCCTGGATATCTGGTGTCAGTCATCATTAGCTGGCTCATGGTCCCTTGAATACCCAGGTGGACCACTGATGGCTCATTCCATATATCCACATCAGTGCTATGCTGTCTAAACTTTATTTAGCTGTCATGAACTCCTGTTTCCAATAGAGTTTCATAGATTTTATTTAACTTTACAATTATTCTTCTTGAAATTTCTTAACACATTATAAATGTTATATGAATAAAACTATTAAGTAATTAATAGTAAATAAAGTAATTAAGAAAATTAACTGTTCTGTGCCTGATAGAAATAACATGGCTTATATTTATGCTCTGGAGCCAAGAGACCCACCCACCATTTAAAAGAAAGTATTCAGAATATTTAGTATTGTACATTGTGGAAATATAAATCCCTGAGACACAAATAATTTGCCTTTAATATTAAAAACTTTTATCTTCCTAATTAAAAAATTATTACCTGAAAGATAAAGCTAAGATTTTCCCGCTGAATGTGTGTGTGTGTGTGTGTGTGTGTGTGTGTGTGTGTGTGTGTTGTGTTGTGTGTTTAATGGAGGGAAAAAATTGCTCAATGCTGGCTTAAGCATATGGCCTTATTTTGGGGATAGTCATGGGGTTTTATACAATGTATAGAACATTAAAAATAGGATTTTAGGTGCCACTTCCCTGGCCTTGGTTAGAGGGCAGAACGATTACTCAGTAGTTTTATGAGCACCCCTGATGTGTAATATTTATTTTTATTTGCTCCTCATTTATATTTAGTGCAAGTTGTAAAGCTGCATCAGGTCATCAAGAGATTTCAGAAGTCATAATGGAAACAGCTCTTAATGAAGTCTTCTTTTTTTTTTTTAACAGATTCACTTTGAAGTATATTAAAGACATCTTTAGTGGAGGAAAGCAACCTCTGGGCAACATAGATTTAACTCTTACACACAATCCAACTTTCCCATGTGCTTGCAGGGACAACACAAAGATCAACCTGAAAAAAGCCCAAGGGATGAAAATACAGGGCAGAAGAGGCTTATTTTGTATCAGACAAAAGAAGAACTATTTAATGCTAGGTGACAGATTAATTCAGTCTACTTTGCATTTTGCTTCATATATTTCAAGAGCTGCATGTATTTTGAGAATTTTAATTAAAGGCATTGAAGGAGAGCAGGAGGCATTCAGAAAAATTAGCTTTTTGAATGATTAAGGACTTTCAGAAAAATGATATGTTCTCAATGGCCTGTTACCTCCTTCTATTTCCCAGACCCCCATCTGTGACTTTTGTTGTGCAACTAGCTTGTGAAATTACGATAAATAATGATGTCGTGTTATCAAGAACAGTTCTTTTAATTGGCCTTTAACAAGATTGGATGAGATAATAGATCAACTGGCTGTTGATATATTTGACATTTAAGAACATACTTATTGGAAATCACTGTAATTAAACATTGAAAAGTAACATACTGGCATTAGGTGACATGAAGCATGAATCATGGAAAGAGAAGGATGCTTTTAGTTGTTGCAAGAGTCAAGAATTGACTGAGTATCTGAGTGCCCTCTGCCTTCACCACAAGGGCATAACTTTCCCCAAGCTTTGCAAGTCACAGCTGGGATATGAGAAGAAAAGACTCTTATAAGACAAGGTAGGACCTAAACCAAAACAAACACACAATCAAACTAACAGGAAAACCTACAAAATCTACCACTATCACCACCAAAACCCCCACCAGGTCTCATTGTCACCATACAATTGCTTTGTACTGTGTGATTGTGCATAATGTTAATCCTAGACCTCAGGAAACTGAGGTAGGAGGGTTATGAATTTGAGACCAGTTTCTGCTATGTTAATTTGAGCTGTCTCAAAAGAAAAAGAAGACACACACATATGCACATATAAACAGAGAGAGACAGAGACAGAGGGACAGAGATAGAGAGAGGGGAGGGAAGGCCTGTGCTTTGTTTAAAAGGCCACTATTACCCATAGCTTATGTTTTTGTTGTTGTTGTTGTTGTTGTTGTTTTTTGGCCAAGAATGAAAACCCCTTGTTATGGTTTGACAACTGTGTTTTAAGACAACTGGCACTCTGAGTTCCTTGGAAATTTTCTTCCTATAAAAAAAGTTAAGACAGCATACATGCCACCCGAGGGCTTTTCTACTTGTTGATAAAGTTATGGCTTCATTGATGAAATAGTCGTATGTGTAGAAGAGCCGTAGTTTTCATTACAGGTAACCTGTTGTCAAAGTTGAGATCATAAAGCTCATGCCTTCCAACCACAGCATAAGCTAGGTTTTAAAGTATTGCTTTGGGGACTATTAATCAAGAGTACCTCCTCTGAGTTACATAACCTGGGGAGGTGTAAGGATGAATAATATACATTTCCTACCTTCATAGTCTCGTTGGTGAAGGTGGTAGTGGATACAAAATTAAAGGTCATGCAATATAACATGTTGCATGCAGTAATAAATTATTTTAAGCTTCCAACAAACTAATTTCCAGCCTCTATTTTAGTTGTTAGCTCTAGCAAGTCTAGCTAACTGAGGATTTTCTCTTCATTTTAATTATAGAATTTCTAATTTTGTGTTTATTGTCAATGTCAAATTCAAATACAGCCTCAATTTTCTCCAGTACTGGATTGCATAAGTATTGAAAAGTACTTGGGTTTAAGGTGACAGTATTTTCAAAAAAAAAAAGTATAGGAATATTTTGAAGTATAAAATAAGGTTTGATTGTAGATCAGAGGTAGAGAACTTATTTAGCATACACAAAGCCTGACTTTGACTTCCAGGGACATAAGACAAAAATGATTTCCAGGAGCTAATTTCAGTGAACTTTTACATTTTCTCCTATAGCTGAAGTATATAGCTGGAAGTTTACCAAGGTCCCAACAGCCACATGTAAAATTCCTGTGTCCCACCTGGTCCTGCAACCACTCAAACCCAAGTAAACACACAGAGGCTTATATCAATTACAAATTGCATGACCATGGCCTATGGATCAAGCTTCTTGTTAGCTAGCTCTTATAACTTAAATTAACCCATTTCTATTAATCTGTAAGTTGCCATGTGGCCATGGCTTACCTGTCTGCTAGCATGTTGTTCCTTGGGTGGTGGCTGATGTCTCTCTCCACCTTCTTCCTGTCTCTCTGTTTAGATTTCCTGCCTGCCTCTAAGCTGCTTTGCCATTGGCCAAATGGCTTTATTTATCAACCAATCAGAGCAACACATATTTACAGCATATAGAAAGACACCCCCCATCAGAAGTACATAGTAACAAACATCTTTTATTCCTGGGCTTGACACCAGTTCTGTCTACAGTGTGAAGGAAGGTAGGAGTTTCTGTTCTACTAGGAGGTAGAAAATTAGTAATTATTGTAGACACTGTCCTGTTGATCTGTGCACCTGAGCAACCTGTGCACCCCACTGTTGAGGCAGTCCAGATTGTAGACTGGGTTTATGCTGCTGTGTAAATCACTCGTGGATTTTGTAGTAGAACTCATCCCTGATTTGGTTCTAATGTTTTCCTGGTGGTTTATATTGTTGCCCTTATTCAAGCAGGTACATGACTGTTTCTCCCTCTGAGCATCACCATGAACTAGTCTATAGACCCATCGCTTTGGAATAAGTCTTCTTTAGTATATACTAGGTTGATGTCTCCTACTCAAACAAAGTACATTAATTTGTGAGCTCCTTCTGCAGAATAGTGAGTTATTCCCTTCTTAAGTGCAGACTTGCCCTCCTCCCCTCTCCATGGGACACAAGTGTGATCACTCAGTGATACTTGTGTAATTGTCTACAAATTTTAGATTTCCTTTGTGTCAGAGTTAGATCCTTTGCCTTATTAGTGGAGAGTTCCTCTCAGAACAATATTCAGTCACTTCTACATGGCCACGGCTAGGGAAATGAAGAATATCACAAGGGCAGCAAGATTTGGAAAAAATTTTGTTTTTCTCTTGCTTATATCTGAATTGTTTCTGGCCATGAAAATGGATGTTCATCACAGAATGAACTTCAGGCTTTTAAAAATGAGATATTTGAATTCTGGTTTTAATTGGTCCTTGGTGAATAAATGTCTCCACTAGGAGAATCTGAAGTGAAATGTGCAGTTCCTTCTGATGTCATCATTTTGGAACTTGTCAGTTTCCCATATCTGAATTCACCACAGTTAGGTACATTCTTTGTCTTTTTGTTTAGATTTCAAGCAACTTTACATCTCACGGAGACATGATAATTAAAGACTTTCAAGCATATTTTGAAAGCTTTTGCAATTATTTTCCTGACTCTAGCTGAGATGGAAAAAGGTGGAAAGTACTAAAAAATAACAAACTATTGCCTTCAAATGAAAGCCTCGGCAATGTAAGCATTATTTCCTTTTTCATGGTTCATCTGAACACCTACAGTGAGACTAGGTTTAAATGTGAGCCCATCTCTGGTGCACAGGAGGAGGGATTAGGGTGATTAAGTAAAGACATTTCCCTCAGATTTTATTCTTGGCTTCAGCATGGATTTTATTGGATCCCTTCCTAAGCGGTCGTCCATTCCATTATGAGCACTCATTGCCCGCTGCAGCTGGGCTGCTGGGAACTGCAGCATTGTATCTGCCGTGTTGAGGAAGAAAAAATCATGTTCCAGCCTCGCATTTCACATTTTTATAACTTCTGGACAAAAACATGCCTCATACCCTGGAAATCACAGCTCCTTGGTTTCTTTTTCAGACCTAGGTGGTCACTTCTTCCCACACACATGAAATTATGTTCTGTGTTCTGGGGATTGTTGAGTGTATTGCCAACTGGTTCCAAAAATGTGTTCTTTAAAGCCTGTGTCTTTCCCCCCTTGAGTAATGCCATCTCTATCTTCAGCATATATTAATGACTAGTAATTAAAACATTATTTGCCTGAGATGTAAGCTATGTTTGTGAGCTACTAGATTCTGTATGTGTAATGGGAGCTGTTTTTTCCCCCATTCAAGACAGGGTTTCTCTGTGTAGCCCTAGCTGTCCTGGAACTCAGTCTGTAGACCAGGCTGGCTTCGAACTCACAGAGATCCCCCTGCCTCTGCCCTGCTGAGTGCTGCACCATCACCACCCAGTTAGAGCTGGTATTTTTAAATGTAGAATATTTATATGCCCATATGTCAAGATTTATAAAACTACCAATACTGGTAAGAATAAGTCACATAGTAGCAATAAATTTGTCCTAAAATCTAAGTCAACATGGAAGATGAAAACAGATTTACATCGTGATTTGCCAGTTTTTCTTATTGTCATGACAAATACCTGAGAACTTACTTACAATTAGGAAAGATTTATTTTGGCGCATGGTGTTGGAGGTTCCACTTCTTGGTTGGCTGGCTCCATTGTTTTGGGGCCACGATGAAGCAGAATCTCGAAGGCAGTGGTAGGGCCAAGTCGTTCACTTTTTGGTGGTCAAGAAGCAGAGGTACAGAAAGAGGAAGGGCCAGAAACAAGAGCTAACCTTCAAAGGTGTGTTTCTCAGTGACCTGATTCCAGCTAGGTACCACCTCTTCCAGTTTCTGTCATCTTCCAAAATAGTGCCACCTCCCAGGAGTCAAGCCTTCAAAACAAGAGCCTTTGCGGGGGATGTTTCATACTATTACACATTGTGTTGAGGATCGAGGAACTCTTCAGACAGACATCTTTCAAGTGAGATGATTCAATAATTCAAGTCACTTGCTTCTTCCAGTTCCTCCATTTCAACACATTTCTGAGAGAAATGACAAGTCTTGAAAATGCCAGCCTAAAACTGACCATTATTTCCACTGACATTTTATTGCCTAGAATAAGGGCTTTCAACACTGATACTTTTGGCATTAAGAGATATGTATTCTTGCATAGTCAGGCCTTTCCTTCATATATCTCAGTTACTTTGTATCACTGTGACCAACATACCCAATAGAAGGAACTTAGGGCAGGAAAGGTATGTCATGGATGCTTGTTTTAGAGAGATTCCAGCCCACTGTTGGGAGAAAGGAGTGGCAGAGGGGAATGTCTCTGCCCATGGAAGCAGGAGTGTGAGACTGTGGCAGTTCTCATGGTGTAGGTCAGCCATCAAGTGGAGGAAGCATACTAGAACTAGAAATAAATATCTTTCAAAGATCCACCCTTGTGGTTTATTTCTGCCATCCATGCCTCACCCACTCAAGCTCCCAGTCTTCAAAGTAATGCCAATCTGTAGACCAAGTGTCCAAAACATGAATCTAGTGTGGACAGTCTAAGATGCAAACTGCAATACCATGAACTGCAAGGAAAATATCAACATCACCATGTTCTACACAATGCATCCCTTCCAGCTACAATCGCCAAGGTATCTCCAGTGGTTTCAGGGTGAGTTTGAAATGTTGTTGGTTAAAATGATGTCAGCTAAAACTAGTCACTTAGCACAGATGAACTGAAATCTTACTAGGAGGAATGGTCTCCTTGAATCTTCAGGAAGAAGAGGAGAACCAAATGTGGATATGCATAAATAATTTGAAACACACTGGCTGGGAAATACTTTTCATTATTTCACTGTTTACCTACAGATGTATGACAATTGTGACATTGTTTCAATTTTAGCATCAAACAGTATGTAATATTCAAAATAGATTTAACAATTCTTAAGAGCTAATTAAGATTTATTAAGTATAATGAAAAATATTTGTGATGAAAACCAAAGTGTTATTAAGGGAATTTGAAATTATGATTATTGTGTTCTGCTGTGGGATAGTCTGTATGTCAAATGTGTTGCTGATTGGCCAATAAATAAATCACTGATTGGCCCGTGGCCAGGCAGGAAGTATAGGCGGGACAAGGAGGAGAATAGAGCTGGGAAGTGGAAGGCTGAGTCAGAGAGACACTGCCAGCCGCCATGATGAGAAACAGCACGTAAAGATGCCGGTAAGCCATGAGCCATGTGGGCAAGGTATAGATTAATGGAAATGGATTAATTTAAGCTATAAGAACAGTTAGCAAGAAGCCTGCCATGGCCATACAGTTTGTAAGCAATATAAGTCTGTGTTTACTTGGTTGGGTTTGAGCAGCTGTGGGACTGGCAGGTGAGAGAGATTTGTCCTGACTGTGAAGAGAGAGGAGAATTGAGAGAACAAGAAGCTGGGTGAGAGAGACACTGCCAGCCGCCATGATGAGAAACAGCATGTGAAGATGCCGGTAAGCCACGAGCCATGTGGCAAGGTATAGATTAATGGAAATGGATTAATTTAAGCTGTAAGAACAGTTAGCAAGAAGCCTGCCACGGCCATACAGTTTGTAACCAGTATAAGTCTCTATGTTTACTTGGTCGGGTTTGAGTGGCTGTGGGACTGGCAGGTGAGAGAGATTTATCCTGACTGTGGGCCAGGCAGGAAAACTCCAGCTACAGTGTTCAGTGATAAGAGGTTCAAAATCAGAACCTTAGCTACAGGCAGGAATGGGTGTTATCAGGAACAAGTTAACTGTTAACTATGAACACTTATTCAGCATTTCTGAACATATGTTAAATGCTAAATGTAATTTTTTATTACACATTGAATTTGTCACTTCTGGGATGGGCTAATGAAATGTGCAGTTGTTCACACATGTTGACCTTGATAATTTGCTTTGTAAATGTGTTGCTTGACTGTATATTTTGGCAATAGAATAAAGAACATATATTAGTCATTGGATAACTAGAATACCTCCAGTTACAGGGTTAGAAACCCAGTGGAAGGATATTCTAGAAGAGGGAGGAGAAATGGAGGGAGGGATGTAGAGAGAGACACACACAAAGGGCTACTAGGAGCTTTTGTGTTTCTTTCATGACATGGGTTTATTTCTAGGGGCATGTGAGACCTAGCTGAAGAAGTAGCCCCATCTCAGTCTTGAGGGAGATGGAAAATGTAACCACAGAAACAAGTGATGGGTCTATAATTTCTTTTGGACATACACATTTATTTTTCCCACATTATATCAGCTAAATCAAATCACTTGATGCCAATGGATGAGGGAAGTATCTCTTCCTATAGGAAGGCACAGCAAGTACAGCCACAGGAAGGACAATGGTCCTCTCATAGAAAGGAAACAGCTAATTATGAACAGTGATAGGATTCACCATATTGAGATAGGTCACTGAAGATAGGACAAGACTAGGCCTGAGTACAATTGCTATCATCACTGCTTCGACTTTGCTTGCATTCTTTCCAACAATGACCAGCAGCAATCTTGAATTTATATAGCCTCAATTAGCAACAAAAAGGAAAAGACCTCTTTCCACGCATAGTGTCTCAACATCTTGGATGGGCTGATTTGTTAAAAGGGGCTTTGTTTTACAATACCATGATAGATTGGCTATACCACACACACTAAAGTCATATGGCTAAAATTGGAACAGTGAAATTTCACCTTGGGTTCAGCACATCTTGAGCTAGGGGCAAGTATTTTCAAAGTAGGGTATAAAGACAGCACCTCTACCTGGAAGTTACATGTGCAGATGATATTGAGTTCATTGAACTGCCTACTACATATGTAAAAGAATTGCAGAGCCAGAGAATAAAACAGTAGTACAAAAACGTGAGTTTTTCCATCTTCCTTTAAGCCTTTGTTCTTCTAGTCCTATAGTCACATAATCACAAGGTTAAGATTTCAGGAAAGCTTAAAAAGAATCAATTTTTTGAAAGAAATTCTTTCCAAATTGTTCTTTAAAAACTTAACAAAGACCTAGAACTATAAAAGCTTATGACATCATTAAGTTGACATTGTTAACTTGGCAACGAGAACTTAAACTTGCTTTGTCCCTGTTCTCAATTACTGTTGATCTTACAAAAAGTTTCTTTTTATGCACTGAGATTTCTTTAACATAAAGAACTGAATCAACAATTGTATGTTGCTGCTTTGTCTAGGATGTTTATCAGTAGTTAGAAGCTCACATGACTGAAGAGTTTACAGATAGATGAAGAGATAGAGAGAACTTCGCAAAGAGATCGTAGCTATGGGTTCTGTATGATAAGTACCAGGATGAAGGAAATAAGGTACTCGCATCTAAAATCCTTTCAATCACTGGCCCAAAGTGGTATAGGAAAGCTGAACTCTGAGACTCTAGGCAGGGAGGAGGGCTAGTTTAGTACAATCCTCAATGCCATAAAGTCAGTGCTCTTGGAGCATATCCATTTTGAGAGGCATGTGGGCCACAGAAAATCTGGAAGCAGGTTCTAAAATTTCAACTATCAATACTAGGATAGTGAAGCTCAATTCAAGATGACTTTGCCTCCAGAGAACATTTGGGAATGCCTGGAATTATCATTACTTATCAGAACTAGAAGAGGTAGGGAGGCTACTGATATCTACTGGGTAGATGTCATCATAGGTACATATCTTACGTAGCACAAATCCTTCACAATAAAGAATGATTCAGCTTGAAGTGTCAATAATGAGAAGGCTGGGAAATGATATAGTGGCAAAATCTGTGGAAATGAGGCAGATCTAGACCACACACACACACACACACACACACACACACACACACACACACACACTCTTCTGTTCTGTGGATGTGATAAAATGTCATAGTCAAAAGCAACTTTGGGGAAGAAAGGGTTTATCTGGCTTACAATTCCAGGCTACAGTCCATCATTGAGTGGTTGTCTAGGCAGGAACTTAAGCATCTTATCGCATCCACAGTCACAGTCAGAGAAATGAAGTCATGTGTGTCACCTGCTTGATGCTTTACCTAGCTTCCCCCGCCTCATTCTTCAACAATTCGGGGTCCAGCCTATGAAACTATGCCATCTACAGTGCACTGAGTCTTCTCACCTCAGTTCTTACAATCCAGACTATCCCCACGGATATGCCAATGGGCCAACCTGACCTAGACAATTCCTTGATTGAGGTCCTGTTCTCAGGTTTCTAAGTTGTGGCAAGTTGACATTTAAAACAAAACAAACCATCACAATATTAAAACTACAGCAAGAAATTAACCAGGGAGGTGAGTATTAATGGAGAGAGCCCATACAAAGACTGGTGTGACAATTTCCACTGCAATTTCTTGCATTTAAATGTCCTCCTATAAGTAGAACTCCCGTGACAGACTGAATTCCAGCAAGGCTATTCCAGTTGTAAAGATGGATAGATATAATATAGATATTGAGGAAAATTCAACATCTCCAGTGGCCAGAGTAGCAACCAAATATGTAATCTAAATAGGGTAAGAGTAAGAAGAATTTTGGATGGCTGATGGTTCTAAAAGAATTAACCCTCTAGTATCAACAAGTATCTAACCACACAGATTTTAGTTCCTCATATCATTCATCAATCGTAGGAACCAGGACTCTGAAAGAAATGGCTCCTTCTGGACCTGGAGCTAGAAATACAAAATATGAAGCCACAGCATCTTTCCATTCTGGAAAATAAGGAAGTGCTAGACAAACAGGTAAAACAAATTCTACACTTCTGGGATGTCCAATACCAGTGGAAGATGGGCCAACTCAAAGAGTTCTAAACAGCAAAAACTAGAACAATTTGAACAATAAAATCAAGTGGTATTGAATCATATCCCAAAGTATAAAATAAGTATCAATGGATCTACACATGTATAAATGAGTCATTGGATAAATTACTAAGTCATAGTAAAGAAACAACAATTCCATGAAGAAAGGTTTTAAATTATTTATGTAGATATTGTACTGTTGGGGAGTGGGAAATCCATACTCCTTAAATATGAGTTGCACATACTGGCTTCTTTCTAAAGTAGTCAGGGTTGAAGAAAAAGTTAGCTTTTCTCTACAAAACCCTGACATAATATCTGAGCCAGGTGATGGAGAGCATATCCACAGTCATAAATTCTGTGCAGAGTATGTACCTTGGGTCTGATATTATCGGCATTTTATCTCTATGATCTACCTCTCTAGAACTCATACTGCCAGTGTATTCATAAGAAAAACATCACATTCCAAAAGCTGAGCATGCTATCAAATACTTCACCAGCATTCGGAATTGTTAAGGCCATCAAAAACAAGGAAAAGTTCGAGAAACTGTCATATCTTAGAGAAGTCTAAAGCAAGCTGATGAGGAAATGCATTGTGGGAACATGGATGGGAATCTGAAACAGAGTGTGTCCGTTAGATTTGACACAGGGAAATAGCAACTTTAGTTAATAATAATACATCTACCATATTAATGTAAAATGTGGGACATATGTGGATTCTAATCAATTTTTCTGTTCAAAAAACCTACAAGAGCTGTAAAACAAAGTCTAATAATTAAACATAAAACACTGAAGGGAAGGCTACAGTCTGTCATACACTAGAAAGTGAATGTCCTTTCTTTCTCATTAGCATTTTACAAAATGCATAAAATATAGATTTGGCTTGCAGTAACCTCAATTCAGAGATGCCAACTTTGTGACCTTCAATCTAGTTCATTTCCTTTATTTTGTGGAAGATATAAAAAGATAAAAGAAGATATAAGAAGAGTCTTATCATCAGTTAAAGGGTTTAGAAGTCACAGCATCAGTTGCAACCAGAGCCTTCAAGTCAACTGCCTTCTCATGGGGCAGCATACTTTCTGCTCTAAGGAGCCAGTGCTGGGATTTGGTGATGTCCTAGTGCTAAATGGCAAGCTTCAGTGGCAAGAGCAGTTACTCATTGCTGTTCAACTTTAAATTGAATATGTGAATAGAATAACATTAAAAACTATTATACAGCAGGAAAAAGAAATGACTTCTAAACGTAGCTGTTATTAGGACGATTTAATGTTTGTCAATTTCTCATTTTTATAGTGCTGTGGATTGAACCTAAGTTCTCATGCATGCCAGATAAGTGCTTTAACACTTAGGTATACCTAAATACCTATGAAATATTGAAAGAAACAACAAAAAGTACTATTTTTTTTTTATCTTGTCATGAAGTTCACAGAAGATAAAATTATTGAAGAAGTCCTGGAAGTGTCCCTCCACCTTTATAGTACTAGTGAATAAAAACCTGAAAAATCTTTGAACAATACAAGATGAGATATTTAAGTGGGAGCTTCACTGCACAGGTTAACATGGAACATAGCCAAGCTGTAATTTTCAGAGCTACTGGCTGGGTGGAAGCTGCCTGTGAAGTTAGGAAGGTGATGCTGGGCTGGATCCTTTGATGCTATAATGTGCTTCAGATGTATTGATGCTCTTATTAGTAAGCAATGTACATAGCTTGTGAACAGAGGGAAGATTCTTCAGAAGTGTTATTAGCCTTTCAACCTGGCAATATTTCACATTAATCATCCATTTAAAACTTCGTTATTTTTATTTTGAAGGATTGGTTATAGTTTTATGGGCTTTCAGAAGTCAATTATTGATTTTCAAAAGAAGTATAGTTAACAGAAAGGAAACGCAGTTTTCCTTTCATCATTAATCAAACTCCTGAAATTTCCTTTGGTGGTTCAAGTTCATGTCTTTTCTTGTGTTAAAAATGGATGCTATTTTTCAAAGAATTTGCTGTGGATCATTCCATTTATTCCTAAACAATGCTCAGAGGAGGAACCTTTGCTTTACTGTATTGTAGATGTGATCACTGAGGGTACCAATGCCCAGGGTAAGTGGCACACCTAATCCTTGAGTCCAGGCTTTCTGCACCAAAGTGAGACCATGCACTTAACTTCTGATTACTACTGCTAAACTTAAGTTGTTTATGAATTTGAAGAATGGGTCATGATATAGTACCTGTTCAAAACTCTGTTATGGTTTCCCATTCCGACTGAAGGTAAGATTCAGGGATGGATGCTTTGTTCTGAGAACTCGTGGGTGCCCACCACCAGCCCAGAGAGCAAATTATATGGTCTTGTGGTACATTTTCATTGCATCTGATACTTGTCACTTCATAACACTTATAACAAATCCAATTATCATCTATTTGTTTCATATCAATTACCCTATAGTTTATAACCTTGCTCAGGACAGGGACTATATTGTTCATTGTTGTCTCCTTGGCACCTAGCACTGTCCCCACTGTCCCTGGGAATATTAAATCATGAATAATATTCATAGAATGAATAAATAGGAAGGGGACATTTATTTAAACAGACAATAGGCTATTGAAACAGTACTGTAGTACACTATTCAAAATCTATTTGAGGGACTACCGTATGCTAAAACAATTTGTTACTTTGATAATTAAGTTTCCCCGAAAGAACCCTAACAGTTATTCTAAATGGAAGTTTAGTGTTCAGTTTATGTTATGATAGTGGAGAATAGCCGAATCAAAATTTAATAATTTTAATGAGAATTTTACTGCTTGTGTGTTGGAGAGAAAGAAAAGGAGGAAGAAGTTAAAAAAATAAACTCAGGTGCTCATTGTTTGGCTTCTGCATTCATTAACACAGGGCCATGGCTTCTCTTGCTTCAGTCTCTTTGTCCATTCCCACTTCTAGTTTATTCAGGAGCAATTCTTAGACATCATGTCGTCTCATTGTTTCTCAGTGCAAAACCCTTAAAATGAAATAATACCACAAAACTGATACCACAAGGATGGTAATTCTTCTCCCCTCATATCAAATAGTTTGCCAGTGTTCACCTCTCCCCTGCTATCCTTTTTTAAGTTATTATTCGGTTTATTTGAATGGCATTCTAAGTGGTTAGAATTTCCTTTAAGTTCCAGGATACCCTTTTATTCTCTTGAAGAGGTATAATCATCAGTTCTGGAGCTATTCCTATGGTCTGGAAAGTTTACTCCTCATGCAGTTTCACTTGTTATGCTCCTCTGTCTGTCACTTCTGTTAATTGGTAACTAGAGAGAGCAGAACCTTTTGTCTATTTAGCAAATGTGAGTGAGGAGAGGTAGGATGCAGAGATCAGGAGAGAAAGGGACCTGTGTGGAGAGTCTTCTAGTTTGCCAGTTACCATGACAACATTTATTTACATAGTAGCAAGGAAAGACTACGAGGGGAGAAGACTCAATTTGCCAAGATGACCTAGCAGTGAGAATGAAATTATTCCTTCCTTTATACCAGATATCTTGCTAGTATATCTACATTAATAGACCAGAATGCCAAGTGTGGGTGCCTAACCTCACCCTCTGTGGTGGGTTGAATAAGAAATGTCCTCCATAGGCTCATGTATTCAAAGCCTTGGTTCTTGGTTGGTGGCAGTATTTAGGGAGGTTGTAGAACTATCAAGAGCTAGATCTTGCTGGAAAAAGTCCGTCACTGTGAGTGGGCTTTGACAGTTTATAACCGTGCCCAACTTCCAGTCCACCCTCTGCTCCCTGCTTCATGTGTGTGGTTGAGATTATGATCTCTCAGGTCCCTGCTCCAACCACCTGCTGTTGTATCTTCTCTACCATTGCGAGCTTTCCATCTAGAACTGCAAGATCAAAGAAAATTTCTTCTAAATGGCCTTGGTCATGGTATTTTATCACAGTAACAGAAAAGTAACTAATACACTCCTGTTGCTTTTGACACTCTTTACCTTGCTTATGGCATTAGTGCACAAGAAAACATTGCTCACCACTGTCACTTGAGTGTGAAATACACAAACATCCACTTTCTTCTAACTGGGAAACAGGAAACAAGAGCATCTTCTTGAAAAATTAATGCCTTAATATTATAAAAGAGTGATTTGAAGCTAACATCCCTTTTCTCTACATACATGTTGTCCTTCACTTTTCCAGGGGGAATGGACATTAGGGGGAAACATGGCAATGTAACCCAGTGTTAGGAAATCTGTTTCACTTTGTAAGGAACAGAGTGAAGCTGCTGGTAATGAAAGAAATAACCAGTTTTATGGTGGAAGTGATCTGTAAAAATTGATCTTGGTTATTAAAAATGTGACCTTATTTCAGAATAGGATCTTCATACTGTAATAATCAAGATAAAACCATACAGAGCCATGGTGAATCCCAGTACCAATGATTAAAATCAATATAGAATAGATGCAGAGAAGACAGCCATATGGTGATGGAGACAGATGCTGTGATAATTCAAGGAAGACCAGGATTGCCATCAGCCACCAGAAGCTAGCAGAGAGTCCTGGAACACAGCTGATACATTGACTTTCAATTTCAGCCTCTAAGTCTTTGGCAGGCTAAATTTATATTACCCTAAGCCATATTGGTTTAGGTTAATGGTATTTTAGTCTTACTCTTAAGCAATCATTATAGTTGCATTGATCTTGCATAATTTAGACAACTCATTTGGAATAGCTTGTGTAGAAGGGTTTTACATCCTATCCACAAAGCCAGATCCACTTGGTCTCCTTGTTCACCATAAAGCATCTATGGAAATAGAGTTAACTACCATTATCTCACTGTGGTCAGTTATCCTGTGAAAAACAGCAACATTCTAGATTCCCATGGTAGTAGAAGGTGATTCTACTATGGTAGATAATCATCCAAGTGGAGGGAAAAAGTACCACTAAAGGTAAAAGATTTCCCCTCTACAGTGTGCGTCTGTGATTACATAATTCAAGAAAAGGAAGTTCCTCACTACAAGGCTACCCTTTTGGAAAAAACAGTGCAAAATAAGTTGCTGAAATCAGAATATTATCTAGAATCAAGTCATTCTCCCTATAGAAAGAGTTTACCTTGCAATGTTTAACCCAAAGCATGTTTCCCGTTTTTATCCAATCTGAAGAAATACTTCTTTTACTATGTATTGTACTTGCTCATTTCTTGGAGCATTTCAGTGACTTGGAAATTGAACAAAACAGTCTTTGTCAAAATCCATATGGATCTTGGAGGAGAACCTACAAATGCAACTTTAATAAACCAGCATAGTCCTTGACTATAGTTTAAATATGTGTCCTTATATCAACAGGTAAATGTAGTTCTCATTCCTCATCAAGGAAACTTCTCTTTGTATCAGACAGAGACCATTACAGAAAACCACAACCAATCAAAATGCAGAGTTGTGGAACCCAGACCCTGCTGACATATCTATAACACAGCTTCTAAACCAAAGGCTTATGGATCACTTAGGAAGAAGAAGAAAGAGGAGGAGGAGGAGGAGGAGGAGGAGGAGGAGGAGGAGGAGGAGGAGAAGAAGGAGAAGGAGGAGAAGGAGGAGAAGGAGGAGAAGGAGGAGGAGAAGGAGGAGAAGGAGGAGAAGGAGGAAAAGGAGGAGGAGGAGAAGGAGGAAAAGGAGGAGGAGGAGGAGGAGGAGGAGGAGGAGGAGGAGGAGGAGGAGGAGAAGAAGAAGAAGAAGAAGAAGAAGAAGAAGAAGAAGAAGAAGAAGAAGAAGAAGAGATAAGAGTCAGAGGAACAAAGACTTTGCTGTGAGATTCTGACTCCTAAAAATGTCAAAAGCTACACACATGAAGTCTCAGACCTGAATAAAGATGATATTAATAGACATGTTACCATGGAATGCGGGAAACCCAGCAAGAATCAACCCTAGAAAAAGAACACTCAACTAAAGAATGCTGAGAGCCAGAGGAATAGTCTTCCTCAGGGAAGAGCACACCCACTGGTTATCCAATACCAAATGGTCAGCCCTGAAAATGTGTATACAAGTAACATTATGTGGACTGAGCAGGTTGTATTTAAATATTTTAAGTGTGTGCATGCGTGTGTATGTGTGGGTATGCGTGTGTGTGCAAAGACAATTAAAGGAAAAGGCTATTAGTGTGAAATAGGGCAAGGGGGTGATGGGAGGGTTTGGAGGAAGGAAAGGGAGGAGATAATGATGTAAATGTATTATAATATCAAGCTTTTTTTTTAAAAGTCCATGTGTCTGAAGACATAATTCAGTGGTTAGGAACATGTACAGCTCTTCCAGAAGATCTGAGTTTGGATGCCCACACCCATGTCATGCTGGTCGCAACCTCCAGTAATTCAAGCTTCAGGAATCCAACACCCTTTTCTAGACTCTACTGGGACTTACAAGAAATGCCACAACCACCATCCCCTGCCAGTGATAAATGAAATAAATCTTTAAAAAACTCATATAGCCCTGGTACTAGACACTGGTGGTGAGGATGGAGAGAATCGATACTGTAAAGAAAGGAGTTGCTGCCTTCCAGCAAATATATACTGCTAAGCAGCACTTTGCTTTAGTTGTTCTCTGGCTGAGGGGAAGACTAAGGGTGAATATGGAGTACCTCAAAGAACATCTGACCATCTTTTACACTGCCACGGTTGACATCATTTTCAGTGATTTTTCTGTTACCTGCTGAAGCAGAGTGAGCAATGAAATGATGTAGAAAAATACAGGAATAAATCTACCTGACCAAGAAGCTCACTGAAGGACAAGCTATACTCACCATGAACATTCCCTCCTCTGAAGGCTGCCGAGAGGAGTTATTGATTGAGAGAAGACAGAGGAAAACAATTGATTTCAGGAAAATTTTCAAAAGATTTCACGTTGCAGTGGTTCTTAGTATTGTGAACGTACTTTGTCTCAGTGGCTGGCAGCTCCCATTTTTCAAAAGCAGTATATGGTGAGTGCTTACCAGTTCCCTTATCACAGCCATCCATTTATCACACACAGGTTTGCTGATCTTTGGATAATCATGGAGTTCCTTTTACTTACTCTGGTTCCATATTACCATGGACCTGCTTGGCAAATAATCTGGTCCTGACCTGTTGTGAGCAGTTCTACCAGTGGAAGTTAAGAAATGAGGCTTCAACTAAAACCCATCATTTGAGTTAAAGCTGAACCAAGCAGAGACATCTCTCATGTCAAAAATCAATCCTGTGCAATGACTAGTGAACTCTAGTCAACCACACTTCTTTATTCACTCACTCATTAACATGTGTAGGTTGTAGATAAGTGATTCACAAACTTGTCTAGAAATTACAATTACTTATTAGATCATCAGACTATGAGGTGGTAATGCTTAGACTTACTGTCAAGAGATTTTGATTCGATTTTTCTGGCTTAAGTTGATGACTTCTGTGTTGCCAATAGGTAGTCAGGTTTAAGCAATGTTGTGGGTATTGGACACAATGGTTAAACAGGATAAACAGGAAGAGGGTGGTCTTTCATACAGCATGCTCAAAGTCTAATAAAAAAAAAGAAAGGGTCTTATTAGATGAGTAACTCAAATAAGCTCAGTGGAGAGGAAGGAAAGAGGGGGAAGGAAAGAGGGAGGGGAAGGAACTTATTTGAAGTGTGGTTTTGAAAGACATCCTTGCAGGAGGTAAGAATGGAATAGAAACCGGAATGAATTCGTATGGCTCCCTAAGGGAGGTGCAGAGAAGTTACTTTTTTTTTTTTTTTACAATAAAATGCAGAAACCACACCCATTTTAATCATATGAATTTATTATCTTTACAAAGTCCCAAGACTCACCATTTATTGCAGTAGTCATATTTCAGTGTATATTGAGCACCGGCCTTGAGTCACATACTGTGGTAGGCATTGGAGGATGAAGATGAATCAGCCATGACAAAATCTTAGTCCAGTAATCTTTTCCGACCACCTGTGATATAGGAAGGGATGTGTTTCTGTAGGGTAAGAACAGAAAGAAGCTTCGGACTCTGCAGGTCTCAGGGTTCCTTGGCCATGTTCAACAGAATGCCTTCTTGCCCTGCTTTCTCCCTGACACTCCTTTTCACCTTCACATTGACTTTTGCCTTTCATAATGTAATTTAGAGCTGACCTATGTTAGATCTTTGGGTAGACTTGATTCAGTGACTAAATGAGCATGGATTGTATTTATTTTTACCATGAATGCTGGTAGGTACCCTGACACAGATCTGAATTTAAGGTAGTTAGTGGGCTGAACTTAAGAAGAAAGAACACTGGATAGAATATAATCGTGATGGTAAATTATTAGTACTGTAATGAAACACATCCACATGTGTGGGCAAGTGGAGGAGGCAGTGGATTGCAGCTGATGTTAAACTTTGGTATTAACATCTGGGTTTTCTCTGGAGGCCAGCAATGCCTTTATTCAAGCTTGTTGCACAAGAAGGTACAATAGAGATGACGGGCATTGGATGAACGCTTATTCTTAAGGAAATGAATTAAGTCAATAATTTATTCTTCAAGAATGTCTTGGGAGACATTTAAAGGGTTTAAAAATTGACAAGTTTGCTCACTCTGATTTTCCCTCTAGATGGCCTTTTGTTTTGCTTTTCTTTGCCTTCACTGCAGAAGCAATTCTGGGTGATTTTTTTAAGGGTTCATTAACACTCCAAGGTAACATTCTGTGTTTGGCTTTTACAGAAACTATGAATAACACTTACAGAGAAATTCCTACTGATGAAAACAGGAGTTAGATAATAATAGTAATTTCACAACACTTCCTCCCCATGGAAGTTGAAAACTCTTGCAAAATACAAACAAGAATATTGAGAATTCCCAGTAGGAAGGTGGCAAAACTCACAGCTGCCATTTAGAAAGGGAGTTTTCCCTGAGAAACTCTGTGGAAAAGGAAAACAAGCTGATGTGATGTTTTCCAGCTGATCTAAAAACACCCCAGAGGGAAGACTCTTCTTGTAATTTGCCAGGTTTTCTACCAAATAACTGTTGCCCACGTTGTTATTTCTTATAATGCCAAGCCTTCAAAGACATCGCCATTAGTATTCAGCACTTGGCTAGATGATGAAGGTCTAAGCAGGATCTCAACTGCATGATCATAGAGCCCTTCTTACTTGGAGACATGCTCTGGTTAATGGTTGGTCCTTCTATCAATTGCTTGTCCCCTACCACACTGACTGTGAGATTGACAAGTGGGATAGTAGTGGTGGGGACCCTTCCTCATGCACAGAATGGCCCTAGAAACATCACATTCCCCCCTTGTACTTATGAAATTTTAAGCTACGAAGTTGAGATCCCAAAATGCAAATTCATTAAATCAAATTATCATATATTCCTATATAGTATTTAAAAATTGTTCTTAAAGGACAATAGTACCCTGAAAACAAAAAAAAACTATATAGCCATTGATGATTTTTTTTATTTTGAGAACTAAATCTTATGATGTCCTCACAGCTTCTTATTTATCTGTTTTAGAAAGCAAGTCTTTCATTGTGTCCTGATTATTACTCAAGTCAGAACCATAATTTTTTGTTTTCTCTAAAAAACAGCACATATCTTTCTCATACACTATATTGCCTAGTTCATTTTCAGCAGCTCATGTGAGGTCACTTAGGTGAGGTGTCTGTCACAGAAACAATTGTTTTTGTCCAGCTCATCACAAAAGCCTCAACTTTATACTTGATACATTACGAAGTGACAGTTACTTTTATTCTAAAGGAGATTAAAAGCAAAGGTAACAGCTATGCAGATAATGGAGGGTTTGCGGCTAGGTATTTTCTAAAAATGTTCCATCAAGGAGTAAAACAAGCAGATAATATGCTTGTCCTTATCTGTCAAATGCTAAAGCTAATAGCTCCTGTAAGAACAGGTTTCAGGCTTAATTCTAGTGATCAGCATGGGGGAGGAGGGGATACTATCAAGCTTTTGCCTCTTCAGTCTATTAGCTGAACTAAGAATTTACTTCAAACATGAGCAACTCTGCATAATGAAAGGCTCAATTTAAATAAGCCATCGACTTTTGTAGAAGAAGGAATAGTGTTCAGTCTATTACCTAATAAACATTTCTCAAGCACTTATTGTGCACTTAGGTGTATGACTTAGTTTTCCTGACTTTGACTATTACTTGGGTCCATTTTATTTAATAAGATTTTTTTTTTTTTTTTTTTTTTTGGTTTTTCGAGACAGGGTTTCTCTGTGTAGCTTTGCGCCTTTCCTGGAACTCACTTGGTAGTCCAGGCTGGCCTTGAACTCACAGAGATCCGCCTGGCTCTGCCTCCCGAGTGCTGGGATTAAAGGCGTGCGCCACCACCGCCCGGCCATTTTATTTAATAAGATTTTACATTGTCAGGGAGAAAAACAAAATCCACCCTACACAATTTTCATGGTGGACTTCCATGTCCTGTTGTCTCACCTTTTCTAGTTCTATTTTCAGGGATTTGTTTCAGATTTATCCTCTTCTAGAAAGAGCTTGTGTCTAACTCAATGTGGCAGGTACAGTCTACAGCAACTCTTCTCATACCGTTTTGTCCCACAGATGCCACAAAGAGCAACAAGTGAATCACCATTTTCCCCTTGGTGCCCAAACTAGCCACATGGCAGAGTGTAGACTGATGAACTATTCTTTGTGGCCATGAGGGTAATGCTCACATATTAACCATCGTAGAGCTGCTACAGAAGGAGCCTGATTTCTTGATAACATTGTGTAACAACTACCCCAGATCTGAACCATCTTTCTGATTTTTCTATATGATAAGGATAATTTCCTTAAACAGTCAGATTGGACTTCCTGGTATTCAGTGCACATTGAACTGATAAACTTTTCAATTACACCCCTTTCAGATCTTGTTGAATCCAAAGCTAGATTCTCTTTAAATCCAAGAGGTTAGCAAAGGCCCAAAGGGTATGTAATCTTCCTTCATCCTCACTGTCCCCTCACCCCCCTCACACTTTCCATCTGAACTTCCTTCTTTAAATTTCAATTCTATTAGCATAAACAGCTGCCTCAATGCAATGCATTTATTGAACTTCTTTCCTGCAATCCCTTATATATTTTAAAAGATGTCTATAATTATATATGATGGCATTTTCATGGAGCTTTATATAATCCTCAAAAAAAGTATGCTTGCCATCTGCATGGCTTGATTGTTGATGCTATCTCATTTTGGAAAGATAAATCTCTAATGCTTTATTTAGTTAAAGGTGTTAAATTTTAAATAGACAAATGTATGTTTACAAAGTGCATTGCATTTACAACTTATTAAACTCCCTATTATTTTCTCTTGAGTTGATAAACTAGGATCCATTGGCTATTTTTTCCAAATAATAATGATTCTTGAATAAATATTTCAAGGACCTTAGCTCTGGTTTCTAATTTCATCCTATTAAAAACTTGAGAAGTTAAACTTCTGAATTATAAATATAAATAAAAGTATTTGTCTTAGTTTCTATAGTAGACTATTAAGAGAATCAAACAAGACAGTGATATATTGGAATAGTACAGTATAGTCCGTAAGTACCAAATATAATGCTTTTAATTGGCACTAAAGTTGGAATATGAATGCCACCATTGTTGTCAATTAGGGCCATTTACTGACGATGAACATAGAATTGATGCTCTTCTGTACTTTCCATTTTGAAAAGCACATCAGTGGGGGGAACTGAAGGGTGAAAACCAAACACTCCCACCACTTTTTCCTTTACCCCATTTCCAGCTCCATTTTTGAGAGATGAAACACTAATTCACTTCTCTAATGCAGTGTGAGGCAGATGGATCAGGAGGAAGCCATCAATGTACTCCTTTCCAGGCTGTCATTAAGCTGCTCCATAAACCTCCTTTTTCTGAAGTCTCTAGCTTTGGGAAATTTTACCAGAGGAGAAGAAAATGTATGGAGTGTGTATTAGGTACTTCTCATGCTGTGATAATAAAACCCAAGGACAGTGACTTAGGGAAGGAAGGGTCCATCAGGGTGGGGAGACTTTGAGACAGGAGCATTAGGCAACAGATCACACGGCATACATGACCAGGAAGCAGTGAGAGTTCTATACTGGTGCTTTCTTCTTTGTATCCATCGCCGGAGCCCATGGCACAGTGCTGTCAACCTTTAGGGTGAATCTTCCTGTCTCAGGTGATCTAATCTACAAATGTATTCAGTCATGCTCAGAGGTTTGTCTCCTTGGTGACTCCAGCTCCTGCCAAGTAGACAATCAATATGAAACATCATCGTGAGGGGTGGTGTCTGACAAAAATGACTATTAGAAAGATTCAACTCTAAGGAAATAGTGAAGCAACAATAGCCATTCAAAAGCAGTGCAGTCGACAACAGCTACATCAGAAGCCAAAATAAAGACCTTTTTTGCTGAATTTCCAGTGTCTTCATGATTCATTCTGAAAATAAATGTGGGAGAGACAAAAATGCCTGGAGGTGGTGGCACACCTCCCCACTCCCTGTTTAGCTTAACAGGCTAGGCTTTTGTTGTTGTTATTTTTGTTGTTGTTTGTTTCTTATTTTGTTCTGTTTTGAGCAGTGTCTCTTTATGTAGAAAGATAGCTTATGGCCTCAGCATCCCGAGTACCTAGATTATAGACTTGAGCTGTCATGCCTGGCTTTGCTCATCAGACTATGATGGTTAATTTTCGGTACCAATTTGACTGGGTTAAGAGATACACAGATAGCTTGTAAAACATTGTTCCTGGTTGTGTCTGTGAGGGCGTTTCTAGCAGATATTAGCATTTAAATAGGCAGACCTAGTAAAGCAGATCTACTTTTACTGGGTGTGGGTGGGCATAATGCAACCCAGGGAAGGCACAGCCATCCAGAGGCTGCTCGTTTGGAATTGCTTTGTTAGCATCCCTTGTTTTCAGACTAGGAATTTATTACATATAACACCAACTTTCCTGTTCTCCAGCATGTAAATGAGAGATCCTGGGAGGGACCTCTCTGCTCCTGTCATTGTGTGGGCTATTTCCCATGATAAACTATTTTACAAATCTTTGCATAGATTTTAGTGATTTAGGTAATACCCTGACCCACTGCAATGTAGACTATAAATGGAATATTGAAAGAATAAAATCTTAGAGGCTGTACAAGCGTGAGGATTGCAGTTTGAAGCCCCGGCACCGATATCAGTGCTGGGTGGGTGTAGCTGCCTGGTTGTCATTCCAGCACTCAGAAGGCAGAGAGAGACAAGTCATCCCTGAACAAGCTGACTAGCCTTATGGGCCAGCTCTGGGTATAATTGAGAGACCCTTCATCAATTAATAAGATGGAGAGTGACTGAGGAAGACTTAGAGATGTGAACCTCTGTCTTTAATGTGTGTCATAGTGTTTATTGTCAATATGACATAACCTAGAGTCACCTGGGAAGAGGGAACCTTAATTGAATTGTCCCTAGTCAGATTTGCCTCTGACCACATCTGTGAGAGATAGTCTTGATTGATAACGGCTGCAGGAGAGCCTAGCCCACTGTGAGTGGTACAATCCCTAGGCAGGTGAAGCTGGGCTGCATAGGAATGATAAGTCAGCACAAGTTTGTGGGTAAGTAACCCACTGTTCCTCCATAGTTTCTGTTTCAGTTCCTGCTCTGACTTCCCTCAATGACAGAGTGTGAAGAATATGCTAAAATTAACCCTTTCTTCTCTAAGTTGCTTTTGGTCATGCTGATTATCATAGCAACAGGAAGCAAACTGGAACAATATGTGTGTTTATGCATGTGTGCCTACACACTTGCAAACATGAGTATATATATATGTAAACATGCATATAATGTGCATACCACACATACACAGATACATGAAAAAGAAAAAATATATGAACCTCTCACAAGTTAGCCCAAAATATACATAGACTTAGGTGCATCTTTTAGAATAGATGTATTTTACCTCAAACCTCTTAAGTCTGAAGAATAGTTTTCTCTTTGACTGTGTATCCCAAGTCCTCATGACTTCTATCTGCAAAATCTGATTTTGTGAAATAAGGTCCTTCTGGCCTGAAATGACCCTTTTCTATGATGGGTTGTATCTAGATAAAGAAATTCTCTTTGGGATTGGCCATGATTATCTTTGTGTTAAATATATTCGGACTCTTCCTGAGAATATGGTATGTTGTGATCTCTAGCTGTGTGTTACAGGAGAATATACTTATTTAGATAATCTCCACAAATGTTAATAATCAATTCTATCTTCCCCTAACCTTGGGTTACATTTGTAAAACACAGCTGATCTCTTAAAACATGAATAAAGATTTCTTAGTTCCAAATTAATACATGTCAATTGAATAAGCCAGTTTTTGTGAAAATTGCCTGCATTCATTTTAAACTCTAAAACATTACAATTTAAATGTGCTTTGGAAACTATGAGAAGGTCTGTATGATAAATATATTTTGAAAGGTGTAGATTTTTAACATATCACAATATTTTACCAAGTTCTTATCCCGAACTCCGTAGAACACAACTGCTCTCTCTAATGGTTTTGGACTCTTTAAAGGTTGCCTTTTCCACACAGACTTTATATCAGAACATGCATACGTCTTTTCTTTTTTTTTTTTTTTTAAAAAAAAGTATCTAAAATTCATTACCCATGAGATGATTTTGATACATCTTCTAAATATTTATTTTTCATTTCCACATCAAGGTGTCTTAGCATTTGATAATAATTGAATCGATTGCTCTTGGTGGATTTACAATCATACCTTGACCAGTGAGACTGGACAGCACTAGCCTCACTTCTGTTATTATTACTGCAGGCAAAAGAGTGTATTTTTATGTAACTGCTTTCCTATAAGTCACTATAGGTTCTACATTGTTTTCAGTTCTTACTTCTCCCAGGCTATGGCTATGAATGAAAAATAATCTACAAGAAGGACTAAATCATGATTTTACAGGAAGGGAGCATTGAATGAGACTCTTCCCAGATAGACTAACATTTTGGTTGTGGGTTTATAATTCCTCAAGCATAACTTTGTTGTTGTTTTTTTTTTTTTTTTTTTTTTTTTTTTTTTTTTTTTTTTTTTTTTTTTTTTTTTTTTTTTTTTTTTTTTTTTTTTTTTTTTGGTTTTTCGAGACAGGGTTTCTCTGTGTAGCTTTGTGCCTTTCCTGGAACTCACTTGGTAGTCCAGGCTGGCCTCGAACTCACAGAGATCCGCCTGGCTCTGCCTCCCGAGTGCTGGGATTAAAGGCGTGCGCCACCACCGCCCGGCTAACTTTGTTGTTTTTACTTTCTTGGTTTCTGTTTTATTTTCTTAGTGTTTGAGACCAAGTCTTACTCTGTAGCTCATCCTGGCCTGGAACTTATAGACTCCCTCCCCCCTCAGCCTTGCAAGTGCTGATGTTACAAGCATGAGCTACTATGCCCAGTCTGTATTTACTTTCTTAGAGGTAAAACTCAATAACCATTTTTTCATAAACATCTACACAAAATTAAATAACATAACATTTTATTTTCATACAACTATTTCTTATTAAACTAAGTCTAAATGTTTTTCTCCCTAGTAAGATTCTGGAATATGAATATGATTAAGATCTGCCACCTGTTTTGGGGCTCTTTGTTTCTCTGTAAGAACAAATACCTAATGGTTGACTATAAAAGACAATGGTAATTGTTATAAAATGGGATTAAGTGGGAGACATTAGGAATCACTGTAAATTCAAATGTGTTTGTATTAGCTACTTTTCTTGTTGCTTTGGTAAAGACTTAAGAAAAGCAATTTTGGGAAAGACTTATCTGTGCCCACGGTTGGAGGGTAAATCCAATCACGACAGGAAGAACATGGCAGCAGTAGAGTGACATGGTTATTCATATTGAAGGTAACCAGGAAGCAAAAGGAAGGATGCTAGTGCTCCACTTGCTTCCTCTTGTCTTATTTCTCTGTCTCTCTGGAAGCCTGGCATGTGGAATGGTGTTGTCTACAGTCACAGAGGGTCTTCCTATATCACTCAAACTTCATTGGAAATGCTCTTATGGACATGCCCAGAAATTTGTCTCTGAGATTATTTTATGCCACCAAGTCCATCCTCTGTCAATACCCAAACACATCACTTTCAAGTCACTCAATTCCATCACTGGTTCTTAAAGTCTCATGTCCATTTCACAATGCAAAGTATACGTAGTGCATCTCTAATAGTCCCCACAGTTTTAACTCCTCAAATGTGCAATATCACAGTCTTTTTTCAAACTTCATGCAATTTCCTTACTGTGAGTTCCTCTAAAATAAAAATATAAGTCACATACTTCTAAAATACAATGGCATCAAGTAAACATTCCCATTCTAATATGGGAATAGCAAGGAAAGACCAGCCAATGCAAGACAGAGACTCAGCAGGATAAACACAAAATCGATGATTGGTCCCATGATTAGCACCTGGAGCTCTGGGTGGGATCGTCTGGGATTCAACTTTCTTGGTTAGGCCAACCCTTCCAAACATCTGAAGTAAGCTAGCCTCTGTCTTCAGCCAGTTTAAGTTCATGTTTTCAGCATCCTTGATGGAAATCCTGTGGTCTTGGCATTGACAACATCCTGGGCTTTCCATTGCAACTTCTGTCAGTTTTACCTTTCCAACCTCATGCATGTCTCAGGGCTGCTTTGGAGACATTCTGACTCTGCCATATACTGACTGGCCTCAGTAGCTTTCTGAAACCATGGAGTAAGCTTTCATAGTTCCTCACTTTTTCTCTTTTAACGCCTATAAACCCAATACCACAATGATGATATTGCCTACTTCTGCAGACACTTTAATATATAAGTGGACTTCCTTAGCCACAGTGGTAGCAGTCTTTCTCTGCCTTCAAGACACTTCCTGGGCAGGGAGGGGGAACAGGAGTTGGTATGTAAAATGAAAAAAAATTAAATAAAAAGAAAAAAAAGATACTTCCCCCAAAAGTCATTTTGTAACAATAATCATAATCATAATCATCCTAATAAACCTTGTGGTGGCCTTCTTGATTTTGTCTTCTTTTGCATGTATTTTCATTTTCATCAGTTGGAGCCTTTGATAGGTGGGGGCCTTACCCACACTCCCAATGTAGAACTAGAGGTTTCTCTTTAATGGTGCTAAAATTATTAGCAACCACAGATGTTTTTTCTGCATTCTTCTTGGCTCCAACCTTAAACTTGCTCACACCCTTCCTCTATGGACTTCACATTTTTAATATATTTTCTTTTCTTTCTCTGTCAGTTTGAGTAAGAGCACTAAGTGGTCACCATGTCACAGCTGGAATTCTCTCTTGAGATTTCCTTTACCAAAGACATAGACCAAAGTCTATTACTTTTAAAATTAGATTCACGCCGGGCGGTGGTGGCGCACGCCTTTAATCCCAGCACTCGGGAGGCAGAGCCAGGCGGATCTCTGTGAGTTCGAGGCCAGCCTGGGCTACCAAGTGAGTTCCAGGACAGGCGCAAAGCTACACAGAGAAACCCTGTCTCGAAAAACCAAAAAAAAAAAAAAAATAAAAATAAAATTAGATTCACTTATGCTCTTAGGACATGGGCAGAATACAGACAGATTATGGTCCAGAATTAAGCACAAATGTCCTCTAGTCCAATTTCCTGTAGCATTCTTGTTCCCTGATGAAATCTCATGAGCCAGGCCTTTACTAGTCGCAATTCTCTCAGAACTGTGGTCTCCCAAACTTCCATCAGGACAGAGTATTAAACTCTGCTTACCAGGCTCCTATAGCTTATTGCTTTTATTCTCTCTCTCTCTCTCTCTCTCTCTCTCTCTCTCTCTCTCTCTCTCTCTCTCTCTCTCTCTCTCTCTGTCTCTGTCTCTCTCTCTCTGTTTGTGTGTTGCCATTTTCTCCAAATTTAAACATACTATCCCACAGGGAGGCTTGTTAATACTGAATGCTCCAAATCAAAGCATTACATTTTGGTAGGAGTACCCATAAGACTCATGAACTGAATGAAACTTAAAAGATGCTAAGACGTACAAGATTTACAAGTCTCCATTAACAATATCAATTTCAATATATATAATTTGTATACAATATAAAACAATCAAATCCAATGTAAAGTATTTAAAACTAGTAACTGTCTTTTTCTTCTTTTCTTTTTATTAAAATAGAAAAGGGGAAATATGGTGGTATTTTATTTGTACTGAAATGTGATTTTAATTGTATGTTAATAAATAAAGTTGTCCGGGGGTCAGAGCTATTAAAGCCATAGCAAGAGCGTGGCGGTGGTGGCTCATGCCTTTAATCCCAGCACTTGGTAGACAGAGCTGGGTAGATCTCTGTGTGTTCAAGGATACAGCCAGCATTGGAGACACACGCCTTTAATCTCAATACCAACCATAGAAGACCTGGAAGTCTCTACAGACAGGCAGCGACGAGGCAGTCATGTGTTTGGGTTTACAACCAATGAGAAGGCAGAACAGCTAGACTATATAAAGACATACACACAGGAAGTAGGTCCCTTTCGGAGAGCTCTCTTGGCTGAAGCAGGAAGGGTAAGGCTCTTAGCTCTGACCTCTTGGCTTTCTTCTCTGAAATGGCTCTGTGTTTTTTATTTAATAAGATGGTTGGTTACATCTACAGTTTTGACTGCAGGGAAGAGGCAAAGAGACTGACTTACCTGTCAAGCTGCCTGCAAGTTGTGCAGAGAGATCCAAGGAAGCAGCTTTCATGAGTTATCACCCATACTGGCTGGGCTTTTTGGTAATGCTCTGCTTCTGAGTCAGTTGTGTGATAAGTAACTTGTCACCCATACTCTTGTTAAGTAATTCTAATAAGCTCATGGATTCAGCACAATATACTTGGGTGGAATCATCTCTTTGGTCTGTTGTCAGTGCCTAGTCTGGAATAAATAGACAATTGTTTACATCTTCCCTGGAAAAGCTTCACACAAGACAACCCCAAGCTCTTTCACATTTATTCTTCAAAGTAGCTCCAAAGACTTAGGAATCACATGATCAGAACCATCATGGAAGTGGGCCCACTCTTGCTATCAATTTTCTGAATTAGTTACATTCTTCATTGTTAGGACAAAATACTTAACAAAAGCAACATATGAAAAGTTTTATTTGGCTCAGAGTTTTGGGGTAGAATCCATCATGGTGGGGAAGGAATAGAAGAAAAAGAAGGAGTAGAAGAAGAAGAGTGAAATGGTTGATCATATATGGTATTTCAGCTGATTTATTTTTTTTCAGCTGATTTATTTTTATTCAGTCTAGGGCAACCCATGGGATGGCATCACCCACACTCAGGGTGTTAAACCTTGTGGTAAATGCCTCACAGATATGTCCAGATGTTTGCCTACTTGATGACTTCACATTCTTTCTAGTTGATAGTGAAGATCTGTCGCCACAGCCATACACATGTAGGTTTGGCTCTGAGGCATGAATTCTCATGAAATTTGAAAAGGAATCCTATCGTGATGAAAGCGATACACAGTAACACTATACAACATTTTTGAAGCATAGCCAGGCCTGGCCTCTAAGCTCAGTAATTTGAGAAGTTATAGAGAATTTTAATCGGTATGTGAAGGAATATCCTTAAGTCAATAAGGAAAAAAACGGCAGGGCTTGTTGACCTTGGCAGGTGAGTGCCTGTCATGGGGAAGCCAGACAGTCTTGTAAAGTCAATAAGCAACACCATGGTTTCTCAGGATTTGTGGAAGTGGAGAGTTTGAAGAGGCACACATGAATCTTTAGAGGAGAGGTAGTTAGACAGGTTTGAAGACAGTAGGTAAGTGACATTAGAAACCTGAGCAAATTTAACATTTTGGTTGTGACCTAGCCTTTAACGGCTGAGCCATCTCTCCAGCCCCAGATTTAACATTTTTTTTTATAGATTATTTTTCTATGTTCACATTTAGCAGATTTTGCAGGTCAAATAATACTGTCTTCCGTTTAATCTTTAGAGAGTCAGCGGCCCTGCCCAGGGCTGTCTACTTGTTTCACATCATTTACATCACGTGAACACTTTCATTGTGAACTGTGATGAACATCATCTGAAAGGATAATAGATTGCCCCAAACCAAGTTCCCAAGTTACTTGACAACCATGATGAAGAGCATGAGAAAGAAGCAGACTGACTGGTTGCTATGGGCCTCTAGATTTCTAGCTAGCAAGCCCAAGCAATCCTCTTACTGAGCCTCCACACAGTCCTGGGGTTACAAACGTGTGCTGTCCCCATTCCACTGTTTTATATAAGACCTGTGACACCAAACCCAGTTCACTGTGTTCCACAGCAAGCACTCTTACATCCTGTGCATCTTCTCAATCCCTAGGGTAACCTAGAGCCTGTCAAACTGGCAACCAATCTAAACCAATCGTCACAGAGACGAGCTTATTTTAGGGTTTCAGGAAAGTTACTTTTCCTTTGAAACATCAATATCCAAACCCTAATCTTATGAATTTGAGAAAAAGTTTCAGGAGAAAGGTGATAAGAAAATACACCAGTGCATTCATTTGTTCAGCAAATGCTCATTTTTAAAGGTTCATTAGCACGTAGTTCAAAGGAGTTCACAGATTTCTTGACTCAGAGATAACCAGAAGAAGGAAGCTGGGCTAATGGGAGATGTGATTGGAGAAGGAAAGCCTTGTTGCTGAAACGAGAATGTGACTGAAGGATTGTTGCTGTTATTAGTAGTGATAGATCCAGGGCAGCGACATCTAGACATTTTTCTGCTATCGTACAGAGAGTGGTAAGGGTTGACTATGATACCTGTACCATCATTGAAAGTGAGTGCTTGAGGCCAGAAATGATTTGCAAAGAGTGGTGGGAGTGGGATATCGGCACACTAGCAAATGTAAAAGCCAAGAAGACTGAGTTGGCGCGTGTTGCTTATGAACAATGTGAGAGTAGACAGCTGAACTAAGAGGAAGAATCAGGCACTGAGATGCAAAAGTGCTACAAAGATAATGTTCTTAGAGAGAAAAAAAGTGAAATTTAGATCAACAGCTGTGGAGCCTGCATGGGACTGGACTAGGTCGTCTGCATAGGGAGACAGTTGTGTAGCTTGATATGCTTAAGGGCCCCCCTTGGCAGTAGGATCAAAATCCATCCCTGGTGCATGACCTGGCTTTTTGGAGCCAATTACCTATGATGGGACACCTCGCACAGCCTTGACCTGCCTCTACTGGATGTGCCTACCCATGGAAGGCCTTACCTTCTTGTGGGGAGGAGTGGATGGTGAGTTCGGAGGGGGAGGCTGGAGGGAACAGGAGAAGGGAAGAGGGGGATCTTTGGTATGTAAAATGTATAAAAAATTTTTCTTAATTAAAAAATTAAAATGTTCATTATGAAAAAAAAATGGCTAAATCAGGAACTAAAATCTTCGAAAAGGTGGCAGATCACCAGCGCTGGTTTGGTGAATGATGAGCTGATGTACCTGAGAGTAATGAGCCACAGTGGCATTGCACTTGGCTTTAGTATTCATTTTTTTAAAATGAAACTTTATCTTCTTAAATCTGATTTCTCTTGAGCCTGCTTTAATTTTATTGAAGGCTAATTTAGATTTGGACACATTTAGTGGAGTGCAAATACACTCTAGAACTGACACGATTTACTAAGCACACACAAGTCTCAAGCCCTGGGACCACACGGTTCTGTGACTATCGCTTCCATTTCTAACTTAACCCTCATGCTCATATTTAAATAGTCTCCAGCCAGTTGGCAAGGGGATCTGGAGATGTTTTACCGGTTGCTATTCCTGAAGACCTATTCCACAAAGGCAAACGGAAAGGGGAGTGCAGGATAAGTGCACTTTTAGCAATCTTATCTATAGCTTCTTCTGGTGTGGGGTATGAAATGCACTACTAATTTGATGTCTCTGAGGTGGCTTGGACGGTCTACCTTTGATGCCTCTTTCAAATCCATTCCCATATTTTTTGTGTTACTGCTTTTGACTGCCATGCCTTGCTTACAACTGGAGATCTCTGAATTAATGGCCTCATCTCATAAGCCTAATTGTCATTATCATGAGCAGCACCCAGTGAGCCCTCAGTCTGGAGCACATCAACAGGACTGAGAAAGAATCTGTGAGTTTCTTCTCCATCTTCTATATTCAAATACCCGTTTCCTTCTGCAGAGATCTCATTCTCCCCTCCGCAAGTTAGAGTTTTCGTTTTTTCATTCTCACTTAATATGGTGCTATCTAGGCCTTTCACTCATAGCTACGTGCATTCAGTGGATTCCCAGCATATTTTCCTGCACAAAAGTTATTCCAGTTTCAAATTCATGTAGTCATTTCATATAGAAACAGGTATTCTTATGAATCAGAAACAAAGAGATGCCAGAGATAGGATACATTAAAAGAGTTTAAACTCAAAGCTTATTTTCAGAAGATTGACAATAATAGAATGCTAAGTTCCCCATGGGTGTTCAAATACCCGGAGTAGACTCAAACACTGTGCAGACATTTATTATAAAGAACACCGACCATCAAATTAAGTCCCTGAATAATAACAGCTGCATACTGTAATGCCTGTAGTGACATGATAAACTTATGGTCACTCAATCTGCTTCTTGACACCAGCATGAAAATGCCTTTATATTGTCCAGTAGAAAACTGAATAATTTATCTTAGTCATTAACAGGGGAGGCCAATATTTATGCCCTCAGAATAGCATTAAATATGAACTAACAGTGAAAATCATTAATGCCACTGTAGCAAAAAGAAAAAAAGTCAGTTTAAGATAAGAGAGTAGAAAGCCCATAGCTAAATTAAAGTTAACATAGTGGGATACATATGGTACAACGTACAATGTACAGAAGTTCAAGAGAGTTGTGGAAGCACCACTTGGAGAAATCCCAGGAAAGTAGTCCTTAAAGTAAGACTCACAGCCAAAGGACACCCTTCCTTCTGACACTATGTGTCCCTGAAGCATCATCCAGTAGATAGTTTACTAGAAAAAATTATTTTTAACTATTTATATTACTATTAAGACAAGATCTCATGGTATAGCCCAAGCAGGACTTGAACTTGCACCATAACCCAACCTGTCCTCAGTACACAATCCTTGTATCTGTTTTTCTCATATAAGGACTATAGATCTAGGATTATAGGCATGCACCATCATTTGTGACTCGTGATTATTATGAATTCTTCACGACCAATTAAAATGCATTTATATTTAATTGTAGGGAGTATATATAAAACCTAAATAGCATCAAGCATATTGGTCATGTATTTTAAAATGTAAAGAAGATGTATTGTCCTAGATTCTTTTAAATTAAGACACAATTATCTCTTAAATCAATAAGCCACTTTTAAGAATTTCAAGATGCTGAGGCCGCCCACTGTACTTGTCATCTGTGGAATAAAATGCAATTCTTACTACTTTATCATCTGCCAGTGGTTTGTTTAACCACCAAGAGATGGACTCAAAAAATAACATGTGGCTGGGGATGTAGCTCAGTGGTACAATACTCGTTTAATGTGTCTGAGGTCCTGGGTTTAGATGAAATGTGAACAAATTGTATTCTGCTTAGGACAATTGAATGTTTTGGCTGTAGCTTCTACTATAATTTTGAGGAACTGGACCAAAAGGAGTCTACTGTAGGTTTATACATCAGGTAACTCACAGCTTGATATAGAAGACATATTTCCATCTCTTGTACTTATTACTAGGGAGCTATTGACAAGAAAAAAGGATAAAGCGAAGTCCTGCATGCACCCAAATACTCTATAGCAGTCATCTGCAAGACCTAAGATGTCACCATTCTAGAGTTCTTTGAGTGTTGTTTCCATACTGCTCAGTGGTACCATGATATGAAATAGCACAAGGATCGAACTTAGAGGCTCACGTAAACTATGGCACTTAGAAGTCTCATATTATTTTCCTTATCATACTTGCCACCATGCCTGTATAGACTGTAATCAATAATGAAAATGCAAAGGATGAAACCATAATAACAGACATGAATTTGACACTATAGTATAAAAGGGACAACACCTTTGAAAGGCTGGGGGAATTGTAAAAGGCTTTCTGCATTAGCAAAGTTTATTCACTCATTTAGGAATTTGTCGAACATATAATGTGTCTGTAAATAGCAAATATACAGTTGTAATACCAGCAAGGTATTTAGGTGTCTGGTCCTCTAACAACGTTGTATTTTTCTGGCTTCTTTGACCTCTTTTTTTTTTCTTTCTTGGATCTTGAGTGTCTACACTGGCCCAACAGTTAGGATCTGGATTCTGGCATATGTGGAAGATCTGTCCAATTCCCATCCCTTCCAGCACAGCTCCCATCACCTGCTCTGACAGCTCAGGCCATTCCATTCTGAAACATTTTAAGTGCTATTCCTGCTCTGGCCAGCTGGGTTTCTCTACCCTCTATTGCTCTTTAGGGTCAAAGCGGATTTGACTGACCCCTTCCTAGAACTCTCAGATTATAACCCAAGTTTGATCTAAGATGGCTAAGACCAAAAGAGACAAGGCTGAGGGGTCTGGGCTTTTAATTTTAAAGGGACCAACCCCTTGAGATTTTATTTTTAGTGTTCCCGGTGGCATTTTATTATGCAGCCAAAGTTGAAATCCATTGCTTAGACAAAGAACATCTAGACTTCAGAATAAGTATAAAAGCTTAAAAGATAGAACAGAATTAAGATATGTTGATATTTGTATATGAGAGAGAAAAAGGAGAGAGGTAATACACTAATTAAAAGGTATATGGTAGACATGACCTCATAGAGAGAGTTTTCAAAGGTTTTCCTAGAGCCTAGCAATTGTGTCATTGTTATTGTTGCCGTTACTATTATTAAAGCTCTTTCATGTGGAAACTATGCAGGACTGACAGGCCTACTTTTGACAATAAAGAGCCTGGTTTTCCATATTTCCATATTCAGTATTATAAAGCAGGTCAACCTATCTCACTGATAGCTGTGTCGTTCTTTTTGTAGCCCCTCTCTAATTCCCCACTGCAAGCCTGAGCATCTTCCTGGCCTTCAACTCTCTTACAACCAGAACTTGGAAATCACCTCTATTTACTACCTTCTGGTGTGATGTGGAATTAAATCATGGTGAAAAATAGTCCTGGATTCCAGGGCTCAAGGAGAAGACTTGGTTGCTTCTAGACTTCTGACTTATTGCAACCATTAAGTTATCCAGTCTCTAAACATTTGCCTATCCCTTAGAATTTGCCCTCTGTCTTGACCCCAGTTCTATACCAAGGCTTTCCAAGGTCATAGGAACAAACCCAAGGAACTCACTGGCAATCAAACAGCTGGGAAGGGAGACTGTACACCCAAGGAAACCTCAGCATGTTTTGGTAAAGGAGTGTTACAAAGATCTTGTTGAGTGATGTGGCAGATGTGTGCAGAGGTGCACCCTCAGTAGATGCTGTCAGAGAGTGAGCACAGCTTTATGACCTTATCAACCAAGAGGACAGAGTACTACAGACACAGCAGTCACTTTCTTTGTCTAACAGGGAGTGCATTGAAGTTTTGTGGGTAGTAGTATAACCCTCCTCACTTAGACAGAATTATGAAGTAGACTTGTTTTCCGCACTTGGTCATAGTGTCAGAATTACCTTTCTGATGTTGGAATTCTATGAGGTTTATATCCTGCAGGAGAGTAAGATGGCTTGACTATGGTTGCCAGGACATCTACTAGATGCAAAGGCCATCATCTCTTTCTATGTAGTCTGCCTACAGTCCCAACACACTGAGTCAAATCCTAAACTCATTACTAGGCAAACTCCCTTATTGAGAGTGGGTAGTGGTGGCTCTCTAGGGACCGCCTAGCAAGTTCAGGGACCAGATAAGATTCTGAAACTTTGAAAGCTGAGCCTTGGTGCTCCCTTGGCAGGCTTTCTTTAAATAACTGATCAGGACCCACCACCCTCACCTCCTATGAGTCTCCTTCCGACAGCCACTGTACAAGGCAGTGATCCTGCTGGACCAGCCTGTGTTGCTGGCTTTGCAAACAGCTGCTGCAGTCCAAACTCCTGTCCTTTTCAGTACGACCTTCTTCTGCTAGCTCCAAGCTGTCTCGCTTCCTGCATTGCTCACAGCTGAGCAAGTCTACAAAGGGAGAAAAACACTGATGTCAGGTCCAAATTTACTGTCTTGAGACTCATTCCTAGCTTTGTTCTGTTTCTGCGTGTCAGACCTTCAACTTCCTTCTTGATTACATGTTTGCTAGATGAAGGAATCCTTTCTGACAGCCAGAACTCATTAACACATAGCTTTTTCTTTGTTTAGAAACTTGGAATATATATATATATATGTATATATATACAGATATATATGTATATATACACATGTATATATATGTACATGCATGCACACACTCACACATACTGTGGAGTGTGTTTTTTTTAAATCCAACAAGGCTATGGAACAGTGTGGGGAAAAAAGAGGACAATTAAGAAAATACAGTTCATGGTAGATAAACTTTCAGTGAAGAAGGAGACATGAAGGAGAATCAGAGCCTTTACAGGGGCCTAATGATTCTAATCCAATTTCCAGTTCAAGGGAAAAATCCTCTCCATCTCTCTGACATAATTACATACTTATCCAGGAATGAGAATGGTCACATCTGAAGGCATATTAAACCAAGAAACAATAAAATGGATGTGTGAAATAGGAAAAAATTGAGGCAATATTTTAAAAAATCATGGCAAAGAAAAAAAGGTGTTTCTTTTTTTCTTTTTTTTTTTCCATCACTGCAGAGAGGGACCCTGCAAAGGGGCTGCAAAACGACTTGCTCAAGGTTGCCTAGGACCTCAGGGCATGATGGGAGAGTAGATTATCTTAATGCTCTATCCACTAGTCCATGTCTCAGTAACAGTCTACCTGCAGGCTAAACTCGTCATGTAGCCTAGTTAACACAGCGTACTGCAGAAACTTGAGGTTGGCAAAACCACCATTTCCAGAGAAAGATTTATAACCTGACTTAATGAACTGAGGAGTTGCTTTTCTAAGTACATAAATATCCTCAGCTTGGAGAACCAGCATTAAAGCTTGATGGTCACCTTGCAAATGGTGGCTAGGAATGCTTGGTTAGGGGCAAATATAGCTAAGAAGGAAATAGGATATTTATTAACTGTCATGTCAAAAGATCTCTCTAAAATACAGATTCACCTTTGGACTACAGAGTCATAGGGAAAGCCTTAGGGATTATCCAAGGGAATGGTTGTAGGGACTCCTTATTGTAATAGTTTGAGATTGCATACCCAAATAATGTCAAATAAAGACCATTGTGTCTTTACACAGACAATGCCATTTTTTTTATTCTTTAAGAGACTATCTAAGATGTAGTAAAATGGAGGCTATCACTTGCTTCTTAAAATATCCTTGCCATAATATGATAAAACAAAGCAATATTTACTGGTCATTCATTGCATTCAGGGCCAGAAGGATCATTTATAAATACAGACTCACAAAGACTCTATTTATATCTATTTGTCTATCTATCTATCTATCTATCTATCTATCTATCTATCTATCTATCTATCTACCTATCATCCATCTAACATCTATATTTATAATTATATACCTATGTCTATTGTATTTATATAATTTATATCTGTATAATCTATATATCGATGTAGCCCACAATATTACTGTTATACTATTCCTTATTATTATTATTATTATCATTTATTTATTTATTTTTTTTTGGTTTTTTCGAGACAGGGTTTCTCTGTGTAGCTTTGCGCCTTTCCTGGAACTCACTTGGTAGTCCAGCCTGGCCTCGAACTCACAGAGATCCGCCTGGCTCTGCCTCCCGAGTGCTGGGATTAAAGGCGTGCGTCACCACCGCCCGGCTTCCTTATTATTATTTTATTGAAGGTTTATAAAAGGCCCAAGGCTAATTCTTTTATAATATCAAAGCCTAGATTCATAAATGGCAAGACAATCCTCACGCCAAGATTCTGCAAGGTTGATATGACATAGAGTTGAATCATTTCTTTTCTACTTTATCAGACCTCAATGCCATATTTGGTCTAATGCATGTCTTTGTTAAACTTCCTAGCAAATTGCCTTCTGTCTGTCTTAAAATGATAATGACATTCTTTATGAGGCAATTAGATTAATGGGAATCATGAGCTGTTGGTAAACGATTTGGGGCTAGAAAGAAATAATGAAGGGTAGGAATGACTTGTTTTCTGAGTAAACATAGCTTAGGGGGATGTTTTCTTGGGAAAACACTCTCAATTGCCCTGGTATACCATTTGAATGCTTCTTCATGTATATTATTATATACTCCCTTGAGTATTTTCAATATGTTCTCCCAGCCCAACCATACCCATTTTCCTTTTACTACTTCCAAATTCTTTTCCAGGACAACTATGGGGGAAGGGAGGATAAACTCACAGGTACTCCCATACTATCTCTGGCGAAGGTGTGATCCCGAGTTCCAGTGAATAGCTTGGGCTCATGTATGATGGGTGCATCCTTGGAATACGCCCAGGATTAAGCAGCATTTAGAAGTGTCAGGATCTTTGCTTTGTTTGCAAACACAGACTTCATTATGGCCTGCACCTCCCAGTTGGCTCTTCCCCCTGCTGTCAAACCCCTTCTGAAACCTGCTCTTCCTGCCTGCTGGAGGGCCATCTTCTCATATCTCAATGCCTGCCATCCCACAGGGCCATTCTTCTCACTAGCTGGTTTTGACTGTGGCAGAAATGTTGTTGACATAGCAGATGGTCTCGCTATTTCTGCAAACCAGTAATATCTTTGCCATTTCCACCCACATGCTCTTGGCTACTGTTTCTCCTTCAAGTGGTTTGGGTCATTTTCAGGAAAACTCTACACTCTGATGATTTTCTTAAATATCAGATCAAAAATGACATAATGTACAAGTACCCTTATAGAATATAGGCAGGGACAGACATTAGAGTACTTTCACAGATAAATGAGGAGTTGAAATAAATTGATTTACTTGCCATGATAGCTCCTGCAATGAATTTATGATGAGCAAGCTTGAGTAGCATCTAAGTATTTGAAGCACGGAATGCTTTGGCAATAAGGGGTGGCTAATAGAGTATGCTGGAAGAAGCAAGGATCTTGGAGCCCTTTTAGAAGAGTATGCTATGGAGCAATGTTTGTCAGTATTGAACCCAACATCACTTGAAAGAAAAGGATGTCAAAGTTTCCTAGGGAATGTCTTTTAGCAATGATTCTAGAGCCAAAGCCAAGCCCAGCTGCTATAACAACTAACTGGATGATCTGAGACCCACCCAATCCAGCCATTCTTTAAAGAATTCACACAGGCGGATTTGTCTCTTTCTTGCTTGCCCCATGCAGGCAGCCATGTGAACAGTCTCTTGAAGTTACTGAATAATGCTATAAAACCTCTCCTTTGCCCGAGCTTTCTATGTATGACTTTGGAAAATGTTCATTCTCTTGAAAAGGATCACAGAGATGAAAAGCAGGCACAGATAACAGCAACCTAAAAGTCCCAGTCAACTCCTTGAGGATGTGCCCTCCTCCAGGATTGGAATGCTCCCCAGTTGACCATGTCCTTTGAGTTGGCCAACAAAGGGCAGGTGATGGCACTTCTGGCAGGATGCCACAGCTAAACTAGTTTGCTAACCTTCGTGTCCTTCCTTCTCATAGAACTGGTAATGATCACAACACTGAAATGCTTAGTTGATACTCTGAATTTCAAAGGCAAATGCTAAGGTTAAGAGCACAGTAGAGGCATCTGGAGAGAGGAATGTACAAAAGGATGGAAGGAATGCTTTAGGGGTAAACATATGGACACGAGGAATACAAGCTGGTTGAGAAAAGCTAATTTGAATGTCAGGTGCATGGCCAGATCAGAAGGAGACTCACATGCAGGAGTGTCAGCTCAGAGGAGGAGCATTGTCTGTGTGGTCTTGTTTCCGATCCCAGCCTGCTCTGCTGATAACATTAGTGCTTCAGAGTAGCACAGTGTTTGAGTTGAAAGGTTTGTTCCATCATGGAAAATGGATTACTCACAAAGAGACTTCTGCCAACCTACCATCAACCTGGCTTACTGTCTCCCAGCACAGACGAATAAGTATAATTAAGCGAACTGAGATAATGTAAAAAATATTTAACCACAAGATGGGATTGCCACCAGCCCAGTCACAGCTGATGCAATCACAGGACTGGATTATTTTCTGGATCAGTATGAGGTAGGAGGGACTCTGGAGGAGAGGGGTAGTAAGATGGGTATAATTCTAAGGTACTAAAGGATTACAGTATTTTCCAAAGCAGTCATCCCAGCCAAGTGCAGGCCCTGAAAGAAGACATCCAGCGTTTGTAAGTTATGTTGTGCTGTGGGATGTTCTGTATGGCAAATGTGTTGCTAATTAGTCAATAAATAAAACACTGATTGGCCATTGGCTAGGCAGGAAGTGTAGGCGGGACAAGGAGGAGAATAAAGCTGGGAAGTGGAAGGCTGAGTCAGAGAGACACTGGCAGCCACCACGATGAGAAACAGCATGTGAAGGTGCCGGTAAGCCACGAGCCATGTGGCAAGGTATAGATTAATGGAAATGGATTAATTTAAGCTGTAAGAACAGTTAGCAAGAAGCCTGCCACGGCCATACAGTTTGTAAGTAATATAAGTCTCTGTGTTTACTTGGTCGGGTCTGAGCGGCTGTGGGACTGGCAGGTGAGAGAGATTTATCCTGACTGTGGGCCAGGCAGGAAAACTCCAGCAACTAATGGTGCCCAACGTGGTGGCAAGAGTTTCCACCTAAAAACTGAGAAAAAAGATTCTAAAACGGAGCTAAAAACAGTTCCTAATTGTCTCTCTCAAATGAGCGGCAGCTGCTGGTTTGAGCTCCTTGTGGGTTTCTGGTGTGCACACTGGACCTGCAGTTTGGTGGGAATGAGGCCTCTGCAAGTGGCACATTAAGCTGCATGGTGGATTTAGCCTTTGCTGGTACAAAACAAAAAAAGAGGTTTCTGGACTACACGCTACTTGGATAAAAGCATAGACCCACGATAGCTCCCAGAGCTGGTGGTAAACGTAGCCATGTTGGGAAGCTGAGGTGGGTGGAGCCAGAAGCCACAGCTGCTGCAGTTTAAGGCAATAGATTCACAATAAGAGATTCAGATGTAATAGTTTACAATGTGTGTAAAATATACGTAGGCTTGAAAGACAAAAAGGTGATATATACAGTTATAGAAACAAATACATAGTTTTAAAAAATAAAGTCTTTAAAGAGACAGTAAAATTAATATAAAAAGTAAGCCACGTGAAGATGAATATTACACAGAGAATCTGGATTGTGTTGTCTTTGGGATTTTTAACTGCAGAAAAACATTTGATTGTAAAAGCTGTTGAGTTATGCCAAAATGTATATTTTAAAGATACCTTGACTTCAAAATTTGGATATAAGGATATGTTGCTTTGGAAAAGAGTCTCTTTTGTTTCCACAGAAAGCCAGAGGCTATGGATTTGTTCAAGATTAAGATACATCAGGTTTGACCAGCCAAGACCCCCTGAAAGGTCTCCGATGACACCATGGCCCAGATGATCCAACATCCAGAACGGTTTGAAGGCATCTGGCTCAGACGATACAGCCTCATGGACTATTCCATAATCCTAAAATTTTCTTTGTTTCCCCATAAGATACAGTGCCCCCCTCCAGCAGGAAGTAGTAAGAGAAGCTACGCCCAAAGTCCCAAATTATATGTAATTTTACTTTGTTAAGGTTAAAACCTTCCTTTTTGAAAAAAAAAAAAGAGGGGGAGAAGTGCTGTGGGATGTTCTGTATGGCAAATGTGTTGCTAATTAGTCAATAAATAAAACACTGATTGGCCATTGGCTAGGCAGGAAGTGTAGGCAGGACAAGGAGGAGAATATAGCTGGGAAGTGGAAGGTTGAGTCAGAGAGACACTGGCAGCCACCACGATGAGAAACAGCATGTGAAGATGCCGGTAAGCCACGAGCCATGTGGCAAGGTATAGATTAATGGAAATGGATTAATTTAAGCTGTAAGAACAGTTAGCAAGAAGCCTGCCACGGCCATACAGTTTGTAAGCAATATAAGTCTCTGTGTTTACTTGGTCGGGTCTGAGCGGCTGTGGGACTGGCAGGTGAGAGAGATTTATCCTGACTGTGGGCCAGGCAGGAAAACTCCAGCAACAATGTTGTGAAATAGTTTTGGTTATAATAGACTGAGAAACTATTTCAGAAGTTGTTTATAAAGTTTACAGAGCCAAGAAAGATTATATATCTAAGGCCCTACTCATCTACAAAAGCTTTTTACTCACAATGAGACCATATCTACTAACAAAATAAAATAATTAAAAAGGATTCTCACACAGCTTTCGTCCTCCATAAAGTACAATTACTTTGAGCTAAAACATTGTAAAGACTCACCAAGTGTTTGAATACAGGGCTCACTAGGTGAATTAGTGGGTAAAGACATTCTGTACATGTCTGATGACCTGAATTTAGTCCTGGGAGCCTCTGTAAGGGTGGAAGGAAAGAGCCAACACACCAGGCTGTCTGTCCTCTTACCTTCACCTAGACACAATCTATGACACCTGTGATTACCTCATCAGACACAATAATAATAAAATTTAAAAAAGAGTTCAAATACAGTTCACAATAAACAGAAGAGAAATGAAGCACAGGTCCTTTCAGATTAACCTCTGAATTCTTTTTTTTTTTAACTGAATTTTTTTTTCTTTATTAAGAAATTTTCTCCTCAATCTACATACCACCTACAGATCCCAGTCTCCTCCCTCTTCCCATCTCCCAGCTCTCCCTCCCAAGTCACCCCACATCCCCACATCTCCCAAATTAAGGTCTCCCATGGGGAGTCAGCAGAGTCTGGCACACTGAGCCTAGGTAGGTCCAAGCTCCTTCCCACAGTACCAAGACTTCACAAGGCGCCAATTCACAGGCACCGGATTCCTAAAAGCCTGCCCATTCACCAGGGATGAATCCCGATCCCCCTGCCTGGGTGTTCCCCAAACAGTTCAAGCCAAACAACTGTCTTCCATATCCAGAGGGCCTAGTCTAGTCCCCTGGGGACTTCACAGCCACTCGTCTATAGTTCATGGGCCTCCAATAGTGTAGCTGCTCATCTCTGCACTTCTTCCCGTCATGATCTCAACGTTCCTCGCCTGCAGAATCCCTCCTCTCTCTCATCAATTGGATTCCCAGAGTTCAGCCTGGTGCCTGGGGATGGATCTCTGCATCTGCCTGCATCAGTCACTGGACAAAAGCTCTATGATGATAGGGTATTCGCTAGACTGGTCACCAGAGTAGACCAGTCCAGGCACCCTCTGGACCACTGCCAGCAGTCCAAGGTGGTATCATCTATGTGGGTTCCTAAGAGCCTCCCGAGCACCCTGCCTCTTCCTTTTCCCATGATGTCCTCATCTATCATGGTATCTCCCTCCCTGCCCTCCCACTCTGTTCCTGTTCCACCTCGACCCTCCCATTTCCCTATGTTCTCTTCCCCCACTCCTTGCCCTCTGCCACCCCTCCACACCCAGTCAGCTCATGTAGACCTTATCCACTTTTCCTTTGCTGGGTCATCCATGTGTCCCTCGTAGAGTCTTTCCCTGTTAGCTAGCCTCTTTGGAGCTGTTAGCCTCTGAATTCTTAACATTCACCAGAAAATACATATCTATAACAGATGTTGGCCTCAGTTGGGAATGTAGTGAAGGCTCATGATTTTGGGCTATTGCTGGGCACTTGATGTACTTGAAAGCAGTGCTAATTACTTTCATACTGCAGTGAGTTTCAAAGCATCACTGGAACTTTTGGCAAATATGCATAAACATAACATATGTGTAACTGTTCTTGGAAACAGGTATCTGATTGATTGGGTTACAATATACTCTGGACCCCATTACTTATGAAGCAAAAGATGTTCAAAATTTTTGAAAAAAGTGTCTCACACAAGCTCATGTTGTATAGTTTAGGGATGTATCTATGGATTTTGATGATCATCTACCTTTCCTCATGTCAAGTGCACCTACCCACTCATTTACTGTTTTTTTTTTAAACAAAGAAACCTGGGATATTTTTTAAAGAAAAAAATATTATACTTTATTAAAGATAATTTTATATAATACTTTTAAAAATTGCTTCTGAGCTGGGTGGTGGTGGTGCATGCCTTTAATCCCAGTACTCAGGAGACAGGAGCAAGTGAATCTCTGTGAGTTTGAGGCTGGTCTACACAGTGAGTTCCAAGAAAGCCAGGGCCACACAGAGAAACCCTGTTCTTGAAAAACAATACAAAACAAAGACTGTTTCTGAACTGCTTTTTCACTAGAAAAATAAATTCCAGATATTTCTCAGAAAGAAACTTGCTTTGAATAATAGAGGAAGAAAATGGAGCCTGCCAATGGTAAGAAATTTTGGTCGACACCTACTTAACAAAAGATGAGTTGGTCAGAGAAAGGCATAGCAAATTTAACATGCAAAGTTGTCCTATAACATAGAACTTAAAGGAAGGATGGATAGCTGAGGCTTCAATACCCACAGAAAAGAAAGTGGGAAGTTGTGTGTTGGGAGGCCTTGCTGCCTGGTCAGAGGTTGCAGCCTATCACAAAGCTTGACGTCGTGGGACTCCCTCCCTCTCCAGCAAAGCTTCCTGCTATCTACCTGCCCTTATCAGGAGAATGTCCCTGAGCCAGGAGGACTGGCCTTATCTGAAAGCTGTCTCTAAGCCTGGATGCCTGATTTATCTCTAGGCTGGCCCTTGGTTCAGATCATTGCTAGAAGCCTCCCAGGCTGCACTTATGATAACTAATACTTGTGCTAGGAGCTTTGCTATAGGACCCTGCTGCCACATACAAAGCCTTATGATAGGAGCGTGCTACTTAATGCAAACTAGGGTTTGTTCCCAGGCTCCCCAATCCTATATATTCCTTATACTCTGGAATAAAGTTGAACTGATTCATCGAAGTCTGTCTCCCAGAGGACTGTCTCAGTCATGTTCACGGGCCATACAAGGATCTCTGTCATTGCTACTGCCCCTTTGTCCTCTTGGACTGACAGCCAACTGACTGGGAAGACTAAGAGGAACCCCCACATTGAGTTAACCAGAGGGGGCTGTTTTAGAAAGAGTCCCTTCATGAACTTAAGGCTAAAACATGGAAAACTTAAAGGAAGTCAGCTCTGAAATTATTTCCATACTCGGCGTGCCAAAGCTCCACTCTTCAAGATATGCTTTTCTGAGCCCTAATAGTATTTAAAATAAAACATTTGACAGACAGAATATGTGAAAAGTTTGTGTGCACAGGTTGGGTTGATCTCAGTATGACATTATGGTGAATTATGCCCGTTAGGTAGAGGCACATTCCAAAATTAGAAAAGATTGTTTGCCAGCCCTTTGAGCTTTTATTTAACAGACATCCCACCTGAGTTCTAAATTTATTTCTGCAAGCAGCTAAGCTTCTGGAAGAGAGATAATACTGCAAAGTGAAGCTCATAAGGAAACACACTTCCATACACCTTCATGCATCATACGGACTGCCATCCCATGACCTCAACATCTGCTAGAATGTCAGGTGTGGCAAGTAAAAATATAGAGTCAAAGTTATTTTTTCCAAAGCCAACAATTAATTAACCATTTCTAAAAGGCATTTTCCATAGGCCTGTGCTTTAGTTGACTTCTGTATCTCAGATACCCATTTAAATACCCTGGTGGAATTTTACCCCAAGCAGTTCAATTGTGTATTGCACAATAAGAGGGAATGCATTTCATCTACTCTGCCTTTTCCTTTGCTCTGTTTCAAGGCAGAAACCAGGCTTTGAATTTTTTTTGCTGCATGAATGTTACACTAGAAGAAAGCATAGGCAGTTATAAATCTAAACCTTGGTTTTTGTTTTGTTTTATTTTAAAATTGGAGCCTTTAGAATGTGGTTCCAGGCACAGGGAGGTTCTGTATACAGGAAAGGAGCTGTGTCTGACTGGAGAGGGGGTAATGGATCTCAAGCTTTACAGTCTGTAGATCATTAGGAGTGAGAAGTCTGAAAAACAGATGACCCTGTGCTCCCCAGCCATGCCCAATCGCCAGGGGCTAAGTCACCAGACATAGGGAGACAGAGAACAGACTCAGAAGTAAAGTGGAAACTCAATCATCTTTGAAGCACCAAAGGAAGAATCTATGTCTCACTCTTCTCATTTTTTTCTTCTGTGCATTGTCTGTGTGCATCTGGTTCTATCTGCATGCATACCCATGCAAGGGGACATGGGCTGGAGTGGGTAGAGCCAGGTTGAGTAAGTACAGTGGGTCATGGTTGAAATAAGAGGTCTTAAAGACATGCAATGGTGATACTCTTCCCATACTACAGGACAGACAGACTCCACCTTGACTACACTTGACTATTAATGATTACATACAAAGAACCAAACTTCCTGGCTTGAATATATTAATAAAAAGAAGTGGTTGATTTATCAGGAAATGAGTATATCACATTTGCTGTGTTTACCTTCCCCAAACTTACTTCATGTCAGATTTGCAGGTAAAATTTCTCCCCGGTGAATGAGGTCCTTTCCTGTGGTAACACTTTTATAGCTAGAAAGGGGAGGGGATGTTACTCTTTGCCAAATCTCAAATGCACTGATGCATGGCACACATGTCCTGCCAGCATTTACATGTCTATTTTACACCAAGCACTGACTCATGTTCTGGAAGGGGATTTCAGATGTGTAACACCAAGTCCCCAAACATTGTCAAAGGCCACGTACTAGATATTTGTGTCACTTCCCAATCCTGCTTTATTTAACAGAAATCAAGCAACTAACTTTGTCCAACACTGGATTGGCAGCAGGTATGGGGAGAGAAAAGACAGGGAACCTCTTTTGGATATCTCACCCTAAGATGTGGCAGCACCAGGGACAAGTCCTCTGGATGGAGTGGCTCCACCCTGTGATCTGGCAGCTCCATGGCTACTAGACTTTTGTGTCCCCCGTGTGACCACATGAGGATGGGAAGCACTGTCTCCCACATCTCTCTTGAGGATAAGTTCATACCTGGAGCCTATAATGCTGCCCCTTCCCATCATGTTTCCAGCATTCATATAGAGGGCATAACAAGGGTGAGTACGTCATAGAAAAACTACTCCACAATACCTCTCTTACATTTTAGAGGGTCTTATGTCTCTACATGGTGTGACCTCAAGTTCATTTTATTGTATAGATGTATTTGCTATACTTGTCCATACCTATGTTCAAAATCTCCGACCTCTTATAACTAACTACAGGATTGCTATCTGTATTTCTCCTCTTTTATAGTCATTTAACAATCTTTATAACAAATAAAAGTGCCTGAAACTGGATTGGGTGGTAGGAATTAAGGATGAAGACCACTGTCTCTAACTTGCGCTATGCTCAGCTTATTTTCTTCACTGTCATGACTATTTTTATCCAAATTTCTTTGATTTAAGCAATACATCTTCTTGAAAAAGTATTTTGGTGTACTTCAGTGATACAGCAGCACAGTGAGGTAAAGTTTATAGATGTTTTATAAGTAGTATCTTAAATCAAGTGCCTGTCCAAAAAAACTTCTGTGCTCTGTAGCATTTATTTTGTTTCCAGATGTCTGTAGCAGGGAAGAAATGACTCAGAGATTAAACATCAGTATTATTCTAAAAGCAACCATCTGCAAAATTCATATTCTCTCCACAGTGACTGTCTTGAAAATGAAAAATTCAGCCCCACAATTGTTTTCTTTCAGTACTCAGACTACCAAGCAGTGTGTCTGATTGACTTTCACTGAATTGACTCTTTAGTTACTGTTGAATGTTGTGTCCCTTAGGAAGGACAGCTTGGGAAATAATTTCCCAAGCACTGGAGACTCTTTCACCTCGACTTTCAGCATAGCATCGGAGCTGTCTACTTACCCACCAGGCATCTTCTGGGTGCAGACATTTCCACGAGGAAGGTTCATCACCCTCCCTGTTGAGCCTTCTGCAGAGTGGACGGCTGTTGCTCATTTTAAGGGCACTGGTCTTATCAGTCACTTTCACTTCATTGTTCGTGGGCTTTTGTACTTCCTTTCTAATCAGAGGCTGGAATGTATTCCTTCTACTCTTTAGCATTTTCATTCACCCATAATCATTAGTCAGAGGTCACCTGGAAATGGTACAGGGAGAGAAATTTATGATATAGTAGAAGACACAGGAAACCTTCGTTATTTGTGCTTATGTTGGCTCACCCAACACCAATCTTAGTTAATGATCAATAAGTAGTGGAATGCATGAGTAAAGGAATGAATAAGTGACTATATTCTAAGAATCAGTCTACAGAAATGACAGGTGTTAGCTAAGTAGTTAGATACAGTGGAAATTATCAATTTTTTTTTTTACCAGATTACGTTTTTGTTAAGTAGGAAATATTTTCTGTTTTGACGTTCCTTAACTCAGGATATCCTATTTTTGTTGCATCTAGAATTCTTGTAGGAAACAAAAGACTCAAAGGCCCTCAGAAGAGAGTTTAACAATAGAAATATTTACAGCCAGATAGGCAAGTTAAGTGTAATATTACATTAAAGAGTAGTAATAGTAGAGTCCTCTAGAGGCAGTAGAAGCAGGAGTGCCCATCCCCCATCCCCTACCCTCTATTGCCCCTCCTTGTCCTCAGGAGATCTCATCTATTTCCCTTTCCCAGGGTGATCCATGCATCCCTCTTAGGGTCCTCCTTGTTTCCTAGCTTTTCTAGAGCTGTGGGTTGTAGTCTGGTTATCCTTTGCTTTATATCTAGTATCCACTTGTGAATGAGTATATACCATGTTTGTCTTTCTAAGTCTGGGTTACCTCACTTAGGATATTTGCCAGCTCATGCACCAGGGATAGATCTTGTTCCCACTGCCAGGAACCCCTTAAACAGACCAAGCTACATAACTGTCTTGTTTATACAGAGAGCCTAGTCCAGTCCCATGCAGGCTCTACAGCTGTTGATCTAAAGTTCATGAGTTCCCACTAGCTTGGTTCAGTCATCTCTGTAGATTTCCCCATCATGATCTTGATGCTCCTTGCTCATAGAATCCCTCTTCCCTCTCTTCAACTGGACCCCTGGAGCTCAGCCTGGTGCTTGGCTGTGGATCTCTGCATCTGCTTCCATCAGGTACTGGATGAAGGCTCTATGCTGACGGTTAGGGTATTCACCAATCTGATTACCTGAGTAAGCCAGCTTAGGCACCCTCTCCACTGTTGCTAGTAGTGTAAACTGCTGTCATCCTTGTGGATTCCTGGGAACTTTCCTAGCACCCGGTTTCTCCCTTATCCCATAATGTCTCCCTCTATCAAGATATCTTTTTCCTTGCTCTCCCACTCCATCCCTGTTTCAGCTCGTTCATTCTGTCCCCCTGGCTTTTTGGAGCCTATTACCTATGGTGGGATACCTTGCACAGCCTTGATGCATGGAGGAGGGGCTTGGACCTGCGTCAAGTGAATGTACCAGGCTCTGCTGACTCCCCATGGGAGACCTAACCTTTTCAGAGGAGGAGATGGGGAGTGGGTTGAGGGGGGGAAGGCTGAGGGAGAGCAGGAGGAGGGATGAGTAGAGCATCTGTGGTTGGTATGTAAAATGAACAAAAAAATTTCTTAATAAAGAAAAAAAGAAAAAAAGGAATGCTTTGTAAATAGCAATAATGAATCTTTGTATATTTGAGAGTAAGATAAAAATATTTTAGATGATTAAAAAAAAGAAGCAGGAGTACCAAGGGTGTGAGGAGATAGAACATAGGAGCCAGCAGAGAGGCTGCCCAGAGGGAAATGTGGCTTTGGGAAGAGGCCCAGAGCCAAACTGCAATGAGCCAGCAGGACAGTAGTTGTTTAATAACATTAGTATTTCGTTCTCCATTAAATATCCTGGCAAGTATCTTCCATTGGCCAACTGGATGCTACGGGGCTGGGAAGCCTATTGACATAGTACTCAAAGGTTGGAGTCTTGGAGTTCAGAACAAGGTAAAGACAGGTAGAAGGTAGACCTGAAATAACGATAAATATCCCGCTATTCTCTCTATCACCTGAGGTGACTAATTGGTGGTCCCCCAAAGTATTAACACTTTCCGTTCCATCTTTATGTAGACAGGATAATTATAGGTACAGAAATACTATGGAAAGCATAAATTTAAGTCATGAAAGTCTTAGAGAAAGAACAAAGTGTTATGACAGAAATGAAACCCCAAACCTCAATGATTTAGATTCCTGAGGGCATAAATTACAGACAAGAAAAAGTAAACTGGTGTCTCTCAAGTTTTGTTTGAGAAAAGGTCTAAGAATTGTGTACAGGATTTTTTTTGCCTTGTATATTTAGAGAGAAAAATGTCTTCAGCTTCTGCTTTTTAAAAATGCATTGGTTTTTTTAAAAAGTGGTGGCTGACAAAGGGAATTTTTAATAGAATGCTTTCAGGAGACATTTGAAGGAATGTGAATGTGAAGAAAGTGGGGTCATGCAGGGGAGGCAACGTAAGGGGGAGTACCAGCTAATGGGTAGACATACCCTGGTTCAGAGAGGAGCTCCAAACCTGAATGGTGCACAAAATTATCCTACAAACAATTCAAACATGGCTGGAGAGATAGCTCAGTCAGTCATGTGCTCACCTTGCATGCATAAAGCCCTGAATTCAGTCTCCAGAACCCATGTAAGAAAAGATACATTAGATTATTCATTTACAGTGTCAGTGGTGGGGAAACAGAGATCAGTAGATCAATAGGGCTTGTTGGCCAGCAGGCCTAGCCTACTCAAGGAGCTCCAGGTCAGTGAGAGACTGTGTCTCAAAACAAACAAAAAGTTAGGCAGTGCCTGAAGAGTGACACCCAAGGTTATTCTTTCAGCTCCACATACACATGAACATACAGGCATATGTATTCTTACACGGAAGTGTATGTAAACACACACACACACCCTGTGAAGCCAGCCGCATGAATCCCTGGCTGAAAGCCATTCCTGTGGTGATGGAAGCTTGTCCCTCAGGTGATTCTATGATACCTTTAAAATAAGTCCTTGGAGGAGGAGGGGCATGGCTCAGTAAAGGAGATATGGCTTACATATAACATCTACTACATACCAGCAGTCTGGCAGACAAAATTCTTCCTATTCATGAATATTCTCAGAACTGACTTTAAAAGCTTACTGTGTCTTCAATATTATTAAAGAAATTACTCGGTCACCCCATTTTTTTTTTTTCGAGAAAATCCAGCAGAAAAATGAGGAAATTTTGTAGAGAAAAGATTGAAGAAAAACATAAATTAGACATTAGCATGCAAACAATGCAGCCTTTTCAAGCGTCTCAATAAGTCCATCTACCCACCTGTATGCCCCTTCTCTCTCATAGTTTCCCATATGTCCGGGGGGGGGGGCATTTTTGTGAAGGAGTTGGGTGTCTTCCAAAGCTCAGTGTGTAAGGAAGCTTCGTTGTCAAGGTAGTGGAATTGTGACTGTGAACAGATGGGCTTCATGGGAGGTCTTTAGGTTATTGGGAGGGCATGTCCAATAAGAGGATTGTCAGGGCCTCATATCTTTCCCTCCTCTTTCTGCTTCAGTTGGAGACATCTCTGTTGCTGTTACACATATTCCCACCACAATGCATCGTACTAACAAAAGTCCAACCCAGTGAGGCCACCCAGTCTTGGACTCCAAATCTCTAAAACTGTGGAAACATCCTCTGTGTATAAAGTTAATTGCCTCAGATATTAATACAAAACCGATTAGTTCATATTTGAATTCACTGTCACAAGGCTGGTGAGATGTTAGATGAAATGCAAACTAATGAGACATTATAAAAATCATATTAAAATGAAGGCTGGAGAGATAGCTCAGCTGTCAAAGTCTAGGCTCAAAACCAAAAATCATATTAAAATGTTTATATTTACCAATGAGTAGGAACCAATCAGAATATGATGTGGTTGCTGCTCTCCAACTGGGCTGGTTGCTGACTTTTTTTTTTATTGTAATGTCATTAAGAGATGTGGATCGCAAAGCACAGACTGACATACCCAGGTACAGTGACTGGGCATTTATATGAAGATGCTAAAGGGTTAAGCTAATATTTTTTTAAAAATTATTGATTTATTTTATGTGTATGGGCTTATAATGGCTATTCATCATTGCCAACTTGATTACATCTATAATGTACTAAAACTCAAATAGCTGGGCACACTTGTCAGGGATTTTTTTAATTGAATCATTTTAAGTGGAAAGACCCACTTCTTATCTATATCTTTGAGGTGGGAAGATCTGCACTACACCTTCTGTTGGCTGCCTATATAAAGGATATGGAAGAGGGAAGGTCTCTCTCTCTCTCTCTCTCTCTCTCTCTCTCTCTCTCTCTCTTTGACTGTTTGCTCTTCCTATCTCTAATAAGACCATTTCTTCACAGTCATTAGAGCCTACTTCTTTGGGATTTTGGCACATACTAAGACACCCAAGACTCTTAGACCTTCTGTTCATAAGCAACCATTGTTGGATTAGCTGGACCACAGTTTGTAAGCCATTCTAATAAATCCCATATATATATATATATTCTAATAAATAAATATATTCTAATAAATATACATTATTATAAATATATATTTATATATTCTAATAAATCTCATATATATATATATATTCATTCTATAAGTTCTGCTCCTCTAGAAAATCTTGACTAATACAGGGTATTTTGTCTATGTGTATGTCTAGGTACTTCCTGGTGCCTACAGAAACTGGAACAGGACAATAGATGCCCTGGAACCAGAGTTGCAGATGGTTGTGAGGTTTCATATGAGTGTTGGGTATTGTGAACCCATGTACTCTGGAAGACCAACCAGCATTCTTAACTGTTGAGCCATTTCTCAAGGCCTGTATTTTTTTTTTTTTTTTTTTTTTGCCCTGCGGCTCTTGTAGTATCTCATGACTAAATTACAGACAAAAAGATGTGTTTTGAATGCTGGTTTTGTTGTTGTTTCAAGTAAACCCATGATGAATGTGGCTTAGAACCTCAGCAATTACTCAGCTTACAAAAGTCAGAGACCTGTAAGACCAGTCCCATTCTCAATTAGATCCATAACTTAACCTTGAGTCAAGATTCCCACTAAACTTCTATGTCTGTCATAAAACAGAGGCTTAAAAGTCAATAGCAGCATAGAAACACACAGCATTGTAAATCACTTTTTATTATACAGTTTGACAGTAAGGAGCATAAGAAGTTTCTAACAAGCTCTAAACATCAAGAAACGGAACAGTGGGCCATCTTAACCAGAATGTAAATAGTCAATACCTTCGTGATTTGTAATGTTTAGTGCTATGAAAGTTTAATATACAGTAATTTATTTTTTTCCTGCTTCCATTTTTTTAGAAAGTCTCTTGACATTCATCACAGTTGAGAAGGATGTATAGACAGTTATGTCCAATCAAAAGGCAACTCCGGAAAAAAGAAAATGATAAGTGAATAGAAATGCTGATTAGCATAGCAATATGGTTTCTATGCAGGTTTTTAAAAGATGATTTTTTTTCCAAATTTCATTTTTTAGGAGACTGAAATCATACTAAAATATTTTGGTACTGGAAATCAGCTTTCTTTTACAAGTCTACAAAGGAAAAAGACTTGCATTCATTTCTGCACAAAAAGATTTCTGCCATCCAATTAAATGAATGCTATGGCAGTGCATGTGAATAGTTCTCTTATCAGTGAGAAAAGAGATTGCTCTCTCTTCCCTGAAGCAGACATTTGTGTCCCTACTGAAGAAGGGCATGGTGACCATTGCTGAATGGATGCTTTTGTCAAGTCTGCATCTGATCTGATGAAGTCAAGGTTTCCTAGGGACTAAAATTATGAGCTATGAATCCAGCCTTGAACAGCTTTTATCTCTTCATGTTCCAGATGCTATCCTGGTTCAGTGTAGAGCCATCTGCCCCTGATTTTTAAAAACATTATTTTTTTTTAAAGATTCATTTTTTTTCTTCCAAAGAGATATTTATTTTTATTTTATGTGGATGGGTGTTTGTCTACATGTATGTGTATGTACCACATGCTTGCCTGGTGCCTGCAGAGAGCAGAAGAGGATGCCAGACCTCTTGATCTGGAAGGGCTGAAAATTATGAGCTACGATGTGGGTTCTAGGAACCAAACCCTGGTTCATTTCTCTGTAAGGGCAGCAAGCATTCTTAAGTGACTCTTAAGTCATTTCTTCAATGTCGGCTATTGTTTTTTGCCACTAATGATGTGGCTAGATAATTTCTCAGGGTGCAGTTAAAGGAACAAGAAGCTGTTTATACTATAAAGGGATCTGTAAAAGCTAAACCCTAAATACTAATGTCTGTGCAAGGTACAGATAGTAAACAGAGACATTCAATGAGTCACATACTGTTAACACAGATCCAAGTCCCCTCCGCCACCACCAAAAAGAGCAACAAACAAACAAAGAACAACACAACAAAGATGAATGGGAAGATGTTTATAAAACACGCAGTCTTTTCTGTCAGAGGGGTAGAAAGGCAGGGAGTTGGTGAGATGCTCTCATGGGTCATGGAAAGGCTAAATCAGCTTAAGCAGAAAAACAAAGCCAACCCAGAATGAATGAGAAGAGTGGTTAGAGTTTTCAGACCTTAGATTTGAAATGTCTCCATTTGTCAACATTATTTCAGTAAGTCCGAATTGTCATCAAGGAGATGCTTGCTGCCATCTTACAAGGCCTTGGCAGGAGAGCTGTAGGCATTCATTTCCTGGAGGTGGGCCTCAGTCCTTCATTATATAAGTCAGAAGCTTGGCTGAGTGTGAAGAGATATAATTCCGCTAAAAGCTTATAGCTGAGGTCTTGTTCTCGTATTCAACACAAAGGCTGCCTTCTGGACGATTAATGTGACTTTTACATCCTCTTCAATTTGGCTCTGAAATATCTCTTTCAATTACCATAATTCTCTGACTGATACCCTTAACATTTCCGGATGGACTGTTTGAAGCATTTTTTTTTTTTAAACTACTGCAGACAAACGTTGAGAGTGTTAAGTCTTTGCTTTGGTTTTAAAAAGAAAAACAACCCTTAATATAATGTGTCTTTGGTTTTACACATCTTATTTTGGGGTCACTCCAACCTCAGCACACTGAAGGGTTTGCACCTATACTCCCAAGCTCCAGATTATGCCTGGGAGAGAACACCTGTGTTCTTTATATACCTGTGTCTGCTTCTGCTCCTCCTTATGCCCTGCCCCACTTCAACCTAACTCAGACTCATGTCTCCTAAATTTTGCATAATCATTCTAGTGTTTATTAACTGTACTGTTGTTTGCACTCATGAACTTTCTCATTTATACTCTTAAGCTCTCCGGCTCTAGCCTGTTTCAGCATCAGCCACAGAAATTGTTAAAGACAGACAGCAGGGTCCCACATCCCAAGAAAATGATTCTCAGAGAGCAAGATTCTATTTCTAACAGCTCCTCCATTGAGACTGAGCTTCTCTAAGGACCACACTGCAGAATGACTGCCCTAGTAGAGACTGCCCTTCCATCGCCTCCTACTTCTCAAATTCTGTCTCCTCCATGAAGATCCCCTTCCAGAATGGGTGAGGTAGCATCTACCGATCGCCCCAGTTACCTGGGATGTTGTGAAGGGAAGATCACATGAGCCCAAGAGTTCAAGACAAGACTGTAGAGTTTTCCTGCCTGGCCCACAGTCAGGACAAATCTTTGTCACCCGCCAGTCCCACAGCCGCTCAGACCCAACCAAGTAAACACAGAGACTTATATTGGTTACAAACTGTATGGCCGTGGCAGGCTTCTTGCTAACTGTTCTTAAAGCTTAAATTAATCCATTTCCATTAATCTATACCTTGCCACGTGGCTCGTGGCTTACCAGCATCTTCACATGCTGTTTCTCATCATGGCGGCTGGCAGTGTCTCTCTGACTCAGCCTTCCACTTCCCAGCTTTATTCTCCTCCTTGTCCTGCCTATACTTCCTGCCTGGCCACTGGCCAATCAGTGTTTTATTTATTGACCAATCAGCAACGCACTTGACATACAGATCATCCCACAGCACAAGACTTCATCTAAAATAAACAAACAAATGAAATAAAAGATCATATCCTGAATATCCTCCATGAAAGTTATCTCCTGTCTCTGCCAGAATTAGCCCTCTCTCATCTTATGCTCTTACAATGTACCTTCCCTCAATTAAAGAATGATTATGAACAGAGACACCTATGAAGGCCATGTAGTATGCAAATGTATATGCTTATTGAAATGAAAGAAATGAAATACGATAAATGGCCCTATGGGCTAGGACATGACTTTATCATAGGATTATAAACCCATTCTAACACCTGCCTATTGTTTGAACAGGGGTGTCCTGCGAGCACCTTTGGGACAAGAAAGGAAAAAGTGTAATTGCAAACAGAAAAATGAGAAGATCCTCCCTTTTGTCTGCTACTTTACTCATGATGTCTCAGATCTTGTTTACCTTCCAGCCTGCATACATAGAATTTACCTGCCCACTGGTAGCAAAAGTACCTCACTTCTTGGAAGCTTGTGTTCTGTAGTTCTGGAGTCTCTACATACTTTCTGTTCCTGATTGGTGGGCTTTACAGACAAATAGGATAATTTGCATCGTCTTAGCAGAAAAGGGCATGCCTTTCCTAAAGGCATTCAAAATAAACATAAAACTCAACATTTCGTAGGATATACCTCCAAGACTGTGGGTATTTGGGTCGCTAGGGCACATTGACAGCCTAAAGCCCTTGAACAAAGATCCAGTTTGACATTTCTGAAATCATTGACTTTCTCATCAAATATTCTATCTCTGTGTCAGCCAGATTTCCATTGTAACAACTTACTGAAGATAATCAACTTAAAAAGAGAGAATGCTTATATTGATTTACATATTCAGGAGCTTCAGTGCATGGTTATCCATTTCCCTGTTGGTTTTAGATTATGGAATGGCAGCATATCAAGGGGGCGGGGCAGTCCTGTGGCAGGGCAGATCTGTTCTCTTCATATAAGACAAGAAAAACAAGAATAAAGAAGGGATTAAAAGGGGCATTTGTCCTAAAATCCCTGTGATGGCTGACTTTTGTCAACTTGACACAAGCTAGGGTCATCTAGGAAGAGAACACCTTAATTGAGAAAATGCTTCCATCAGATTGGCTTGTGGGTGTGTTTGTAGGAGCATTTTCTTTTCTGTTTTTTTCCAGAGGAGGTATGGTTAGATATGAGGACAAGTATGGTAGGCTGGCTGGCCAGTGAGCTGCAGGAATCAGCTTGCCTCTACCTCCCCAGTGCTGGGATCACAAGCACATTCCACCACACCAGGGTTTTTTAACATGGGTTCTGGGGATTGAACTCATGTTCACATGCCAGCAAGGCAAGCACTTTACCAACTTAGTTATCTCTCCAGCCCTTATCCTTATTGCTTTTATTTTTTAAACATTATTATTTATTTATTTTATATCTCAGCCTCAGTTTCCCCTCCCTCCTATCCTTCCAGCCCTCCCTCTCACTGTACCCCCTCCAATCCACTCATCCTCCATTTCTGTTCAAGAAAGGGCAGGTCTCCCATGGATATCAATAAAACATGGTATTTCAAGTTGCAATAAGACTAAGCACCTCTCCATGTGTTAAGTCTGGGCAAGGCAAATCCAGTATGAGTAGGGCCCCAAAAGTGGTTGCATTTTCTTGATTGATGATTGACATGGAAGGGCTCAGCACACCAGGGGGTAGTGATACCCTTAAGCTAATGGTACTGGGCTAAATAAAAAAGCAAGCTCAGTGAGCCCTGGAAAGCAAGCCAGTAAGTAGCATTCCTCTGTAGCCTCTACTTTAGTTCCTGCCTCCAGGTCCCCAATGGACTATAAAGCTGTAAGCTGAAGTAACCCCTTTCCTCGAGAAGTTGCTTTTGGTCAGTGCTTTATCACCACAATAGAAGGCAAACTGGGGTAGAAATTGGTACCAGATTCAAGGGATATTGTTGTGGCTGATGTGACCAAGTTGTTTTTGAAAGGATTGTGGAAGGACTTTGGAAATCTGGGCTAGAAAAGACGTTGAGTGCTTTGAGCTTTGTGGGTTGTTCCGTGGATGTTGTGGGGATTTGTTCCACCAATAGTTTTTGGGTACAAGCCTTGGGGCATAGTTTCTTGTCTCCCTACATGACTGCTTAAGAGGAGAGAGAAAGTGGGTTGCACTCTCTTGGGGTGAGGAGACTGGGTCAGGCGGTGGAAAGAGGTTTGCAGTTGGTCCCCGGCAACCTTGAGGAGAACAGAATCTGGTTTAGCAGCTGATCGGCAGCATGTTTATCTCTGTTTGTGTTGGTGAGTCTGTTTGCTCAACACACACACACACACACACACACACACACACACACACACACACACACACACACACACACACACAAACACACACATACATACACACACCTGGGGGCTCTCGCCGCATGTACAAAGAAGCTTGGGAGATAACAATGTAGTGAATAACAGTAAAGATGGTGGAGGACTTCATTATGAAGTTTCAGAGGAAAGTTTGAGAATCCTTCAAAGACTCTATTGGGTCATTCATGCTATATTTTAAATAAAGAATCCGTGGTTTCTGTTCAGTTGCAACTGAAGAATCAGCTATGATTAACAAGAGACCAGCACTACTGATGTGACACTTTTTGCTTTACTTGGACAATTGATGCTGGTCAGATGGGGTAGAGAAATCATATTAAGAGGACAGCATCACTAAGGCAAAATCTTTTAGAAAGTATTTCCTTGAGGTCAGCATACAGAAATGTGGTCCAGCACAGCCAAGATTACATCTCAAGTTGGCATATGAAGTTGATAATGTGTAAGAGTCTCCCACATGGCACTGGTTTTGGCAGATCTGAAGTGGTTGTGGATAGAAGCTAAGGGTTTGTACCATGATTCAGGGTCAGATGTAAGAAGATGCCATAAGGGAAGATGAAGGCTTAGTTGTAGTGCAGTCTAGTACATTGGAGGTACCAAGAAGACCACCAAGGAGAGCCACAGGTGTGAATCCGAGTTGGCCTGAGCTTATGAGACAAGTTGAGTATGCTTTGGAGAACTTGGAATTTTAAAGTGTTGAAAAATTTAAAGATTTTGTGGGACTCAAAGTTATACTATGTTTTATTTTGTGATATTAGTAAGAGATCTTGGGGCCAAACAAAAAAGGGAATGACTGTAGCTGAATAGTGATGTATTTAGTATCAAGTAGACAAGGGGTCAGTAGTGTGTGTGTGTGTGTGTGTGAATTTGACACAAGTTAAGGGCATTTCCAAATATGGAACCTCAATTGAGAAAATGTTTTCATCAGACTGGTCTATCTGTAAGTCTGTGGGGCATATTCTTGATTGAGGTGGGAGGCTCCAGCCTACTGAGGGTGGTGTCATACCCTGGCAGGTTGTCTTGAGTTGTATAAACTACAAGCTGAGAAAACAAAAAAGAGCAATCCAGTAAGCAGCATTCCCCCTCATGCCTTGTTTCAGTTCCTGCCTCTAGGATCCTGTCATGAGTTCCTGCCCTGACTTCTCTTCAGCTGTAATCTAAAATAAACCTTTTCCTGCCCAAGTTACTTTTTGTGATGGTGTTTCATCATTACAATAGAAAGGAGACCAGAACAAGGATATATCTCTGATGGCCTAACTTCCTCCTGTCAGGATTCACCTGTCAAGGTCCCAGTATCTCTCAATAGCACCATGGGCATTGTTCTAAGCCTTTAACAGAAGTGCCATTGTGGGACATTTATCGAAAATGTAGCATTGACACAGTAAGAGTTATGTAGGAAAAGAAAGCAATGCATTAGCACAGGAGACAACTTCCTGAACAGGACACCAATAACACAGACACTAAGATCAACAATGACTAAATCGAACCTCATGGATCTGAAAAGCTTCTGCAAGGCAAAGGACACCATCAGTAGGACAAAACAGCAGCTTACATAATGGGGAATGATCTAACAGAGGGTTAATATCCACATATATAAAGAACTCAAGAAACTAGATATCAACAAATCAAATAACCCAGTTAAAAATGGGGCACAGGTCTAAGCAGAGAATTCTCAACAGAGGAATCTCAAGTGACTGAGAAACACTTAAAGAAATGTTGAACATCCTTAGCAATCAGGGAAATGGCAAATCAAAACTACTTTGAGATTCCACCTTACACCTGTCAGAATGGCTAAGACAAAAACAAAACAAAACAAAACAACCCACAAGTGACAGCTCATGCTGGAGAGTATGTTGAGCAAGGGGAATACTCCTCCACTGCTGGTGGGAGTGCAAACTTATACAGCCACAATGAAAATCAATGTTACAGTTCCTCAGAAAGTTGGGAATCAATCTACCACAAGACCCAGGTATACCATTCTTGGGCATATACCTAAAGGACACTCCATTCTACCACAAAGTTACTTGCTCAGCTATGTTCATAGCATCTTTATTCATAACAACCAGAAACTGTAAATAACTTAGATGTCCCTCAACTAAAGAATGGATAAAGAAAATGTGGCACATTTATAGAATGGGGTATTACTCAGCTGTTAAAAAAATGACATCAGGAAATTTGTAGGCAAATGGATGAAACTAGAAAAAAATCATCCTGAATGAGGTAACTTAGACCCAGAAAAACAAACATGGTATGCACTAATTTATAAGTGGATAATATCTGTTAAGTAAAGAATAACCATACTATAATACAGAGACCAAAAGAGGCTAAATAACGAGGGCTCAAAAGGGATACATGGATCTCTCTGGGAAGGGGAAATAGAATAGAACTGTGGGAATTGGGGGGCATTTCAAAGATTATGTGGAAACCTAGTGCAGTGGAAATTCCCTGGAATCTATGAGGGTGATCCTAGAGAAGACTCCTAACAATAAGAGATATAGCGCATGAACTGGACATTCCCTGTAACCAGGCAAGGCTTCCAGGTGTGGGACTGGGACCCGGCCACAAAATTCTACAAGGTGTGTAGAATTTATGGGAGTGGCCAATCTATGATTGGTCTAACTTGAGGCTCATGTCAAGAGAGGAAGTCTATGCCTGACACTGCCTGGATGGCCCAGAACCAGAAGTTGGATAGCTAGAGTCCTTGGATGGAACCAAACGTGACTGACAAAAAAAATAAAGTCAATGAAATGATTTCTATTGATATTCTGCTATACCTACAGATTGGAGCCTAGCCCAGTTGTCATCAGAGAGGCTTCATCTAGCAACTGATGGGAGCAGATGCAGAGACCCACACCCAAACATTAGAGAGCTTGGGGAACCCCGTGGAAGATGGGGAGGAAGGATTGTAGGGACCAGAGGGGTCAAGAACACCAGGAGAATATGGCCCACATCATCAACTAGGCAGGGCTCATAGGGGCTCACACAGATTGAATCGACAGTCTTGAAGCCTGAATGGGTCTGTGCTAGGTCCTTTGCACATATGTTACGGTTGTTAGCTTGGTGTTCTTATGGGACTCCTTACAGTGGGAGTGGGAGGTACCTCTGACTCTTTTGCCTGCTCTTGGGCCCATTCTCCTCCTACTGGGTTGCCTGGTTCAGCCTTGATATCATGGTTTGTGCATCTTGTAATGCGGTGTTCAGTTGATATCACTGTGAGGCCTGCTCTTTTCTGAAGGGAAATGAAGGAGGAGTGGATCTGGGGAAGACATGGGGAGGGGTGACTGGGAAGAGCAGAGGGAAGGGAAACTGCAGTTGGGATGTAATATATGAGAGAAGAATAAATTAAAAAATAAAATAATTAAAGAACGCAAACATTTGCACTGTTCTTCATGCTTTACAAAGCCAGTGCATTCAAGTGTAAGCACATATGGTAGATCCTAGTTAAAGATATAGAAATTTATCTTCAGAGACCTGGGTGCCTTGACCAAACTCACAACATTAATGGGACCAGCTTAAGACACCAAATTCGAAAGTCAGGCTTGGAATTGAATTTCTGTTGTTTTGATATACCCGACTATGTCAACCTCCTGGGAGCATGCAATACAGTAAACAGATTCTGCAGTGTGTGCTCCATTTTCTCTCCTGTCTAGACCATAATGTGCTCTAAGTTGGAGGTGGTTTTATGTACTTTTCTGATCTCCCATCGCCTCATCTAATATAATTCTGCGCATGTAACAGACTCTCAACAAAGAATTGTGGTTTGAAACTTCAAACATTTCTTAGAAGGACACAAAGGGAAGGTATTCTCTATCACATTTATTTATTGTGTGAGTGTGTATCACAATGAATGTGCAGAGGACAGAGGACTAATTTTGAGAGTCAGTTCTTTCCTCCACCATGACAGTCCCGGGGATTGAACTCAAATCGACAGGCTTGGCAGCAAGCACCTTTATCCACTGATCCATCATGCTGGTCCTGGCAAGGCATTGTTTTGAAACAGAAGAATTTTTTTTTGTCTTGGTCTCATTGAAGATCTAGAGGCAGTTGTTAATTCCTCCTGGCTTTGGCATCAACCATTTTTTTATGCTCAGCAATTTTTCCTTTCCTGCTATGGTTTCTGTATTGAAAAAGACCTGAGGGTTCAAACTGCATGGATACATCCATTTTCTGGAATTCCTTGCGTCTCTAGGAAAAGCAGACAGAGCACGTGGGAGCGGTGCATTGTACAGCCCCGATCTCCACTGGGGTGGGGGATTTGTTGTCTCAGCTGCTCAAGTGCTGTTGGCACCAGCTTTTGGCTATCAGTCCCTTCAGGGACTGCCTGAGCTACAGTGAAGCTGTCTTGGCTACAGTAGAACTCTAATCAGTGGATGTGGTAAATCTTGGCTATCTTGGCTCTGCTCACCACTGCTCTGCAGAGACAGTGTTACTTCAGAGCTCCCCATGGGCTACTTGACTCTTCTGTTTAATCAGTCTCTTCTGCCAATTCTCGCTCCCTTTTCCATTCTCTCTCAAGGGCTGAACCCAAGGCCTTTGCTAACTAACTCAACACTGTATAGAACTCCGTCTTAGGTTTGGAATTTAAGAAGGAAGACAGGGATGACTAGTAAGAGGCAGGCAGAGGGAAAGATTTGCTGTTCCATGTGGAGAAGCTAAATGCTCTATGGACCACTAAGAGTGGGTGTATCCATAAGCACACTGTGTGTTTCCATTGAGAAATGTTTGGATGTGTCTAGTGGCTTTGCTTAACATCCTTCACACCTCACCAGCCTCGGGCTGATAAATGCACAACAGCATAGGGTACAGGAGGGCTCCTTGGATGCTCAGAGCTTTTTTAGTGTAAGCTCAGCTCCTGGATATCTTTCCACATCTTCTCCCCTTAAAACTACGTAAACTGTTTACTTGCTTTGCCATATTTGATCATTCCTGACATGTTGGATGGGGCAGTGTGCACGATTGTAGCCTTGAATTTTCTTTTAATGCTGCTTTTGATTTTTCTCAGAACAAGATATTTCCTTCAACTCTCACCCAAGTTCATGTCTGGCTGTAAGGATTTTCGGTGATCCCTAGGTAACTCTGTGCATTTTCCCTGGAACTCAAGGCACAGGCCTTCTTTTAATTAGGACAGTTTGAGCTGTGGTGTCCATAGTGTCTGGTGAGCAAGGGGCTGTGCTTGCTGTTCTAAGTACCCTGTCACTTAGATAAATTTCAGGGCACTCCTTGGCTCCAGGCCTCTCTCTGGAGTTTCCTCAACAGGCCTAATTTGATATATTGCCTCAACAAATCCCATCAGCCCCGCTGGATTTGGAGCCGAGGGTGAGGATGGTTTATAGGGGCAATAACAACAGAAATGTCCTCTCCTAGACAGGCGAATAATTTCCTCTCTGCTCCAGTCCAATACTATTTCCCTTAATCTTTTTAATGCTTGGGAAGTGGCGGCTTCCTCTGTCCTTAAAGCCACTTTTCTTCCCTGAAGGTTAATGTATTGAAAAAGAGAAGGCCTATTGTTTCTGGTCCTCTGGGCAAACACCCCATTTTCTCTGGTGTCATTTGTCAATCTCTTCAAATGGCTTAGAGTTGAAAGGCATGATTCATGGTCACTGGTTGTTCATGGTAAGTTAAGGCTCCAGGTTGGAAAAGGAAGACAGAACCAAGCTGGCTACCCCAGCCTTCTTTGCTGGATCATTCTTCCATCTGGCATGGCTCCTGATGACCCAGGAACCCATTGTGTGACCCAGGCTCCTTATGGGCTCAGGCTTTAGGACCCACAGCTGCCCCCTTTAAGCCAGGTTCCTGCTTTATTAATTTTTTTCAACCTGTTTCCCTGCAGAGTCTTCCTGCAACTGTTCTTTCTTTCCCACCAAGGAAAAGACTCCCCCACTCCTAAGATTTTAGAGATCCTTGAAGTCACGTGACATCTTGCTCCCTGAGGACCGCACCATGTACAGAGAGGGTGTGACAGAAACGTGTCTTTTTCAGGGACTTCAATGAAATGTTGTACTTCAATATTTAGTTAGTGTCTCTCTTTGCATATTTTATGAAAATTCTTTTCCTTTTAAAACAGTTTCTGCATTTAATATATAGGAGGACTCCCCCTTCTGTCATACCTGTCTAATCAGCCTGACTTTTCCCCATCTTTCTTTCTTCTGTGATAAGGATGTGTTGGGCTCTGCTGCCAACACTTGGATAGAAAAGAACCAGGTATCTTCAAATTTCATTCTCTCTACCTACAACCAGCCTCTCCAATATCCCACCATAGTAATTCCTGGCAATTTTTAGAAATAATCAACCACATGTCACATAGATAATAAGAGCACAAGCTTTAGCATTATTTTTTGCCAGTTGCAATATACCATGCTGTTTTAACTTTCATTGAATTGTTTAGCTCCATTCACAGAAGAGGGTATGTGTACTGTTAAGATTCATGAATTAATTAATTACCCTTTGCTTCTTCTGCAGTAGAGATTGAAACTAGGATTTTGTGCAGGCCAGGCAAGTGCTCTACCACTGACCTTTTTAGCCCCACTTCTCTCTCTTATTTTCCTTTTTATTTATTCTTCTTTCATATGAAATATTCAAACCAAAGCCTCCCCTCCCTCCGTTCCTCCCAATACCACCCCCATCACCTGTCTCCCTCAGATCCACTCGCCTTCCATTTCTCTTCCGAAAATAGCCGAGTTCCAATGATATCAACCAAACATGGCATAACAAGATGTAGTAAGACTAGGCATAAACCTTCATATCAAGGCTGAACCAGGCAACCAAGTAGGAAGGAGGGGTCCCAAGAGCAAGCAAAAGAGTCACAGATACCTCCACTTCCACTATTAGAAGTCTCACAAACTAAATAATCACCGCATGTGTGCAGGGGACCTAGCACAGACCCATGCAGGCTCCACAATTGTGGCTTCAGTCTTTGTGAGCCTCTAGGTGTTCTGCTTAGTTGATTATGTGGGCCATGTTTTTCTGGTACCCTTGACTCCTCTGACTCCTACAATTCTTCTTCTCCCTCTTCCACAGGGTTCCCTGAGCTCTGCCTAATGTTTGGCTGTGGGCCTGTGCATCTGCTCTCATCAGCTGATGGAGGAAGCCTCTGTGATGATGACTGGGCTAGGCACCAATCTATGAGTATAGCAGAATACCCTTAGGAATAATTTCATTGACTTTTTCTTCTTCCATCCCTTCCTTCTTTCCTTTCTTAATTTTGTTGTCAGTTGTGTTTGGTTATACTCTAGGTCTCTGAGCCATCCAGCTTCCAGTTGCTCAGCCCCACTTCTCTTTATATTTTTAATTTGAGATGGGGTCTTGCAAAGTTACCCAGACTTGAACTCATGTTGTAATCTAAGCACACATTGAGTATCTAGTCCTAAATAGTTAGAATAATTGGCTTGTGCCACCAGGCATGATTAATATCAGGTCTCCTTCCAGTTCTATAGGCCTATCAATGTGGCCACAGTCCTGTCTTTGGCTTGTCTGGTTTTCAATATATTTCTGAACAAAATGGACGTGTTTTTACAATGACTATGGCTCCTTCCCAGGTTTTGCATTCTCTGTGTTGGTTTTGATCATCAGTATTTTTGGTGGTACTGTTTTTTTGAGACGGAGTCTTTCAATGTATCTCAGATGAGTGCCTGGCTCACTATGTGAGCCTTGAATACCTTGATCCTCCTGCCTGGATGAGTACTGGAGTTATAGATATGTATTGCCATGCATGGCAAATTGTTAATCTTGTATCATTTTAAAATCATATTTGATGACTGGAGAAATGTCTCAGTGGTTAAGGGCATGTACTGCTTTTACATGGGGCCAAGGTTCAACTCTCAGCAACCCTAGCAGGTAGTCACAAGCAACTGCTAGTAACCGCAGCTCTAGGAGGATCCAATGCCTCTGACTGTCATGGTACCTACACTTGTGTGTGTGTGCATGTGAAAGCCCACCTCCACCTCTACCTACTCTTCTAAAAATTAATTCACATTTGAACCTGCCATTTTGAAAAACATGATCATTTCTTTTAGAGTTTGGAAACAGGTTTTCCATACTTCCATTGAAGGTTTGCTTATAAAAAGATCTCTCAGAGGAGATTCATGGGACAGATGAGAAAGAAGAATGGAGCTAAGAGCTGGGAATAGAAAAATTGCAGAACAAAGATGAAAATTAAGCAGTGAGAGAAAGGGTTCTAGGATTGACTGTTTGCAATGGTCTCATGGCTCAGAGTTCCTTTCCTCCAAATGCAAACCTTGAAATCTTAACCTTTAATATTCTCCGTAACCCTTACAATGTCCGGCAAAGCACATGTTATATACTCAGTATTCAATGCTTGTATGTTTGTATATACATTTATGTATATATTTATATTATATATGTATATATGTAGATAGGTAATGCTATATAATATTTATACATACAATTTACCTATAAAACATGGGGATTATACACAAACACATATGCATTAGGAAGCCCTCTGTGCTGGTAGATAAATTATAGCATCCTATTTTTTTTTAACTGAAATATAAAGCTTTCCATGGAGTAGAATTAGTTTCTGCAGACATTAATTTTCCATGTCAGTTCTTTTGGTCTCATTTCTAATCCGAATCCAGACAGATCCTTCTTTTTTGAAGTTCAGATAACTAAGGGTATTTATCCTTTTCAATGTAATCTCTTCAAACCTCATAATCCAGTGGAGAATGTCTGCCTGACATGTTGAGCAATAATTAATCCCTTTAATCGTCATTTCCACATACAGCTTTCTCTTTCCCAGACATTTTCTATCAGTCTGGACCTGTTTCCTTTCAGCATCTGCCTCGAGCTCTCAAGCTATCTCTTTTTCAGCTGATTTCCTTCTGTTTGCCATTGTTCTCTTTTCTAATGCCAGCTTTGCTCTAATCTCCCATCCTCTGCCCCTGGTCTTATTCTCAATGTTTAGTCTTTAGTTCAAGCATCATCACATTTTCTTGCTTCATGAATTTCTTCTCAACCATTCTCTTATAATTCATGTAATGATGGTTCCACCTAACTCTGGAGCAAAGACATATACAATTCTGTTTTGGATGTGTACCCATGTATATTTTGGGAGAGATATTCCTTCATGGAGTCTGAAAGAAACGGCTTTCCTGTAGTACCTGGGAACTGACTTCCTACTCAGACAGTATTTTACAACATCTAATCTTAGGGGTAGGGCTTTAGAAAGTTCCACAAATAGATACTCCTTTTAGTTTCACTATAGAAACTTGTGAAGTACAGGTGGTGTCAGGGGAGCTGTGTGTGCAACAATATGCTCTTCTCCACCTCCTCACATCACATGAGTGTCCATTTCTAGGCCAGCCACTCTAGAGGGTTGGAGTATTTAGAATCTTGCATCTGCATGTGCTAGAAAACAAATTTGAGGTACCCTCATCAAAGAGTGGCCTCAGAGTTTGCAATTCAAAAAACCTCTGTTGGCACTTCCCTCTGTTACTCATGTACATCCACTTTATTCTTTCTTTCTTTGAATACATCTCATTTTCTTAGGACAGGAAACAATGACTGATGTCATCATGAGCTAGATGAGAGAGAGCAATTTCTTCCAGGTCCAAAATGTCCATGGGAAGAGTAAATACTTGCCATCTTGTATGAGGTCCTAATCTCTATACTCATCTGAGAGGTTGAGGTCTTAAGGGAGACAGCTTTATACTTAAACATTGGGACGACACTCTCTTTTAGTTTTTGTTCTTTCCCATCTCCAGATCTTAATTTCGGCCTCCTTAATTCCTGACTGTAAACACTACAGTGCCTCCTCCTTGCTCAGCTTCCTTCCTCCTTTCATTTTTTTTCTTTTTATTTGAGAGGCCATCTTTCTGTGTAGCATTGGCTGTCCTGGATCTTGCTATTTAGACCAGGCTGGCCTTGAACTCATAGAGACCTTCCTGCCTCTCTCTCCCAAAGGTGTGTGCCACCATGCCTGGATTCACTCAGTTTTCTTACATGTGCTTACTTACTACGTAATTTCATCTAGTCCTGTGGCTTGAAAAATCAAACCGTTGGTGATGGTTTTCATGCTGCTATCCAAATGCCTCATTTACATATGTTCAGTTGCATACCCGTGCATAGGACACAGGAAAAAATAGGAACACAGACTCTGAAGTCAGGACACCTGCATTTAAGTTCCACTTTCTCTACCCAACTTATATGAACAAATTACTTACATTATCAATTTTCTAATCTTTCATTTTTCTAATCTATGAAATGGATATGATAATAGACTCTATGCCAATAGGCCATTATAATAATTAAACAAATTGATATATACAAGCTACTTGGAATGGGGCCTAGAACATGAAAATTGCTAGGTAAGTCTCTGTCACTGATCTACACACCCAGCCCTTACCTGAGAATCACTATATTGATATTTGCTGTTATTATCTTTAGATATCTCAAGCATATCGTAGTTGAAACTAAAAACTTATCTCTCATATTCTGCCCACTTCCAACTGCTGAGAAGATAATCAAATAATTTTCCAGAGAGCCTCTCATTCTTTAATATTTTTCCCATTCTTTCCTCTTAGCTCCTAACTTTACTTCTTATTTCCCTGACCAAATCTACTGATCTTAATGACTTTCCCAGTTCAAGTAAAATCAACTCTTACCATTCCCAGGTACCTCCAAATATTATTGGTGTCATAGTTTAACCTATTAATTGGCCCATTTTCTTGAATAACCCCTCTCTCATCTGTTAGCAGACACAGTTGGCACTGCTGAATCCAGTACTTTTCACCAAAATTACCTCTCAAGACATGCCTGCTTCATGGAGCAGCCCAGGTGGATAACTGATTTCCCTGGGCACCCTTGCTTCCCTCCGTTCTGTTATCCTCAGAGGAGCCGAAATGTTTAGTAGTCTGTTTGTTGTTGCCAGAATGTTGGCTTTCATAAGAAGAAGAACATGCATGGAGAAAGGAAGGACTCAAGAAGTTGAAAGGATCCACTGATCTGCGAGTTCCTTGCTAATCCATGTTCCTGGATCATCACCTCTCTTGTGTCTCTTCCACCTGATGCACAGTCAGGCAAACAGCAGGTACTCAAAGTGTATTTGGTCATCGAGTGGCCGAGTTACTGGGAGCAGTACAAATGAAGCACGGATGCCTCCTTTTGCTCCTTTCATGGTAAGGGCACAATGGGATGTTAAAGGGACAAGTCTCTCCTGGATTAGTAATGGATCATTTGTTAGGATGAAGATCTGGAGATCACAGAGGATGAGAAAGCACTGGAGGTGGGGATTTGATTGAAGAGGGAGAGCAGGAGCAGAGCTGCCGGGATGTGGTGTGCCGGGAAATGAAGGCATGAACCCCACATGGAGGAGGTGCAATCTCTAGATGCAGGAAAATGAGAGTCTGAGCTTTCAAAAGCAAAGGAATAAAAATGGCCCTGGGAGTTTAGCACAGTGAACAATAACTGCGTTTCCCCTCTTCCATTCACTCTCACCTCCACGCTTACATCATTCTCTTTTTATTTCTTCCACCCCAGTTGTAGTGAGTGCTTCTATATTCCAGGAATAGTGGAGACGTGAAGGTACAGAGGAAATCCCTTGGAAAGGGAAACAGTAAACCTCTGTGTGTGTGTGTGTGTGTGTGTGTGTGTGTGTGTGTGTGTGTGTGTGTGTGTGTGTATGTATGCCACGTGCATGTAGCTGCCCATGGAGGTCAGAAGAGGTTGTCAGACCACCTGGAGTTGGAGTTTCAGGCAGTTGTGAGCTGCCTGATGTGGGTGTTAGAAATCAAGGAGGACAATGCTTTGTCAGGCCTAGATGAAACTGTAAGAGTATGGGCTGAAATAATGGCAGTGAAAATGGAGGGAAAGATTTTGAGACAAATGCAGGAAGAATTTATAGGATGGCAACTAGCTGGATATACACCAGCACATGAGAAGAGAGTTTAAAATCCTCACAAGGTATGTGATTGTGGTAGAGTATGAGACCTTTCACAGACACTGAGCACATCTAGACCTAGGAGGGTCAGAATGTGCTGAGTGTGCTTAGGTGCCTGACACCCATGGCCTGTTGGATGTATAGGCTTGAAGCCCAGTAGAGAATTCTGAGTGTGAAGGCAAACATCAGCTCATAACCTTGACAGGCTGGCACAGGAATGGGCTGAGTAGAACTGAGAGTGCGGGATAGAACTTTGGATACCAAGATATTCATAGTGTGGATAGGAATGCAAAGAGGAAGAGTAAAACCAGGACAGAACAAGATGCTGGAGCCGAGGAGGAGGATGCAGAGCCGAGGAGGAGGATGTGGAGCCAAGGAGGAGGATGCAGAGCGGAGGAGGAGGATGCGATGTCAATAGAAGGAAACATCACAGCTGAGGTCAATGATAGAAGAAGAAAAGCACATTGGTGTAACTCAAGGATAACAGGACTCTCATTTAATTTCTCAAAGGAAATCTACTCAGTGTTAAAGCTGAGGGAGAATTTTGTTTGCAGACCTCAGAGGCAGATTATTGACTTGCTTCGAAGGGGTGAGTGAGGCAGGAGAAGAGAGAGAGGCTATCTTTTTCCTTCTGGTCTCATTCAGGCTGGCTTGCAATCTGGACCTCTATTAGTGTAAAATAGGTCTTTACCTTCTTTTCGTTTATCTCCCTATCTCTGCCTCCTTTTCTGCTGACTATATCACGGGAACTTGGAGAACAGAAGTTTGGGTCTTAATTCCTCATGGATAAGTGTTTTTTTCTCTCTCTCATTGAAGCTTCTTTCTTCTTTCAGTGAGTTAACAATGACAGTCCTCACCACAGTGCTCCCAGGAGAAGAGTTAAAGCTGGGTTAGGACACCCGTTGACATAGTGCTATATCCAGAGTCATCAACCATGTCAAACTGACTTTCTATTTCTGTAAGCCTTGATCCTTTGCTCAGAGCAGGTGGAATGTGTTATTCTGACTTTAGTCCTTCTGATTGAAAGACTAATCAGTGTTATGATGTCCTGAGTGTTTCAAGTGCAAGGACCAGGAAACAGGATCTTCCTTTCCTCCCTAGAGCCAGGATGCAGGCAATGATCACAGGCAGGAGCCAGGTAAATATTCTATTTATTGTTATGTTCAAACCTACACCCTTTAAATACATTGGTGGTTTCTGATTCTAGAAGCATTTGATTACATTGGGTAGGGTGAGGTGAGTGAGGAAGTTTAAGACTGTAGAGGCAAGGTGGTCAGGTGGCTGACATAGGCAGAATCTTTTCTTCTTACCTTACAGACTGAGGATGTTGGCCAGGTGCTGCATGCAGGATTTGGTGGAATAGAACTGGACCTGACCCGGAAGTCTCATCCCTGAGGGCTAACGCTCACAGTGGCAGGAGGTGCGAAGCCAGCTGCCAAGCAAAAGCAATTACAAATCTTACCCAGCTGTAAAGTTTACAAACCACACCAGTGACTGCCTGGCAAGATAATCCAAATAGTACCATAGTGGTGCTTGTATCTAACCAACAGATTTGTAACTGAGCTTTAAGACTGCTTGGTAGGCAGGAATTCATGCCTGGGACAGTAAACCTAGGCAACTACCTCTGGTTGGAGAGGTCATAGATCCTAGAGGAGACCCTATTACTGTTATTTTCTTCAATTAAAATTGTTTCTAATTATACCCTAAATACTTATTCTTATGTTCATGGATAAATGAAGTTCTCACCCCTCATCAATGAAGCTTCCTTTTGCAGCAGACAGAAGTTATTGCAGAAATCCACAACTGGTCAAAATTCGGAGAATAAGTGATGTGTACTCACTCCCAATGGTATATTTATAAAGCAATCCCTCTACCTAAGGCCAGGGAACATCACAAAAGAAGGAGTGGAAAGATTATAAAATTGAGTAGTAGGATGCCTGAACAAGATCTCAATCCTGACACCAAACCCCACCCTTAAATGAAGAGCTACAGGCAATCAATGGGTGTTGAGAGAGAGGGAATCAATTTTCTTCAGGATGAGACTCCTGATAGGTTATCCAATATCAAGTAGTCATCCTTAAATGTTTTTTATTGAACAAATAAAATACTAAATGGACTCAGCAGGCTGTACTTAAGTGTGTGTGTGTGTGTGTGTGTGTGTGTGTGTGTGTGTGTGTGTGTGTGAATAAGAAGAGGTCATGAATTCAAGAGGGGTTTGGAGGAACGTGGAAGGAGTTTTAGGGGGTGAGATAGAGGTGGGCAAGATATAAATACAATACTCATATGAAATTTTAAAAATAAAGAAAAATATTTTCAATAGTTTTTTTGTGTGATTTAAGCATAATTTTAATCATTGGTAAATCTTCTAATGGAAAATAAATTTTTAATCAACTAATCTTTTAATGTATGATGACTAAAATAATGTACTGGTTAAGCAAATAATGTTACTTTTTCTTAGCTTTTCTACATCAATTATGAATAACTACACTGAAATATTGGGAATTCATCCATGCAAAATTATATGAATAAAATTGCTGTCTTCTGCAAATTCACAAAATAGAGGCTCAATAAACTGCCAGGAGATAGAAAACACCGGATGATCTCATGCATCACCCTGAAGCTTCTGCTCTGACACACCTTGGAGACCTGGCTGTATGTCTAATTAAATGTCTGAAATGATTCATGGGCTACAATATGTATCTTAAAAGTGGAGTTCAAAGGACAGAGTTGTCTTTTCTAGACTTTACTGGTTTGAACAGGAATTTTGATTCACCTCAATAAAATTCATAGCTAATGATTCACCTGAGTTTGGACAAGAACAAACTGACCAAGACTCATTTACTCAGACTTGTAAGCTGTTCATGCTCTCTTAACTTCATAGGAAGGCATTTGCTTATTTATTTAATTGTTTGTTGTTGTTGTTGTTGTTGTTGTGTGTGTGTGTGTGTGTGTGTTCAGGTTTTTTTTTTCATTTTATACAAATTAGGAAGAAAAAAAAACCCTTTCATTACATGCTGATCGCCTGTTACTAGGACTTGTTCTAAATGCTCTTGCTATAGCTGAGAATAAAACAAACCAAGCAGTGACTAAATTGGCATTTTAAAGAATGGTGGTGCCATGGGTAGGAAATAAATAAGAAAGGCATACAAGAGTCGGAGAGGGAAATAAACGGCATTTCTGGGTAGTAAAAGAGAGGGGGTCTGGCTGCGAGGCTAACACCCGAATGAAGGGGCTCCCCTCTCCAGCATCCTGTGGAGAGCATCCTTGAAAACCACATGTGGACATGATGCAAAGATCAAGAGATTGCGGGGCGGCCCCTCCAGTGCAAACACCTTAAGCACAGCTTCTGCCTCTATGGACAGGTAACACAAGAGAAGAGGAGCCGAAAGAATGTAAGACCTCAAATACCAAGAAGACTGCTGTGTGCCTCATAGAAATGACTCTATAAACAAGATCAGAACAATGACAATATCAGCAGACGTGCTAATGCAGGAGGGAAAAATCTCATGGGGTCCTATTTCTAGCCGAAAAAACTACAGGCAATGAATGACTGCTGACAGAGCGAGAATTGGCCTCTCCTGTAAGGAGCCCTCTGATTGGTTATCCAATACAGAGTGGATTAAGGGAGCCTGACTATGAGGCACTGTGCTGAGAGTCTCCTTGTCAGCAGCTGTGACCTCGATGAATGCAGTACCTGAATGGACGCTGCAAAAGGCAAAACCATGTTCCTTCATACCTTCTGCCAGGTGCAGAGCCGCGGAAGGCACTGAAAGAGGCAGGTCAGGGATACTGTTGTTGCAATTTGTAGACTTCATCTTTCCAGGACACAGAGCAGAGTTTAGAAGCGCGGAGAGTATGTCCAGAGGGGCAAACAGGGACATCAGACACAAGCTCACAAGTGACAGGAACAGCGAAGATGTCACTGTGATTATGAGGGAGCCGCAGAGGGGAGAGTATCAGGGGATGAGATCAGACAAGTAGCAGACCAGAGTTTCATGGGCACTGCTGGGCATTGTAAAGTTCATAGTCTTTAGGGGTGTGCTGGAGAGGTCTGTCTGAGAAGGTGATATGAGCTGACATACCCAGTCTCTCTGGCTGCTGAGTTAAACATAGACCGTGGTGAGGCAGTGATAAAAATTCTGAGGCCAGCAAGGCTGCTCTTCCACAATCAAGACAGTGATCTGGACAGGCACAGGCAGTGGTGGTTTTAAGAAATGGTGGGTTTCTGAATAAATTTTAAATGTAGTAGGTTGGAGAGAGGTATAGCTCAGAGATAGAGTGCTTGCTCAAACACGTGTGAATCCCAGTTTCAAGTCTCAGTATTGCATCCGAGACCAAACAAACAGACCAAGGCTGTTGAGATGGCCCCGTGGCTAACGGTACCGGCCACCAAACCTGACGGCTTGGGTTTGACTCTCAGGACCCGCGGTGGGAGGAGAGAATGACCCCCATAAGTTGTCCTCTCCTCTAACCTGAACACAAGCTCCGCGGTACGCAGTCCCCGCCCCCAAATAGATAAAAATTAATAAAAACGATCAACTCTAGAAATGACGTGAAAATAAAAGGGGGACTATTACTAAGGAATTGGAGGGGAAAAGCAGGAGGTGAGAGAGAAAAGTGAGAGTCATATGGGAGACAAATACAATTAAGGTATTTCAGATAGTCTATGCAAATGCCATATGAAAATTCACTATTCTGTACAATTAATGTGTCCTGAACAAAGGCTCCCTATTAAAAATAAGTAAAATCAATAGAATTTTTGGAAAGATTGGAGGGAGATGTCAGAGAAAGAAGAATTGAAGAACTGGTCATAATTCAGAGTTGGAAGGATGAAACTGGCATTGATTGACTGGGAAATCTGGGGGGTGGGGGCAGCATTTCTTCAGAACACTAGCTAGTCAGATTTGGACTCACTCAGTGTCTCACAGGGCCTTGTAAGAAACTGGCCTTCTGCATCTTTTATTTAGGAGATACATTCTAGTGAATTCTTACAACTCTGATGCCACAGCACCCATGGGCTGGCTTTTCTTTTCATAAGAAGCAGGGCTCAGTTACCTCTGCTATGGCTGTCATTTTCCGCCTCCTTCCAGTTTCTCAATGGGTTGTTCCAGTCACCTTTCTTACGGAACAGTCTGCTGACTGTCTCCCTGGGAAACAACTAGATATATCCTGCTGACCTTATACCAACTATAGACTATGTGGATATGAAGTGACTGCTTCCAGATTCTCTGGCACTCATTCATTACTGTTTGCTAAAAGCCCTTTGATTAAATGGTGTGAAAGCCTGCTTTGGTACTGCCCCAGACAACCATCAAAGGCCCAATGATCCTTCTTTATTTTGCACTCCACCCATTGGTTGGGTATATACACCCTGCGCAGCTCCTCCTTCCCAGTAACCTACTGGTCCAGTTTCCCTCTCTCTCTAGGATCTTAAAATAGCATGTATTCTTTGTATTATTTCATGAGTTTTGTTGAGCTACCTCCTCTGCATCTTCCCTAACCCATAGACCTGAGTTTATCTTCTTCTCCTGGCTAGATCTCTCCTAAGAATGGCTGTTTTGTCCAAGGCCCCAGGGAATATCACAAAAGGGACACAAAGAATATAAGAGCTGGATGAAGGGTTGGGGAGCAGTGCAGGGCACTGAGTTCCAGTTAGGTTGTAAAGGTTGCACTCCTGAACCCACAGGAAATTTGATTAACTGCATTGCCACAAGATTTGACATGTCATCACACTGTCATGGAAAGTAAGAGGGGTTTCTGGGGCCAGTTGCCTCAAGAATTTGCACTCAATTAATGGTTGATAGAGGAGACATTTTCCTTAGTGATATGATATAATTACTCATGAGGTATACATGCTCCTACAAACAAACCTTCAATCATACCTCTGCAAAAACAACCTTATTAATATTCTTTGGGTCACACATAGAAAAGGACTTGAAAGGAGAAGGAAGGCCATTTGGAAAGAATAAAGGGGGTGGGGGTTAGTAGTAATGTGGGGGGAGAGAAGAGAGAGTAACTGGGGAATTATGATCAAAATACATTACATATGAAAATGCTGTAAAGAAATTCATTGTTATCTAAAATCAATACATGCTAATAGAACTTTAACAACATCAAAAGCAAATAGCTATTTTGGTAGGAGTCACCAAGGCGAAGTTCATACAAGGGGTATGAGGGCATCTTCTATGTAAGTTTCCTGTGAGAAGAAAAAAAAATTCCCAAATGACCCAAAGCTTTAGCATGCACCAGGATCATTTGTAGGTCTTGCTAAAGCACAGATTGCCCCCACACCAGAAGTTTGGACTGGACAGGGATGGGTGGATCTGAGAATTTGAATTTATACATTTTGTGGTAAGGATCACCACCTGGGAACTGTACTTGAAACAATCATAGATGGTTAGTAACAAGAAGAAAATGGTTATTTATGGGAGCAGCGCTAGCAAGTAAGTCTATGTAGAGGTACTGTGGGCCTCGAGAATTTCTCTTCTGATCACTTAAATATTATCAGTGAAAGGAACAGAATGGTCATCATTTGGGAATGGGAGATGGTGAGAAGGTGTTGGAGATTTGATGAGAGAAGAAACAGTATGTGGTACTTTGAATGTGTAATACTCTCCACAGGCTGAGGTTTTGAGTGCTTAGACCTTAGTTGGGTGGCACTATTTAGGAAGTTCTGAAAACATCAGACTTTAGGGCATAGCTAGATGAAGTAGGTCACCAGGAGTATCTTGTCTTTGCCTCCTTCTTGTCTACAATGACAGGGAGAACTCCTCCATCACATGCTACAGCTACCACAGTGTTCTGTCTAAGCACTTGGGGTGGTCAAGTGATTATGAATTGGCACTTCTGAAAGCATGAGCCATACTAATAATAACTCTTCCCTTTAGTTCTTAGGCATTTTGGTCACAGCATGCACAAATAACTGCATCCAGTATCTTATAGTCATTTAGTGATGCGTATAAAAGTAGGCAAAAGGACTGTAGCATAACCTTTGCATAGCAATAAGGACCAGTGAGAAGTTGCAAGTCATACATTTGCAAAAAAAAAAAGTCAAGCAAGCTTGTGCATCTTATTCTAGGAATATTTAGCTCTGTAGATGAAAGTTTAGACAGGTAGAGAGATGAATTTGTTGAATCCAAACTTTGCTAAGGGAGTACTACAAAGTAGGAAGGAACAAAAGATGCATTGAGTGTATTTACAAGGGAAGAATTATAATGATCGAAATAATATTTAGGTTATTATAAGGAAGAAAGGCAAGATAGTGGAAGAGGGAGAGACAGTGGAAAGGGGGCGTGGTTAGAGAAAGAGTTTTATAATTAGTATTATATTAATTAGTAGTACCAGAGACTAGAAGGCTAGAGATAGAAATCGAGAGTTTGTATTTATGTGATATTAGAGAATGTGGTTTATCACCATGGGAGTTTGTGGTTGAGTAGTATTGATCAAGATTATAGATGATGGGTTGGAGAGATGGCTCAGCAACTAATAGTTCTTGCAAAGAACTTGGGTTTGGTTCACAACACCTGTAGTAGTTTATACCTACCTGTAACTCCACTCCCAGGTGATCTGACACCATCTGCGAGCCTTTGTGGGCACCAGGCAAACATATGGTTCAAATACATACTTATAGGCAAATACTCATAGACATGAAATACAAATAAATAAATCTTTTTAAAAAATTACATTCATTTGTTTTTATGTATATGAGTGTCTTGCCTATAGGTGTGTAAATGTACCTCATATGTGGTGGCATGGAGGTCCGAAGAGGGGGTCTGCTATCTTGGAACCACAGTTACAGCTGGTCATGAGCCACCATGTTGGTGCTGAAAAATGAACCTTGAACTTCTGCAAGAAAAAAAATAAGTGATCTTAACTGTTGAGCCATTTCTCCACTTCCCCACCCCTTTCTTTAAGATTACAGATGACAGACATCTCAAAACTGAGAATCCTGAGTGTCCCAAACATCATTTAAATAGATATTTAAATTATTAAGAGCAGAACAAGAAGCGGTTTTTGAAGACAGCAATATTTTTATTTTATTTTACAATATAATTTAATTCTACATATCAACCACGGATTCCCTTGTTGTCCCCCCTCCCGCTCCTCTCCCCTTTCCCCAGCCCACCCCCCATTCCCACCTCCTCCAGGGCAAAGCCTCCCCCGTGGACTGAGATCAACCTGGTAAACTCAGTCCAGGTAGGTCCAGTCCCCTCCTCCCAGGCTGAGCCAAGCATCCCTGCATAAGCCCCAGGTTTCAAACAGCCAACTCATGCAATGAGCACAGGACCTGGTCCCACTGCCTGGAGCCTCCCAAACAGATCAAGCCAATCAACTGTCTCACCTATTCAGAGGGCCTGATCCAGTTGGGGGCCCCTCAGCCATTGGTTCATAGTTCGTGTGTTTCCATTCGTTTGGCTATTTGTCCCTGTGCTTTATCCAACCTTGGTCTCAACAATTCTCGCTCATATAAACCCTCCTCTTTCTCGCCAATTGGACTCCCGGAGCTCCACCCGGGGCCTGGCCATGGATCTCTGCATCCAGTTCCCTCAGGAAGACAGCAATCTTGATGCTAAGAATTTTGAGAAATAAGAGGGATTCAAACCTAAGGGTTTAGGAAAGATTGAGGGGAAATAGTCTGGAAGTGGCAGTGAGAAGTGAGGAGCTCTTCTAACCTCCTAGTAGTATCTAGGGATTGCAGGAAGAAATCTGCTCCCTTTGAGAGGATGAGGGGTGACATGTCCTCTGGGAGATCCAAGTTTCAGGTAGACTAAGATCAATGAACCAAAGCGGAGGTTGAGGATGGGCAACTGTTTTGGTAACATCCGACTGAAGCTACGGAGAGGAGAGGAGAGGAGGGGAGGGGAGGGGAGGGGAGGGGAGGGGGAGAGAGAGAGAGAGAGAGAGAGAGAGAGAGAGAGAGAGAGAGAGAGAGAGAGAGAGAGAGAGAGAGAGAGAGAGAGAGAGCACGAGGGAAGCTTATGTGTGGAGATCTCTGGGGCTCAGAGTAAAGGCCTGTTACGTCAGAATCAGCTTCTTCCAGTAGCTGATCTTAGAAATGGAATGAGCCATAATTTGACAAATCCCTGTGGCCTCAAGACAAGATGCATTATTACGACTGGAAGTTAGGAGAGAGGGAGGGGTGGGGTTCTGGGACTCCTCACCCCAGCTCCACTTCTGAGGTTAGGCTAGGGAAAGCTTACTTTGAAAGCAAGTGGCTCTCTTTAGTATCTTCAAAGGGAGTCTTGGCCAATTGGGAAAGGATTGTCTGACCTGGAGTGCACAGCCCAAAGCATTTCAATTGGAGGAAATGATCTTGTAAATGTTGGTTGCCTGAGAGAAAAACTCTTAAAAAAATTTTTGTAGAGGAAGCATTTAGAGAGGATTCCCATTGAGCTTTTTAAGTTCGATTGCAGAGTCCTCTCTAAATGCTTCCTCTACAGGCCTGGGAGGAGGGGACTAGACCTACCTAGACTGAGTCTACCAGGTTGACCTCAGTCTGTGGGGAAGGCTTTGCCCTGGAGGAGATGGGAATGGGGGGAGGGTTGGGGTGAGGGGTATGGGAGGGGGGAGAACAAGGGAATCCGTGGCTGATATGTAGAACTGAATTGTATTGCAAAATAAAATAAAAATAAAAATAAAAAAAAATAATAAAAAAAAAAAGCTCAATGGGACAGAAATATCAGGGAAATCCCCATTATTTGCCTATCTCACAACTGGTTGGCTCTGTCATTTTCATAGCTTTTAGTGACCTTTGAAGGAATATTTCTTTTCCTAACTATCTGTATAATAATAGTTGCTTTGGCTGAGTGCCGTGTTGTAAACAGGGTTACTGAAATGTCTGTGCAGAACTTTGCTCTGTAGGTAACTGCATTTGGTGGCACAAAACTGAATGGATCTCATGTTTATTGAATGTTTCCAGTGCGCGCAGTACTGGGTTACATCCCCTGTGTGATACAGATCACCTCTAAGATCTTTGGTGGCTCAAGGGAAACTAAATTTTGCTTTTCACTTCTCAGCATTTTTCTCCCCCTAAGAACATTTCTAGATAATATAAAAACTGCATTCTGGGCTGAATTTTATTATGGCCATTATGAAAATTAAAATGTATGATTTAAGAGAAGGCCTATATACCGACGAACTCTTACCTATGAATATATTATCAGGGTGACTTCCTCTCTCCAGTTTTCTGCAGTTCAGTGTATGACACCTCTGTTCACCTGGGCACTTAGGGCCCCGACCAACTACTTCAAAGTTCCTCGTCATTACCTGGACTGCCACCAAAAGTCATACAGCTTGTCTTCTGCTCTTGTTCTCCTGAAGCCTGATTTACATACAGAAAGCAAAGTGACCTTTTAGAAATGCCAATTACATTACATTCCTTCTTATCTCAGAAATATCCCAGATACTTTCCACCCCATTTATTATAAAATGCAAAGAACAAGCTCTATGTTTCCACCCCCATGTGCCCTGGCCACACCGCTCTTCTTTCTGTTCACTAAAAATACTAAATATTGAATTTCAACCTGGACCTCTGTCTTTGCACTGTCCTTGTCTGAAGCACTTTCCACCAAGATATAGACAGCCTCGGTTCCTAACATTATTCAGGTCTCTATGCAAATGTCTCCTCAGAAAGGACTTTCTAGGTCTTATTTAAATAGCTACTTTTTAAAATCTCTTATTACCACTATTTCTACTATGCTCTATTGCCCTTTATTGGTTCATATTATACTGCATATTTATTTATTTAGTTTAGGGTTTTTTTTCCAAAGAAAAGAAAGCTTCCTGGGGTCAGGAGCTTCATCTTATTTCTCTGTTGTGTGAGGGCAATTACTACAACCACAACCTGGGGAAAAACATAAATGAATGGAGCACATCCCTTCAGGTAGATTTTTTTTTTTTTTTTTTTGCAGTGATGAACATTTGATAACTGGCCTGGAGTTGTTTCTTTGTTCTAAGTGCTATGGTCTAAGTAAATATTTCTGATAAGTAAACAGAAAAAAAAAATAAGCCATTTTATATTTTTATTTCTCAAACTTGATGGTGGCGAGCCAGATCTGAAACAAATACTTCATAAAACTTTATTTCATTACAAATTAAAAGAATAAATACAGCCGGGCAGTAGTGGCACACACCTTTAATCCTAGCACTCAGGAGGCAGAGGCAGCCAGATCTCTGCGAGTTCGAGACCAGCCTGGTCAACAGAGCTAGTTCCAGGACAGCCAGGGATACACAGGTTTCAAGAAACCCTGTCTTGAACCCCTCTCACAAAGAACAAATACAAGTACTGTGTATATATACTAGATACACAAAGGCCATATTACAGATGACTATGTCTGCAGACAGTTGATTGTTTTGCGGGGAGGCCAAGAGTATGGCTTTAATGGTAAACACATTACTAAATGAGGCAAATAAGATACATTTTTACTTTGTTCTATTTGAATATTAGAAAGCTATGGCATTCTTTTCTAGGCTAAAGGCAAGGAACTGTTTTTATAATTGAAAGTAAAAATGAATATATTTTAACTATATATATGTACTCTTACGAATATGTTTAAAATACACGTTGAGAACAATTAAGAAAAAAAATCCATGTTTTCCCACAACTGAACATGACAGAAATTTCCTGAAAAATGACATTAGTGGTGAAGGTAGTTCCAACTACGAGGAGTACAATTTATTCACTTTCAATCTAGCTCATTCTTTGCCCTTTCGCATTTTCTTCTCCTATAAAGAAATAAGATTTGACATCGTCGGGTATGAAATTCTGTCCCTCCCTTTCTGTGGTGACCAGTTTCAAATTTTCTCTCCTGAATTTTCTGAGGTGCCTAACAACAAGAACTGGGGATGGCCAGAGCAGGAGTCAGGTGTCAGGAAACTCGGTGTCCGGTCCCCATTTTAGTGTGGCCTCGAGCAAAACGGCTGACCTCTTCGAGCCTCTGAAAACAAGCTATTGCTCTCACTGGCCTTTAAAATACCTTTGCGTCCTAAGTTCCTGGATTTATGATGTTTCCAACACCCACTCCGAGATTTCCTCTCTGACATTGCACTTGACTGATAAGGCCAAAGTCGAGCGGCTGAAAATACTGTGCAGTCCTTAATGCTGGCTCTTTTCGCTCTCGCTGCTCCATGTTGTCATAACTGGATTGACAGTCTTGGGTTCCACAAAAGGGTTTGCTGTGGAATGTTCTGTATGGCAAATGTGTTGCTAATTAGTCAATAAATAAAACACTGATTGGCCATTGGCTAGGCAGGAAGTGTAGGCGGGACAAGGAGGAGAATAAAGCTAGGAAGTGGAAGGCTGAGTCAGAGAGACACTGCCAGCCGCCACGATGACAAACAGCATGTGAAGATGCCGGTAAGCCACGAGCCATGTGGCAAGGTATAGATTAATGGAAATGGATTAATTTAAGCTGTAAGAACAGTTAGCAAGAAGCCTGCCACAGCCATACAGTTTGTAAGCAATATAAGTCTCTGTGTTTACTTGGTTGGGTCTGAGTGGCTGTGGGACTGGCGGGTGACAGAGATTTGCCCTGACTGTGGGTCAAGCAGGAAAACTTAAGCTACAAGGGTTCGTTCTTGTTGGGAGCTCAGGTGGCTCCTGACATGAACATCATTCCAGAAGAACTGTCATGTATGCCAATGATGGGACAAATGATGTCTTCTGCTGAATTTAACATCCAAGATTTAACACAGTTAAAAAGAATGAAGTAAGCCGGGCGGTGGTGGCGCACGCCTTTAATCCCAGCACTCGGGAAGCAGAGCCAGGCGGATCTCTGTGAGTTCGAGGCCAGCCTGGGCTACCAAGTGAGTTCCAGGAAAAGGCGCAAAGCTACACAGAGAAACCCTGTCTCGAAAAAACCAAAAAAAAAAAAAAAAAAAAAAAAGAATGAAGTAAGTATCTTTGTATGCACTAGGGTACTCACAGGAGAGCATATTAAGTTCTTTTTTTTTTCTAGTATGCATCTTACAGATGTCCAACTTTCCTAAAAATAACTTTAATGAAGATAATTTATATATAAAACAATGTACATTTTTAAAGTGTATTGTTCAATGAGTTGTAACAAATGTATAATTATGGCTTTGTATGTGTGTCTATGTGTAGAGGTCAGAGGTCAATCATAAGTGCCATATTTGAAGTGATACTCTTCTTGTTTTTTTTTTTTTTTGAGACAGGTATCTGACTGATTTTTGAATTCATTGATTAGGCTAGAGTAGCTAGCTGGTGAACCCTAGGCACCTGCCTGTCCCCACTTCCTCAGTACCAGGATTACAAAGCTCATGTCAGGGTTTTTTTTTTTTTTTTTTTTAATGTGGGTTCTGAAGAATGAACTCAGATTCTCATTCTGTAAAGCAAACCATTGATTGGGCTGCATCTCCAACCCCATAGAGTATATGGGTTAAATTTACAAGTCTCCCAAAGATATATTGGAGTTGTAACTCACAGTACTTCAGAATGTGATCTGTATTAAATATAAGGTCTTTACTGAAGAAGATTCAAGTTAAAAATGGGGTCTGTTCTGGTGTAATCTTTTTGTATACTGTGAAGATGTGTCTCTACTGAGGAACTTTCTGATTGGTTTAGTAAAGAGCTGAATGTCCAATAGCTAGGCAGGAAAGGGTAGGTGGGACTTATGGGAAGAGATAGGAACTCTGGGAAGAAGAGAGGCAGAATTCACCAACCAGACATGGAGGAAATGAGACATACAGTATGGAGAGGTAATGAGCCATTTGGCAGAACATAGGTTAATATAAACAGATTAATTCAAGTTTTAAGAGCTAGTTGAGAACAAGCCTAGGCTAAGGCCAAGCTTTAATAATTAATAAGAAGTCTCTTTGTCTTTATTTGGGAGCTGGTAGTTCAAAGAAAGTCTGACTATAGGGGTAATGAGGATAAGTTTTAATTCAGTATGACTGGTAGCCATATAAAAGGGAACCATTTGGATGGAGGTATGGACACAGGGAGAGTCCCTTGTAAGGAGAAGAATTTCATGCTTCTCCAAGCCAAACAGTGACCAGAGCCATGAGCTCTTTCTTAGCACTTTCAGGGGGAGCATGGCCCTGCCAACACCTTGACTTTAGATTCCAGCATCCAGAGCTGTGATACAATACAATTCTGACTTTCAAGCAACTGCATTTGTGGCACTTTATTTTTGGAATCACTTGGTCTGCTGTACTCGGCACTGTGAATAGCATGTGATGGAGCATACCTTAAATGCACACATCCTATTGGTGCTCTCTCTTTCAGACTTGGTAATATTTTGTTCCCCTGCTGTAAGGTTGGCAGAGACAATGATAATTTTATTTAGAGTAGAAAGATTTCTTAGGAAGAAAAGTAATCTTCAGAGTTTGAGCCATTTGATTATTCCAAAGTGATTTTAAAATGTTCTTTCTTTTAAGAAAATCACACCCTGGTTAAGACTTACAAATAATCCTCTCTGAGTCAGGAAAAAGACACTTGGCAGAGGGTGGTAACATGTGGCCTCCTGGGTATGTGATTTGACTTAAGGCTTGGGGGATGTGATGTCAATCTTTTAGCAACAGGGGACCATTAGTGTTAGTGGCCTCTAAATGGAGCATCTGATGGCAGCTAAAGGCTGGCCAGAAAGAATGATGAACTAAAAGAAGAAGGCAGTTAAGAGAGTGTTGTAAAAACTTCGAGCATTAGGATTTAGAATAGACTGATGGTAATTAAAGAGAAAAAAGCCAGAATGGAAATAAATCTTAAAGATAGGTTTAATGACCAGCTAGATATAAAGACATGGGAAAGGAAGATTCTAGAACTAGCAGAGATTTATAACTTAACTAAATTACTTTACTTGCTGTGTAATAAAAACAAGAAAGAACCAACTTAAGGGAAAACAGGATTTATTTTGGCTCATGACTTGAGGAGATACATGTTCATTGTGGTGGGGAAGGTGTGGTGGCCTGATTAGATTGTCTGTGATCATGGGAGTATGAGGCAATTTGCTCACTTCTTGGGGGACCAGGAAGCAGAAAGAGATGAATGCTGACCTTCAGAGGTCTTTCCCCTTTTTTCTTTTTATTCTTTCCAGAATCCTAGCCCATAGTATGGCACCTTCCACATTCAGGGCAGGCATTTCCCATCAGTCAATTCTCTGTAGAAGTACTCTCACAGACATCCTGTCTCAGTTTCTTTTCCTGTTACGTTACTGTGATGGAATGCCCAACAGAAGCTTCTTAACGGAGGAAAGAATTACAGTGACTCTCAGTTCAAGGTACAGTCCATCATGGTGAGAGAATCAAGATGGTGGGAGACTGAAGCAGCTGCATCCAAAACAAGGACAAAGAGCAACAGATGTGTGTTTGTGCTCAGCGTCTTCTCTTCATTTTATACATTCCAAGATGCCCCACCAGGGAATGGTCCCACCCATAATTAAGAAAAGTCTTTCTATACCAGTTAATGCAATCAAGATATTCATCCACAGGCATCCTTGGAGATACGTCTTCTAGGTGACTTACAAATGACAACTCTAGCCATCACACACACACCCAACCATGACCCTTATTCATTTCCTAGGTGTTTCTTAATCTAATCAAGCTGGACAGAGCAGGGAACCATCACAGTTCCCAACTCCCTGATTCGCCAGCTCACTCCCCCTCCCTTTTCTTAAATGTAAAGAGAGGACAAAGCAAGAATAATGGTTTCAGAATTTGTCTTCAAAGGAAGAAAACTTTTAAAAAAAAATAGACATCATTACAGTGTTATGCAGCATTGGAAGCAGAGATATTTTTAATAACATTTCTGCACATAAGCCCATGGCTTTAAATCCTCTGGGCAAGAAAGCTAACTTGGAGGATAGCTAGGTCAGGGGCTGTTTAAGAGGGGAATGAAATGTTCCCTTTGGGAGGGAGCATGGGCAAAGGAGTGTGTCTATAGTGTTTCAGAGCTTCGGGGACCATCATGAACTTCATGAACTTCTCTGCTGGTGTTGCTGGTCCAACCTCACCTCAAAACTGCTCTGAATAAATAGTGTTTCTGCCAAGCCTGGTGTTCAAAATTCCTTTTGGCTTTTCTGTATTTCATCATGTTTTCCAGGATGGCAAATGTGTTCACTCTGGAAGATGCATATAAATTTATAAAAAGACATAGAGATTTGGCCTGATCCTGTTCAAGGCTCCACATGCGATAGAGAACATGCAGGGTTTTTCTTTCTGAGTCCGGTTTATATAATTTAACACGATATCTTCCAGTTTCATCAATTTTCATGAAAACAACAAGATTTCATTCTTTACAGTTGAATAATAGTCTAATATATACATGTCAATAGTATGCATACACTTGTACCATTTCCAGTGTACATTGAGTTGTGTTGAAATATCACATTGAACATTGTTAACGTGTATAATCATATATATATATATATATATATATAAATATATATATATATATATATATAAAAATTGAAAGAATATGAAGAGGAAAATGAAATAGCAATAACATCAAAATTAAATGTTGATCATATTACCTTAGGAAACTATAAGGTACATTTGTAGCAATTACTCCTTTCCCATTTAATTTCCTTATGTGATGCTTATGATAAAACTGAGAAGGCCACGTTATTGCCTTCACTTCAAAGATAAAGAAACGGTCTCTAAATATTTAGTTAACGTTTAAAATTTTCAAATTTATGCATCTTGCTTGACCTTTGGAGTTTCAACTTTGCTCAGAGTGCTTATTTCTGTGCCTCCCTTTCTCTCGCTCTCTCCTCCTTCTGTGTGTATGTGTGTATGTGCATGTATATATATGGTGTATGCGTAGTGGTTTGTGTAATGTGTGTTTATTCGTTGTGTGTGTGTATGGTACATGTGTAGTGTGTGTGTGTGTGTGTGTGTGTGTGTGTGTGTGTGTGTGTGTGTGTGTGATGTGTAATGCATATGGTGTGGTATGTGTATGTATGCATATGTGTGTGCGTTGGGAGGTTGTGACCTGAGTGATGACAGATTCATTCGTAGAAAGGCACATATTCTTTACTAAGCCATTTTCTGCCCTGGTTCTCTGTCACACCCTGGGAATTAGACAGAGGTGGTGAGTGGAGTTGCACTGAGTTCAGCCAAATTCCCTCAGTCTCAGAGGTAAATTTTCAGTAGGGGCACAGTGCTGTGGTCTTCCCCTTCCTCCACTGACGCTGACTGGATGAGTCTTGGGAATATTTCAGTTGACTAAGTACTTCATTTTCATTGAGGTGCTGCATGTCCATACCCTTCCTGGTTAAAGTGGCAAACATGGTGGAGACATGCTAGAACAATGACTAAGGAATGTGTACCTTCAGTAAGTTTTAAGAGTGAGGTCACAGCAGCAAACAACCCAACTCTTTCCCATGTCCGTGGGCCCCTACTTGTGTCATTTTTGGGCCACCTTTGTACCACTCCCATGTCTCATGGTCTGACCTTGTCTTATGCACACGGGGCTCAGTTTTGCCTTGACTCAGCTGGCTGGTGCTGATACGGATGGCTCTCTTTGTCTCTTCCTTCTGCTCTGCTGCCCTGTTCTCATGTGTCTGCCAATTCTGCCTCTTCAGCAGTTTCTGCCTTCAGCTGCTCTTGGCCTCCCGCCCTATGGCCACTCACCTCTCCACTGCTTCTGGTCCTGCCCTCTGCTCTACCCCTGATGTCCAACGTATGTGACATTTTCTATCCAGGAGGTAGCAAGCACAGGTCTCTTTGCTCTTGTTAATTTATTATTCTCCTTTTATTGCCACACTTGCCTCCCATTCTCTGAAAAAGCTGCTGGGAAGAGCCAATGAGCAACACTTGCTGTCAGATTTTCATTATGGCTTCACATCATTCTTCCATGAGGTCCATGTAGCTTAGGGTGAGGACCTTACTTTACCCTCAGTAGCAGCATGGCAACCATCTGAACTTTCTCAGGGACAAGGAAGCTCTTAGCTCCACATAAGGCCTACTCATCATTGCCTGGGCCTCTTACTGAGAACTGCTAAGTTCGGATGATAAATGTGAATTAGATTTAGGTATACTCTTCTCTGCTCCCTCCTTCTCTTCCTCCTCCTCTCCCCTCCACTCCTTCTTTTGACAGAGTCTCTTGTAGCCCAAGCTGGCTTCAAACTTGCTATATAGCTGAGGATAACCATAAACTACCAGTAGTTCTTTCTGCTTCTACCTTTCAAGTGCTGGGATTACAGGTGTGCCATATAATAAGCACAGTTTGTGTGATGTGATGTGCATAATAAGCAAGTACTTTATCAACTGAGCAAACATCCCTAGATTGAAACAAAGTCTTGATTTATCGTACTGTTTTTGTGTGTCAATTTGACACAAGTTAGAGTCATCAAAGAGGAAGGAGCTTCAGTTGAGGAAATTCCTCCATGACATCCAGTTATAAGGCATTTTCCCAATTAGTGGTCAATGGGGGAAGAGGCCAGTCCATGGTGGGGTGGTGTCATCCCTAGGCTGGTGGTCCTGGGCAGTGTAAGAAAGCAGGCTGAGCAAGCTAGTAAGCAGTACCCCTCCATGGCCTCTGCATCAGCTCCTGCTTCTAGGATCCTGCCCTGTTTGAGTTCCTGTCCTGACCTCCTTCAGTGATGAACAACAGTGTGGAAGTGTAAGCCAGATAAACCCTTTTCTCCCCAACATGCTTTTTGGTTATAGTGCTTCATAGCAGCAATAGAAACCCTAACTAAGACATTTATAGTATCTATTGACAGTCAGCTGGATTTCCACTGTGCTGATGCCCTCTACTATAGTAACAGTGGTGATGGTAGTAATGCTATCATGAGTATTAATAATAGTTATTATTACTGTTATTAATTATTATTAGTAAAGTCCTCCAAAGACATCAATTGAAGCTTAAACTTCTGGTTCCTCCTTGAACATTTTCCCATGTTAAATAATAATATAGCCCATGTACAATAAAGACCGATGAGCTTCTAGTTGACTGTTAATCATTTGAAGAGACCCAGGAGGGTAACCTCTCATCCTCTTAGTGAGTTAGTCACTTTTGTAGCGGCGCTCCAGTGACACTTGGAGACAGCTGACCTGAGTGTACATGAGGAGCCAGGAGATGAGCATCTACCACAGTTTTAGCAATAAACCCGTTAACCTACCTGCAATAGCACAAGCTTTAGCAATGAACTGAAGATGAGGGAGGCAAAGTTGAGAAATTCGATGCTTGGAATGGCTGGGATCTATTCCAGGGTGGAAGAGTCTGGTTATTATTGGGACTCTAACTGCGTATCTCACACTGAAACATCTCGCAACTCTGGTTCGTGGGGATAATCTCCGGTTGAAAAGAACTGGGGATAAAGACAAAGTTGACTAAGCACAGTTGCAGGGCCCAAAGAGTAAAGGACATTCCCATTTGCTCCAGGATTTCCAGTGTCTTGTCTTAGTAAGTATAGCCTGGTTTAGGGGCTTGCGTAGAAGTTAGGGGAGCAGGAGAGTTCATGATAGGTGGGAAGTTTAGTTCGTTAACAGAGGACTCTGGAGTTCATTAAAGAGTGCAAAGGACAGATTCAGCCTCCCACCCCCATGAGGAGAGCAGAGAAAGGCTATAGCAGGTTAGCAAGGCTGTAGCTAAGAGATCAGGAGGTTAGAGCAAGATTAAGACCTAGCACAGATTAGATTTCTAGGTAGGCAATCAGCTGGCCCAGCTCCTCCAGGCTCTTTAAATGACAGAAGTTACAGTTCTTTATGTAAAACCAATGTGGGCTGAGATTGAATCAGAAGCTGGAGGGAGCAGAACTCCCTATTGAAGGAAGTAATCACTGCAGGAGAAGAGAGACATGGCAAGCAGTGACCGGCTAATATGGTGATAATACAGAATCACTGGGTAGCTGGTCTTCCTGGTTTTTCTGTACTAGGAGTCTTTCTAGGATGTAAGACTGAAGCTGTAAAACACATGCAATTATGGGCAAGGTGGGATACATCAGCCACTGTATAAAGAGATGTCATTTATTGTCTTAATGAAGTGCTTGCTTGCTAAGTGTTGCTCAAGGTTAAACATGGAAAACAAAAACATGCATGCAGCATGTATTATATGGAATTGGTAGTAATCTGAGTGACAAGCACTTGTTTACTTCTTATGGATATATGTGCAATTGCAGATCTTAAGGCCTCTGAATTAAGAAAGATCTCAGATATCATTTTGTTTATCACTGTGTGAATGATAAACTTGAGTCACGGAGGTGAGATCGATCATTCAAATTTGGGTAGGTAGTGAAGGGGACAAATCTTTGGAGTGTAGATTCCTTCCTTGCTCTCATCAGTTCTTTCTCTTAGACCACGAAATTCTTCATTCCTCCTCTTGACAAGATGCTTCCCTTTTGAGGCTGGTTGTTTTTCTAGTTATCTTTCTTCAGATGTCTATAGTGAACTCCACCATGGTGACAGAATGTCAGCAAGTTGTAATGCTTCTACAATGATTACTAATATGAATAAAACCGTTCCTCTTAGATTATTGAAAAGAAGAGAATGTCAAATAATTCTTGTAATGGCCCTATTTCATAAGTGGGTTGGAATGAAGCAAGCTGTGAATTTAAGGGGCCCATCAGCATATCTTGACAACCCGATATTTCTCTGATTTCCTGCTGCAAAGCTCTGAGGTGGAACCTTAGCTCTGGACTCAATTTACTCTTTGCAGCATGCCATTTTTTTTTATTTACTCTTTAGACTATAAGTCAAGTTCAGGATGTGTATCCCTACAGGAAGAAAAGAGAAAAGATACTACACAGTGACCTGAAACCTGTTATGAGAGCAGGCTATATCTGGAGAGTCAGTGTGAATGACAAACAACTCTTCAAGCTGCAAAGTTTAAAGGCACAGATCGATTTCAACTGCAGGGTCAGCTTGCCATTTTTCATTCTATGTATTTTCAGGTCTAAGATGCTGCACATGCCCAGAGGAGCTTCTCAGGGATTGTCTCCTACAGAGAGTTACTAGGATAAAAATGTTCTGAGCAAGTCCACAGGTAAGATATGTTTGCATTTTTAAAATGCTCTGGGTGTGTACTGGAGAAAAGTCACCATCCAAGATTCTCCACTTCCAAAAATTAGGCTGGTAGACTGGACCCTGGTAGCTCAACTAGCTCCTAGGAGGTTGGATCAATAATAAATCAGTAGTTGGTTAAGGGCTGCAAGAATCATGCTTTGATACTTGAATCTGTAAAATTTCTAGACGACAGGCTAAATGGATATTATTGCTGTATACTTTTGGTTTGTTTATTTAACATCACAATTTTCTTGTGTTTGAATTTATTCATTTCCTTGTTCAGCACAATGCTCAGATTATTTAGAAAGTGAATGGTGTGTATGTGTGTGTGTGTGTGTGTGTGTGTGTGTGTGTGTGTGTGTGTGTGAACACTCTCAGGAAATATAGTTTTTGGAATGGGAAAGAAAGAAAATAATTGCTACTGAAGAAAAAATATATACATTACAGAGTAAAAGCATATTTTCACATACTACAATCAAGTCATAGATAGGGACATTGATGTTTTAAAACTAAATGATTTATCACAATTCTAAAGAATTTTCCCCCATCACTGAAATGCCCCTTAGTACAAAAAAATCTCTAAGTAGTTTTAAAATGACTAGTAGAATATTTCTCATAATATATAATTGGAAATAACTAGAAGAGTCTTAGGCTTCAGTAAACATAAACTTATTGAATACTAAGAAAGGGAAGTTCATTGCTACTGCTACTTAATAAGTGTTTGGCCTAAAAATTTTCTTCATTTCTTGTGTTTAAGACCTTGTATGTTCTTATCAGAAGCAATTAAAAATTGGCTCAGGAGAAGTTCAAATTTTAGGTGGTTAATAAACTCATTTGGGGAACTGGGGGATTGTTTTCTCAGACAGAGTAAAATATTTTCTTTATAAGAATATTGTTTTTATGTTGCAGAATAATTGTTTAACTATGCAATGATGTGGTTTTTTTTTTAACCTTGCCTGCCTAAGGCACCTGATTGGTGTAATAAAAAGCTGAACAGTCAATAGTGAGGTAGGAGGTATAGGTGGGACTTCCAGGCAGCAAGATTAAGTAGGAGGAAGAATTTAAGCTTGGAGGAAGAAAGAAAAAGAGATACCAGGGAGACACTAGGACCAGCCAGCCAGACACAGAAAAAGCAGGAAAGTAGGACATACAGAATGAAAGAAAAAGCCCCAAGGCAAAATGTAGATAAATAGAAACAGGTTCAATTAAGTTAAAAGAGCTAGTAGGACAAGCCTAAGCTAAGGCTGAGCATTCATAATTAATAAGTCTCCCTGTCTTTATTTGGGAGCTGGCTGGTGGCCCAAAGAAAATGCCAACTACATTTTGATGATGAATCAGTCCCTAAATTAGTTACTCCAATATTTGCTATGAAGGAAAAACTATTGAAATATTATTATATTAAAATATTTTTATTATATTATACTTAAAATATTTTATTGGATAAAGCAAAGTGGAGCCTCTGAACACACACACAATGTCACACAAGGCAATGACAGAAGGTAATGCTAATGATCCTTCTTCTAAGGCGACAATACTTCCCCTGAAATATTGAGGTTAAGCATGTAGGATGGCATGCGATGATATTCTTTTTGATGTAGGTGATGATATACTTTTTGATGTAGGTAACTGTATGGTGGTTCTTTGCTGGGCTTGATTAGCTCGTTTTGTTAGTTTTCTTTAAAAGTGGCTCCCAGTCAAAACTGATTTTTTCAATCTTATTAAGAATAAATCCATATCTAATAAGTAAAACCCAGAACAAAAGAAGAATAAGACACCCTGGGTTCAAAGCAGACGTGGATACACAGCACCTTTCTGTGGGAAAGCCCAGGTTGAAAAACACTGTTTTCTTATCCTGTCATGGTGCATAAAGGGTAAACCAAAGCCACTTTTTAGTCTCAGTTTTCTAATGTTTTAAAATGAAAACAATTGTGGATGATGCCACCTTTGGAAAGATCCTGCAAAAACACCAAGAAAATCATTTAACATTGCATCCAATATTACAACCATGTTGTGAGCCCAAAGAGAGTCCTGTAAGAATTCGTTGTAAAGTTAGGGCTATGTGAATAGAAATTGAAATTCACAGTGTGAACTGGCTATTTGAGACTGCATTGATTAATCTTCTTATAAAATGGATTTTTTTTTTTTAGACCTTACAGCTTTTGTTTAAAACAGGAGAAATTTTCAATAGAGTAAGCCACTGTGCTTATTATAGACTTGGTGAAGGTATGCCCTTTCCATATTTTCCTTTTGATTTATTCTGCCTCTTAAATAAATGTAGTTCTCTAGTTAAATATGAGGCTGGAGAGTGACAGAAGATTTCTCTGTTTCCTTCCCAGCCAAGCTGTTCTTTGGTCCCACCCACATCTGGATACACCTTTGCCCATTTGAGCCCTTGAGTGCTCAGACTCAGGTCGTACACATCCCTGGGACAGCCCCACTCAGATCTGTCCCCGGACTTTTGGAGCAATTGGACTCTACTTTTCTAGTTATTGCAATGCAAGCTCTGTGGTGCAAGCTGATCATTCCAGGAAGTGGTCTAGCTTCCACAGAGGTAAATCCTCTCATTTACTGCTGGAGACCTCAGCCAGGCTGACTTACCAAGAGCTGACCAAAATTTCTGTGTTCTTCTTACATCCAGAACATCACAGCTTGTGTAGTTCTATGCCAATCTGTCTGTAGATTTTAAGTAGATGAACATTCTCTATCTTAAAACAAAGCAATACAAGGAAGAAAGCCAGTCTGCTATGAATATAGCAGGGAAGAAGAAGCATGGTTTGGACTTGACTGTTGTGTCTTAACTATGCTGGAGTCTTCTATACAGTGCCTCCTCATAATGGAAAGAAAAATGACATTGATATCTCATAGAAATTACAGAGTTGATAACTCAAAACCAAAGATGGGCCAGGTTATTGTTGTAAATTTGGTTATAGAAGTAAAAGGGAAGGCCTAAAAATTATGCTTACTGAAATTAAAGCTACACCTATTCATACGATAATGCAGCCATACTTTCTCAATTGATGAGGCACTGTGGACTTTAGTAGCTGGGGTGGGATGAATATTAAGATGGTTCTCATGACTGTCACCATTAAGTAGATTGTTGAGGCAGGCCTATTCTAATCATGAACACTTGGAAACCTTGAGTTTCTCTGGCTCAGAGCAGAAGAGGATGTCAGCAGAAAGTGAAGCCCCAGAAGGAATTTTCTGTTATCTCTGTCTTTGAAGATAAAGGGCCATTTGTGAAGGCCACAGAACAGTCCTTAGGACCTGAGTGTGATTATGGGCTTGCAGTCACAAGTCCTCTGTCCCACTCTTTCCACCACTCAGACGAGAGTCTTTCCCAAAGCCTCCAGAGAACTGTCAAGATCAAGAAAAACTTCAGTTTCAACCTTCTGACATTTTAAGAAAACCCAGTTAAGCATCCAGTGAATTAACAAATGGATGTAACATAAAATTTCTAAATTGATGGTGATTTGATATATGGCATAAAGATGGATATAATATGTAGACCTTGTTTTTATTTGGGGTAATAGTGTATTGAACAGATTGCAAAAGGGGAAGATACATTGTTAGGAAAATTCTGGGAAACCACCTTGTTTCAACAACATATGTCTTCTGAGGCAATGTGTGTTTGGGGGAGTAAAAAAAAAAAATCCGATGAAAAAGTCCTTTGTAATTTACAGCCTGAATGGAATAAAGAGTACTGGAAATTTGAATCATTGCTTTAATAGCAAGTCAATAGACCTGACTTTCATTCTGGAATTCTGACTGAACATGTGAACGAATGAATAATCCAGCTCATCTTGTTGATACAGGCCTTCAAGTTTTTGTACTAGCTCATCTTTAAGCTTTTGATATTCAGAACAAGAAGAATACTAAGAAGAAGAGGAAGAGGAATGTAAGCCTAACAGGAAACACAATTCCAGGTAATAAAGTTGACTCATTGTGAGTTTTGTATTCATACTTTGATATGTCACTTGAAGCAAATTGGGTCTTTATCCTCCAACTCTCTTTCTTTCAAGAAGTCTACCTGAAATGAAGAATTGTTCCTCTGATGTGACCAGACAGATTTTTGTGGATATAATTGTATACTTTCCAGACCAAAGCTTCTGTACACAATAGCATGTAGCCACAAGTTTTTCTGTGTCCCGCCCAGCTGCAGTTGGGACAAATCTCTTCCACCCATGTCCCGCAGCTGCTTGGTCCCAAATAAACACACAGAGGCTTATTTTCTTTTCAAATTATGGCCATGGCATGCTTCTTGCTAGCTAGCTCTTACATCTTAAATGAACCCATTTCTATTAATCTATGTTTTGCCACATGTTCCATGGCTTTACCAGTCTGCTGGCATGTTGTTCCTTTGGCGGCAGCTGGTGTCTTTCTCTGCCTTCTTCCTATCTCTCTTCCTGTCTATCTCTTGGATTCTTCCTATCTCTCTTCCTGTCTGTCTCTTGGATTTCTGTCTGCCTCTAAGCCCCCTTGCCATAGGACAACACAGCTTTATTTATCAACCAATCAGAGCAACATATATTCACAGCATATAGAAAGACATCCCCCAGCAATATCAGTGTGTGTGTGTGTGTGTGTGTGTGTGTGTGTGTGTGTGTGTGTAAAATATCATTGTTAATTTGGTATTCTGATACAAAGCTGTTTCAGTTACATTGTTTATCACTGTGACAAATAGCTGAGAAAAACAGATGAGTGTGGAGGATTGCTTGCTTTGTCCCCTAGTTTCAGAGATTTCAGCTTGCACTTGTTCAGCCCTCTGTGCTTGGACCAATCATCATGATATCAGGGACATGCGGTAGGGGAAATTGTTGAAGACAGAAAACAGAGAGAGAAAGAGAGCCAACTAGAGACCTGGCTTAATATTGAAAGAAAAGCACACCTCTAGTGACACATTTCTTCCAGCTAGGCCCTTCCCCATAAAGTTTCAGTAACTGTCTAAAGTTGTGACAGTAGCTATTATATCAAGTATTCAAAACACAAGGCTGCTGGGCTGTTCACATGTAAATATAACAGTGATGGGCACCTTTCCATCCTTTTTGGGGTATAATAAATGTTGAGAGCACCAGAAAAGTTTCTAGTCAACACTTTCATGGCTTGACATAGCCAACATGTAGCCTCTAAAATTCAGCAACAGTGAAGCCTTATGCCATGAAATCACAGGTGAACAGCACCACCGAGGAAAGAAAGTGTGAGTCTTTGCCTGCAATGAGTCTTTGTGAAGCAGCAACTGCCCTTAAAAAGTTAAGCCAGGGGCAGAAGGGATGTCTATCACATGGGACATGGGTATGAGTAGGGACAGTCCCCAAAGTTGTAGAGGGGGACAGGAAAATGCAACTACTTAGGTTTTTAGATGTAGAAAAATGTTACTATGTCTATATAATTCTACAAAGAGATTCAGCTTGAACATTTTCAATTTGGGGCTTGGTTTCTCCTGGCAGTTATAAATAATACAGAACTGACCATTTTGACAGTTTTAAGCTCAGATGACAGTAGCAGGAAGTACACGAACATTGTCATGAGACCCTATGGGCATTTGCAGTTGAAGGGTATGGCAGAAGTTTTCAATATTTTGCTAATGCCGAAGTCTGCTGTTTTATGCTTTACTTTGTCACTTACATTATTATGTAAAAGATATAACTTTGATGAGTTTTGCTAATTTACATTCTACAGAGAGCTAGCTAATAGATGGTATTATGTCTGTAGTCCTAAATCTCCAGAGACAACTGGAAAACTCCAGGAGCAAAAATAATTGAAAATATTCATTACAAATTGTTCCTAACATACAATGATTTGACTTAATGAGTTTTGACTTTATAATGGTGTGGAAGCCATGTCCATTAGGATTTTGAATTTTGATCTCCTGAGCTAGTGAAAGGTGGTTACATTTTTTTTCTTATGATGCTGGGAAGTGGCTGTCAGCCATCACATAGAGTCAGCCTCACAGTCATAAGTATGATAACCATTATTCTATGGGGTGCTGTGTTGCTAAGTGATAATGTTATTTGGAAGTTCATCATATTACATGTATTTTCAACTTGCAATATGTTCAATTTAAGATGTTTCTTTTGTGTTGTGGGATATTTGTAAAGAGCTGAATGGCCAATAACTAGGCAGGAAAAGGTTAAGTGGGACTTCCTGGGACAGAGAGAACTCTGTGGAAAAGAAAAGTAAAGTCATCAGCCAGACGTGGAGAGGAAACAGGAAGTGCAAATGGAAGAGAACGCCACATGGCAAAATGTAGATTAATATAAATGAGCCAGTTTAAGTTATGAGAGCCCGCTGAGCCAATCTAAGCTAAAGACCAAGCTTTCATAATTATTAAGAAATCTCTATGTCATTATTTGGGAGCCACAGTACAGAGAAAGCCTTGCTACACTTTTGGGTTACATATCTCATAATACAAAGGTCATGAGTGACTGTATCTTGTTCCTGATATTTAGGATGTGTTGTTGGTACCTTAACTTTTGGAGCACACTGAACTCTGTACAAATCACATTCAAGTAAAAGATGGATCCTCGTACTCAACTTTCATTCTTTCTTTGTTTTCCCTTCCTTCCTTCCTTCCTTCCTTCTCTCTCTCTCTCTCTCTCTCTCTCTCTCTCTCTCTCTCTCTCTCTCTCTCTCTCCTCCCCCTCTCTTATCCAGTCTAAGATCCTAGGCCAAGGAATTGGGCAACCTACCCTTAGTGTGGGTCTTCTCATCTTCATTAATTTCATATAGAACACCCACCACAGAAATGCATAGAGGCCTGTCTCTTTAGTGACTCTAGATACAGTCAAGTTGTTGTTGTTAACCTTCACACCGGTATACTGTTAAGTATGTTTATACACTGGATGGTACAGATGCTATTTTTTTCTCTTTAAATTTATAATTCTTGGGAGCTAGAAAGATGGCTCAGAGGTTAAGAGCACTAGATACTCTTTTCTTTTTGAGATTTAGAAAGAAATATTTTATTCTAGGGAACTTAAGAGAAGGAAAGAAGGAAGAACAGCTGTGCAGCATGAGGGGTCCCTGGGACTGGGACACCATCAGGTTGTTGGTCTCATTGGCCTGTTTGCTTGGTTTAATTTTGTTTCTTTTTAGAAAGTTTTATTCATTTTACATACCAACTACAGTTCCCCCTCTCATCCCTCCTCCCACTCCCTCCCCTTCCTTTTTTCCTCCCCTCATCCCCTCCTCCAACAGGGTAAGTTCTCCCATGGGGGGACAGCTAAGCCTGTTACATTTGGTTGAGGCAGGACCAAGACTCTCCCCACTTTATCAGGGGTGAGCAAGGTGTCTGACCATAGGTGATAGGATCCAGAAAGCCAGCTCATGTACCAAGGATAGATCCTGATCTCACTGCCAGGGGCCCCTCAAACAAACCCAGATACACAACTGTCTCCCATATGCAGAGGGTCCAGTCCAGTCCCATGAAGGTTCTACAGCTATCATTCTAAAGTTCATGAGTTCCTTTGAGCTTGGTTCAGTTGTCTCTGTAGTGAGGACCCAAGTTCAACTCCCAGCACTCACATGGTGGCTCACAACCATGTGTAACTCTAATTTCACGGGATCCAATGCCCTTTTCTGGCCTCCACAGGCACTAGACATACATGTGATACACAGACATACATATGGGCAAAGCACCCATATGTAAAATAAAAAATAAAAAGAAAGTCTAAATTCACAATTCTTTTAAAGAGTTTTTGCAAAGATATCTAAACAATATCCAATAATCAGTCATTTCCAAGAGCAAAAATACTAAATTCTATAATAAAAATGTTTTTGGTGAGAAAAAACAAGAAAATGTTTATGGTAAACACAGGTGTTAGTAGCTTCCAAGTTATTTCATGTTTTGTCATTTTGTATTGAAGTCCTTATTTGGTATTGAGATATCAGTGAATCCAGACAAGGAATATTATTAGAAGTCCTTGTTACAGCTTTTCCATACAGTGCTGAAGGCAGTGTTTCTCAAGAGGGGATTGTTGACATTTGGGGTCAGATGATTATTGTGTGGGCTGTAATATATTTAGCAGGAGTCTTGCCCCTATCTACTGGAAGCTAATAGCTCCCTCTGGAGTGAGAGCAACAGTATTTTTCAGAAATCTTGAAATGCACAACGCATGCATATAATCGAGCCTGAGGAAATATACACAGGAATTAGGGCATTTCCAGAACTAACCACAACCCTTGTTACAAAACCCAAAGGTATGCAGTGAGACTGAGTGGCTCTATCATTGTTAAAATATGGACATAAATTTACCAAATTTATGTTATTCTGAGGCCACCAAATTCTTCTTGCATGTTCCCCTGGCTCCAGTCCAAGCTCTTTCCACCTCCCAAAGACACAGGAACTCAAAGACGAGAGTTTGGAAGAAGCGCAGGGCCTTATCTTTTGCTGAATTTTATTGACTCCTATTTATTTATTTAATTCTGTTATGATTGGTCTTGATTGCCACCTTCATCGGCTCTGAATCAAGTAATGTTTCTGTGTGGGTCTGTGAGTTAATGGAAGGATTAATGGGAGGGGGTGAAGGACCCTCCCCCAGAGCGGGCAGACCTTCTGTCTGTGGCCCAGGTCGAGATGTGTGAGAGAAAAGTGGTGCTGATTTCTCTTCACCTTTGCCCTTACTGGCGCATCCATCCCTTTGTTATTGCTGCTGCTACAATTCCTTGCTGTCGTCGGAACCTAGATTCTTCAGCCTTCCAGCATGGACTGAAGTCCAGGGGTCCTCCAGAAATCCTCCAGGCCTTCAGCACTAGGTTGGGGCTGCTGAGGCATGCATTTCACAGACTGAGCAGCTGTGAGGTGAGGTTCCGTGTGTAGACAGCTCTGGCTGGACTACGCAGCTCCTACTGTGCAAGCCAGTCTACCAAATCTCCCTTTGGACTATCTGCTCTGTGTTTCTAAAGTACCCTAATACAATTTCTTACATTTTTTTTTTAAAACATCATCTCCACCTCGTGTAACTCAGAAGCAACTGGACTCATTGCCACAGTCCATCCACAGTTGAGTGCTTGGAGCAGACAATGCTTGGTGTGATATGGCAGTTGTTTCCCTGTTCTAGCAGCCGTCCTTCTTTTAAAACGACCCAGTTCTTTATCACCCAATGCATGACAAGGCATATCTGGCTTGAGGTTCATTTTTTTTTTTTTCAGAAGACATTGTTTTGAAAATCAATGGGAAACTGTCTAGAGAGAAATCACTACACCAGCTAACAATGTCAAACCAGCTCCAGCTGAGATGGTAACAAAAGCTTTGTCACAGTGCATAGCAGCCGCAGCAGACAGTTCCTGGAGTCAGTCCTCGTGACCCCTAACTGGCTCATTGACAAACCGCTCATGCTCCTCCAAGTATTCAGAGACACTGACAAACGTGCTTGGGAGCTCGGCGATGTCAGCCTGTGTTCTTACTATTTAGAAGATTATTAAGCACTTGATTTCAGGGAACTCTGTTTTGTTTTAATCGGAAAAAATTCTACTCTTGTTTAAGACATTAATTACACATTATTTTCCACGTCTCTGAAACTCCTCCAAATAAAGATATCCATTTAAAGTACATAAAAGTGAAAAAAAACCCCACACCTACTTGAGTAAAAAAAAATTGTAGTGACCTATTGTTTTTTAATTATAGATGCCAATGATTATTTTTATCTAGAATATTATTTTTTAAAAAGAAGCAGTAAAGACATTTCCTCCAATAGTCTAGACATAATACTTTTTTTTTATTTTTTGAAACTAAAAGTACATTATTTTCCTGCATCCTTTTCCTCCCTCCAACCTCCTCCCATGCACTCCCTTGCTCCTTCTCAAATTCATGGCCTCTTTTTCTTGAAGTATTATTGTTACATGCATAAGTATATAAATGTAACTTGTTCAATCTATTTAGTGTTATTTGTATGTATATGATTTCTGGGCTGACCAATTAGTATTAGATAACCCATTAGGGGGCTCTTCCTTGCGGAAGACTCTCCTGTTCTAAACGTTTCTTAGTTGCCTATGGAATTCCTACCTTTAGGGGTGGAACCCTGTGAGATTGCCACCTTCCCTGTTAGCATCAGGTTGTATTTGGTCAGGTTTTACTTAGGTAGCCATGTTGTTGAGGTATCCTGAGGGTAGCTTCTCTCTCGTATCTGAGAAACATAGTCACATTTTCTGGTCCCCTCTTACAATCTTTCTGTCCCTCTTCCACAATGTTCCCTGAGTCTTAGATGCAGGAGTTATATTCTATCTGTTGGAGCTAGACATCCCATAGTCAATAGTTTTCTGCATTTTGACCAGTTGTGGTTTTTCTTTAATGTTCTCCATCTGCTGCAAATAAAAATTTCTTTGATGAAGGGTGAGAGTTACACTTATCTGTAGGTTTAAGGAAAAACAAGTATAATATGGTAAGGAATTATGTTGGCTTATTAAAGTGGTAAAAGAAGAGTCTTCTCCAAGATTCATGTCTTCACTAGCCCTGCAAAGTTGGGTAGGTTTCCAGTATGAGGCATTCTTTTCCTTCTGTTGGGTTAGGCTTAAGTTTATTTAGACAGCTGTTGGTTACTACCAAGATATAAGTGCCGCTAATTGCATCCTTAGTGTTATCTTGCCGTGCTGGTCATTGTTGTCGATCATAGGCATCACAACTAGGTAGGACTATCGATTACTTCCCTCCTTTGGGAGCTTACATGGCACCCATATGCTCCTGTCTTTTGTGTACAGATGATAGAATTTCTGTTAAAATCCAGTTAATTCTCCTTTTTTGTTTTGTTTTGTGCAGTGTGGACATCACATAGTTTTACCTAACTCCATTGTGATAGATGTAGACAGGTAGATAGATTTTATGGGATGGTTCGTCACAGTGTGTAACTACTCTGACTCAACGTTACATTCAACATTGGAACTACAGTACTTGTGAGCATATCTTTGCATATATTTCTTGCTGTTTCTTGTAGTTTGTCTCCTCTAAATGGAGCCACAGAGGTGAAGATGCACATTTTGCACTTCTGTGGTCTACAGGCAGAGCTGCATTGTTGCCATTCTAAGAGATGCTGCCTACATCTGTCTCCCACTTCTAGAGACACATATTTATTGGCAGGATTTTTTTTAGCACTAAGAAGACTGCCCAAACTGAAGTCTTGAATTGATTTAATTCTCCTGCAGAGTTCTGTGACAGTGTTCTTAAACAATGATTCGATCAGTGTTTTCCCAGGTGATGTTTTCTCAGTTGAACAGACAATAGGACATTGTCACATGAAGAGAGAATCAAGTTGTGCTTATTGGATAGTCATACTGCATTCATCTGTCTTCAAAGAGGTGTCAACCCTGGAAGGGAGCTAACTTCAGATTGAGTTTTCCTTTGGATTTTCATGTCGAGAGGCAACAGTGTTCAGGGAACTGTATTATTTTTATCACATTCTCTAACAAAGAAAAACCCTGGCCTCACTTTTCAGCATTCCTTCTGATAGGATTATTTTTGAAAGCCCTTTGTTTACTTTTTCTTCTTTTTTTTTAGAAGCCAAAGCCCAAGTGAAGCACAGCTTGGTCCTGAACTTGATGTGAGATGGCTTTGAGAAACTGGGTCAATAGCTATCCCTTGAAATAAGTGACTGTAGCCAGACTAAGGCCCTCTCCTACAGTAAAATGAGATCTTGGCTGGGGCTGAATCTGGGTCAAATGATGGTCAATGACACATTGACTTCATTATTATTATTATTATTACATGAGCAACCCCTGTGAAAATATAGTGGCAAAAGACAGATCAACCCCTTGCAGTTATTTCTTCACAGGAGTCCCTAGGATGGACTCTCTCTCCCCTTCACCCCTTCTCTTGATTTCCCTGTGAAGACAAAAAGGCAAAGCCAGTTTTCATGTGGAGCTGATCTCATGTGTGGATGCCCTGTAATAATTATCAGTGAGTAGTCAATGGAGTAATCCTGAACACTTACAGTAGTCTTACATTGTATGAATCAAATAGCAAGATCAGACAGTATATTATAGTGTCTTCAGAAAGCAGAATCTCTTGTATATATGTGTATTTTTTCCCATTTTATTTTTGAGAACTTCACGTGTGAGCACTCCATCTGTATCACTCCCGCCCCTCTCTCTCCCCTCCAACTCCTGCTTTTTGTTCCTCAGTGATTTTTTTTTTTTAAAAACAGATGTACTTTTTTTCTTTTATCTATTATCCTTCCTATTAGAATGAAGTGCTAAGGATTTTTACTCTTTGGAAGATCCACAAAGTCCACAGCCAGAACTGTCACACATAAGGCTCTCAGTTGATATTTTTTGAATGAATCAAAGAATGTTAACAAAGATTGGTCTATGTAGTACTTGCAGCTCCTCTTTGGCTGCTGAACTGATAGTATAGGTCAACTTTTTTATTTAGTGGTGTGTGTGTGTGTGTGTGTGCATGTGTACCAAGGCTTGTCAGTGGGTAGGTCAGAGTCCAACTTTAGGAAGTCGGTTCTCTTCTGTAATCTTGGATCTGGAGTTAGTTCTCTTTTCCAATCTTGGATCTGGAGAGCAAACTTAACCAGCTCATCGGGATCAGACCCGAGAGCAAGCATTGTCACCCAGTGAGATATCTTGCTTGTCTGGTTTCAATCTTTACAAAGTTTTTCATAAACTATAAAGTAGATGAGCCCTTGTTACAAGTAAGCAACCACCCACACAGACAGGTAAACTATAGCTTTATAATCAACAACTAAATAAACAAGGTAGAAACTGTCATTATTTGATCATAGTAAAACAATAAAAAGTGGAAAACTGTCAGGTTTAGAACATGGTGTTAAATGAACTTTAGCTAAAGCAAATATAAAACTCTATTTTGCCTCCAGGGTCCTGCCAAGCATGTATGTACACATACAACATCATTTTCATCCACGATGCCCTTGTATTAGTACATTTTCTGTTCTATAACAAAATATTTAAGGATGGGTAGTTAATAAGGAAATGAAGTTTATTTGGCTCACATTCTGGCAGCTGAACTGTCTAAACAATATGGAATCACCTCTTGACTAAATCACAGGATGGAAGAGACAGAAGAGCTAGCTGCCTGCAGAGTATTCTATGTTTGGAGCACCACACTTTGTAACAACCCATCCTTGTGAAGCTTCCTTCTGTGAGACCAGCATTAGTCTCTTATTAGAATAGTGCTCCAAGAAGCCTTTTTCCTCTCTGCCAGGTCCCAGGTCTCAGGTCAGGGTGTCACTTCTTTTATTTTTTTATTTTTATTTTTTATTTTTTTTGGTTTTTCGAGACAGGGTTTCTCTGTGTAGCTTTGCACCTTTCCTGGAACTCACTTGGTAGCCCAGGCTGGCCTTGAACTCACAGAGATCCGCCTGGCTCTGCCTCCCGAGTGCTGGGATTAAAGGCGTGCGCCACCACCGCCCGGCCGGGTGTCACTTCTTAACGTCAACATTGCCACATTGAGGATGGATTTCCCAAGACTGCAGTGAAATTATTAATGCCTCCCCTACCCCAGGTTGTTACCACTCGTGCCTTGGAGACCATGGTTTAAGACATGGTGACCTTTCAGGTTGCATTGCAGATTGACAGTTCTTCGTAGCACTACCTAAAAACTTGAACTAACTTTTTGGTGATTATTTTGTGTGGAGTTCATGCAGATGGCTCTATTTTTGTGAGTCGGGGCACCATGGCCATTTTCTTCTTTGCTATAACTTTAGTCTCAAGGCCTAGTATCAAATAGGTTCTGGGCTAAAATCTTTTAATGGAATCATCATCCAAATGAAGTGAATGACAGGAGCCTGAGTAGGGTAGCTGCAGAGGTACCAGGCTTACTTTTTGTTAACTTTCCGGGAAGAAGCCATTATCTTGTATGGACTCCATCCATTTTAATTTTAAGTTTATTCCCAGAGATGTCATTTTACCAAATGATTTATCTTACTAAATTTATTTGTTTTTCTTCCTAATGTAGATATAAATGTGGCTTTTAACATTTTAATTTTAATTCTATCTTACAGTTACAGGGTCTAAGCCACTTAAGCCCATTCCTAAAGGTATACATCAGATCTGGTGTCAGGAAATAGCACTACTGGGTTGGAATTTCTCTTAACAAATCAAGATCCCAAAATATTCTGCCCAGTGTCAGCTATTCATACTCCAGCACCTTAGGTATCCACATACTACAATTTGCTTCTTACCAACAAAAATGTAGCTTCTCTTGGAGTAGAATGTAGGTTGCTATTAGAAAAAAATAGACCCTGATTTGACCAGAGGATCTGCATATTTCCCTGGGAGGCAGTGGCCTGGAGCCATGACTTGGGTAAAGCATAGTTGTCACAGTAAAACTGTAGCAAGAGAGGCCAATGTACCACTGGGGTATTTTCACTGCTTAACCACCAATCCCTGAAGCTTGAAGGAGCAGAGCTTAAACCTTTCTCAGTACTCCTTTGATCTTCAGATCACCACAGCCAGAGAAACACATCATTACTAACGGCATATGTGAAGGTCATCACACTTGGGTATCATTTCTAAAGTAATGATGTCTTAGGAATTACATATTAATTTTTTAGGTCTCCTTTATGGTACCTTCAGGAAGCAAATATTAACGAAAATGAGCCCCCCATCCCTTGGTACCTGGGTAGGGTTGTGTTTCATGGTTTAGTAAGTATCAGTAGTATAACTCTAGGTAGTATATCCATTAAAGGTCTACCAAAGGGTTCCGAATACCTGTGGTTATTATTGGTTGGTCAATCCCTGCCTGTGAACTATGCCCAGATGAAAGGCAGCATGGAGAAGAGTAGGGGGAGGGAGAGAACTTTTTTGTGGTAAACACTTTGAGTATGCGTGTTTGTATGCATTTGTGTATGAGTATGAGCATGCACATGAAAATGTACATGGAAAGATCAAAAGACAACCCCCAGTGTCCATCCTCGCCTTTCACCTTGTTTGAAACAGGCTTTGTTGCTCCCAGCTGCATATGCCAGGCTTTCCTTCTCTCTACAAAAGCACAGGAGATTACAGATGCATGCAACCACACCTAGTTCAGCCTGGGTCTGGGGTATTCTCCCCACGTACACAGCAAATGCTTCACCACTGAACCATCTCCCCAGCTGTGATGGAAACCTTTAATTGAAGAAGTTTGAGTGTAAATCCAACTTTGCTTTTATCAGAGCCTGTATGGTAGTTCTGTAAGACATTTTAGATAATTAGTTCAGCATATTCCATTTTATTTGAGTGCCTATATTGGGTCCTGGGAGTTATGCATTCAGCAGGCATGCCCTCACTCTACTCTTATGGAATTTAAAGTCCAGTGGAGAAAGAATACAGGATTAAAAACAAGTAAATGATGCATACTTGGTTAAATGTCTATGTCTATGGGCAGCACATAGAAAGGAGCACAAAGTAGTTGTTAGAGACCTATTCAGATGGAGTGCCAGAAAAGACTTCTAAAGGATGAGAAAAGATGCCAGTGTATGGACTGTAGGGAGTAGAGAAAGCCCTGAGTGAATGAAGTTCTGAATGAATGTGTGACACTGACATGGGCATAGCCATGTCAAGGATCCTAGCCTTAGACCCACAGGAAAATGGCAAAGCCTTTCCTCCTGGGTGCAGTTCTGAGGGATTGCAAAGCTTTCCTCTGGTCCATGTGCAGGTATTGATAGCATGTGCGGAAAATGTCCACCACAGCTTTCTCCCCAGATGTGTATGGCCTGAAGACTACTTTGCATGCCTAGAGAGACTGCTTCTTCTGGGATTAGCTAAACCTGTCTCCTTGTTTAGTCATATACCATAAACTCTGACTCCCTCTTTATCTGTATGTAATAACTGCCTCCTTGTTCAGCTATATGCAATAACCCTGCATCCCTGTTCAACTATAATAATAAACATGCCGAGTTTCTGGGGGTGCTATGTTTCTCCATTAGAGGGCCCAGCCCACCCAAACCTAGATTTTCCATGTGTCCATGTGTTTGTCTTTTCTTCACCTCCCCAGTCAGGTCAAGACAACACTATATAGGGAACAGATGCAGGGAACTCCTTAGTTTTGAAAGAGGGTGGCAGTCACAACCAGAACCAAGAATTATCTAGAGAAGTCTCTCAACTTCAACACTGGCTAAAGATAGTGTGGAATTTTAACATTATGATAGAAGCTTTCTGATTGGGCCTGTCTCTATCAAAATAGCATATTCTTTCACCTTCCACTTAGAGCAAGCACTTTACACGGCATTGCTCTCTCAGCTGCTTGGCTACAGGGAATGCTCCATGAGTCAGTTTCCTCACCCATGGAATACAGGTTGTTTTATGACCAAATGAGATGATATTTGTTGCATACTAAATACTATGTCTTTGTGAAACACAAAGTAAATAAGATATGGAGTAGAAAGAGGAGTCAGGCCTTGGTCTTGGCTTCAGAGAATGTGTTAAGGTCACTGTCCCAAGAATGGGCTTCTTGTAAAAGTGGATTATGTCTTCTCCTCTTCCCTTATTCCTTTGTTCTCATATTCCACCTCCTGCCATAGTCGAGGGATTTTGAATTCTGCTGTTTGTGTAAGATTATATGGAAGTTAACTATTACTTTCATCTTAAAGTTCTTTCCAATTATTTGGTATATATATATGTATATGTATATATACATAGATATATATTTCTTTTAATATTCTGTAATGATCTTGAACTTCTACAAATGGATAACGCAATGCCAACTACAAATTTCACAGGAGTATTTGGACAAAGAAGACCTGCCATTCAGTGGATGCCTGAAAGTACAGATAACACTAAATTATGTAGTCTCTGTTTTTACCTATACATACATAAATATATACATACATGTATACATACCTATGATAAAGTTTAATCTATAATATAGACACAGTAAGCAGTTCACACCAACAATAATAAGACAGAATCATTATAATAAAATATTGGAATAAGAATTATATGAATGCAGTCTCTCAGAATATCTAATTGTACTTTTAGTTTTTCACTTAAAAGAAGCATTTTAAGTTTGTCTTGGACATATCTGAATTGGAAGCCACGCTCCCCTTGTATCTTGGACCATTATTAATTAAAATAGAGGTTATTTCAACACAAGCACTGCTTTACTACATCAGTCAATAACCTGTTATTATGAGCAGCATACAGGGTAGGTATGCAGGATGTAGGAAATATTCATGGCCAGAGTAGGATGTAGCAAGATGGATGAGTTTTCATCATGGTTCTCAGAAAAGTATACAATACAAAACTGATGCATTGTTTATTTCTGGAATTTTCCATTTATTATATTTGGATCATGGTTGGCCATAGATAACTAAGACTCTAGGACATGCAGAATGGAAAGTTCATTGTGGTATCTAATATTCAGGTATCAGGTAACCTGCGGGATGATCTATTAAAGGTGGATGCTGGGTCCAGATGATGTCTCAGACATGAGTCTGATCAATCTCTTGTCTTGCCCATATTGTCATAAAAACTGAAACCAGTGTAGCAAAAGGGAGAATTGCAGTGGATGAGCAAATGGAAGGATGTGAGTCATGACGACTGTCCGAACATGTGCAGGAATTCACTTGGAATTGAAGCCTCTCCACCAAGCCCAAGACTCTCCCAGGAGCAAAGATTCACAGGAGCAAATCTGGATGTATTCTTTATTTTTATTTATTCTTACTGAAAGAATTTTATTCTTACTAGAAGAAATGCTTTTTCTTTGTAACTGTGATGTCACATAGTACAGTTTTTAATTGTGAAAACCCCGAGGACGTTCACACTCCCTACCACACAGAGTTGAGCAGGGTCAAATGTAATTTGAATGTGAAGTGTGTTAGAATAGTACTTGGCATTACCTGTGCCCACATGCACACACAGATATTGTCATTGTTATGTAGTGTGACATTTGTAAGGCTGAATCTACTGAGAATCATTTTACAAGAGTGTTTCTGCAGTTTTCAGTGTGAATTAATACACTATTGGCTCTCCATACACTCAATAATAGCACAAAAGCTGCTTGCCATTTGGTCCTCATTTCCATCCTGTTTTAACTGATTTTGTTTCTTTTCAGAATATTCAGTTTTTTTTTCAATCTACCCCGAAGAAATGGAAATGAGTAAATCTTGGTGTCTCATTTCAGTACAAATGCTCTAGAGTGAGTTGCTTGTACACCGTAGCTAAAGTCTGAGTGGCATTAGAATCCATCCTATGGAAATGTGACCATGAAGCAATTCTCCCTATATAAAATATGAGAAAACTCGATTTCAATTTAAAGAATTAGACAAGTGACCCTCCCAAGCTGGCATGTTGTTTTATTCCTTTTAAAGGAGTCAGTTAAGATGAGTACCTTCATTTTCATGGACAGACATGTACATTGTATTTAGCATCACAATTCACTTGTGTCTGGATAGATATGTATCATCAGCTAAAGACTACTAAACTCCAGCACTGGTCCATTTCTCTGATCCACATCTCAGATTCTGGACACCATGTAGAATATTATATTTACTCATTTATTAGTTCACCCCAACTAAGTCTCAATTTTTGTGTTTGTGTGTGGGTGCCCAAGTGTGTACAGGGTGAATGCACATGAGTTTGCTTGTATGGAGAGGCTAGAGGACACTTTCAGGTGTCATTTCTCATGAGCTGTCCACATTGTTTTTAGAGACAGGGGCTTTCATTTTTATCTGGAACTTGGGTAATGCAGGCTGGCCACTGAGCTCCAGAGATCTGCCTGCCTCTGCTCCCCCTGTGCTGGTACCTGTGCTATCGTGTCTAGTTATCTCTTTTATGTTAGCTATGAGGGTTGAACTAGGGTCCTCGTGCTTGCACAGCAAGTAGATTAGTAACTGAGCTCTCACCCCAACTCAATCTTAACATTTTAAAGTGTCAAATGTTTTTCTGGCCAGATATTATCACCCTGCTGTTCTAAGTGTATGGTTGTTCCAGGAGACTACAGGCAATGTCCAAGGTTTTGCTTTCAAAGAGTTTATATGTCAAAGGGAAGACAGACAGATAATCCTGAGTATGAAGAATACAAAATGGGTACAAAAGTGGGCAGAGGAGGGGCACGGTGAATTCTGACCAAAACAACAACTAAAGTCTTCTCAGAGTTTGGGGTCTCTAGTTACATCTGGAGGAATGAAGACATTTCCACAGAATAAGCAAGAGAATTATCTATCCCCAAGGTCAGCAGGTAAGGAAACTAATGTTCTGTGTTCACATGGTAGTGAAGGGCTCAGAGGGGTTGTTTTCTAAAGCATGTTCATGAATTCTGATCTGCTTCCAAAGTGATCATCAGAAAGTGATTTATGAGAAGGTACTGAAGGGGGAATCATCTCATCTTGTTTTATGTCTCTGGATTTTAGTCAGAGAAAATTAAAACTTCCATGTTTCAGGCCACAGAGACATGGAAACAGATCTCTCGTTCATTTACCACCCACAGTCAAATACATGTGAGATAATGATGTCCCTCCACACCCATAAGTCACTCATCATGGCTTAGACAAGGAGAAGCCTAGCAGAACAACCAGATTTGTGAGCTGCATTGATGGCTCTCTGGGCTCCAGAGAAGGCAGAGATTCCTACCACATTTGTGTGGCCTCAAGCTTTTCCACAACTTATTGCTCCTATTTTTACTGATGGTATTCAGGCTTAGGCTAAGGAGCAACTTGATCCATGAACATTCATTTGGAAACTTGTCTGGGAGATTTCTCAGTAAAGATTACATAAGCATCTTGGAATGAATTGAAAACAAAAGGTTAGAATTTGGAACTGGGCTGAGACTTGTCTACAGAGGTGTGCAGTGAGTGGTATGTGGTGTGCTTCTTCCTCTGCCAAGCACAACGTGCAGAGTGTAGATGAAATTTATGAGGAACATAAACCTCGTGCGTCTCTTTCAATACTGCGTAGGAATGCGTTCTTTAGTTACATGGCCTTTGGTAGGTGCCAGATCCTTTCTACTATTGTCACTTCAATAAAAGCAATTTGATTATAGCTGGACACAGCCCTGGGATTCCTTTAGCTGCTGAGTTACTATGTTCTTGTTAGAAGGAAACATTTATTTTTCTACATCTTCTGAAGTCCAAATAGCAGCCACAGGTAAATGTGATAAAATACCTGGCTTGTGGGAAAGAGTACCAAGATGACCCCTGGCACTCTCCACCTATTCACCTATTTCTTTCTGTGCCCTGGTGCAATTCCTCTTATTTTATGTGGACTGAACCCATTACCCTGATTCTAAGCAATAGCTATTGTAGAAATAGTGGGCTTTCATTTCCAAGATAGTTGAAGTTTCAAAACCCTGTGATTCCCGTCCTGCTGGTACTCTTTACTTACTTCCCCTTGGATCTTCTCATAGGCTTGCTCTATGGGGAGGGCCAAATGGTAAGAAAGTGAATGTGGCCTCTAGCCAATAGCCAATGTACAGAGGAGGTCCTTAATCCAAATGCCTTCAAGGAACTGATTCTTGTCAATAACTATGCCTGGGAGAGAGCTTAAAGCAGACTTCTTTAGCTGTATACTGATATGCTGCAGTTTGGGAGAGCCGTGCTGTAGCAGGACTCTTAGAGGTCAGGTATTGTGGTGAATGCTGGAAGATCAGAGAAGCAGAACAAGCTACAGCTACTTCACCTCGCCAGTCCCTCAGCTGATCCTGTTTCCTCAGAATGGAAGCCTCTGAGTCTCCATCCGAATGGGTCTCAGCTGAACTGTGCTGCTCAAAGCCTAAAAGCTTAACCAGCCAAATGCTTCTAGTTTCTGGTCTTATATATCTTTCTTCTTTCTGCCATCACTCCTGGGATTAAAGGCTCACTTTCTGGGATTAAAGGCGTGAGTCACCATGCCTGACTGTTTCCAATGTAGCCTTGAACTCACAGAGATCCAGAGGGATTTCTGCCCCTGGAAGGCTAGGATTAAAGGTGTGTGCTACCACTGCCTATCCTCTATTTTTAATATTGTGGCTGTCCTGTTTTCTGACCCCAGATAAGTTTATTAGCGTGCACAATATTTTGGGGAACACAATACCCCACACCATGCTGGAAGACCCAGTTGGATAGGAGATATGGTGTTTCATGCCACTCAATTTTGGGGTGTTTTGTCACACAACCACAGATAATTATATCATTGATTATAGGCACAGAATGGCTTTGGGTGGAGTACAAAATTGGAAAGTGAATCTGTATAGACACGAATGTCTATGTGAGTCACCAACCTAGAAAATGTCTGTGGGACAGTTGTCTTTCATGTCCTGCTTGTATTAATTGCAACAACCTGGCAAGAGTGATGTTGATTATATTTTGAAAGACAGTGATGATATATACATCACACACACACACACACACACACACACACACACACACACACACACACGGCTCAGAACATATGGTTGAAACATGGCTGAGACTGAAACAGAAATCAAAGTGTCTTCACTCTTAAGCTGGGCTCATTTCTCAATATGAGGGGGAGATAAGGGGTGGTGGCTGGCTTGGAGAGGGTAGACAGCAGGCTGCCTGAGGATCTTTTTTGTCACCTAGGTCACTTTCTGTTCTTGGAGATCCTGACAGCTTGAAATGAAACCTAACACAGAGGAATTGACCATCATGAAAATGCAGTCTTATCACTTACAGACTGTGTCTATTATCAGTTAATACATATTTCACTTTCTATGCAGGCTCCAGTTGAAGATCTGGAAGTCCTTTGACACTTCTGTGGTGATTAGCAAGGAAATCTGTGACTTTAGAATCTAGTGTTAGGTTATTTTCATGAAACTAAAAAAAAAATAACAAAATACCATGAACAATGAATACATGCAACAAAATTTAAAAAACAAAGAGAAATAATAGCATCCAGCACTTCACATTTTGATACTGATATCATCTCCTGGGTGCTAGACCTACATCATCTACAACTGAGATTTGTCAAAATGGGCTTTGCTAGACAAAGACAAGATTGGAGTAGTGTAGATGTGTGGTGTGTGTTGTTTTTGTTTGATGGAGACTAGCAGATTATAGAAAACAGAAGGAATAATATAGTGATGCACCTTAAAAAGATGAGGCTGGCCCTGAATACTCTTGTGGTGTCTAGAGCTGAGCTGGCATTTGAGGAACTGATTTGACTCTGAGAAGATACTGAGGTTGTCTGACCAACATGACACTCATGGTCTATCTCTGGCCATTAGCTCATTAACTCTTGCAATAGATTTCACATCTCCATTCTTGGAAGGAGCTGAGAGGGCATCTTTGCTCATGGGGCCTCTGCACTGTACAGCCTGTTTAGTATCACGATACTTCATTCCCACAATATTGAAGGACATTACAACTAACTGACAAAGTTAACAAACTCTACAGTTGGAGATGACTGAATTCTTTAGAGTCTCCTTGTTACCTCACAGTTTTCACAGATCTTTTTAGTGCACCATTATATAAAATGACAGACACTGGCCACACATTTGGTGATTTGAAGAGGTATGGCCCTCATAGACTCATGTGTTTGAATGTTTGGCCCGTAGAGAGTAGCACTATTAGGAGGTTTGCCCTTGTTGGAGGAAGTGTGTCACTGTGGGAGTAGGCTTTGAGGTCTCAGAAGCTCAAGTCAGTTTATTCCCTGCTGTAGAACTGTGAGCTCCTTCTCCAGTGCCATGCCTGCCTACATGCTGCCATGTTTCTCATCACGATGATAATGGACTAAACCTCTGAAGCTGTAAACCAGCCTCAATTAAATGTTTTCCTTTATAAGAGTTGCCATGGTCATGGTGTCTCTTCACAGAAATAAAACGCAAACTAAGACACAAGGCTATGCATCACTTGAAATGGGGTTAGTGAGACTGAATAATTTTTTCAATCAATTAATTTCAATTCATTTAAATGTAAATGTAGAGGTCCAGAGGCTGTTATTTTATTGCATATTTTTAAAATTTAATGTGGGCTCATATGGATAGATATTTTCCAAGTCTCAGGCTCCAAAGTATAAATTTTGCATATATTCATCTAGTTTTCCGAAAACCCATTGAGGCCTATTATATCATTCATATTTCATAGAGCAGAAATTTAGCTATCGGAGATAAAATAGCCTTCCTCAAATCAGGTGAGAGATGGGATTATAAAGTCAGTGTGGCTCCAGACCTATTTCTTGTGCAGAGAAAAAAGGCTAAGTCAGCAGAAATAGAACAGGAGAGTAATGACACCTGACAGTTAAAATGTGATTCTTGTTACAATAAGTTCTTTTAAATTTTATTGCTTATTATAAACAATTTAGCCATAGCAAATGTTAGTTTTTAAATAACCATATTCCAAAATTTTATATCAAATATTGTTTTCGTCCAATATACATCAGTGAACTTTAAACATCTATGATATATTCATTTGTTATTATGATACTACATAAAAACAGTAAAATCCTTCATCTATTGTAAATGTATATATTTGTGCTATACCTTAGAGGAAGCCATACATAACTCAAAGAGAGATAGTGAGGACAGAAATGATCAGGTAAGATTTATAGAACTTAAGAGGCACATGGTGGATCCACATTAGTGCAAAGATGAGTATTCCATTTCAACAGACTTGCCTCTCCATTTTTCCTTAGGAACATGTAGTGCATTTGCAAACAACATTCTCAAATCCCAGAGACTTTGGCATTGTGAATTATAGCTGTAGAGCAGTAAAGACTAATCACATTTGCAGAAGAAAAATAAATTAAAGCCTGTGTACTGTTAACACTCTGCTAATACTTCATGCAAGGCAGGGAGCCTCTCGTTAGAACAGCCAGGAACCCCTGAAGGCTTCACATCTTCCTAAGATTATCCTTGCCTAAGCCAAGCAAGTCATTCAAAACAAATCCAGCCTTAAAACCTCACTGCAGACCATGTTCAGTCAGATCAACACATTTCTAATGTAGATATTTGATATAATAAAAGCCACTGCTCACTCATGTTAAGTTTCCCAACTACAAGCACAGATTCCATAACTTATACCGTAAGATATTTCTTTTGGTTATTTATCAAATTTCTTAGTGCCGTTTTGGAATATCACTGAATCATAATTATGATATTGGATTGAATGTTTTAGGTTCCCTTTTAAAGTGACATAAAGGTCTCACCGTCTATCCCCAGTGTTCAGCAAACAGTTTAAAAGCACACAAAAGGATCCGTGTAAAAATACAAATGTTAAGGTCACTTGCAGTAGACTATGGCACTTTTGAATTATTTATTGACTGCTTTTACACTTCATAAAAATCTGTACTTGGGTAAAAGACAATGCCTCCTTACTTACTTTTTCCATTAATTATATAACTTCTCTAAAAGAATAGATTATTTAAAGTTTATAAAATGTAAAAAACTGGCTATTACATTTCAGTATATGTATATCTATAGAAAGAAATCAAATTTTATTTCCCCCTTTAAAAAAAGTCTGTTGTATGTGGTCAAATTCTGGCATTTTATTATATATAAAATCCCCGGGAATATCTGGTTTCTCACCTTTTATTCCACAGTTGGAACAACGTTCATCACACACCAGTGACTAAAGCCAAGTGTTTTTTAGGTGAGGTTAGTAATAACTAAGGAGACCTTAGCTACCAGAATCTGTTGAGTACCTTCGATTTTGTTTAAATAATCAAATTAATGAATAAAATTCATCTACTGTTTTCACTGCTGGAGATACAACTGGTCACTTCACACCTACCTAAAACATAAGCAAAAAAATTGAAGCTAAAAGGACTGATCTGCTATTCATTTTAGATATCCTTTCTAGAATATTTCTTTACTACATAGCCAGATTTTGTTTGGAATCTTTATGGCAGGGATCTTCACAAAGCTATCTAGTCAACAATAATTCTGCAATTGTTATTTTGTTTTCACAGGTCTATCTTAGAGCATCATGGGTTTGATCTTCTGCCCATATCAGTAACACTTCTTCCATGTCCCCAGTAAAGTTGCTTGTCTTTCTTGTAAGGCAAATTTCACAAGAGAATCGCATGAATACTTTTTGGTTTTCCAGTGCACATGAAAGTTATGTTTATACTGTACTACAGTTTATTAAGTGTCTTCAAAGCAATATACATACCCGTACTAAAAATATTTTATTGCTAAAAAATGGCGACTAGCACCCGAGCTTTCAGCGGGTCCAAATCTTTTTGGTGGTGGTGGGGTGAGTGTTGCTCAGCGATTAGGCTAGTGGTTGCTGAAGCTGGGTGGCTGTTTGTTCGTTAAAAGGACAGTGAAGCCTGCTGTATTAGTTGAAAGTTCTCTTCACCATAGGCTTCTCGGCAGCATGTGATGCTGTTTGGTAGCTTTTAATGAACAGCGCATCTTCCTTCAAATTTGTAGTCATCTCTAATCCTGCTGCTAACTTACCAAATTACTTAAAAATAAATCCTTGACTATCACCTCATCTCAGCTTACAGCACCTTTCTCCAGGAGGATATTTCGTCCGAAGAAACCACTCTTCATTGTTCACCCATAAGAAGCAATTGTTCATCTGGTAGTGATATCATGAGGTGTAACTGAGTTACATCTTCAACTTTCATCTCTAATTCTAATTCCTTTGTGGTTCTACCATATCTGTAGGTACTTCCTCCACCAAAGCCTTAAAACTGCCAAAATTATGCATGAGGGTTGAAATCAACTTCTTCCAGATGAATGTTATTGTTGATATCCTGACCTTTTTGCAGGAATCATGGATGATTTCAGTAGCTTTAGCAATGGTGAGTTTTTTCAAGGATGCCTCAGACTTTTTTTGTCAAGCCTCCAGAAGGCCCCATTTCTGTGTCAGCTATGATCTTATACAAGGCAGTTATTAAATAGTAAGGCTTGAAAATTGAAGTTACTTATAATCTATTGGACATGGAGTGGGTTTGGGACCTGAGTAAATATAAAAACATCTTTGTTTCTTCATACTTCTCTATCTGAGCTCTTGGATGATCAGTGCATTGTCAATGAACAGTGTAATTTTGAAAGAAACCTTGTTTTCCCCTGAGCAATAGGTCCCAACACTTGGCTTAAAATATTCACCAAACTACATTGAAAATTGGTGTGGTTGTTCTATTTATAGACTATAGACAGAGTAGTATATTAGTATATTCTTAAGAGTGCTAGGAGTTTTAGCTAGTAAATGAACATTGAATATTGGCTTCATCTGAGTTCATCATTTATATTGTAGACACTAACGACTTTTGAGCTTTGTCTTTTGAGCCTTTGGAGTTAGGATGACTTCTTTTCTCTGGCTGTGGAAGTTGTAAAGGGCATGAATTGAACAGTAGGATCTTTCATTTACATCTAGACTCTGGTTTACTGCAGCCATCTTTGTATGTGATCCTAACTATGTCTTTGGGAGAACGGGCTGAGGCCTATACAGCAGTGCCTTTACTTTAATGTTGCAGAGGCAGCACCTTTCCTTAACTTCAGGAACTGATCTTTGCTACCTTCAAGTCTCTTACAGTATTTTCACCTCTGCCAGCCTTTGTAGGATGAGGACAGTTAGGTCCTAGCTCTGGATTAAGCTTTATGAGTTAAGGGAAGCTGGCTGCTTTGATCTGCTACCCAGACCACTGAAGAGTCCTCCTTATAAACAATGAGTCACCTTTTTCTTTTCTTTTCATGTGCTTGGAGAGAGACCTTTTTAGTAATCCTTCAAGTAATCCCCATTAGTGTATAAACTGGTACAAAGGCCAGCCTTTCAGCCTATCCTAGGTTTGAACAAGCCTTTCTCACCAAGATGAATTATTTCCAGCTTTGAGTTTAAAGCAAGAGATGTATTATTCTTCTTTTAGTTTCAAAAGTTAGAGGTCATTGTTGGCTTATTAATTGGCCTAATTTCAATACTGTTCCCAGAAAAGGGAGGGGGAGGAGCTTTCCAGTGTAACAGACACAGCACACACAGTATTTATCAACATGCTAATCTCACTATCTTATAGGGACAGAGTTCAAAACAAAATAGAAGACTACTATAACAGTATCAACTGTAACTGATCACAGATCGCCACAGCAGACACAATAATAACAACAATGAAAACATGTGAAATTTTGTGAGAATTACCAAAATGTGATACAAAGATAAGAAGTGAGTTCCTACTGCTGGGTGAGTGATACTGTTTGGTGCAAGGTTACTACAAACCTTCATGTTACAAAAAAAAAAAAAAAAAAAAAAAAAAACAAAAACAAAACACAACACTTGAAAAATGCAAAAGGACAAAGTGCAACAAGATGAGGTATGCCTGTGCCTAAACCAAAGTTCCCTTCTGGTTCCTTCCATCCATTACCTCCAATGGTGCCAGGCACAGAATAGATTCTAAGGCACCGAATACATATTTGTGGACAAACGAAATAATGAACAATCTAGTTCTCCTAAAGCTATATGGAACACACCTGTTTCCTGATGTAGACCAGACTATCCTCTGTTCTTCTTTATTCCAGGTACAATATTGAAATTTCCTAAAGCAGCATCAATATCAGATGGCCTGTTAAGTGGATTGCTTTAATCTGACTGTGCTTGAGTGGATCAGTAGATCCCTTACTATGTAACTTCAGAGAACCAAACATAATTCTCCATCTAAGGTCAGCTTCGAGCAGGGTAGGAATCTTGGTCTCCATATGGACATTCTGCCTGAGCTATTATCCGTCCTTAACCAGTAGACAATCATTTTTTTTACATGTTTCTAAATTAAGGCATTTGTTCTGGATAAAATTGCTAATTGGCACATATTCTGTTGTGGGAGGAGGAATGTTTCCTTGAATTTCCAGGATAAGGAGGGGGTGGGGAGCGCTGGGCTGAAGCTTGTGGGGTTGGAGAGTACGGTGGAGGCAAGTCTGCACAATATTCCATCTCGTGGTCATAAGTATAGGGTGGTGGTGTCACTGAAAAGAAAAGGGAAAAATATCAGGCGTTTAGTAAATATATCAGTTACTGTTTTAAACCACTGTGCGAGCTACTTTGAGAAGGGAAATATTTTTTTTTTTTTGCTTCCAAAACTATTAGTATTTGTTTAGAATGTGGACAAGTATGGCTGAACAGGTGTGCTCTCTGTAAGATGGCATTGGATGAGGGCATTTGGAGTTGGGGCTTCCTGAAGTCCCTTGGAAATAGGATGTTGAAGGGGCAGAGAGCAAAGAAGCAGAGGGTAATTCAAGTTTGGCTAAAAGCACAAAAGCAGGAGAGTATGTGCATTTCAGCAGAAAATAGAGAAAGGGAGACATGGAAAAAGAGGCTGAGGAACTGGGTTCAGGATCATCATGCTGGACTTGATGTCATGGGAAGAGTAAGTGATGTGGCATTCTTAGGGAAGAAATTACAAAATTTACTCCTTTAAAATTATTCCTTGTACATATTCACTGAACACAATACTGTTTATGAAAGGACATTTTCATATAAATACACATTGTCCACTGAACATGTCCTTCTCATAGGCTCCACCTGCTTCCTCCTACTCACCATTATTCTCCTGCTTCTTGTTTGATTTCTGCTTTCACGTCATACATGATGTTAGGTTTCTGTATAAAATCTAGGAACCACAAATGGGAGTCCTGATGTCTTTGTGAGACGGGCTGAATTCTCTTAGTGTGATGTTCTCCTGCTGTGCTATTTCCTCACAAACAACGTAACCTCATTCTCCTTTGTGACTCAATGCATTTCTACTGCATAGGGTCCACATTCTGTCCACCTCTGTGCTGCTGGGCCCTGGTTGGTTTCATAACTGTTACTGTGATTAGTGTTGTAGTAAACACTGACGTGGAAGTATTGTTGTGGCACTTAGAGGAACAGATTAGTGAATGTGCTCTGGTGAAACTACTCTCTCAGTAGAGAGCACAACGGCAGACTGCAGAAATGTGAGGGGATGGAACAGTATGCAAGGGGAATGAGAAGACATTCATGACAGCGAGGAGGGAATATTCATCAAACACCAAGTGGCTGAGTGTAGGGCATTGGGAACGCAGGAAGGGCTAAAAGTGAAAGGAGAGATCAAAGCATTGAGCAGTTAGCACAAGGGCCCCCGGAACTTGCAGGATAAACACGTTTGGGAATGGAGATGAGGTATTTCCTTTTCTAAATCTTATTTGAAAATCTGTCTTAATTTTGTTTACTGTAATATATGTCAGTGCCTTTGATAATCACATTTACTATCCTTGATATTGACTTCTCGTGGATACTTATTCTGTAGTGATCCCAATCCCGTCTCCGGGGGAGGAAGAGAGGCACCTGGGAGCTGAAATGGATCCATGTCTTCATGATGATAAGCCAAAAATAAAAATCATCCTCAGGATCCAGATTCTACTTGGGAAGCGACAGGCTTTGACTGGTCACTATGCATGTAGCATGGATCTCAGGGCTCATGTCACAATCGTGCGACTAAATCACCAAGCGTTTGGCATTGCAATGACAGCGGAGAACAGCTAGCACTTCAGCAAACTGCTCTTCCCCCAAGGACCTAACAGCGTTCTGATAAGTAGGCACACAGGCGGCCTCAACCGCTAACAGGCACATGTGCACACAGGGGGCCTCAACCACTACGAACATAGAAGCAATGCTTCTCCTGGATCCCTCCGGTGTGCCTCTCTTTATAAAGACCCTGACGTTTGGAGTCATTTACTGACCTCCCCCTAGACAGAGGAAGTGAGAAAAGAGAATTGAGTAACCAGAGAGAAGAGGAATAAGGATCCACCTAAGTGAGGGACATGTCCCCACAGAGCCCTGCTCTGATGATGGGACACTCCCTAGTGCACTGGGGAGACAAGGATCTTTCATCAGTCAGGGAACCGGGCTAAGGGAAGACATCAGCAGAGATGCTCACAGCTTCTTTAACCTTCCTTCAGACCCACCTCACTGTCCTTCTGCAACAAAATGGAGTCATTCCTGTGGAGTGCATACACATTCCCTCTGGATTTTGTGCCCATTTCCTGCCTCTGTTAAATATCAAAGGGCTGATACAAAGGTTTGCAAAATGTTTCATGCATACCAAGAAAGGAGGCCCGACAGCCTTTCCATAAACTAGCAGGTCCCAGCGGGCTGCCTGTCACACTGGTTCTTGTAAACAGTGGTTCCACCTTGTTATTATGCTGAGGTTTCTCCCGCCGCTGGCAGGAGGAACACAGATTGACTTAGTCCACAGACTGCCTCTACCTCCTCCTCCTCCGTCACAAGCCCATGGTGCGTGTTTATGCATTCGTGACAGTGCACGTATGCTCTACTCTGTCATGGCGTAACACTGCTCATGGACAGTTTGGTGGGAATCCTTACAGTTCTTGCTGCTATGTGTTGAACATGGCACTCTCTGCTATGAAGCCATGCTCTTTCAATCACAGAACCTTTGAACTCTGGTGAAATGACAAGGAAGCTGGAGGCTGCTGCTTTGAGTCCTGTCAATCATGAAAGTGGTGCATCTTTTGTAATACAGGCACTGGAGGATGTTACTGAAATAGTGTATAGTGGACTGTGTTATCTTGCTTCATGAGAGTAAGGTTTCATAAGGAAGTAGGTATTCTTCCTCATAAGGAAGAAGGTATCAGTTTATTAATTCCTAATTAATCCTAAAGGGTTTTGTTCTTTTCAGTTGGGCATATGATTTCTGGAAGACGAGTGGATGCCTTTCTAGAGATGGGACCTTTGAAGCTCTTGCATTCCAATTGTCTGATCTAAGTAGTGTAAATATGCTGTTCATTTTTAATGTCAGATACAGGTGTCTATAATATTAAAAAAACAGATGTTGACTATAATGGTTCACGTACTGTAATCCCAGCATTGAGGAGGCTGAGGTAGGAGGATCTTGATTTTGAGGCCAGCCTGGGATATAAACTGAGTTCCAGGTCAGCTTGGTCTATACAGCTGAACCCTGTCTCAAAAATGACTGACTGACTGAATAAATAGAGAAATAAGAAAATAGATACTGAGGGAAGATAATGAGTTTCGGCGAAGATATGCAATGTTTTCAACACACTCAAGTAATATTTCAAAAGGTGCAGAAAATATGGACACAGAAGAATATCATCCTGAACATTGTCACCTCGGTCTGTCAATGAGGTGTCACACTGAAACCCCTGGTGCATTTATGCCTTTTGCAGTCACATAAAATGTACCATCTTTGCCAGTTCGTATCATAGGACTTCTTACATTGCTGTGTATTCTCTCTGATGTTTTGTTACTTGGTATGTATTATTCCACTTTACACTTCCCTACTCTGAGATTAACATCTTTATTATTTATAGATGACTGACAAACACCTTTTCACGGGAGACTTCATTATTCTGAATGACTTCTTTGGCATAAAATTCTAGAAATCTTCTGGCTTAAACAGTACTTAAAGTGTTATTATTTGCAAATGCATGCCACAGTGAAATCTACTTTCAAAAGAATTGTGGAAGAATCCTCTATAGACACTGACATGGCGCAGACAGGCTGTCATTTGGTATTAGAAACTTCATGTGAGAGAACAGCTATTGTACCCCATCATTTCTTTGACCAAGGCTGGAATTTACAACACCTGTATTCTGTTTTGGTGCTTGAAATTCAAACAGGGTAAATTATGTATTTATTCACTCTTGTTTCAGTCCAGTAACTTATAAACTGGGCTCTTAGAGTTAAGAATAATTGAAGTAACAAGCCTATAAATTACACATTTTCATTTTAAGAATAATTTGTCACCTGAGTGCGGTGGCACACGCCTTTAATCCCAGCACTGGGTAGACAGAGCCTGGCAGATCTCTGTAAATTTGAGCCCAACCTGGTCTACACAGGGAGTTCCCGGGGCTCAAGAATACTTAGTGAGGCCCTCTGTCCAAAATCAAACAAACAGCAAAACAATAATAACCAGGTTGCTTATTTTACTACATAATTTCGGACATTCCAAAGTTTAAATTTGTATATAACAAAATGTATTTTGTCACCTTTTTGCTCTGTGATTTGAAAGTATAAAAGCAGTCTTACTTTCACATATCTGATTCACAACCATGTTATTTGGAGTTTACACTGTTTATTTGATATAATTATATACTTTTTTTGGAAACAGGCTATTTCTATGAAGTGTAGGCTGACAGAGACCTTATAATGTAGCCCAGACTAGCTCTGATCCTCCTGGCTCAGTTCTCTTCTGAATGCTAGGACTATCGAGGTGTGGGTCACAGTTTTGTATTTGGTAGACGTAGTAAAGTTTACTTTTCTTCTAAGATTTTAACCTTGGCTAAGTTGAATATCTAAATGTGACTTATTAAATAGTCCTCACCGTTCTCCGGTTATGTTTTCGTTAGAGAATCTACTTGCTCTATCCCTGTGGACCAGGTATACCTGTTTGTACCAGAAGCAGCTTATCATAATTGTTAATGATTTTAATGGATTTCGTATCTGGTAGGACTAGTGAATCACTTGTGTGTGTGTGTGTGTGTGTGTGTGTGTGTGTATACACGTGTGTTTTGTATGTTTGTATGTATGTGTGTGAATGTGTGGTGTTGTATGTATATAATTTATGTATTTGTGTAAACTTTGTTTTACACACAATTTTTAGTACTGTTGCTACAACTCAGCACTCCCCTACTCCGTCCTCCTGAGCCCCACCCAGAGCAGCAAGTTTACACAAAGACTTCTGAGTGGCTGGCAGGATTCCCACTAGCCCCACCCTCTGACACACCACACAAATACGGCTGCTGAACATATTAGAAGCTTTGTTCCCCTTCCTCTCAGATAACATCAGCACATGTCAGCTCATGTCCTGCATCCTCCTGTCACTATGGGAAGGACAATCTCCTAGCATGTCCTTCATTTTAGACTCAAAATGCAGGAGGGCTTTGCATACCTAGTCTGCCCAGTTTCCCAAGTTCCCCCAACCCACTTTGCTGTGTGCTCGGTGGAAAACAAAGCTGGGCATAGGAAAGTTCTAGGAGCCTTCTGGTTCTTCATCCCTTCAGCTAAGGAAGGAGGACATTCTTTTCTGTGTCTGTTTTGAGGTGTGTGTATGCATGTGTGCGTAGATCAACCAAAAGTGTCTATCTCAATCACAGAGACAGACTCTGTCACTAGGACCTGGAGTTCACCATTGACTGGGCTATGCTAGCTGGCCAGCAAGCCCTTGGCAGCCTAGCCTGGGATCACAAACATGTGCCACCACACCCGGCTTTTTACCTGGCTGCTAGAGATTCCTGCTCGAGCGGCTGACCCTTTATCAACTGCCATCTCCTCACAGCCCTAACAGTGTCTACTTCTCACAGAAACATGAGCTGTTGAGAAAGCGTTTGCTGCACGCTCAGAGGACTTTTGAGCTTGGGGAAGGAAGAGGAATTTAAGTAAGGGAATATAAGACTATTATCTGAAGCAGATGAATGTGAACAATAACTTCATGTTTGTCTCTAACTAAAAATTTGATTTTTGCATTGACAAGATGGCTCAAGGCAATAAAGGTGATGACCCCACAAGCCTGGCAACTGAGTTTGAGCCTCAGAACCCACAAAAAGCTGGAAGAAGAGAATCAATTGCACAGAGTTGTCCTCTGGTCTCCACATGTGATCTGAGACACAAGCACCCACAACTATCACACAAATACTCACAATAATAATAATAATAATAATAATAATAAATTTTTTAAAATCTGATTTTTCTTTCAAAAGATGGCTTCCTCTGCTGCACTATCAAACTAGAATTGTAGCATGAATCTTGAAGAGTCTTGTTAATAAAATCAAACCTGGGGTAAATGCTGGAAAATCAGAGAAGCAGAACAAGCCACAGCTACCTCGCCTCTCTAGTTCCTCAGCTGATCCTGTTTCCTCAGACTGGAAGCCTCTCAATCCTCATCCTGAATGAATCTCAGCTGAACTGTGCTGCTCCAAAGCCTGAAAGCTTAACCAGCCAAATGCTTCTAGTTCCTGGTTTTCACGCCTTATATACCTTTCTGCTTTCTGCCATCACTCCCTGGGATTAAAGGCTCACTTCTTGGGATTAAAGGCGTGAGTCACCATGCCTGGCTATTTCCAGTGTTGCCTTGAACTCACAGAGATCCATGCCTCCAGAAGGCTAGGTTTAAAGGTGTGAGTGCCACCATTTTCTAGCCTCTGTATCAAGTGGCTGTTCTGTTCTCTAGCCCCAGATAAGTTTATAAGGGTGCACAATATTTTGGGGAACACAATACCACCACATAGAATCATTATTTTTCTCCTCATCCTACAACATGCAGGGTCAGAATATACAGACGCTTGTGATGTTAAAGCTGTTTTTCAAACCATCATCCTATTTTCTTTCTAAACATCTGAACTCATTTGTACCACACAAGCCATGGGATTCTAACACTTTGTACCTCTGTCTATTTCTATATTTTATAGATATCTGTAACCCGTCCTGTCCCAAGTACGTGTTCACTGAGGACTTAGCATAGGGTCCATAATTATTGAACCACCTCAACATCTGCTACCATTCCTGGCCACTAAAACGTCTATGTAACGATGACATTTATGCTTTTAATTATCCTTCTCTTCCCCCTGTCATTAGCAATTATAGTATGTTTTGTAAATCTTTATTTTAAAATATGATTTCTGCTTTTTATTTTTTTTCTGGACTACTCATTCCACTAAGCTGGAAACTTATGTTAATTTCCAACCTATTGAGGGCAAATTAAAGAAAACAATTTAAATTTATGTCACCTCTCTTCTGTCTGCCTGTCCTTTATCAGCTGGTATTTATGAACCATTGCTCAAATGACTTCGTTGCATCTGTTGTCCATGTTTTTATATCATTCTGTCCCTATAGTAACCATGTGGGAGGAGTGACTAGAGAGAGACATGTGTGAGTCTCCTTAGGTATCAGGGTGTCAAGACATGGGCCCCGAAGAATTGGAATTTACCCCCAGGAACCTCTCGCTGAGAGCACAAGGCTGAAGCTTGATCTCAGCCAGAGGAGCAAGTTGTCTCCTGGAAAGAGATTTCACATAATTTTGACAAGTTGTTATACTACCTTGTAGGAGAGACTAGAGCCCAAACAAGAATGGCTCAATGATGGATGGGTCCACACTTTGGTCAGGGTTGTTAAGCTCTGTATACTTCTCTCTATTTAAATCTAAGCCTCATGTCAGATGCCTAAGGATGAACTGATGGTGAATGGGAGAGATCCTTGGCTCCCTTTATTTTTTTTCTCTTCCCAGTGCAGTAACAGTGAATAGATACCCTTGTTTTGTTTTTTCATTATTGTCTGTTTAATTGTCCCATTGAGGTCTGATGGCTGAGCATAGCTTGTTAGGGCTGCCAGGGCACAGGCTCTGAATGTAACAACTCTAGCAACACGACTGCCTGGCAGCAGTCAGGCTCTGATTAAGTCCAACATTTAAACTATCCTCTATCTGTATGTAGGAGCTTACTGTGGCTAGACAAGAAAACAGCCATGCAGACTGATCTCACTTTAAAACAGTGACCTTTTCTTAGATGTGTTGGCTGTTGGTGTTGCTTAGAAAGCATGTATTATGCTAGGCATTTCACACATCCCACTTCCTGAAATGGGTTTCATCCTTTCCTCACTTTCTTTCACTTCAAACATATCCTTAACCCTCTTTATTCTCAGCAAAAGACTGGGTTCTTATTTCACCGAGAAAATAAGACCAGACTGAAGAAAATATTCTCATATATGTCTACCAAATCCACTGCCTCTAAGTGAGAGAAAGTACACCACTCTGCTTGTATATGGGATCCCACTCTCTAATGCTCAGATTCTGAATTCAAAAAATTAAACACATCATTGTGTGTATATGGTGTGTATTTGAGCATGCGTGAGCTCTGGCATACACATGGAGGTCAAAGGACAACTCTGTGGAGTCGGTTCTCTCCTTCCAACTTTATTTGAGTTGAAGCGATTAAACTCAGCTCCTCAAGTTCTTCACACAGTAAGCCATTTCTCCAGCTAAGACTCTGATCTTTCATAATGCCTCGTGCCCTTTACACTTATCAGCTTCCTCCTTTTTATTTTATGTAAGTGTATTTATTTGCTAAAGTACAAGATATCATGAACTACAGTCATCTATGGGGCAAAAATCTAGCATCATCTCTGTTTTCTAGATCCACTTTAAAGTAAAAGTTAAAGAAAATTGTACCTATTTCTCTACGTCATCACACAATGCAGAGTGGTTAGAACGAGACATCCCTGTATAAACTGGTGACATAACTGTCCCATGGTACAGTTAAGAGGAAGGTTTTCATTGCATATATGAGAGAGCTAGAGCAAGAGTGAGTTATAATGGGCTTGACTTGAGCATCTGAAACCTCAAAGCCCAACCCCAGTGACACACTTCCTCCAACAAGGCCACACCTGCTTACAAGGCCACACGTCCTAATAGTGCCACTCCATTTTCATTCAAACAGCCACATCTACTAAACTAGTACTGCCCATATGGATATGGTATGGGAAACCTAAAAGTGTCAACATCCTCAGAGAAGAACGATTCTCCCTATCTATCAACTCCCAATTGCTCCCCAGAAAGGGAAGGAGCCTGAAGATAATCTAGTCATCCAAGTCAGAATTTGAACAGATAACTGCAGTTGCTGTGAGTTCATAAAATTGCTCACTTTTTGTATGGTACATACACAAAGTAACATAGAAAACACCAGTCTGATTCTCTATCTCAAGATGAAGGGCTTTGTGTGTAGAATCTCATGTGCTCAATGTATTTATATGTAGAACTTCTAGAAGATTCTCAATGTGTATTTGTGAAGTTATCAATATATCATCTTCGTTCTTTGTTGAGAATTGTATTATGTGGAAGCTGTACTTTTTGTTTAATGAGGACTCCAAAAACTCTTTTCGATACTTTTCCTAGAGACATGCGTACCTACTGCCTTAGACAGCAGTTTATTGAGACAGATGGCACATTTTCTCCATAATTACTTGTCAGAACTCATTGGCAGGTAAATAGACACAGTGGCTGTGAATTTTCTATTTATCTTAATTCTGGCTGACTGGCAATTGCAGTTAATAACACAGCCGTTGAGAGTATGACTATATTTAAAGATAAGATGAATTGTTTCTTTTTTACCAAGATCTCTGTTCAAGGCTAGAGCTTCAATCTATACTTATTTGGGAATACTCTGGAAAATTTGCGATTATTTCAGTGAGAGTCTTAATGCTTCTTGAGGGAGTAGAGCCTAAGAAGCCCGTTTGGTCCTTCAAAAGTGAGCCTTGTTGCTTACTGGGATAAGAGGAGATGGCATTGATGTGGGTCGTTCTGAGGACACCGACCCGGGTCCCCCGGTTATTCTTCACGCACATGCAGACACATATGGCGATTCCCGCAATGACCCCCATGATGAACACGATTCCAAACACGATGCCGGCAATTGCGGTGCCCCTGAGAAGGAAAAGAAAACAGTCTGCCTCAACAGTCTGCAAGGAGTTGAGCTTCAGACACAGCCCACGGCTCTCAGCTAAGTGTTTCTCCACTATCGTGCTTAAGGGAGAGTGTTTTGTTTATTTAACAGAAACCCTTGAGATAATTACGCACATGGTCTCTTGTATTCAACAGGTAAGAAAAACTGAAAACCTGTAAGAGGTTCTTTGTATAGCCCACTTGACAAACTCTCCGTTCAGATTCTGCCTTTTAGAATTTCATAAATTTTGAGCTGGAAAGATGGTTCAGCAGTTAAGAGCTCATACTGCTCTTCCACAGGACCTGGGTTTGGTTTCCTGAACCCAGGTAAAGAAGCTAACAACCACTTATAACCAAAGCTCTAGGGATCCATCACTCTTTTCTGGCCTTTGCAGACAACTGCACTCACATGCACATACCCTGCCACATAGACACCCATACAAACACACACAGGAATTTAAAAAAAAATTATAAATTTATAGTAATATGAATACCAATTATAAAATAGTAATCTAAAATGAATAATAATCTAAAAATCATTTAATATGTACTTGAATGGCAAAAATGTGTATATCGAGCAAGGAAAATATTTGTTTCAGTGAAAAAGCCTTAAATTCAACTTAAAATTTATTCTTAATTAAAATGCTTCATAGAATAAAAGGGCTTTTTCCTCATAAAACAAAGAAAACCAAATGGAACATCTGCAGCCCCCATATACTCAGAGGACAGAACAACAAATAAATATCCCATTAAATTCAGGAATAGCATCATCAAGCCCTCTATTTCCACTATGGCTCATCGTTTTCTCCAGAGAGCATTAGCTCATGCAACAAAACCACATGACAAAAATTGTAGAAGACACTCGACACTACTGTTATTTGTACACAACATGATTTGTAGCATCGGTGTGTGTCAGTGTTTTTAGAAGTGGTTCATCTTTACCAAAATGAAGAACCTGACTGGGCAGTATCTTTTCTTTCAAAGCTTCCCTGGAAATACAACACAATAATGCATGCATAAATAATATAACAAGAATGCCCACCAAGGTGACTGAAGTGAAATGGGCGTGGTATTGATGATAACTTCCTAGCAATATTGTGAATGAAAACGCAAGTATTAACAGATACTATCAACATTAGTAGGATAGCTGTAATATCCCGGGGAGAAATTGTTTTCATGAACTAAATTTTTGAATAGATACCTATCTGTTGTTTTGTAAATATGGGGCAATGAAGGCATTTTTCAGTCTCTTAATTTGTACATTGTACCCAAAGCAACCATTTCCAACTTTCAGCTTCATTGCTGAAAATAATTGTAAGCCTATTTCTCATCATCCTTTTTAATTAAAAAATTTTCAGTCTCATCTAGAGGTAATTTTTACATGTGTAGTTCCTTCATAATCACTATCTTTAGTTAAGATAGTTAACAATATTTATATTACCATTGTAATGTACCTTGTTGGGCCAAGCAGAATACTGTAGTAAACTTAAATTTTTCTTACAACCTGTTATAAGGAAGTTCTACCAGGTTCATTTTTCCCACATACATATATCCTTCTAGAATCTGTTCTTAGACAAACTCCTGGTTTTTCTTAATTCCTTCTGCCATTAGTTCTCCCTTGTTCCTATTGTTTTTTTTCTTTTTTAAATACAATCTATGGGGATTTCATTTACTCAATCTTCCCAAGTTTTATTGACTTCATAGAGCAGCGGTTACAGCTTGAGTTTGTAACCGCCATATCTTGCAATCTGCTATGTTCCTTATACTTTTTTTTTTTTTTTTTTTTTTTGGTGATGTTCTGCTTTCCTTTCACAGACATTTATTTTGGTTCAAATTTTCTTTTCATTTCTTTTAAAACATTATTTTCAGCCTCTTTTATTTCCTCTGAGTGTACTGATGCCATATCCTTTGAAGCTTTCTATACTCCTTATATTTTCTCTGTCCTGTCTGAATTCCTTTCTTTTGATTGCTTAATTTGATGGCTCTCATGTTTAGTGTTCATCCTTGAGTCCTGCCTGTGGTTAAAGTCTGTTACATGTATTGGGAGCTTGCTGACAAATATGAAATGGGAAGAAGTAAAATGAAGAGTCTGATGGGAGGTGGTTAGATCTTTGGGGGTTTACCCAAAGCAAAGATTAATAGACTTTGCAGCCCCTTCATGATTTCCCTTGTTTTATTACGTAATTGTTCCCTCTCACCTCTGTTCTTACCATGATTCCATCTGTACTAATGTGATAGACACAGCCAGTTGGGATCTTGCCAAAGGTGGAGCCACGCTCTTTAGACTTTTGGATTTTAAAAATGTGAGATAAACAATGCTATCTCCTTTTTTCTTTATAAAAGTACAGGTATTTTTGTTACAGAAATCAAGTGCAGACTAATGAAAAAGAAAAAAAGAAGAAAAGGAAAAGGCTCTGGATAGCCTCTTGTGAGCTTAGTGACCAATGCCAGAAACCAGAATTTGACAAATAAAACATGTATGGTCAGTTTTCATATTACTTTTCCTTGGTGAGTTTCCTTTTCTCCAGAAAAGCTGTAGCACGAATTGCTAAATGGTCTTATACTAAAAAACCTGGTACCAGATATTGGGGTAAATGCTGAAAGATCAGAGAGTCAAAGGAACAAGCCACTGTCACATCTCACCTCACCAATTCCACGAATCCTCTGACTGAAATCCTCTGAGTCCTCACCCAAAAGGCTTCAGTCAAAAAAGCCTCTAGCTGAAAGGGATGCTTCTGCCGAAAAGCCTTTAGTTTCTGTCTCCTGACCCCTTATATACCTTTCTCTACCCAGCCATCACTTCCTGGGATTAAAGGTCTGTGCCACCACAGCCTGGCTCTATTTTCTCTCCTAGACTGAGTCAATCTCATGTAGTCCAGGGTGGCTTTGAACTCCCAGAGATCCAGATGGATCTCTGCCTCCCGAGTGCTAGGATTAAAAGTGTGTGCCACCACTACCCGGCCTCTATGTTTAATCTAGTGGCTTGTTCTGTTCTCTGATCTTCAGCCAAATTTTATTTTAGGGTACACAATGTATTACCACAGTCTTGTTCTTGGAGAACATGAGTCTGACTGGAAATTCCCTAAAGCATGGACTTTTTGCTAGAGAGGTATTGAATTTTCCCACGGCCCTCATGCATTAACTCCAGGGACCCAATACTGTTCTGCCAGGACTGCTGCCTTTTAGCTTTAAAGCCATGGCTTCTGAAGCCAGACTACTTTCTGACCGCAGCTTTCTCCAGCTTGCTGCTTGTCAGCCTTTCCTGCTAGATGTCTTGTCATGGATTTGTGTGCACGAGTCATTTGCCAGATACATAGATTCTTTCTGCCAGTGTCCTGTGAGCATCTATCCTACATCGTCTATGATTAGCTCATAATCTCTCCCTCAAAGCAAGGTATCTCACAAACCAGAAAGGTTGGAATAGTGAAAAGGACAGTATGGATGTGGTCCCTTGAGGCAGCCTTGTTGTGTTCTCAGAACACTCATGTTTCTACAGTGTAGGAGGGGGTGTTAATATGCGCACGTTACCTAGAGACCACTAAACGGCCCCAGGTTGCTTCAAAACCTGTTCTTGCACCATCAACCCTCCACGCACGTCTGGAATCCTTAAACATGCTGAAAAGTGAAAGGACAGACCAAGGATCTGAACTGGCGTTGCCCAAAAGACATCTGTCTCTAAGATTCTTCCCCAGCTCACTTAAAAAACAGAATGCCACTGAGGTGCCCAAAGCACTCTTATTTCTTACAGGAATTTCCATTCTGTTATCGAATCACAGAGGTTGAATGGGAGGCAAATCTGGAAGTGTTCCTATTAGCAATTAAAGAGTGGCGGAGTCTAGTCGTTTAATAAATACTTCTCTGCAAAGAGAAAGACTTGTAGGAGGAGGTAATTTGAAGGAAGACAATGAAAAGTTATCTGTAAATCTTCTTTGTATTATAATTTTCAGTTTTAAATAAAGTTAAATTGGAGGGCTTAATTCATGCTCCTGAAACAATCAATGGCTCAATTATTTAAGCAAAGAGTTTCCAAAGTCTGTGTTCTGCAAGCTGTTAAGATATCAAATTGGAGCAAATTTATATTCATGAATCCTCCTTTCAGAAAGAAGAAAGTGGGAAATGAGTTGCATTTTGTCCCCCTGTGGACAGGTCTGGTGAAAGCGCATCTTCCTAAGGTCATGAGGACTTCTGCAGTGTGCTAAATGAGGTCGGTGGATTTTTCTAGATTAAATCATAATTTTGGTGTCTTTGATCCTTTGCTGGCCACCAGCAATTGCAAATTAGTGCCTAAGACATGTTAAGTATAACATTTATAGCACCATTTATTCTGCTATCAATTGAAAGAAAGAATAAACAGCAATCATCTGTATTTAAATAACTTGGGCAGGAAAGAGAGAAGCTTCTAGCCTGGAAAGTTCAGCATCATTATTCCCTGGAAAAACTTTAAAATTTTTTTTCCCATTGAAAAAAGCTCTGCAAGGTGGGCATATTTCTTCTCTCTTTAAGTTTTTATTTTGGAATAATTATAAATCCAGGGAAAGTATAAAACTGGTAGAGAGGTCTGGTGTAACCTTCAGTCACTTTCCTCCAATACTTTTCTGTTAGGTAACTACAGACTATCAACCAAATGAGAAAACTGACATCGGCCTAAAGACTGCTGAGTTCTATGTCAGCTTAACATGTGCACAGAACCACATGAGTACCACAGCCAGTGAGGGGCAATAGTGCATCACCCCAAATGGGTCCCCATGCCACTGCTGTATAGTTACATCCACTCTGCCTTTTCCTCTCCCTCAGTACTCCTGGAGATGGATAAGATGAGTAAACTTCGATATGTGGATGGAAGTGTGTGTGTATGAGTGTGTTAGTGTGTGTGTATGATTTAAAAATTTATATGACATGAAAGCAGAGGAGGAACTATTTGGAAAAAGAAAAGGAGGTGGTGGGAGTGGAGGAAGGGTAAAAGAGGCTGATGAGGGTGGATATGACCGAAGTACATTGATACCTATGTATGAAAATGTCATAATGAAAGCCACTATTTCATATGCTAATTGCATAAGTTAGTTAGGTGAACACACACACACCCTCCTAAACAAAAAAGGTTCAGAGAGCTTCTAGGCTGATGTACACACTGAGGTGCTGGGACTTGGGTGTGTCAAGAATGAGTATTGTTACAGGCCCCCAGACCTTAGCATAACTGACTCCACGATGGAGGTACCATTCAGGCCTTGGAACCCAACACATAGGCAGCACCACCTGCCAAATCAGAACACAGACCTACTTCATCAAAGTTCATATTTCTGGGAAGGTCCCTAAATATACAAGCCTTGCTTTTTGCCTTCTGTAGTTCTGGCTAACTGTTCTTGCTAACTGGGGTGTGTCAGCCCAGGATGTGAATTTTGTGCTTAAAAGTTCACCCTGAAAAAGGCTGAGGACTGTACCAGAACAACCAGTGTAGTTGCCAGCCAGCTAATAAAGACTTTCTTTTGGCTTGAACCCATGTCTGAGTGGTCTTCTCTGGAGGACACTTTGCAACAGGAATGAAGCTCAGAAAGTGCCAGCACCCCTTCCCAACACTTTATTTTATGCATCTTACATTTAGTTCTTTCTGACACTAACCAATAACAATAGCATATACCAGTAACAACAAGTAAGTGTTGAGTCCTGTAGGTCTATCTTCACATCTAGACTGGAGGCTGAGACAGGAGGATCAAACTTTAAGGACTGCCTGTGCTATGTAGTGAGTCAAGACAGCCTAGATGACCTAGTGAGACTTGTTCTCCAAATAAAACTTAAAAATAAGGCTGAGAATAGGTAAACTCAGCAAAGCAATTCCTTAGCATGGGGGGAAGCCCTGGGTTCAGTCCCCAGTACTGGACGTGTATGTGTGTGTGTGTGTGTGTGTGTGTGTGTGTGTGTGTGTGTGTGTGTGTGTGTGTGTGTCTGTGTGTGTGTGTGTCTGTGTGTGTGCATGAGTGCATGTGTGTGTGAAAGAGGAATAGAAAGTCTTACACTTCCTTTTTGTCTTATTAAAAAACAAAGCAAACAACAAAAAATCTCAACAAACCTAGAACAAAATTATCGATTAAAAGTTTGTAACAAAATGACATTTTATAATCATGACTGTAAATGTATTTTAGTGGCTTTAGTGATAATGGGAAAGTCATTTATAACAGGGCTCAGAGATAATGCTTTCTACTCCCAAAATAGCTTTCCCTGTGTAAAATAGAAATAGAATCTGATAATGTTGTTGTGATAATATTTACAATGCACTTTTCCTAAGCTCAGCTTCGCCACAGCAGTTTTGTACAGATATCTTGACACTATTTTCCTATTGAGTAATATTTATGTAAAATAGTAAATATGAAAAAATTATGTAATATTTCCCTTCCTCTCTGACATGACTCAATTTGTAAATACATATTATAATACAACATAATACAATATTTATGATTATTCTGTTTAGTAATTTAATCACATCAATCAGAGCAAGGCAGGAAAGTAAAGAGAAGCCTTAGAAAAGCAAAGGCCCTCATGAAAATATGAAGAATCAGAAAAAGAAATTCTGTCAGGAGAAATCTTTCATACAGACATAAGAATTTCTAAGAGCTGTTGTGAGAATCTCCTTGGGGAAGGGGTGTGTGTGTGTGTGTGTGTGTGTGTGTGTGTGTGTGTGTGTGTGTAGGGATGCTAGACAACACCTACATCCCCTCTTTCTAAGTCCTCATGACAAAACATAGAATAATTGCACCAAGGTTCACTCAGAGAGCCAGGAAGTTTATAGAATTATTTATGGAGCAATGAGTGGGGGGGTTATGGGCAGGAGCATGGGAGACCTCAAAGCAGCCATAGTGGAGGTCTAAATCCAGCATGGGTGACAACACTCCCATGGCTGGGTAGATAAAGTCTCTCCCCTAGTTCTTCCCAGCTTTCCACTCTGGCCCCTCCCTGAGGCCACATGCAATTAGGGCACAGTTGCCTTCATCTTTGGACAGAGGGCTGTATATTTGGGTAAGGGTTCCACGACCCTTCCAACCTTTCCTTCTATGAGGAAAAGCCAAGACTCAATAAGCCTAGTTGTGCTGCAAGTGAACAGAGCTGAATTTATGAGGATGCTGGCCGTGTAGCTGGAGGTGACTCCTATGGAACAGTAGCAATAGATAGTTTGTTTTTAAAGAGAGTGCTTACTGGAAAAAAAAACACAACCAAATTTTCACAAGAATAGATGTAAAATGAGTTCATTTCTTATTAGAACATAACAAATTAAAAGTGAGCTAAATTGTTTAGTCTTTTCTTCTGGAAAAGAGTATCAAATGGCCCAATTTATTTATGATAATCTACACATGATGTGACAGAACAATGCAAAAAGTAATATTCCAATCACAGAAGAAAGTAAGACATATACATAAAAAGAATGAAGTATGACAAAATTCCCCAATGTAATATTCTAATCATCCAATACTCTGGGGATTTGGAGCAATGCATTACAGTAATACCCTTCAAAGCTAATATTTTAGGCCAACATTTTAGTAATTTATACTAAGGTATATAGTTTAATAAAATTTCAACTGGCCTAACTTAGAAGGAATGAATATATTTTCTTCTATGATGTTTTACTAAATCATCACAGCATTGTAAGACTAGGAAGACAAGTAGCTGGAGCCATAACTCAGGGGTCAAGAGCAGTTTTTGCTCTTCCAGAGGATCCAGGTTTATTTCCCAGCACCCCAAAGTGTCTGCAACTCTAATGCCAAGGAATCTATAGCCCTCTTCTGGCCTCTGTAGCTACCTTCATGCACGTGGTGAAGATACATACATTCAAGCACATGCACATAGGAAAACAAGTCAATGGAGGATAGTTTTCAATACTAACAGCACTAACTTCCAATAATGACTCTAGGGCCCCAGAACTGAATTCTTATTCTCACCTCCATATCTAGCTACATATACACGTGAATATCATATTAGAAGACTATGATATCAAATGGCTTGGTTGTTATTATTATTTTTCCATGAATACACTATTAGTGAAGGCTAAAATCACTAACATATATGATTTCCCCAATGTTATTATTCTGGGAATAACAGAGACAAGTTACTAAAAATTCCCTAGGAGTAAAGTGCTAAGTGAAATCATTAAAATGATTCACAAAAGAGAAAAAGAAAGAAGAAAACTAATCATTATCTTGGCATATTTGGATCTCATAAGAATTTTTTTTTTATTCTCACTGACTGCAGGGTAGAAAATTTCAAATCCACAAGCACATTCACAGTCATCGCCCTGACAGAGCAGCAGCTGGCTTTCGTGGCCTAAAGCAGAAAGGTCTACCAAGGTCTCCTCGGCCTGGGTTGATGCCGGAGGACGGAGACCTTCTTGAAAGAACTGCCGGAGCAGGTGACAGATCTTGATGGGATAATGAGCCTATGAGCCTTGGCCGGAGTTTGCTTGCATGGTTCTGCTGACAACCTGACTATACATTCATACCTGGCCACTCTCCCAAACAACTGTGATACTCTTCCTGGACCCTGTCTGTGCTTAGACAAACCTGTGATTGATCACTGTCTACTGAGGCTGTCTCCTGCCTGCAGTTTGCCTGGCTCTGACATTTATCCTCTGGATGCCACTCTTATGAGCTGGAGGCTGCCCAGACCTGGCAGATGCTGCCCTGTCACACTTCTCTCCTGGTCTTGCTCACAGCCTCACCTGTGCCAGCCTGCTGTGATGGATTAGAGCTGCTACCTTTGGCTTTTTCCTAGGATCTAGCTTCATTCTCATTAAAGTCATTCATAAGCAACCCACTCTCCCCAGACCACTGTTTCATTTGCTGTCAGGATAGATGGCTATAGCTACATCCAAACTGTTTCTGGGTTTATATCTTACTATTATCTACTTGCAAAAAAAATTCAATTTTTATCTTGTCCCATTTCAATAGGAGACAGTTCCAGAGAAAGAATGCAATTAGCTAGCTAGGGTCAGAGAACAATCTCTAGATCAATACTCATGGCCAAGGCCAGGGTTATTCTGGATGACCGAGCTTGGGTTACTTACCTGTCCTCAAACCTGCCATTTAAACACAGAGGAAAAAATACAAGTTTATAAGGATGGTTCAGAAGCAGAAGTAAGAGGATGGCTAACAAGGGATAAATGTCCATGTATGTGGTCAGACTTTCTTTGGACTGTCAGCTCCCAAATAATGATGCAGAGATTTTTTTTTTATAAATTATGAAGTCTTGGCCTTAGCTTAGGCTTGTTTCCAACTAGCTCTTATAAAGTAAATTAACCCATTTATATTAATCTATGTTTGGCCATGTGGCTTGTTACCTCTCCTCAGTATTGCACACCAGACTTCCTCTATGTCTTGCTGGTGAATTCTGCACCTCCTTGATTCTTCCCCCAAGTTCCTCTGTCTTCTCAGGAGTCCCACCTATCCTCTCCTGCCTAGCTATTGTCCATTGAGCTCTTTATTAAATCAATTGGAAGGTGCTTTGGCAGAGACTCATCTTCATAGTGTACAAAGAGATTATCCCAAAACACACATACACTGTAGATTTGTGCAGTTGGTAAAACCAAAATTCCAGCCTGGCTTTTGGGTGGGAAGATTAGGACAAGTTTCAATGACATCATAAAGGAGTTGAGACTGGGAAGGATGGGAAATGGGGAGAACTCCAGGTGTGGATTGGAGTGTAGACTTGTGGATGGTAGATTACACCAAGAAAGTCTAGTAAAAGAATTGTACAGCAATCTTGGGAAAGAGCACAGAAGATTCAGCTTGACAATGGCATTGGTCCAGGGAAGAGTCTGAGGAGGTGGGAGTGGAAGAGCATAACATTCACTGATGGCTGTCTTTGACTCATCAAATCAAACTCCCAAAAACCCATTGTAACCATCTGCTACCCTAAGCACTCAAAGCTTTTGAATAATCCTAGTATTTAAAAGTTACTAAGCCTAGAGGTAACATGTATCTTACTGTGAAAAGTAGGCTGTTCAGATGCTCCTGTATGGCTATATATGGCTGTAAAGTTTTAGGATGAATTTAGTTGATTAGATCTTTTATAACTCCCAAAGAAAAGTGTTCTGCAGAAGGGGTGCTCTGACCTTTTATAGGAAACACAAGAAGGGTCAGACTAGGAAAGGGCTCACAGGGAGACCAGGACACAAACTTGTCCATCCTGCTGCTTAATAGTTGGAAAATAGTGTATTTTCCAAAAGTGAATGGGTATTTAGAAAACACATCTAATTTTAACTGTATTCAGTAGAATTTTAAGATAACAAGCACATACCAATAGGAACTTTGCTTCAGTCTCTAATCAATGACCTCTTAACTGACCTCTGGAACTGTGTGCTTAAGTTCTGTGAATCATAAATTAAAAATTAGTCTTTGAGTTATTCTTTGATAACATCATACAGTCTGATTTTGCTACCCAGATCTTTGTTCGGATAGAATCTAATTGGCTTAGAGATGTTTGGGGTTCCCTCTAGTTCCCTGGCTAATTAACAGAAATTCTGCTTCAGTCACATGGCTGCTTCAGGTCAGCAAAGGAAATTGAAGTAGCTGGAGAAATCTTAACCTAATGAGCACTAAAGAGAAGATTGGAATTAAATTTCTGTGTGATGATTAATTATGGAGCAATAGGAACAAAATTCAATGTACATTGACTGGTTGTAAGTCAAACTAGTTTTTCACATAATTTTTTGGTAATATCATGTCCAATTCTGAGAGGGAAAATATCTCTTTCCAATAATTCTTATCTCACTTATTCTCAAAGTAAGAAACAATCTTGTCTGTGGAGATGTGATAATCATATAGGAAATAATAAATATTTCATATGAGTAATTATAATTATATGTTGTCATTGTCTATTCAGTGCTTTAATCTTTCTGTTTCTCCATCTCTGTCTCTGTCCCTGTCTCCCTCTGTCTCTCTGTCACACACATTCATCCCCCCAACACCACCTCCACACACAGTGTCAGTATGTAGCCCAGGCTGGCATCAAACTCAGAATCATCCTGCCTCTGCTTCCAAAATGCTGGAAATACAGGTAGATGGCACCATGCATGTTACCAAGATGGCTCTTAAAATAATGTTTACTTTAGAAAGATACAGATTTATCTCAAAGGGATTAGAAAAAAACTCAAAGGCTACACTATGATGGCAGATATTATATATTACTTCTTTTCACTTTAGACAATTAAGAGCCAAGATATCAATTAGCCTTGTTTTCTCTTTCCACAATGTATATATGTATCAAAATATCACTGTAAATGCATACATTAATACTTCTTCTCATTTGTCAATTAAAACACATTGAAAGAAAAAAAAACAAAGGAGGTACTCTTTCTTTAAGAGTACAACATTTTCTTTGGTAGACCCACACACAGATATTGATTCTGAGCTTTCTATTGGATTAAATTGACTGAACATGGTCTCAAACTATGCCCACAAGTTTCATTTGTGTCATATATTTTATTTGGTTTTAAATTTCAAGCAGCTAAATTTGGTGTCACTACATACTTCCCTCAGAGAGGAGTGGGGACCCCATCTCTTCATATAATTATCTGTCATAAGTATTTTCCTGTTGATACAAGGGTGACTTAGAAGATAATATATTTGATCTCTAACAGAGAAGATGGATCGCTACACAGTAGTTATATCTAATATCTGTATAGTCAGAAGTTTTTCTGTGTACTGCCCAGTCTGCAGCCACTCAGACCCAAGTAAACACACAGAGTCTTATATTAATTAAAACTACTCGGCCATTAGCTCAGGCTTACTACTGACTAGCTCTTACACTTAAACCCAGCCCATTTCTGTTAATCTATATGTCGCCATGTTTTCCATGGCTTTACCTCTGTGTCATTACACGCTGCTCCTTGGGTGGTGGGCTCTAGCATCTCCTGACTCAGTCTTCCTCTTCCCAGAATTCTCCTTGTCTACTTATCCCACCTATACTTTCTGCCTGGCTACTGGCCAATTACTGTTTTATTAAACCAGTGAACAAAAGCATTATTCCACAGCATATCTGAGATAATAAGGTATTTCAAACCTTGTCATTAAAATCAGACCTGAAAGATAAGTTACTTAAGGAAGAAAACTAAGGAGGTAGAAACCCATAGAAGCATGAAAGAATGTAAGGCTATTTTAAGAGCACAGAGTTCAACATGGTAAATGTTCTTTCTGTCTTTGAAGGTAGGAAGGCGATTGACTAATGGCTGCAGGTGGACTTACACAGAGATTAGCTCATGGTCAAGAGGCTTAGAGCCACAGTTGAGTGGGTGGTAACAGAAGAGGGTAGGGGCCAGTGGTCAACTCTTGTTTCCAAAGGATGCAAGCAGAAGGATAAATAGGTTACAAGGAGCAAGAATGGAGACAAGGACACCTGCTGGGAGGTTGCTGTGTGACTGGAGTGAGGAAAGACATTGACTACTATAGTGGTTCAGTGTGGGGGGAGGGAGGTCCTCACAAAAGATATGTTAAAGTCCTAAATCTCAGACCCTGTGAATGTTATGATGTTTGGAAATAGCCATTGGCAGATACACTTAAGGATTTTGAGGTATTGGGATTGTTTTGGGCCATCTGATTAGGCACCAGTGGCAGCTATCCTCATAGGGATACACAAGGGAGATGTGACAGACAAAAAAGGAGAAGGCCACGTGATCATGATCAACTAAGTGTGCTGAAACAAGTCTCAGTATAGGCCAAAGAATAACATCAACACTAGAATCTAGACATCTAGACTAGAGATGGCTAGAGGGTGTGGGGTCCTGTTTGACATCTGTTTCTGGTCTCCAGACCTTCAGGAAACACATTACTCATGTTTTAAATTAGACTGACTTCTTTAAGGCAATTTGTTATGTCAGCTGCATATAGGTAGTGTTATAGTAAGTAAGGCAAAGGAGTCTGCAGGAGGAAGGAGGCAGCACAGGTTAGTTAGAATTCTGAGCAAGTCCAGTAGAGCAGGATACAACTGTATGATGAGTGAATAACTAGAAGCCAGTCTGAGCAGGCATCTAGGCAGCTACATTTGTGAAAAGAAGCTGGGTCTGAATGCTTCTGTTTGAAGATTAGCAAGTACATGAGACTAGCTAGAGGAAAACAATGTTTTTTGTTTGTTTTGTTTTGTTTTTTTAGCAGTAGAAAGCAAAAGCAGAAAGGTAATAAAAATAAAGAGAACACAGTATTTTCTTGGGAGAGCAGGAGTCCACAGCAGTGTAGTGTTCTATTGTAGGACAGGTAGAATTTATGCCCTGTCCACATGGAGCACTGCTACAGTCAACTTGGGTAGCTATAACTAAACCCACATACAGGGCTCAAACAGGATATTTATTTCTTACAGTTCTGGAGGCTAGAAAGTTCAAGGGGAAGACGTCTGCTTGCAGATGGCTGCTTTCTCTCTGTCTTCCCATGCCAGAGAGAGGAGTCTCTGATGTGTCTGTCACTTCCCATATTCATTCATCTCATCATGGGGTTCTACCTTTCTATTCTCATTTAAATCCATCAAAGACTTCAGCATTCTAATATCACAATGCCACCACTTCGCAAGCTGCATTTTAACAGGGAAGCAAATATTCATTGTATGATGAGGAATTTGATGACCTGTGGTCCAGGGGTTGACCACATAACAGTAGCATGTGGGACAGGTTCTGATATACCCTCCTGAAAGTATAATAGAACTGCTCCAGGGGAGTCTGTCTACATGGAATGGATGATGGAAGACCATCAGGTGGCACATGGATGAAGGGACAGTTATCACTTGCAGATGTCATCAAGCTCATGTACTCAGTAGAGGAGAGGTTCTGCAGCTAGAGGCAGCTATAAAAGGGGGCACAGCAGCCAAGGAAAGCATGGATCAGGAGGGCTGAGCCACAGCCCTGTGTTGTTCTCTGCTACTTGCTTCTCTCCCCCGGCACCTCAGCTCTCATAGTACTGAGGCAGCAACAGAGTTATCTACCCCTCTTTTTTCAAAAGCATGTGGTCCAACAACTGCTGGCTTTGAGTGGCAGGTCGGGGGAAGCTTCACCCGATATCTGAAATATTTGCTGACATTGCAGAGAAGATACTTAAATTCCTTTGAGCAATGGTACCTTGAGCCTCACAAGACCTAAGGGTTAAGTAGGAGGCAAAAATTCATAGGTGCTGCTACATTTGAGCCACCAGATGGGAAAGCTTCCTGTGAACAGGTAGTGGGCTAGCTACGGCTTGATCCTCTAATAAGCTTCGTGTTTGTTCTATGTGTATAAACACTGAAAGCAAAGGACAGACATGTCCTGCTAATAAGTGCTGGTGATAGAAACCTTTGTTTAGAACAAAACCAACAAGGTGGCAAAGGTCCTTGCTGAATGGCTGTTTTCCCATTCCTTGGCCCTGCACTAAGGATGGGTTAAATCACAGGGTGCAGTGTATGTGTCTGTGGCTAATCTCATCTCCTGATTGTGAGAGGACGGTCTACGTAGAACCTTGGAAAGTATCATATGATGGTTCTGTTTGCTTTCCCATGCCAAGGGAGAAGTCTGGAGCAAGGTGCATGCAATGATCCAGGATGGAGAACAGGGATTGAAATCTTCTCCAGTTCATTTGCACACACTCTGTCTTTTCCCTCATCTCACACTTAGCTATCTCAGCCTCATTTTCTTCACCTGTGTACAGTGGAGATAAGGAGTCCCAATTTCATCTCATGTTATCTTGATAGAAGGATCCCCACAGTTAGACTAAATACAAATCTGACCGCTGTGTATCTCTCTAAAGTATTATAAAAATTAACTACAGTCTACTGAAGAACACACTGAGAGGGGAGGAGGGAGGGAGAAGGAGAGAGAAGGGATGATGGGTAGTATTAGTAAGTGTCAAGGGATACGAATATTTGTGGAATGTGGAAAGAAAACCACAATGCAGAGGACTTTGGCTGGTTTGGCCCAATGTCTCAATGCCTCAGGATAGAACAGAACATGGGCAACAATAACTAAAAACCAAAAGCAGTCACAAAGTACAAAATCCAAAACATCAGTAGTGAATTATTCTTTGCATCCTGAACGGACAGCATAGGATTTTAAATCACAGCATTGTCTATACACTCAGGCTGAAGTGAAATCCAGCAGCATGCTTGGAAAATTCAGAATTATCTGCATAGAAAAGCAAAAATGGAAGGCAGACATTCAGAAGCAGAATCAAGACAAGGACTGCAGGAACACTCGAGTGATCTGGATTTGAAACACATCATAGGCAGAATTAACATCTATGTATCAAATTGATCCTGGCCTTGTTTTTAATCATACAAAAGGGGATGAGATGGGGATATGTATAGTGCTTTCCCAGAAAGATTTCTCGGGGCGAGTAGAAAGCAGAACAGACTCAGCAAGCAGAGTAACCAAGACGTACCCTGGCTACATCTACAGAGCAATACTGCAATAAGAGATTATGATTATGTTATTTGTGAATTTAGACAATGTTAAAGAAAATAAAAGTCACCAGGTCCTTCCTATACACTAATTATTTCATTCTATAACCTTCCTGAAAAAAAATCACTCTGTCCTTGAAGTTTCTCTTGGTCTTTGTAGTCACCAGGGTAAGAAATTAATCCATTCTCCTCCTCCTCTTCCTCTTCCTCCTCCTTCGAGACAGGATTTCTCTGTGTAGACCTGGATGTCCTAGAACTCACTCTGTAGACCAGGCTGGCCTGGAACTCACAGAGATCCACCTGCCTCTGCTTCCCCAGTGCTGGGATTAAAGGCCTGTACCACCACAACCCACACCGATTGGTGCAATACATCAGTGAGCTGTAATAAACACTACAGAGGAGCTGTTTGTCTCAAGTCCTTTCTTCTCCAGGACCATGTGGAACAGGTGGGGATTTGCCACCATCGATGAATATTTTTAAGATGTTTTTTTCTTTTTATTCCTTATTCACATATGATACTTTATTTTTGTCAAGATATTTATAACCTTCCTGACAGAGATAGTCTGAGTATATTTGGTGCAGTTAAAAAAAATCTATTTAATAATTAATTCTGAAGATAAGTAAGCCAAGGAAAATGAGAGTGGACATAACTATGGGAAACTTAACATTATTTTTTTCTCTTGTTTTTCAGAATGCTCAGTTTTACAACTTTATTGGATTCCATATAGATACAAAACCACTCACTCTGACAATAGCTCTAATTTCAGAATAGTAATTTAAGACTATTAAGGGTACTTTTGAGATTCTAATATAAAAAGCAATTTGTGGAGAATTCATTTTTCTAGAGAGTTTGGAATCTGTTCTTGAGTGGGGGACCCACTTTTAAATATTTAATTCCTGTAAATTTTAACCACTGCTCTCATGTAGTTGGAGATTTTCTGTTTTCTGGTCTGCTGGCGGTTAGGACAAATCTCTCCCCCTTGCATCCTCCAAGTAAACACACAGAGGCTTATATTAATTATAACCACATGGCCATGGCTCAAGTCTTTTGCTAGCTAGCTTTTATATCTTAAATTAGTCTATAACTATTAATCTATATGTTGCCACATGTTCTGTGGCTTTACCTGCATCCCATTACATGCTGCCCCTTGGAATCCTAGCTGGTGTCTCTCTTGGCCTTCTTCCTCTCCCTCCCTTTGAATTTCCCACCGGCTTCTAAGTTGCCTTGCCATAGGCCAACAGGCTTTATTTATGAACCAATCAGAGCAACACAGAAAGACATTCCCCCATCACTTCCCCTTTTCTGTCTAAACAAAAGGAAGGTTATAACTTTAACCTATTAAAATTACATATAACAAAAATAATGCTTTTGTACACTGGTTTAATAAAACACTGATTGGCCAGTAGCCAGGCAGGAAGTATAGGCAGGATAAACAGACAAGGACAATTCTGGGAAGAGAAAGACGGAGTGAGTAGACGCCAGCCTGCCGTCCAGGGAGCAGCATGTAACAACACATAGGAAAAGCCATGGAACGTGTGGCAACATATAGATGAACAGAAACGGGCTAAGTCAAATGTAAGAGCTAGTCAGCGGTAGGCCTGAGCTAATGGCTGAGCAGTTTTAATTAATATAAGCTTCTGAGTGATTATTTATAAGAGGCTGTGGGATCCGTGGGGCTGGGCAGGACCAGAGAAAATTTCAACGACACTCTCAATATATATTAAAAAAAAATTAGTAAAACTACTTTATAATTAAATTAAATCAAAATTCTATTAGGAAAAAGATATTGGATATTATATATTTTGATTTAAGTAAAACACTATTAAAAATAGCTATAAATCTTACAGTCGACACTAAGAAATTATTTAAAAACCTTTTAATTCTTTTCAAGTCATGCACACACATACACATGTGCACACAGAGGTATATATATATATATTTTCCTTTTCTAAATTTACTATCTCTCATCTTATTTCTGTTCACTTCTGTCCTCAGCATGATCTGCCTGGAAACTCTGTTGCCAGGAGACCACTGCTGAAGACCATTTACTGCTGCTTCCTCTTTGAGTGTTAAGATTTCCAATGAGGAGTCAAAATCATTATTGGTTTGCTTCTGAGCATGTAACAGTGTTCCAAAAGATGGAATAAAATATTTGTCTAGATATTAGTGATTCAAGAAATCATACATAACAACTAAAGTAGAAGATGTAAGGAGAAAGAACTTCTAAAAAAATCTCCATTGCATCTGAGAGAGAGAGACAGAGAGAGACAGAAACAGAAACACACACACACACACACACACACACACACACACACACACACACACACACACACACACAGAGGGAGAGGGACAGGTAAAAATAAAATCTCCATCATGCTTATGAGACAATCTTCCTGTTCTTTGTTATTTATTTTGACTTTTCAAGCTACTCTGCAGATCTCTACTTTTCTCTGTTTCTGCTCTGTTATTTGCTCATTATCATCCTCCTCAGCACAAAGGAATTTTGAAACAGCCAATTCCATGAACTGGAACAAGAAGAACCATGAGCGGGAACAGCAATAATAGAGGAAACAAAAGGCAGTTATACGAATTGTATATCTGCATGGCTTCCTAGAATCTCAGATTGGAGTAGAATCCAACAATCCACGCCACTCACATATTGCCCAGGTAACTTAGTGCTAGGATAAAATGCTATGAAAACAACCCTGCCATCTAGAAGCTATCTGAATTACAACACAACTCAGAATGAAACCAGAGAGGAAACAGGACCCCTCATTTCTAAACTTTTATGGTTTGGATGCATTTATTTTGATTCTATCTAACTTGGACTTTCATATAGTGTTCATGGCTTCCAAAGTGCAGTGAAATGTTCAAAGCTAATATTTACTGCAACAATTGTATCCCCATGTGAATAAAGAGCAGTTAAAAGCCTGTGCTGCAAATGAAGATAAGTATCAGCATAAGAATTCAGAGATGCTGGGAGATGCTACTTCTCAGGGGGCTAAAGATGAAGTTTGATGACCTCAATTCTGCATATTTCACAGTGCAGCCACGCATCGGCTGTGCAGCCTCACCAGCCTTCAAGCTTTCTTTAATGTAAGAAAAAGGCACATTCTTAATGTTCTTCATTTACTAGGGCATTATGAGAATTAAATGAGAACATGTGTGAATACAGCATGCCGGAAGCATCACAAATGCTTGATATTAACATCAGCTATGACCATTAGTGTTATCTTCAGGTTAATTAAGCTGCTAAAACCGTGAGCTCCTAAGATAGTTTACTCAGAGCAGCCGTGGGGCCCAGCTAATTATGAACTTGTGCTAAGAAAATAGAAGGAAGTTACTGTCTACATAATACCATCTAAAGAGGATTATCCCTCCTAGAGGATGCACGTTAATAAGAAAACAAAACTTAACAACAAAGTTTTTAGGCATGAGGGAGAAATGGCATGAATCAAGTTTCCACCCCTCTGAATTCCCTATGTGCTGTTTATCCTTTAGCATGATCAAGCTACAACCTGACAATTTTAATATTAGTTGCTACTATTCTCTTATTGCTTTTAGTAGTACCTACACATTAAATATACAGCTTGATGGATTTTATGGATTTGAGCATGCCCCTATGGGACTGTTATCATATCCCTTCAGTTCACTATCACCTCACTGTCTGTGCCCAAAGGGGGGTCACTTCTGTTGAGTATTTCAGGGTTTACATTCTGTCCTTAAATAAAAGGACCCTTGAGTACTCTGAAGTCCCTATTTTCCTCCTTTGCTAACTTTTCGTCCTTATCTATTACTTTTAGTATTTACAACCTTGATCACCTTGGCTTTATGCTGAAGTCATCCTGTTTCCAGTATGCCCCTAATCCTAGTTCATCTGCATGATAATATTTTTTGACAAATAGGGACTTCCTCTGAACAATTAATTTCTAAGGTTTGATGTCACCACATTTTTTATTTATAAACTCTGAATTTTATTTTCACAATATTATGCATTCCAAAGCAACTTGACTAAAGGCTTAGCAAGGATTCAGAGAAAGGAGATTCTAAGAAGACATGAAGGCAAAATGTAGGGGCAGCTACACTCTCAAACTTAGCCTTCCTAATGAAGGTCTGCTTCCATTTTGGGAGTAAAAGCATCATGCAACGTGCTTAGCATTCTTGGTGGGATGTTACTGTCCATGATTCCATATCAAGGCATCCAGTGTCCCTGATCTTACCCTGGAGATCTGACCCACATGTCCATGTTGTGAATTTTTCCATTCTAGGGAAGAGAAACAGCCTTAATTATAAAGTTGCATGGACTCCTGTTGGGTTCTTATCCAATGTAGGTGGGTGCCCATTTGGTAAGTTACCCTGGCCTCTCATTTAGCTACATGCTCACATTTGCGAGGTAAATAAATACAGCTCTTTTGAATAAGAGTGGATCAAGGTTTATAGCTGATCACAGAGAAATATTACATTCTTCATTACTGAACTAGTAAGCTTGGAGCTTAGAATTTTTTTCTATGCACTGCGCAAAAGGATAGAGAATAGAATAATCATGAAGTCTGGAAAAAGTCACAGTGGCTCTGAAAACACTCTGCCCACAGGTTGCAGCAATCTCTACTTGAGTATGCTTGAGGGTTCTTTTTACTTTCATCTTTCAGATTCACGCTCAATCTTGACACAGGAGACATATGTCTCAATTCTTTACAGTACCAACCATGTGAAAACAGATGACTCAACCACCACTATAAAAGCATGTTATTGCAGTAGTCAACCTTATGCTGACTAGAGAGAGGCTTCAAGTTGATGAGCAAAATACAGCAGTGTCCCATCCTCAAACATATGCTACCCTGTAATAAGAAACACAGAGCTAAATATAAATACCAATGTTGCATTGCTGAAGGTAGGCATCTTAGGCATCTTTATGTGCATTACTTGATCATTGCTCCTGGGATAGCTCCTTTAAATGAAACCATTCCTTACACAAATTTCATAATCCATGGTCTAATTTTTCTCAACCATTTTCTCCTTTATAGCCAAGGAATCACACAACACAATAAAATGAGGTCAGCCATAGAAGAATCATTATTTAATAATAACCAGTGTAGGCCAATGAGAATTTCAAAGATAAATTACTATTGGGCATCAAAATGTGAATAAAAAACAAAATACTGATAAAGGAATAAACAACAAATAAAACATCAGCAAGACCCTACCCTGTGAAAGACCCAGTTTGATATTAATTTCTATTCACTTTCAAATTATCCAATAAACTACTGAAATAAATGCCTATTTTCCTAAGGCAGTAATGTGAGAACACAATGCCCCTTTTTGGTCTCTTGAGCTTCATTATTTGTGTGTTGAGATGCACTTACCACATTCTCGTAGCTGTGTCAACACCCAGCAATGGAGTAGTTTTGTATTTAGAGTTCAACAGTGATTGAGCACTTACTATTTGCCTTTGTTTCAGAGGTTTGACATCCGAAGAGTTGTCTTACGGGTGCTGATGCAGGTAAGTTCAAAGTCAACTCTGATCTAAAGAGTTCTGAAGGTGAGGCCAGGGAAAACTTCACAAATGTTTTGACATATAAATAGAAGCTGAAAGCAGTAGGAAATAGTGAGATAGACAAGGTGTGAAAATCTTCCACTGGAGCGCATGGGTTTTGTAAAGTCACAGATGTGTGAAAAAGCTTATGGTATCAGGAAAACAAATGACATTATATGGCTGCAGCAGCCAGTGAAATCTAGGCGTGGCAAAGGAGCTATCTAGGAGCTAAAAATACATCCAGGAATTTGATCATGAGGGAGTCTTTAAGCCCAATGAGAGAAAGAGGGGATGGCATAAGCCAATCTGATTTTGGAGAGATACTGTCTGCAAGAGTACAGTGAGATGAAGAGGCCAGGGAAGCTCACTGGGGGCAGTTTCTGCAGTCCGCATGTCAGTAAGCAAGAGCTAAGTCTGACGCTGCGTTAGGTTATGTGAAAGGGGGGATTGGAGAAACATTGTTGGAGAAAAAAACTTCTAGTAATGTTTGAGGCTTCTGATTGAGGAAGTCTAGGGAATTTTCCACACCAGGAAAAGCAATTCAATGGTTATAAATTTCAGGGTTCTTTGGGTATCCATTTAGAAGTATTATAGTAAATTGTGAAATCAATACTTCTCTGTCATGACCTAGGACATACCAAATGATTGCTTTGTATATTATGGAATTATATTTTTGATTATCTTTGTAGTTTCTGAAAGATAGAGACTCTTACAAAGATCTCCTTGATGGCTGTTTGGCAAATATTTCAAACTAGGAAACTCCAATAGAGGGTATAGGGAACTTAGAAGCCTTGTTATCGTCACTGTGATGCACACTGTGAACTATCAGCTAGAATTACTTCTGGGTCAAGTGTCCCATGATGGATGACAGCAGTACATTGCCATAGTAACTAATGCAAGTAACTGTTCAGGATCATAAAAAAATCTTTCGCTTTTGCGTTTTTGTAGGGTTTTTTGCATGTTTGCTTTTAATTTTGTTTGTTCATTATTTTTGTTTGTTTCAAAGAGAAAGAAAAAGAACACAAAGTTGGGTGAGTAGGGAGGTAAGGAGGATCTGAGAGGGTTTTGGAGAGGGGAAAGATGATCAAAATACATTGTAGGAAAAGCTTGTGCTTGTAATAAAAATACCCTCTGGGGGAAAAGAATCTGGAAGTTACTACATCGCACTTCCTTTTTCATTGGCTTACAATTTTACTCAAAATAAGGGCCAAAGTTCTGACAGTTGCTTGAAAGACCTCCTAGGATGTGCCTCACTCCTCAAATCTCTGACCTTAAGACATGTATATAATGCAGACACATAGTCAGATCATGATAGTTGGCATGGCCATCTACTCAGACATTTATTACTTCTCTGTGTTAAGAACATTCAGAACCCTCTTTACAAGCTGTGTGGAAGTGCACAGTTTATTATTGACAACCACTGCTGTCCTACTGTACTGTGCAACATTAGAAATTACTTTCTGCAAATTACACCTCTGTATTGGATCACACTCTTTTTATTTCCCTCCCTGACACCCCTCCCAGGCTCTGATAATTAACGTTCTACTTTCTGCTTCTTAGAGATAACCTTATGGACCGCCACACATAAATGAGAACATGGAGCATTTGGCTGTTCTGTGCCTGATTTATCTTAGTTAACATGTCCTCCAGTCTCATCCATGTTGTTGCAAATGACAGAAATTTATTTTTCTTGCTGAATAAATATTCATCATGGCATACACATAATATTTTCTTCATACATTCTTCCATTCCTAAAAACCTAGGTTGATCCCATATGTTGTCAATTGTGAGCTGTACACATATTTCATTACCTTAGGTTATCTACCTTCTAGGAGATTTCTGAATCATATCAAAATCATGTTTTTCAGGCTTTTTTGGGTAGACTGGCATACTGTCTTCCATTGTGGCTATACTAGTTTAGATGCCCAGCAAACCTGGTTGAGAACTGCATTTGCTTGTTTGCTTTCTGTCTTTTTGATAATGGCCATTTTGACGTGGATAAAACAATGACTCATCACGGCTTACATCTTCTGCACTGGGCTGATGTTCTTAAGCTGCAGTGTGGCTCAGTACTGAGAGCTCTGGGAGGAGAATGCATCAGGACTGGGCATAAGAACTGGAAAAGAAAACCACTACTCACGTGGGATAAATAAAAGTCGGGTATTGGTTCCGGTATTCTGATATCAAATTTAAAAATAAAATAGAGAAACAATATATGCCCTGTTTATACGTGGGGAGTTTCAAGTGACAAATATTGAAGTTTGTAAACAGAGGGGCTGGGGACAGGGCTCAGTTACTAAAGTGTTTGCTGTGTCCAAGTGCAAGGAATTCTGATCCCTTGAACCAATGCAAAAAAAAAAAGCTGTGCACAGCAGTGTACTCCTGCAACCCCAGCTTTGAGGGAAGTAGAGACAGGTGGATTCCTGAAGCTCATTGGCTACCCAGAGAAGCCCAATGTATAAACTTCAGGCTTAATGAGTGACCCTGGCTCAAAAACTAACGGTGGAGAGTAAGAGGGGAAAATTATGCCGTGTAGAACTTGAACCTCCACACGCATGTATATGTACTTGCACGTACATATACAGATGGACCCCTACCACAGAGTTTGTAAAAAGAATTTTCAAATGTAGGCTCACATTCAAATGCAAGTCCATGAACAATGCTGCTTAACACACAGGAGAAATCTGTTCAGATAAGATAAAACAAATTGAGTTTTCATTTTACATCAAGATTGATAAAGTTAGCTCATAATTAGGACCATAGGGAGTGTTACTGTTTCCAGATCTGAGGGTTCCTTCAGCAGTGAAATAAGTACCTGTTTATGAATTGACATTAGCTTGTTTTATATTTATGGAGCACAAGGAAGATTAATTAGAGAATGTAAAAGCACATGTTTATAGACTACAAGGGGACTGTAGCTAGAGTTTTCCTGCCTGGCCCACAGTCAGGACAAATCTCTCTCACCTGCCAGTAACACAGCCGCTTAGACACAACCAAGTAAACACAGACTTATATTGCTTACAAACTGTATGGCCGTGGCAGGCTTCTTGCTAACTGTTCTTACATCTTAAATTAATCCATTTCTATTAATCTATACCTTGCCACATGGCTCGTGGTTTACCGGCATCTTCACATGTTGCTTGTCATGGCGCGGCTGGCAGTGTCTCTCTCTGCCTCCCTGTTCTCTCAATTCTCCTCTCTGTTAGTCCCACCTATACTTCCTGCCTGGCTACTGGCCAACCAGTGTTTTATTTATCAATCAATCATCCACAGCAGGGGACTTTTCTCTGCATTGTCTCTGACTCTCAATGCACTTGATACTGGAAGTCTGTATGGGAGTTCTGTGTGGGGATTCCCATTCTGGATAGGCTGGTATGCTGTATAATCAACAGCTCATGATTCCTGTCTATTTAGCACAGAGTATGATGATGACCAAGTGCCAGGTATTTGAAAAGTCTTATTATGTTGTATTGAAAGATATAACAACATCATTTAATAGTATTACCTTTTACAGATTTGGATGATTAATGGGTATGTTTTTTTGCTAAATTTCAAAGTAATTTATTTAATCCCTTGTCAGTCTCCTCAAGGTGGTTATTGATGATAAAAGACAAATATTATTAATAGCTGTAATGATATTCAATTGACTAGGTTTCTATATTTGGAAAAGTATTGTAAAGAGCAAGAAAAAAGAGAAGAAAACAGTGTCTTAGGCACATTCAATTCAAAACATATAACTATGTGTATATATGTTATCTACTCCAATTACTTACAAAGTAAATAAATGGTCTCTATAAACACTTCATCTGTTCACTGTGTTTGTGTGCATCTGTATCCAGCAGCTAGTATTTCATATAGTAAGCTGATGTTTGCTCTGTGGAAACTCCACCTGTTGCCGCACTAATAGATATTCCTTGCTACTAGTGGCTGTATTGTATACACTAAACATTAGGAATATCTTCAAAGTCACTTGAGGGCCACAGATAGGAAGCTTAAATTATTAGAGATCATAAACTGGCAGTTTTAGGTTAAGCAACACACAGAATACAGGTGAGAATCTTCCAACTAAACCTTGTCATGAAATTTCCTGTTTTCTTATTGGTCTACATAGCTCAGCTGTGCTGCTCAAAAAAGGATGGACTCAGTCAGGCCAGACATCAATAGACACCCTTAGCCAGGCACTGGAAGTCAGATGACACATGGCTATTAAGATAAGGCCTTTTACAGGGTCATTGCACAAGCGATTTGAAATATACCAAGTGGTGGCCTTTACAGTAAAGTGACAGAACCCAGTGCAGTGTGTTCCACAGGGTGCTTTTTACGGTGCTGTGATCCAAAAGGACATGGTTGTTGTAAAGTGACTGCTTCTTTGTTTTAACTTGCTGAAAGCATATACTACTGTCCTCATTCAAGGATGTGAGCTACTCCCCCATGCAAAAGACTGTAACCTTGAGAAAGATTGCTTTTCTTCTTTTATTCTCTTTAGAATTGCCTCTACCATCTTCTGTGATAAAAACAATACTTAGCCAGATGGCTACAGTGCCAGAATGCGCTCATGTTGTGAGGAGTATTTGGAATAAAAAGATTAAGAAAGTAGCTATGTAAAAATATAAATCCCAGACCAGAAGATGTAGCTATACACACACACCCCACATGCCACACACACTATACACATACCATACACACACCATATATACACCATACATACACATCATACACACACATATACACACACACCATATCACACCATATATATACCATATACATACATATATCATACACCACACACACATACCACATATACACACACATACCACACATAACTCATACACACACCACACCCCGCACAAACTGCTTGAATAATGACAGCAGCATAACTTGTTTCCTTTCTTATCACACACATTTTTCTGCTAGTCTGTTGTTGTCCACATAAGCAGTAATGTGCTAGACTTTAGTCAGCATACTACCAATGGCTTTCCACCATGACCTTTCATCTTGCAGCTCCAACTGTATCATTTACATTGAGTCTCTACCAGGACTCACCAAGCTACAGCTGGAGGACCAGAATTTTGACCTACTGCCTGTTTTTGAATGTCCAGTTAGCTATCAACATCACTTTTCTTCACATGGTTAAGTAGTCATGATCATTTAATTCACAATAATATTCTGTCAAATTAAATTTTACTGTTCAGAAATAAACATTTTATCCTTTACTCATGCACTTGATTGTGACTCCTTTTGAACTACAAGGGCAGGGCTGAATAGTTGCACACTAGAGTACACAAGCTCCACAGCCTAAAACGTCTGCTAGTGGGTCACATAAAACACACAGAAGTTGTCTAAGCCCCAGTGCATAGGAGTAACGCCCCTGCCAGTTGGCAGTGTGTAACTTGTGTGGCTGGCTATGTACCACCATCCTACCATCAAACATCTGTTATCCTAAATGTTTTCCTCACTCAAGCACTTTTGGTTTTCCAGAGTCTGGACCAGCTGAGAATGTCTTTATTTAACGTTTCCACTCACCACTTATTCTTCCCTTGGTACCGCTTTGCCAGCCCCGTGTCTGCTCATATTACCTTTCTCTTTACCTATTGATACTTAACACTGAAATCTAGGCTCAAGCATCACTTTCATTATGGCAGTTCAGAAATATGTCAAACTAATGTGAGTTTCTGCTGTGAAGAATTCACATGGTACTTTGGATTTCCTGATGCACTTTCTATATTCTGTCTTGCATGGCCTTTGGTCATGCACTCAGCCCCTATATGTTACTGGATCATTTAGTCCTTAAGCATTAGGACTGTACTTGGTCATCTTTGTACCTTTAAGGGTACTTCAGATATGTGCAGGTCCTGTCCAGTCTCCAGAGGCTGAGACTGAGTCTAAGAGTCAGGTCAACCCTTAGTGAACCCACAATTCCATCCTTCTTTAGTTGAAGGTCCCAAGGAAATTCCAGTGCCATTGTAAAAGACACATTAGTGTTGCAATAAAGATGTGATGGGAAGGCTGAATTCTATAAGAAACAAAAGAGTTTGAAAAGGCATGAGCCCAGATATTGAATCCAGCAGATACCATACTGAACTCTAAAATATAAGATCATTTCATGAATTAGAGAGAAACCACTAGAGAAACTGGTTTGAATGGAACCCTAAACACTGAGGACTCTATAAATGACTCCTGATTCGATTTATACATATTACCCAGAGCCTGGAGATGAGAGAAACCGATGAAGGAAGAAAACTGTCTCTATCTGTAGGTGAAAATGAGAGACATAGAGGAGAGAAGCAAGCTGAGTGTAGAGAGGGCCCACGTAGAAGAAATCGACTTTAGCACTAACTACTTATCAAAGCTCATGGTATGACTACTACAGTTTCTCATGGCCCATGTGCAGTAACTGTACAAGGAAGCTAAATTCCCATGTTCCATAGGCAAAGAAATACAGGCTAACAGATTAAGTAATTGGTGGAACTGAGGACTAAAGGCAGGCATACATGAGTCTAAACCAATTTTTCTATATGCATCTCAGAACAATATTATACTTCATTAATAAATGCTTTTAAATAAATAAGGAAGACAAAAACATAGGAATGGATAGTTTGTAAAGGTCCTACATGGAATGCCTGATAATGTGACTTCTTTCCCCCACCATGTTTCTTTAAGTTTCTCTTCGTTAGATAGCTTGTCTCTCTTCTATTGCTATAGAACTCCTATGTAGGTTACAACTCATGTGTACTCTGTCCTACCTTCTCCAAAATACAGGGAGTAATTTAAGAAAATACTGGATCTTGGCTTGGTCCTATCTCAATATCCAGGAAGCTGAGGAAGGAAGATCATGAATTCAAGGCCAACCTGGGATGTATAAGGAGATCCTACTTTACTCAGCAAACAAATAATCAATAAATAAAGAAAATAAAAGAACATACTTAGTGTTTGGGAACTGCTTTAGATCCTGGGCCATCAAAGTCGTAGACAAAGTGGTTACACTGAATTTCAATGCTTTTGCTATTGTGTTCATTCACCTCAGAGTCTTCTCAGTTAGTCACTGCCATTGTGCACCCTCTGCATTGAAAGTCACATCTTCAGTAGGACCCAATCCTATTTCTGAATTCAGAAATGACCTTCCTTCTCCAACTGTGTTCTCCTATACTATTTATGTGGTAATGTACTTGATCTGAAATAGCAATTGTATAGATGCTACAAACTTCAAGATACATACTGTAAACATCCAATAATTTGGACTCATTTTTTGAATTTTACACATGTTTCTTGTAGTACCACTTATACAAAATCAGTGCCTAAATAAAATAGCCTAAATAAAATATCACTTTCTTAGGCCCTGTGGTGGTTTGAATGAAGTGGCTTCCATGGTGTTGAGTATTTGAATTTTTGGCCCCAGGTTGATGGCTGTGTTTGGGTCAGTTTAGGAAATGTGGCCTTGCTGGAGGAAGTTTGTCATGGGGGGCAGGCTGTGAGGTTTAGCATTCATGTGCCGTTCCCAGTTTGCTCCCTGCCTCCTGCTCATGGTTTAAGATATGAGCTCTCAGCTTGCTGCTCCAGCAGCCATGCCTACCTGTTGCTATGCCTACCTGTTGCCATGATGGTGATGGACTCTCATCCCTCTGGAACCATAAGCACCAAATATTTCTTCCTTCTGTAAGTTATTTTGGTCACAGTGTCTTACAGCAATAGAAAAGTAACTAATATGGGCCCCTTCAGATATTTCAGTGTTTCCTTCAAAAGTTTATTTTGAAAGAAATTAAAATGGGATCCTGAGGTTATTTTTTCACTTCACTCCTCTTCTCTGGCTCCATTATTTCCCATTTGTGGTAGTCTTTCTTCTGACTGGAGTTTTGTGGAATGAAGCAGTTGTAGGACATGGCAGAAGTTGGCATGAGAGAGTTAGAGTATGCGTCCCTCCCTCCCTTCTCTTACTTCTTCTCTTCCTGTCTTTTGTATGATGCAGGATACCACTAGGTAGCTTTGAAGGATCCACGTGTCTTAGCCTCCAGAGTGCAGGGATCTTGAGAAGATCGGAGTCAAGCAAGCCCTTCTCACTGCCAGTAGTGTGTACAGTGTCGTCAGCATGGAGTCTCACTTTTGGTCTTTAACAAAACTCTACAATGATTGCATCCTAGGTTCATGGATGCTGCCAAGAAGTTCCAGTCAAATCCCTGCATACTTTTCTCTAGTTTACAGTGCTGCAACAGTCTGGGAGCTTAAGAAGCCCTTTGAAAGTCAGTTTGAACTGAAGGGCAAACCATATTAAGGATGTTTTAAGTTATATTAAAAAAGACTCTCCTCACTTGATAAATATTAATATCTTTATTAATAGGTGAAAAATGGGTACTAGATTACAAAAAATTATCTTCATTTTCAGTGTCTACAAGAATATTTACCACTATTACAACTAAAAACTTGAACATCCTTCTAAAAATTACATCTTAAAAAGCACTGATGGCAGAATATTAGACTGGAGTGTTCTGCTAGGTAAAAAGTTCTTTACTTTTGATAGATTTACAGAAGTCTCCCAAAATAAAATCAATTTTTCATTATCTGCCTAACTAGGCAATAGTAGCTGTCTCTATTGTGCATGGTCATGTTCAAAATCCAAGTCATTTACATTGTTCACTAGAGTGTATTATACATTTGAAGCAGCATTTGTTTCCAAACGTTTTCCTTTCTTTAATATTAAAATCATATACAAGCTAAAAATTAATGAAGGGGTTCTAGGAAATAATAGGAACAAGGTTTAGCCAGGAATAAGAATTTACTAGGATAATCTATCCAATTATAACTTTGACTATAATCAAGGTTAAAAAATAATGGCCTCTCAATAAAGTGGAATTACTGTGGAAGAAAAACAACCTCATGCTAGGAATGTCCAATCTGTCCCTTCTGGAATCTATTTTTCACTTTTTATGTTATTATATACAGTTTTAATATGGCATTACCTCTAATCTTTCAAGTACCCTGTCAGATAAACTTAATTATTTTTCCGTGGTGTGCGAGTGAAAGAAAATTACAGGAGAAAACTTAGTCATTCATCTAGATATATTTAATTCATATAAAAATGTTAGCCATTCACATAAATTAATATTACAGTGTTATTTTGTTAAAGGAACAGACTCAGGGGAAATCAGACATATGTTTAAATGCTTTTAGAAGGGATGGGAAAGCCCTAAAATTTGAGATAACCTTTGGTGATATATTGTGTACCCTAATAAACTTTGGCTGAAGATCAGAGAACAGACCAAGCCACTAGATTAAACATAGAGGCTAGACAGTGGTGGCACACACCTTTAATCCTAGCACTCGGGAGGCAGAGATCCATCTGGATCATGGACTACATGAGATTGACTCAGTCTAGGAGAGAAACAGAGCCAGGCAGTAGTGGCACACAACTTTAATCCCAGCACCTGAGATCTCATACCTTTGCTTGGGAAACACACATACCTTTAATCCCAGGAAGTGATGGCTGGACAGAGAAAGGTATATAAGGTGTGAGGAGACAGGAACTAAAGACTTTTAGACTGAGGAAGTCCTTTCAGCTAGAGGCCTTTTGGCTAGGCTCTTTTAGGTAAGGCTTTTCAGCTGAGAGGACCCCTTTAGTTTAAGAATTCAGAGACATTCAAACAGAGGATTCATGGAATTGTCGAAGTGAGACATGACAGTGTCTTGTTCCTTTGTCTCTCTGATCTTTCAGCATTTTCCCCAATATCTAGTTCCAGTTTTTATTATTATAAGACCTATAGAAATTTGAGCAACAATAACCTAGATGATAATTCTTTATTGAACCTGTAGGAAACTCCAGATGGCTTTCACATGGACCCAGACAGGCATTTCTTGGGGACTATAGCATTTGCTTGTGACCTGTAAGTGTGTTACTGTTGCTCTCACAGGAACCTGAGGTCTTGACTCCTCTATCAGTGAGTCTCAGCACTTACAGCATTGACCAGACACAGCCACAGTGCAGAGCTTGCATCTTTGTGAAAGAAGGATTGATGACATCGATGGATGGGTTTGCTCCCGAACCTGTGTGAAGGTAATCAACCTTTTCATAGTAAGATAGACCTTGATTTACTTCAGTTAATGTTCAGTGTAGAGCAAGCACTCTACATTGGAGGAAGCTTGTTGATACAGAGATTAAAAAAAAAAAAGAGCTGATGATGACTTGTGGTAGCCTTAGCTCACCAGAGGAGATTCAGACACAGTTAATGACCATATAGCACAAAAAGTCCTTTATGAAAAAAAAATTCAAGGACAGTTTAATTCCAGGGATAACCAAAGTCAGCTGGAGATTCAGTGGAACTGGAAAGGTGTATGTTTATCCAGACACAGAGAGAAATTAAAAGGGTTCTGGGCACACACAACAACAGATTTGAGAGTACGTGGGATCAGCTTGGCAGAACACGGGTTTTTCTGACCTATTGTCCCCCCATAGGCTGTCCAATCACATTCTTCTCTGCCATCACTCTCATTCTATTTTCTACTTCTCCTGTTTGCATCCTCAGCATCTTTACCCTTCTCCCTGTTTTCCCCTCATTCATTTTCCTTACAGCAGGGAGTGCTGCCCATGTTACTCCCTACTCTCTTCCTGGTGTAGAAGAGTGTCTAACTGTGCTGTTTAACACAGTACCCACTAACCACATGTGGCTATGAAACTTAATGGAATTAGAAAGTACTTCTATTTTTTTAGTATCATTTCCAGTGCTCAAGAGTCACGTGTAATCAACACACTGGAGTTGGCAGAAATAGAATTGTTAACACTGCAGAGGGGCCTGGCATGTGGCAGACAACTAACGTGTACTTGTGGAAGAAGTAAACAGTTCAATGAATACCAAGAGGTCTGCCATCTACCTCAGCTTGATGTCATTGTAAGGGGCTACTTGTTTCACAAAAATCAAATCAAAGCCCAGTTTCTTACTTATATAAGGGAAATGAAAGAAAATGATAAGAAAGGAGTAATGAAGGAAGGAAATGAGAGACAAGAAACTGTGGTTGTAATATAGATTACCTTTAAGATATGAATAACCAATGATTGTTGATATTTATTTTTATTCATGTGCATATATGTGTGTGTTAGTGTGAGTGAGGAGACCAGAAGAGTGTCCGATCCTCTGGAACTGGAGTCACAAGTAGTTGTGAGCTGTCTGATGAGGATTGCCCAGAATGGAACCCTGGTTCTCTGCAAGAGCAGCAAGTGCTCTTAACTGATGAGCCATTTCTCCAGCCCCCACTATCCAACTATTATGGACTGGGTTTCATATGCCCTTAAAATTCATGTGTTAAAGCCCTAACTTTCAGTGTGATGGCATTTTGAAGTGGGCCTATGGGAAAACAAATGAAGAATGAAGTCGTGAAATCAGTGTTCTTATAAAAAGAGAAGCAAGATCAATGTCTTGTATGTGGTGGCAAGACCACAGTGATAAAAGGCAGGTCTCTGTAAGCCAGAAAGTCTGCCCTCGTCATGAACTCCATCAGCCATCACCTTAACTGTGTACTTCCAGGTGGAATACTATGAAAAATGTACACTGTTTGGTAGCTTATTAAAGTATCTTAAGTGATGAAGACAGCAGATTTTGGACACTATACATTGCTTTGCCTTGGCTAGAAGGAACCACACCCTTGTTATCTGGCACAGCCATATCTGACTGGAACGGCAGAGTCATAAAGCCAGCACAGCTGCTTGACCAAGATCCAGCAAAGCTGAGCTGCATGATGGCTGCCATGCCACCTTTGGTTTTTATCTCCACCTGTTACATACTTGGGGTACTTTTAATATTTGTACAATTTGGGGATGTTGGATTGATGGAAAATTCCTTATGAATCATTTATGCCTTCTCCCAGGAATGTTGCTTCTAAGCTTACACAGGAAAGTCCTGAACATACTATCCCCACATACACACTTTGAGGGAGATATCCTTATCTACTTGAAGGTCTTCCTTATGCCTTGGAGGTTGTGACACATGAAGAAGCCAGAGGTCTCTTTATGAGGCTATGAGACATTCTTGAAACATTTGTCCCTATACTTACACTGGAACAAGCTATTCAAACCAAAGTAAATTCAAAAAGGTCAACAAGATTCGGTGGGCTAGAGGAACTGTCTACAGTTCAGATTACAAGCCCCTTCCCACTGTACACTCAGACAATTACGTGGCATACAACTCTGCCCTACATAGAGATATATTGATAAGTAAAGTGTGGAGTGGAAAGATGATAAAAGTATGAGATGTTAGGACCTCCCTCTCTTAGAAGTTAGCTTATGTAGAGCCACTATAATGTCATATGACCAAGGAACAACAGAATGCCAGGATTAGACATATAGACCAATTCTATAAAGATATAAATGTGAACATTGATTGTATTATGCCAGAATTTGAATAATAACTGCAGCAGTTTGGCCTGAAGATTTTTCCTGGGCACTCTGACCACTAAGAGTTAATAATACACTGCTTGGGACATGGAAAAATGCCCAGGGTGGTTGAATATTTTGTTTTGGTCTAGTGTCCTTGAAGCAACCAAAACAACCAGCCTGAACACAGGCTGTCATATGTCTCTAGATTCTCAAAAATTGGGTTATGGGGTTAATGAGTAAGAATGACAACTCTGTTTATTAATGATGCCAAAACTTGAGGGAAAATGATTGGAAATGATAATTCTGTTCTGTCATAGTTTCTTAATGATGACTAAAAGATGAGCAAAAGGAAGTGAAACACATGTACAAAAACAAAAATGATATGATCTATGTTTTGGAACATCATGAATGTATCCCTGCTAACTAAATTCTGTATAAATAAAGAAGCATGCTGGCTGCTAGTCAGTCAGGCTGCAAGATTCTCCCGACCACCATGGCCTGGCTCACTTCCTTCTCCGCCTACTCTTTACATGTCTGCAGGACCCATCTTCTGCCGGGGATGGCTCCCTGCAGTTAGCCACACTAAGTGAGTGTGTGGAGAACAGCCCTTTCCCCTCTGTTAGGACAGTCAGGGAGATACAGAGAGCTCCACTGTGGTCATCAAAAAGGAGGGAAGGAGAAGAAATCTATTTAGTTCTTTAATAAACTAAGAATAAGAAATAAGGAACAACTTGGTCCCTCCAACAATGTTTAAAACTACAGAAAATTAATGTCAAATACTCTCAGCTGGAACTAGGATTATTCTCACATAGGAACAAAACAAGAATGGAAAATTTTGACAAATTTATAGTTGGATTAATGAGATTTTGTGAGATAGCTTGGCAAACCAGAATTACATAATTAAAATATCTTATATAATTTATATTAAAAGTATCTTCTAAGGTTCAGATTTGACATTTAAGACAAATATATGCTTACCCATTCCTTTTGCAGGTTATGGGATGCTTATGTTTCTTATGCTTAAATATCTTATTCATGAAGCATAACTACAAAGTATTGACTCTCAGCTGGAATATCCAAATTTGTTACTGTTTCATTCACCCAACAATGCCGAACAGCTCACTCTGAATGTCTGGGCCACTCCTGACAAAGTTGGTGTTGTGGAAAGGAAGAAATATATTTGATTTGTACACATAAGAAATCTTAATCCTCTTTCCTCAGCAACAAACTCTACAAGACAGTCTAAAATAAACTATCTTGCGGTTGAAAAAGAATGGCTTAAGTAGGCTTTGGCCGACTCAGTGGAGCTAGATTGCCTAGACACTGAAAATGCTCCATCATCAACTTAGAAGACTCTCTATTTTTTGCATGTGTGGTGTGAGTGTGTGTATGTTTATATGCGTGTTCGTGTGTGTTCACATGCATGTTGAGACCAGAGGTTGCTATCAGATATCTTCCCCCATCACTCTCCACTTTTTTTTTTTTTTAATTGAGGCAGGATCTCTTGTTTGAATTTGCCAATTTCATCTAGTCTATTTGGCCAGGTTCCCCTGGGGAATTTGTGTATCTTCCTCTGACTGCTGGAATTATAGGTAGTTCTTCACAATGGCTGGCAACCTGAGCTGCAGTTCCCATGCTTGTGTGACAAAACTATCTCCCCAAGCCCCTTTCTGTAATTTTTTTCTTTGAAAATCTGGGCATTTTAACATTTTGCTTCATCCAACAAGGATCATTTAAACAATCGTGTATCTATCATCTGGAATTAACTGGCCTGAGCATTTTATCACTTTGCCTCAAGTATTTATTTCCTTTCTTCCTTCCTTCTATTATTCTTTCAAGTCAAACTTCTTATAAATGTCAATTCTAGCTGGGCCACATTTTCTACTCTTCTAAAGGCCTACATCCATAAGTAATAGCATTCCCTTATCAAAATTTTATCTACGAGTATTTCTATGAGTTAGTTAACTCTGACTTTTTTTTCCTTTTATCACTGTATTGAATTCCATTGCCTGATAATCTACAATTTATTTATATTTTCTCAAGTGGATGATCTTGTGTGAATTTATTTAAATATTTACCCGCCTGTGACAAATAATGCTCCAGTGAATATCTTTCAACTTGGTTTCATCATGTATCAAAGGTTTCTCTTTACATTTCTATTAGTAATGGGAGCAAAAGATGTTTTCTGAACTGTAGGTGGTCTGTCCTGATGTGTTGAATATTTAATTTTGCATTGGTTGGTCTGTATGATACCACTTTCCAGCTACTATTTTATGTCTGTGTTACTGTACTTTATAAATGCCCCCAATGTGTTCTTGAAAGAAATATAAATTTCCTGCTTTTTTGAAGCATCTTTTGAGTAAAATTTTTACCTGTACCCTTTAAATGGTTATTATTCATCTAAGTAATCTTTTGGTTTCTGAGAGTTCTCTTAACATCTCTCCTGGTCACTAGGGGGCATTACTCGTTCCTCTTTAAAATTCGGTCAATTTTGCTTTATTTTAGTCTAAGACAATGTTTCTACTTGCAGTGAGTTAGGGCTGTGTCTTTACAATGCTAACTGTACAATTGGATTGTACTTTCCTCCCACAGTTAATGCTGTTGTTTTCCCTGAGATGTTTTGCCAACCTTCCTTTTGATTAATGTTTGCATGATATAGCCCTTTCACTCTCTTCCTTTCAACATTTTTATACCACTTTTTTCCTTTATCTTAAAAAATTCAAAGGTTAAGTAGAATCTATTTCAAATGATTCTGGCTTCTAATATGTGCTAATTGGTTTATTTTTATTATAATTATGACAATATGAGATTCTGTGCCATTGTGTGTGAGTGGACGTGTGTGTACAGAGATATTTATGTTGTTATCGAACAGTGCAGTTTCTTAATTAAAATGACATTATTATTATTTGTATATGGGCTATTTAAGGAATTCACAGCAGTATATTAAATGGAAGCTTCTCTGCTTCCTGAAAGATCCTTTTGTTAATTAAAGGTGTGATTGGCTCTGTGACCTCTCTAAGCCATTCTAATCAGTGCTTACATTTAAATCACTTTACTGACTGTCTATGTGGGCAGTCCCCATTGAATTTTAATAAATAATTAATTTTCCCCAAATTGTTTTCTTTTTATAAACAATCTCCAGTTTACTATCACATGGTTTTTATAAAACACATCCTTTAAATGTTAGTGTAAGATAGAACTTATTTTCTTGTTAAGCTCAGAAGCCATTTAAATTATCTGAATAAATATAATACAACAACTATGCTTAAAAATGAAAGGAAAAAAACTCCAACATCATCCAAAGGACTCCAGGAGCACATGACTGCACCTTGGGACCTTGGTGCAGAAAAACCCCAAGTTCCAGTCTGGAACCACTTATTAGCTACGTGTCTGTGAAACTTCATAAGCCTCCTTCACCCCTTTAATTCTTATTTTACATTTTTCTCATTGTGAAAATTTCAGAATAATCCCTGTTCTTGCTCCAGGGCCCTAGGAATGAAAGAAAATAAGGAAGTTAAAAGTATTTTAAAATTCAGAAACCCCACTCCGGAACTGTCCCATGACCTGCAAACACTATGACTTTGTTAATTTTATCTCCCTTAGAAGAGATATTCCTTTTTTTTCCTGCATAAGAGAAGCCAAGAGTTTATGTCAATCACTAAGAATGAAATAGAAAACAAAGTGAGCTGACTCCAGAAGCGAAGAGAGGCTTCGGATTAATGCTTTACCCCCAAATACCTGCTCTCATTCATAGCGTGAGCGCTCAGAAGCCAGGGGATGCCTACCCTCTTGTAACTGTGCTACGCATGAAATAACAGCAATTTAGACATTGGAACCTAGCTAAAGCCAGATAGAAGATAGAAGTTCAGAAGCATTGACAGGCCCCGCTCTTTCTTTCTTTTGCTGTGGGATGTTCTGTATGTCAAATGTGTTGCTGATTGGTCAATAAATAAAACACTGATTGGCCATTGGCTAGGCAGGAAGTATAGGCGGGACAAGGAGGAGAATAAAGCTGGGAAGTGGAAGGCTGAGTCAGAGAGACACTGCCAGCCACCTCGATGACAAACAGCATGTGAAGATGCCGGTAAGCCACAAGCCACGTGGCAAGGTATAGATTAATAGAAATGGATTAAATTAAGCTGTAAGAACAGTTAGCAAGAAGCCTGCCATGGCCATACAGTTTGTAACCAATATAAGTCTCTGTGTTTACTTGGTTGGGTCTGAGTGGCTATGGGACTGGCAGGTGATAGAGATTTGTCCTGACTGTGGGCCAGGCAGGAAAACTTAAGCTACAAATGGCGTCCAACGTGGTGGCAAGAGTTTCCACCTAAAACCTGAGAAAAGATTCTAAAACGGAGCTAAAAACAGCTTCCTAATTGTCTCTCTCAAATGAGTGGCAGCTGCCGGTTTGAGCTTCTGGTGGGTTCCTAGCGTGCATGCTCGACCTGCAGTACGGCGGGAATGAGGCCTCTGCAAGTGGCACATTAAGTTGCATGGTGGATTTAGAGTTTGCTAGTACAAAACAAAAAAAAGAGGTTTCTGGGCTACCCGCTGCTTGGATAAAAGCATAGACCCACAATAGCTCCCAGAGCTGGTGGTAAACGTAGCCATGTTGGGAAGCTGAGGTGGGCGGAGCCAGCAGCCACAGCTGCTGCAGTTTAAAGCAATAGATTCACAATAAGACAGATTCAGATGTAATAGTTTACAATGTGTGTAAAATATACATAGGCTTGAAAGAGACAAAAAGGGTGATATATACAGTTATAGAAACAAATACATAGTTTTAAAAAATAAAGTCTTTAAAGAGACAGTAAAATTAATATAGAAAATAAGCCACGTAAAGATGAATATTACACAGAGAATCTGGATTGTGTTGTCTTTGGGATTTTTAACTGCAGAAAAACATTTGATCGTAAAAGATGTTGAGTTAAACCAATATGTATATTTTAAAGATACCTTGACTTCAAAATTTGGATGTAAGGATGTGTTGCTTTGGAAAGGAGACTCTGCTTTTGTTTCCACAGAAAGCCAGAGGCTATGGATTTGTTCCAGATTAAGATACATCAGGTTTGACCAGCCAAGACCCCCTGAAAGGTCTCTGATGACACCATGGCCCAGATGATTCAACATCCAGAATGGTTTCAAGGCAACTGGCTCAGCCGATATACCCTCATGGACTATTCCATAATCCTAAAATTTTCTTTGTTTCCCCAGAAGATACAGCGCCCCCTCCAGCAGGAAGTAGTAAGAGAAGCTACGCCCAAATTCCCAAATTATATGTAATTTTACTTTGTTAAGGTTAAAACCTTCCTTTTTGAAAAAAAAAAAAAAAAAAGGGAAGTGCTGTGGGATGTTCTGTATGGCAAATGTGTTGCTGGAAGTATAGGTGGGACAAGGAGGAGAATAAAGCTGGGAAGTGGAAGGCTGAGTCAGAGAGACACTGCCAGCCACCTCGATGACAAACAGCATGTGAAGATGCCGGTAAGCCACAAGCCACGTGGCAAGGTATAGATTAATAGAAATGGATTAAATTAAGCTGTAAGAACAGTTAGCAAGAAGCCTGCCATGGCCATACAGTTTGTAACCAATATAAGTCTTTGTGTTTACTTGGTCGGGTCTGAGCAGCTGTGGGACTGGCAGGTGAGAAAGATTTGTCCTGACTGTGGGCCAGGCAGGAAAACTCTAGCTACATAGAAGATAGAAGTTCAGAAGCATTGACAGGCTCCGCTCTTTCTTTCTTTTTTTTTTTTCTCCACAGACCAAAATTCTACGAAAATAAAAATCTTGTCAATAAATGAGGGCTTGGAATTAATGACTAACCAGCATAACTCCGGAAGTTCTCCCCTCCCCCTACTCAGCATGGTTTTGGATGCACTTGATATGTTTTAATTTTGTAAAATAGTCCCAGCCATGCATTTAACAAATAAAGCACTACTGTCTTAATTGTCACTCAGTGGCTGTCACACCAACCCCAAAGGTTAGAAAGTTGACCAGAAAGAAAAGCCAAAGAGTAGCTTTGAACACTCTTTCCGGTTTTAAATATCTTTTATTATTATGTTGGCAATTACTAACAACTAAATAGATTTATTTCCATCATCAAGTAAAGATGGTCTGTGTTGGCATGGGCATGCTTCATTTCATTGTTACTGCTGTACATTCCTTTCATTTTGCATGATTATAGCTAGATGATTCATACAATAAATAAGACACAGCTCCTACAGAGCGGGCTATTTCAATAGCATTGAAGGTTGAAGCATCACAGTCTTTTCTGGGTTCAGGAGAATACTTGGTTCAAATGACACAACAGTTCAGCCATCACTCTGTTCACTCATTGGGTATCTCGAAATTCCACGAAGTCAGAAATAATGAAGGTGAAGACAGTATCATTCCTTTTGTTGTTCAAAGTTTAGACAAACAAGTGAGCTCATAAAAACAACACAGATGCTTCAAGAAACAAACTCTAATTCTGTAATTACAGCAATTCTTGTAAATAAAGGAGAAGATTTAGCAAAATTTCTAATGACTGAAAATCCAGAGATGCTTTCTGCTAGAAGGCATGACAGCTGTCAGTCAGTGAAAGAGGATTGAGAGGGACTACAGAAAAACAATTTTGACAGAGTAGAAATAAATGTTTATTTTACACAAAATCATTATCATTTTGTTAATGAGTAATTTTGCTTTGCTCTCAAAGGTTTCCTTTAGATGTTTGTCTTAAATAATATTTTCCAGAAATGTATTAATGTAACATTGGAACGGGCTTCAATGGAGAAGTAAGTGGACATGAAATCTAAGCTTTGGTTCAGTCTGTTGGGTTGGTACTATCTTTTAAACTTGAGTCATTTTCAGATCAGAACTCAATTAGACTTAACTGTTACTAAAAAACATGGCTCTAGACTCCGGGTGGGAATCAGTGAAGGAAAGAGTAAGAGAAGGAGGATCATGCCAATAAATCTCTTTAAAGCCTTCTAACAAAGGTTTTCCCAGGGTGGGCAGATGGGTTAACCCTGTAAGATTCTGCTGGTAACTGTCCACTCTCCACAAACATAGCCCATGTAGGCAGCAAGCAAAGGGCCCAAGGTATGGTGAAAACAATCACTGACTCCATCTCAACAGTTCTAAGTGCTTCTCCACAGCACTTGCATACATACTTTATTCATAGTCCTTATGTCTCAGAACAATCTTGTAGGTGGAAGTTGTCATGGCTGCCAGACATACAGAAAAAAATGGGACTCAAAAGAATTTAGTAGCTTGCCTAAAGTAACATAGTAGTTAATGGAGCATTTTCATTTGTAGAATGTCTAGTTCAGAGTCCATTCTGTGTCTAGCACACTACATGTGTTCATTTTGCATATTTTAAGGAAGATGTACAGTGTTTTAGGAAATAATTGAGTTATTGGGAAATTAGATAAAGTAATGTTTTGGAATCCAGATCCTTCAGCATATACTGGAGACATTCATTAAATGTCACACACGACATTTGTAAAGTACTCAGCTTGTCAAGAATACTGGCCCACATGGGTATTTTGTAGGCTTTACATGCTAGTGAATCTTCTTGGCTTACAAGAAGGGACTAAATCTGTACAAATCATGGTTTTGTAGGAGCAGCCATTAATGTGGTTTTGGAAGATGTGCCCTGCTGTGTAGAGCTGGAGATTGGCTCAATCAGCACAGCACTTAGGAACAGATCACAAAGGCACAGACAAGCACGGTCTGTAACAGCTGAGGACAATGCCATCAATCCTAATTTCATTTAAATTAAAGTTACCAGCTGTGGGCAATGCTGCTTTTGACAAAGGTCCCCGTGGTTCACTGCAATTGGGTTTTTATCTTATTAGGCACTTAGCTGTTTGCTACAATGATTAAGAGGGCAAAGGTGTATCTAGAGCTTATGGAATCCGCCCTTAGATCTTAGGTAATAACAGATAACAGGTCTTCAAAGCCTCCTTTTTATTTGATGATTTCATGTTATTGCTGTCCATCACATCTTCTATTTGACAGTGGCGAACTGTGTTTAGCACTAATATGTATCAGCAAGACGTTAGAATGGAGATTTCCTCTGCACACTTACTAAACTCAGTCTAAGCCATGATTGTGGTGCATTGTGAAGCTTAGCTTTAACAAGCTCTTTGCTTGTGTTTGAGTATTGTGACAGTCAAAGAGTGTGAGAAATGGCTTCTGGAATTCAAGCTGTCACAAGAATGAGTGACTGCTTTGCCTATAATAAAATTATTTTTTATGAATGGGGCACTCTAGGCCATATGTTCAAAAACTGTCCATATATAAGTATTAGTTACTGTATTAGAGTTCTTCAGAGAAATAGAACCAATAGTATACTTTAGTGCAACAGTATCTAAATCACAAAAATCACAGGATTGTGGAAGTCTAGATGTCGCACCATCCTCCATCTGCAAACTGGAGACAGCCAGTGGTAGACTGGACCAGAGTCTGAGAACCACAGTCTAGAGGGAGTTAAGGGGAGGATGGCTGCTGGTTGGAGTAAGTCCACAGAGTCCACAAGTCTGAAAATCATGAACACTAAAGTTCAAGGACCAAAAAACACAACCTTTTTCTCCCTCTGCCCCCTTGTTTTGACTGAGCCCTCAATGGGTTAAATGATGCTCACTCAGACTGGCAAGAGTTATCCCTTACTCTGGATAAGGACTTAAATGCTAATCTTATTCACAAGTGTCAACACAGCACACTCCAAATTCCCTTAGCAATTCAAGCACACAGTATTGACCTGCACAATTAGCTTATTGATATCACAGCTACTGTTGTTGTTGGTAGTGGTGGTATTGGTGGTGGTGGTGGTGGTGGTGTGTGTGTACTGATCAAGGCTTGGTATCATAAGAAGACTAAAAAATTAATGCTCGAAAATACTATTTTAAAGCCAAATAGGTGTCCTGGTGCTCACCTGAGCTCTAGTTCCACCACGGAGAGGTGGAGGCAGGAAAATCAGGAGCTGAAATACAGCCTTAGCTACATAACAAGGTTAAGGCCAGGCTGAATTGCAATAAGCCCTTGTCTCAAAAACAGAACAACTAAACCAAATGAAACTCCACATAATAACAGTAAAAGAAAACACCGTTTTGTATACTAACGAACTAAAGCCACATGTTATCTCATGGCAAGTGCCTAGAAACGTTTGTTTAGAATTTAGAGGTCAGATACGCATAAGGGTCGTCAAAGAATATAAAATTCAGTATTGAAGCCAAAATGTACCTTGACATAACACTCCAAGTACATATGACATGTCACTTCCTACCATTTCTGGCACTGTGGCCCATTTATTTCTAATCAATTTAAGTAACTGGTCAACCAGAAACTCAAAAAAGAAGAACTTTAAAATACTTGGTTGCCCATTCACAAACGTTTCCATGATTTCTCCATCACGGTAACTGGAACTCTACAGTTTCCTTTGCTTCCCAGTGTTTAAATTCTGGCTTCTTTTCCTTGCCTGTGCAAGTCCTGTATCAGTGGCGTCTCTCAGAGCCCCATCCTCCAAGGCTACCTCATTGTCCTCACCAGGCTCAAGAGCAGTGGGAACCGGAGGCCTCCACAGGCACATGCTCAGAAGGCCACTCTCCATCGGGAATTCCTTTGGAATTACAGGTTAAGTTGCCAGAGAAGCATGAGAAAGAAAGATGGATAACACATTGTGGGAACAAACATAGGTATTAAGCTCTGCTTCCATGAAAAATGCCTTATTATGTTTCAACAAATGGGCATCTAACCCATGTAGGCAAAGACACAGTGCACAGGATCAAAAGAAGATGTCAAATTATAACATTTCAAAATCAGGAAGGGTAGCAACTTAAGAGTTCTTTTTTAGAAGGTGTAAGTCATGTTAGTCCACTTTGAACACTGTTTCCTGCAACGCTCAGAGGCTTTTCATGTTTGAAAGGCATGGCGGGAGTCACTCTGATGTGATTAGAAAGGGCCCGAAGCTTGCTTTTAAAATTCAACATTCAGATGGAAAGGAAATGGTACCTTTTTTCCACTTTGATTTTTCACTCTCTATTTTTATAACTCTAGCCAGCCCAGACACTGGAAGGAAGTGTGTCTGCTCCATGACATTATCCAAGCCTCACTACCTGGCAATCCTTTTGTGGCTTTCATCCACTCCAGCATCTTTATTTCTCAATTTCCTAAGCCACATTATGTCTGCATTCTTTAGACTTATTCTGAGCTTTCTTGACGGTCCATTTGCTTGCTCATTTGTTCATCGAGGACTTCCTGTGCAGCAACCCAAGCAGTGATTTTGAATACTGAATCCAGACATTCCAGCCAAGCCCAAGAGTTACCTGCTTGAGTGACTATGCACTTTCCAGTGCTCAGCAGGTAAAGGCCCTTGCTGTCAATCTTTGAGGACCCAAGTTCAACCTCTGGGATGCACATGGTAGAGAGTAGATTCCTGCAAGTTGTCCTCTGACACATAAACACATAAACATAGACATGCTCATAAATAAATAAATAAAGGCAATTTAAAAACTTTTCCAAAAGGAGTAATGATAAAGACTAGTCAGATTTGTAAAGGAAAACATATCAGAGGAGTTTCTTTGTAATTAATCTTTAAGAAAATTTACAAGAATATTTTGTTTTATGTATGTGTACCGCATCTGTGCAATGCACATGGAGACCAGAAGAGGGTGATGACTGGATTTACAGATGGTCATGAGCCACCATGTGGATGCTGGGAATCAAACCTAGACCCTGGAAAAACAGCCAATGTTCTTAACTGCTGAGCCATCTTTCCAGCCCCACATTATAAGTGTTTAAATAAAGAGAGCTTCCTTAACGAACAGAGTTCAGACGTATTTCATGGAAAGAGATGTCCAGAAGAGAATTGTAACTAATGAATCTAAATTAACTAAGGAATAGAAAGAGATAGGAGAAAGATGTTCTAGGCAGAAGCTTATCAAAGAGAAAGGGTAGCTTCTAAAGGACTCATTCACTCAGTGAATGGTGCTGATAGCCATGCTTGACTTACAACTGATGGATGCCAACTCACAAATGGATAAGGTAAAGTCTCGGGCAGAAAGAGATTCTGGGTTACTCTCTCCTGATCTTTTTTTTTTTTTTTTTTGTGAAGCAATTCCCTTTGGTTCATGTCTTGACCTATTTTCTGTGCTATTAAAAAAAAACCCTTAAGACCATGCCATTTATATTAAAATTTATTTTGCTCTTCTTTAGAATCTAGCAAGTCAAAGCACATCTTCCCAGCATCTGCTGAGGGCTTTCTTGCTGTGTCACAACATTACATAGGGCATCACACCACAGCACAGCATGGTGAGACCCAGCAAGGCAGTTCATGTCTCTCATCCTTTGATTTAAAATCACCAATGCCAGCAGAGTCCAGCACACTGAGCCTAGGCAGGTCCAAGCTCCTTCTCACTGCACAAAGGCTGTGCAAGGCGTCACACGGCAGGCACCGGATTCCCAGAAGCCTGCCCATAGACCAGGGACAGATCCCGATCCCCCTGCCTTGATTTGGGGGATGTGGGGATGAGGGGTGGCTCGGGAAAGAGGGCTGGGAGGTGGGAGAGGGAGGAGGGGGGACCTGTGGATAGTATGTGGAGTGAGTAGAAAATTTCTTAATAAAGAAAAAGAAATTCGAAAAAAAAAATAAAATCACCAATGCCATTATAGAAGCCCCACCCTTATGAATTCATCTCATGTCAATGTCTCCCAAGAACCTCATATCCTAATATTTTCATATGTATTTGGGTGTTGGATTTCTAACAGAGGAATTTGAGGAGCGGGCATGTTCATAACTCAGAACACAAAGAGAGTAGATTCCTGGGAATAGACGGTTGTTCTCATGAAACAAAAACAACCTTGAGCTCTCAGTGTGGGTGCAAGTAAGGTTTATCTAGTTCAAGTTTTACGTTCAGCCTGAACTGGCAGAAAGGAGGGCTTTGTCCTCCATTGGCACCCAGTGATTCAGGCTGGAAGAGGCTCCTTCACTGCGGCTGAGAACAGGTTGTTCCAGACCAGATTGTGAACCAGTCTTTCTCGAGGAGCATTGTGCATTTGCTGGCTGCTCTGGTTTGAATGTGAGTTGATACTCATAGACTTATTTGTTTACACACGTGGTCCCCACATGAGGGAGGGCCCACATGGAAGAGTCTAGCTGCTGGAAGTGGGTCACTGAGGGTGGACCTTGAGGTTTCTTAGCTCAGTCCTACTTCTAGACTTCCTTGTGTTTCCTGTCAGTGGATGCCATGTGATTAGCCACCTCATGTTTCTTAGGCCATTGCTTCTCTGCCTTAAAGGCCTGTACCCTGCACCGTCGGTAAGCAAAATTAAATTCCCCTTCCCTTAACTTTTTTCTCATCAGGTCTTCAGTCACAGCAATGAGAAAAGTAAATAATACAGTAATATGCTGTCCAAAAGCAAATCAAGAGCAATGTTCAAATTAGAGAAGGGTGGAGCAATCCCACAACGAGCCTGTTAAGTGGAAAGCTGGACCTATGTAATAATTCTTATAGATCCAGTACTTATCCGCCCTCCAGATTCATGCTGAAACCTAGTCCCTGATGGTGTTATTAGGAGGTAACCTTTGTGGAGGTGATTATGTATGAAGGGTAAGCCATCAAGAATGGATTTGGTACTCCTATAAAGGAGGCCACAGGAAGCCGTGTAACCCCTTCCACCATGCAGGCATAGTGAAAAGACAACATGTATGTGAAATGAGGCCCTCTTTAGACATTGCACCTACCAGTGCCTTGATCTTGGATCTCCTAACTTCCAAGGCTACGATAAATAAATTTCTGTTGTTTGCATGGTATCCAAGTTGACAGTACTATGTTATCATAGTCTAAATGGACTGAATCAGTGAGTAATAGTAGCAACTACCACAGAGATGAGCCTTTCCTTTGTCAGATATTGATGTGAAGAACAAATTGCTGATACTGATGCCCTGCCTGCATCCAAGCCATTTGGGCACCTCTCTTTACTTCTGACCATCTGTTTTTAACTATACGTAGAGGCAGGGGGTATCGTAAAAAAGCAGAGATCAGAAGGTGTTTACTGGGATACATAATGTTTTGCAGATGTAAAGTAAGCATAATGTCCACAACGCCATTCCATCTCTTTGCTCTACTTTCTAGCTCAAGAGTAGTTTCTGTCTTAAATATTACTTTCTAGTCATTTGCTGAACTTTTAGCTAAAACTATCAGCTTTAATTCCAAGAGCTACTTACTGCTCTTTGTTCTTTGGTGTGTATTATCCTGGTTTTCTTTTATGGATGCAATACAGTTGTGTATTTCTCTTAGGACATTCATTATTAAGTTTCTGTTAGTAGTTTATTTTCCTACCACTTTGTCTGTCTCCTCTTTGTTCTTGTTTGACTGTTTATACGTCCTGCTTCTAACTTTCATAGCAAGGCTTTTCTCAAATGTCAGCTCTTTATTATATGCCAAATTATATTTAAAAATGAGGCTCAAGCTGGGCCTGCTTGTTCATTCCTCTTATTCAAGCTACTTGCAAGGTTGAGGCAGGGGGATTACAAGTTCAAAGCCCATATGGGCAATTTAGTAAGACTATGTCTCAATAAATAAGTAGATGAACAAGCAAATAAATAAAAAAAAAAGGCATTCGCATGGCTAGATTGTGAAAAGCTTTGTGTTCAGTCCTCAGCATATCAGGAAGAAAATGGAGAGGGGTCATAAAAACTGTATTCAGAAGCCTGAGTGAGGTTATCAGTTTACCAATCTCCCTGTGTGTTTGATAGGGGAAACTCTAATACCATGCCTATTGTTCAAAGACCCTTTGGTGCTATGGCACTCTGGTGAAGCTCATGGGCTCATTCAAAATTACATATTCAGATTGCCGTAATTTATAAAGTAATGATGTAATTTTGAGAAATGTAGAATGGGTCCTAAATAAAAAAAATAGGTGTGATTCTTACTTGTCACAGAGTCCCCAGGTATGATTATATTATGATGGCATGCTGCTTGCATTAGAAATGAGAGAAATGTTAACTTTTAGAGGCTTGTGAAAACAGGGATGAATTACTGTTCTCATGTAGGTTCACAAACTCACTGGTTAAAATCTCTGCTGTAGGATCTTCAGGGTGGATCAGTGTTTCCAGGAAGCAGCTCACCAACCTCCAGCCTCTCATGTAGAGAATAAACCTCTGCTCTCTGGGAAGTCTTTGCTAATGACCCTCACATCACACTCCATTTCCAATACGTTAGCCATGTCCAAGTTCAGAGACTGTGTGACAAAACCCCTCTAGGAACTTCAGATTTCTTCCTGGTGCAGCAGAGGTTCAGAGGGGCCCTGGGGAATCCAACTTCTCTTTGATCTTTCAGCAACACTTAAGTTTCTAATTCCAGTTTCTAAAAGGGCAGGTATATCTGCCTGCAAAGAATCAGTGGACTCCAATCTGCACAATTAGTTTTACGTAGAGATAATCAGTCTTTAGCTTCCTAGCTCATTGTGCTCAGCATTTTGGCATTTTGTGTTCCCTGTTCTGAGGCAGGTACCAGGAATTAAACTATTTTCCAGATTTCAAAATGTTATTTTTCTGTCTGCTGTCTTCAGTTTGTCCTTGGGTTTGTTTGTTTAATCATTTTACAATCATAGCTTTGTGAATGTTCTGGGGGAATTATAGGCAGACATTTGCATTCAGTCTACACAAAATAACCCAAAGCCTGGTGCATTTATAAGTAACTTTTTTTTTTTTAAAAAAATCATACCTGAAATGTATCCCTGTCCCAAATAGAAGTTTCTCTTCCTCTGTGGTTTAGTAGAAAATTAAATGGGAAACAGGCATAATGCATTGTAAGGAAGCTATTTCGTCTTAGAAATCTGTTTCTTGATAGAATCACCTGTGGGTGATTTCTTCATCTCTATTCAGGACATAAGCCTGTGTTCTTCTCCAAAGGCAATGGCCAGAGGATAGCTACTTCTTCTCTGAGAAGAGTAGCTATGGTGTCCTTCTTGTGGGTAAATCCTGCTGCAGATAACAACTACAAACTCTTGACAAAATAGGAAAGCAACTCTAAGACAACACTGTAGGAGATCAAATTCAGGTATAAGTTGGAGGTGAGCCAAACCACCAATCCAGACTGGCATGGAACAAAAATATGTTCAAGATCAAAATTTTCAGAGTATTATATAAGCATTTCCTTTGTTTTTAAAAATTACAATATTTTAATTCATTCTCTGAGAATTTTATGTGTGCATATGAGTCACCCCCACACTGGGATTCTGACTGGCTTGACCTTGTGCTGGTCTTGTGCAGACAACTGCTTGATTTCATGAGTGCATTGTCATAACCAGCAGACACTGTTTTGCCCTGGTCTTCCCTGACCTCTGGCTCTTACATCTGCACCCTCTTCCTTAATGGCCACTAAGCACCAGGGAGGGAGTGTGGCACACATGCATTTTCAAAACAAGAAATCAATGAAGTTATCCAATAGATCATTCCTAAAAGAAGAACTAACACAAGTTCTTCAAGAAAAGGGGAAATTATGCCAGATAAAAGCTCAGATTAATTTCGTTGGTCTTCTCGGACTTGAACCTTATACATGCTGGGAAAATGCTTACCCACTGGGCTACCTACACAATCTCAAAATTAGATCTTCATTTCTTTAAAATAATTATGCCTGCTTAAATTTAAATGATGGTGTGAATAGCACATTATGTGAAAACCATTGTATAAATTACAGAGAGAGTGTAAAAGATTTATAAGAAAGCCATTGTGCTTTACAAGAAGTCATAGAACATTAACTTTCAATATGCTAAAAAATTAATGGTACTACATTATAATCTATAGATCATTACTGAAACAATCATGGAAAGAAATAATCTAGAAAGCCAAGAGATAAAATGGAATCCCAAAAGCAATTTCAATGATGTCAAAAGTGGTAGGAGAAAGGCAACCAGAAAACACATAGCAAACATGAAATACACAGTGAGCCAGTAAATCCAACCATATCAATAATTACACTGATTGGAAATTACAGAATTCAATTCAAAGGTATGGAGTGCCAGAGAAACTTTTAAAAGCACAAATTATTTGCTGTCTAGCTGCCTGGTACTTTGAATACAGAATCCAGGGAGATGAACTCTGAATACCAAGACTCATTTGGAAGCTGGGAAGATAAAATACTACTCCCTGCCACAAAAGAAGGTAAGGTGGGGAGAGGGAAAATGATGGAGAGGGAGAGGGAGATAGAGAGAAAGAGGGAGGGGGGGGGAGGAAGAGAGAGAGAGAGAGAGAGAGAGAGAGAGAGAGAGAGAGAGAGAGAGAGAGAGAGAGAGAGAAGAAAGCAGAAAGAGGAGAAAGGGGGAAAGAGAAAGGGAGAAGGGAAGAATGTTTTCCTAGTAATACAAGAGTGATATAAATTTTGAACATCAACCATTTAAAAGCACTTTTCAAGAGAACTAAAGGTGATCTTTTCAATCGATGCAAAGAGGCACTTGATGAACTTCTCCATCCCTTATAAGAGGCCCAGGGCATTGTGTACAGAAGTTAGATGCAGAAGATAATTCCCTCTGCTCACTAAAGAGGCTCAGTCAAATGGTTAAGGTCACACTTAACTGAGTCTATTCCCCCAGGTTCCAGAACAAGACAAACTGTCTTATCTAACAAGTCCTATTCAATATGTCCAGGTAATTAAGGTAAGACAAAGAAGGAAAAGAATACATTTGAAAGTAGAAGTAAAGTCCTATTTTATATGATATATATGTATACATATATTAGAAAAATACATAAATATTACATAGAGAATCTTAATGAATGTACAAAGTCATTCATCAAAACATAAAGTAAATTTAATAAGGTTGTTGGATCCACAATAAGTAAAAACCATTGCAGTTTTAAAATTTTGCAGTAAACAATTAGGAAGCACTGGAAGAGTTCTCTGTATTAGCATGTTAAGAAACAAATTAATACAGCCAATTAGTAATGCATATAATTTTTTATGTTGTAGTTCAAAATTTACAACTAAATTTTACAATAAAAAATTTAAAAGAAAATGACAACTCAGCATTAAAAAGGCAAAGTTCTAGTTATATAATGAGTATCAGAGTGATGAACAACATATTCAACTAATTTACTCAAAGATCAAATATTGTTTCTTTTCTATCAAAGGAATTAGAAGTTTGCTTTAAAATTTAGAAGTCAGTAGAGTGCTGCCATGCAGGATAGGGTCCTGATTTTGGTTTCTAAGGCTCAAGTAAAAAGACAGGCATAATGGAGTGGGCTGTAATTCCAGTGCTGGTTAGGTGGAGATAGGAGGAACTCTGGGGTATAATTCCAGCCAGTGAAGACTAATTGGCAAAATCTGGGCCACTGAGAGACCCTGTCTCAAAAAGCAAAGTACATATAAGGTTGACTTCTGTCCTCAACACACATGCACACAGTACACAGGCAGGCAGACTTGCACCCAAATGAACTCTCTCTCTCTCTCTCTCTCTCTCTCTCTCTCTCTCTCTCTCTCTCTCTCTCTCTCTCTCTCTCTCTCTCTCACACACACACACACACACACACACACACACACACACACATCTATCTATCTATCTGTCTATCTATCTATCTATCTATCTATCTATCTATCTATCTATCTATCTATATCACTACCTCTCTATTTCTTTCTGGATTGTATTCTGTTTCATTTACTCATCCATGAATAAACATTCCAGACTTAAAAGAGGGAACCCTGTTTTAGGGACTCACGGTCTTCCCTTTGTGTCCCTGGAACTGAGCTCATAGACACTCTAGACAGAATAGGGACTGATGTTACATATGAGCAGTGTTCACAAATCGTTGGCTGAGAGTTGGTCAGTCACATACACTTCAAGACAGGTAGGTTAGTGGAATGCTTATCCTGGGACAGTGTGGCACTCTATTGAAACTCAAATTTTTAGTAAGTGAAGGAGATAGAAAACAACCTGTGGTTTCTGACCCACAAGTGCTGACTAACTGGAAGATACACTTAGGAAGACTTTGATTGCAGTTTAAACTTGAGAATACTTAGAAATAATTTGAAACACTGGCATTATTAGTGCATTTATAGGTCATTCTCACTAACCCACCAGAACACAGAGAAAGTTCTTTTCTCTTTCGTCTTCTTATGTTGAGATCTCACACTGCAGATGAAGCTAACCTGAAAACCCTCATCTTGTCCAATCTGGTCTTATAGCCACCGTTCTGACTTGACTTTTCCCATGCTAGGATGACAAGCCTAAATCACCTTACCTGCCTCCATCTTATGTTTTTAGTCACCATTGGAACTGCATGCAGAAAAATCAGTTTTCTTCACTCAACCCCTTAAATAAAAACATATGAGACTCACTGCTAAGTGCTGATCATCTAGAAAACCAAAAGCATGCTGAACAGGATTTATGAATTACATGTTAAAGCAGAAATGGTAGAGTAAGATTTGTGCCTGATCAAATTATAGATTTTTGTATACTGACTCATAAATCAAGCAGGGAATTCCCAAGGGCAACAGAAACATTTATAAATCCAAGCTTACTTGGATTTACTGCCTGAGTGACTACCAGAGGGATGCTATGTTTACAAATTTCTTTTCAATTTCACAAAACTAGATTTTTTATAAACTCTGGGCACCCTTGATGAGGATACTTTCCAATGCTTTCTAGTGACACTTGGGACATGCTGACTAAAGATAATGTTAGAAGGCAAGTCGTTTGCCTTAAATTATTTAATGATATTTAACATTTTATAATAAAATAACACCTACCTATATTTTAAAGAACAATTTCATAATAAAAACATATCTGTTTGATATATACTGATTAAGATAAATCATTATGTGAACATGAAATGACATGTAAATGTTCATTGAACTAAATGCCTAAAACATCTGAGAGCATGTTAAATGATTCAGAACACATTAAGTGGTAAAAAAAAAAATCTATCTACTATGTATCATGGTCTGTGTTTAAATTTTAATTAGGCAAATATATTTGCTAATATTAACATAATGAATTTTGTTATGAATATAAAATGTTTAAGGTGGCTTTGTAACCAATCTGGTAAAAATTAAGGTATTTTAAGGAGACACTTGTGTCTCTCAACCTATCAGATTATTGAAACAATGGAATCCATAGAAATGGGACTTTCCCCAGGAGTCTCATGCTGGGAGGAAGGCACCAGCCAGAGGGAAAACTTGTCTCCCTGAAAGAGATATCAAACAATTCTAACAACTTGTCAGACCACTACAGTATGAGATTGAAGCATAAACAAGATGGGTCTGAGGTGGACTGGACCACACCTTGACTGGGACTGCTTAGCTGCCTATCTTGGTCCACCCTCTATTTAGACTCCATGAAGATGAGCTGGAGGGTTTGCTCCATCTCTTTGCCTCTTTCCCCTATACGGCCATATTGGGTAAATCTCCTTTTTTTCTGCATTCCACTATTAATTTGCCTCTTTTTATTAACTATTGAGAACCAGTGTCTGAACCTGACTTGGGACACACAGATTGTGTCCTCCAGGATCAACATAAAACAGAGCACATTAAACGATAAAATTAATCTACTATTTATCATAGTCTGTGTTTAAATTTTAATTAGTCAAATACATCTACTAATATTAAAATCATGAGTTTTGTTATCACTATAAAATAGTTCAGGTGTTTTGAAAAAACACATTTTTCCAGATTCAGTTTTCTCTCATGTGATTTTCTGTCCACAATCTTAGGAACTGCATCCTGCATGTTTAATGATATTCTTCAAAGCATTCACCTGGCCCATCTTCTCATGTCATTCCATTCTCTGATCTGAAGTCCCCTCCTCAGCACTTGTCCCATTGTTCTGTCTTTTCTTCACAAAAAGATGCTAATAAACAACTCAAATGTGCAAGATGGCAGAGCTCATAAATGACGGCACATGTCAGTAGGTGCATTATGTAATGGTTTCTATCTCCTGTTTAACACAATAGTTATTATATATATATATATATATATATATATATATATATATATATATATATATTTAATAAAAATCTATAATTACATTAATAATGAAATAATATATTACTATATAATAAAATTAAAGATAGATTATGTTATTTATTTGTAAGTAATGAAAAACCAAAATCAATATAACTTAGCATGCAAATTACATATTTTCTAAGGAAATGGATCTTCCTATCCAAGCTAGATATCAGAGTTTTCTTAAAATGTGTTCTCATAGCTTTTAAAATTGAATGGGAATTAATTAATGTTTCAGGAAATCAATAGTTTGGGTAATGGTTTATATATTAAATGTTTCCTCTTCTCATATGGTCGTGTATTAGGGGCCCGATCCCCAGATGGTAGGAGATTGTAGAAAATTCAATAGGTAGGAGCTAGCAAAAGGAGAGAAGTCATTGGGAGATGTCTCTTGGAATATATTGTCCTTGTCTCTCTTTTTTGTCCATGGTATGTCCATACCAAGGACCTAATGGGTGATATCACTCTGTATGCTGTGAATGTGTTGCTCTGATTGGTTGATAAATAAAACACTGATTGGTCAGTAGCCAGGCAGGAAGTATAGGTGGGATAAACAGACAAGGAGAATTCTGGGAAGAGGAAGGCTGAGTCAGGAGATGCCAGCCCACTGTCTAGGAAACAGCATGTAACAGCACACAGGTACAGCAATGGAAAATGTGACAACATATAGATTTACAGAAATGGGCCAAGTTTAAATGTAAGAGCTAGTCAGTGGTAGGTTTGAGCTAATGGCTGAGCAGTTTTAATTAATATAAGCTTCTGAGTGATTATTTTATAAGCAGCTGTAGGGTCTGGGCAGGACTGGAGAAAACTTCAGCTACAAGGACCATGAGTCAAAATGAAAACATGATCCAAAAGAAATCCTTCTTCCTTTGCACTGTCTCTGTGAGGGATTTTATTATAACAACAAGAAATGTAACTCATGCAATATGATTTTTTAAGTTGTTGAAAAAAATGTAGTGTTTCTATGGGCTTTAATTCTATTGAATATAACACAGAGACAGACAGACAGACAGGTGCACACACATAAACACACACATATCACAAAGCCCCAACATTCTAAAATATAATGCATTTTAAAAAGCAGAACTTAAGAAAACAGATTTGCAGCAGAATATTTAGAAGCTATGAAACTTGCTTATCAGAGCCAGTGGTGGGTCTATTTCAAGTCTGACTCTTGTAAAGTCTTGGGAGCTTTCTTTAAGGAAAATAATACATTAAATTAACTACCAGTCAGAGCCTGGCAGCACAGATTCCTACATACTTTATTGCAATTTCCGGCCACAAACTTTCTGAACTCATTTTTATGTGGCTACTTTACAATATCTTTATCCAAGAGGAGAAGAAAAAAACTAACAGTGTTGCAATTTGCTTTTAGCTGATCTTGATTATTTTTTAAGCTTTTTGTTTGTCAGTGACAATAAGTCAGTATTTGAGAATAGTATAGATTTTTGGAGCTACTCTTAACTGGAATGGCCAGCAGCCACTTAGCTATGCCTGAAAGTGACTATCACCCACATGAATACACACTAAACCCAGACTAAATGTAATCACAAATCCTTTTCCCCCTAGCAGGATACCCTAAATCATGCCATCATCCCAAGCCATTTGAAGGAAGAAGAATTGAAGATTAGTGAAACAATGGTTTTGAAATAAATGATTAAAATACTTCTTTCTCAATTCATATAAAAAGTCCATTGAGTCAGATAAGTCCTACACACCAGATAAATGGGCTAATCTTCAAGTAAAAAAGGTATGACCTGTTCAGTAGTGTCCTGACCCAGAAGAGCCTGAAACTAGACCCCCAAGATGATAACTGTTGATGTAAGACCCAGGGCCAAATCAAGAAATGTCACAATAACTATAGAAGCAAAGCCCGCCAAACAGCACACACATAAATTCAGCCCTTTGTTTAATAAAATGAGCTTGTTCACAACTCCCAGAATCTGTGTTGTTGATTCTATGTCTTCTCACCTCCTGCCCCCAAGGGTACCCAGGCCAGTAGAGCCAGAACAGCAACAGCCCATGACCTGTCTTAGTCACAAAGGACAAAGCTGTTATGAGTTGGATATGGTTTGACCCACAAAGTTTCAAGCTTGCTGGGTAGTAATTTCCTCTGAATTGAAATATTCCATCCCAGAGGGAAGCTCACTAAGCTGTAGGAAATTCTAAAGGGAGGCTTCTTATGATTCAGGAAAAAAACAACTCCTATGTCTCAAGAAGTCCCTGAAAGTGACTAGATGTACATGGTGGTTTCTTCTCCTCTTCAAGATTATACAAGCAGTTAGAACTGCTGAAGAGACTGAAAGCAGCAGAATGTCCTGGGAGAGAATTTTCTACCTGCCTGGCTGTCTGCAAGTCCTCCAGAGAGCTCCACAGTTACAGCCTTTGTGATCTGTCACCCATGCTGGAGCGGATTTTAGTGATGCAGCTGCCTTCGAGAGTTCCATAATTCTCTAAGTAACCTCTCATTGTAGGGGTCCAAAAACAAAACAAAACAAAATATAGTACAACACAACACAACAAAACAAAACGCTGAACGAAGACCCCAGACTCAAATAGTATGCAAGAGCAAAGAGTTTATTTACCAGCATATGCAGGGTCATTTACCTGTACAAAATGGGAGGAGTGTTCAGGCTCCTTTTAAGCACTGCTAGGGGAGTTTCAGAGCAGTTAAATCATCTCAAACATAATTGGTCAAGTAAGCAGCAGTTACACCAGTATATTTTTGATCAGCTGAGGTTTTAGTTTTTCCATCTTTGGTGGTGCTATTTGGCTTGTTATAGACCCTTGGGGACATGAATCTTTGTTAGAGAAAGTATGTCACTGGGGTAAGGTCTGGAAATCTATAGCCTTGCCCCACTTCTCCTTCACTCTCTGCTTCTTGCGTGTGAATGGGTATGTAATCTCTCAGCTTCCTACTCTGGCCACTTACTGTCACAAATGTCCCAGCATTATGGACTCTCCTTCTGGAACTGTATGCCCAAATAAACTCTGACTTCCACAGATTGCTTGATCACGGTATTGTGACACAGCAGCGAAAAAGTAACTAAATGCTACTGCAACAGTATTGAGGTCATGGTGTCTTTAAAAGATGTGTTTAGCTCTTTAAGAGAAATTAGTTTTCCTCTCATTAGGAGTGAGATAAGTCTCACAGGAGGTTGTTCCCATAGTCAAAGAACTATGTTCTTCAGTACTTTGTCACAGCAACATACAACATGCAAAGATAAGGTCTAGGGAGGTGAGGTGCCCTGAAGAGAAAGATTTATATCACAACAGACTCAGACTGTTGAGAGTACCACAGCAACAGTGATATCTACCCCAGGAAATAACTTGGTAGTGACAGAAGAAAGCTCCTAAGACCCGAAGCTGCCTCAAAGGAAATTAAAATGGCACAGAGAATCCAGTAGAAATAACAGCGTTGTGGCATCAAGGCACTAAGAAGAGAAGTAGCCCTTGAGGATTCATTATTCTAGTACCAATTCTTGACTTACCCAGTAGATGTGTTGCTTCCTTGTCGCCATGACCAGATTGTGTAACATCTCAAACAATGAAAAATTAATTTTGGCAGACAGAGTTTAATCTATCAAGGCAGAGAAGACATGGTGCTGGGAGAGACTCTGTCAGTGGCTACAAGAGCATGACGCACCTACTCCTTACACCATGGCAGGCAGGAAAACAAAACGGGTCAGAAACAGAAACGGGCCTATCCTTCAAGGCTCACCTCGGGTAACCCACTCCTGCCAGCCCAGCTCTATCTCCTAAAGACTCTACAACCTTCAAATTAGTGCCACAAGCCAGGGACCGATCATTCAAAGCATAAGCCTGCAGCAGACGTCTCAGATTCAAACTGTAACACCCCATCATGTATCAGTGGATATGCTCGAAGCATTCGGTGAGAAAGACCGTGTGGTAGTTAATAAGGGCTGAGCACCAGCTCCTATTCTGGACTCATTTAATCCTGTGGGAACCAGTGGGGGAGATTCTAATGACATCACCATTTTATGACCCTCAGTTTAGTAAAGGCAATGCTTTATAAATTTGGCTTTTTTTTTTAGAACTTCTGAGAACTTGCTGCTCCCCTTACTCTATTCAATTATTTTAACCAAACAGAAATGAATTTTCGTATTTCACTTTCAATACTCTTCAATATAGTTGCCATGGTAATTTCAGATAACTCCTCAGGGTCAGTCTACTTAATTGTAAAGAAGTTATGGCTTATGAAATGACTGTTTAATTAGGTATCATATTTGATAACTAAGTAGATTAATCGGACTCCAAAATGAAATGATTTTTGGTATAGTTTGTTTAGACTGGCATGTTCCAAGGACAATTTGTTCTAGGATTTTCCTGTGAGAAGAGGTGGTGGAAACAGATTTGCTAAATCCGCATTTCACCTACTGTATCTGAATGTCTAGATTAAGTCCTGGGAAAATGCATTTGTAGAAGACACTCCCAGTACAGGTTCATGCATATCAGCTATCGGGCGCGTATACTTTAAACTAACTTAAGTGCTGTAAAAATCTCTGATTTATATTTTGCTGAATAGACATAATGAAGACCACTGTTTATGAATGCAAAAACACTTAAGAAGCTGTGTGCAGTTTAAGAAATGGATACATTTTATCAAGTGTTTTTTTCCTTATACGTGAAAACTGGCTTGAAAACATTATTTTTATTTTTATTTTTTTTAATTTTTATTTTGCAATACAATTCAGTTCTACATATCAGCCACGGATTCCCTTGTTCTCCCCCCTCCCGCCCCCCTTACCTTCCCCCAGCACACCCCCCATTCCCACCTCCTCCAGGGCAAAGCCTCCCCCGCGGACTGAGATCAACCTGGTAGACTCAGTCCAGGTAGGTCCAGTCCCCTCCTCCCAGGCCGAGCCAAGCGATCCTGCATAGGCCCCAGGTTTCAAACAGCCAACTCATGCAATGAGCACAGGACCCAGTCCCACTGCCTGGATGCCTCCCAAACAGATCAAGCCAATCAACTGTCTCACCCATTCAGAGGGCCTGATCCAGTTGGTGACCCCTCAGCCATTGGTTCATAGTTCATGTGTTTCCATTCATTTGGCTATTTGTCCCTGTGTTTTATCCAACCTTGGTCTCAACAATTCTCGCTCATATAAACCCTCCTCATTCTCACTAATTGGACTCCCAGAGATCCACCCAGGGCCTAGACATGGATCTCTGCATCCAGATCCCTTAGTAGTTGGATGGGGTTTCTAGCATGACAATTAGGGTGTTTGGCCAAGGAAAAAAGAAAGCATCTTCAACAAATGGTGCTGGCATAACTGGATATCAACATGTAGAAGGCTGCAAATAGATCCATATCTATCACCGTGCACAAAACTTAAGTCCAAGTGGATCAAGGACCTCAACATAAATCCAGCTACTCTGAACCTGCTAGAAGAGAAAGTAGGAAGTAGTCTTGAATGCATTGGCATAGGAGATCACTTCCTAAATAGAACACCAGTAGCACAGACACTGAGAGAAACAATCAATTAATGGGACCTCTTGAAACTGAGAAGCTTTTGTAGAGCAAAGGATACGGTCAACAAGGCAAAGTGACAGCCTACAGAATGGGAATAGAGCTTCACCAACCCCACATCTGACAGAGGACTGATATCCAGAATGTATAAGGAACTCAAGAAATTAGACATCAAAATGCCCAACAGTCCAATTAAGAAATGGGCTATAGAACTAAACAGAGAATTCTCAACAGAGGAAACTCAAATGGCTGAAAGACATTTAAGGAATTGCTCAACATCCCTAATCATCAGGGAAATGCAAATCAAAACAACTCTGAGATACCACCTTACACCTGTCAGAATGGCTAAGATCAAAAACACTGAAGACACCTTATGCTGGAGAGGATGTGGAGCTAGGGGATCTCTCCTCCACTGCTGGTGGGAATGCAAGCTTGTACAACCACTTTGGAAATCAATATGGCGCTTTCTTAGAAAATTGGGAATCCATCTCCCCCAAGATCCAGCTATACCACTCTTGGGCATATACCCAAGGAATGCTCAACCACACCACAAGAGCACTTGTTCAGCTATGTTCATATCAGCATTGTTAGTAATAGCCAGAACATGGAAACAACCTAGATGCCCTTCAACTGAAGAATGGATAAACAAAATGTGGTACATATACACAATGGAATACTACTCAGCAGAGAAAAACAATGACATCATGAGGTTTGCAGACAAATGGATGGATCTAGAAAAAATCATCCTGAGTGAGGTAACCCAGACTCAGAAAGACAAACATGGTATGTACTCACTCATAGGAGGATACTAGATGTGGAACAAGGCTGACTGGACTGCTACTCACATCACCAGGGAGGCTACCTGGAAAACAGGACCCCAAGAAAGACACGGGGATCGCCCAATGACAGAGAAATGGAAGAGATCTACATGAACAGCCTGGACATGAGTGGGGGTAGTGAAGGGCGAGGACCAAGGGAAAGAGAGCTTGGGGGAGCGGGAGACCCCAGCTGGATCAACAACAGAGAGGGAGAGCAAGGACTAGGAGACCTTGGTAAATGAAGACCACATGAGAATAGGAAGAAGCAAAGTGCTAGAGAGGCCCACAGAAATCCACAAAGATACCCCCACAACAGACTGCTGGCAATGGTCGAGATACAGCCTGAAAACATTATTTGAAGTAAATGATGCTGTGCAGGAAAAAAGTAACTTGCATGGTTTTCTAGGTCTTTAAATCAAACCACTTATTATTTGAGACAACTGGGGGTTGGACTGCCTAATGGCATAATCTGAAAAGCAGAACAGATTTTACTGGCTTTGGAAAAATCATTCCAGGATTACTTTCCCTTGAGAACTATTTTTTTCCTCCATCCAGAAATACATAGATTTGGGAGCCTCCTTTTCTTCTCTTAAATATTTAGGCCATAAGAAAAAAATCAAGATAAATTCTTTTTGCTTAATTAATGAATTTTACAAATGTATGAACATAGTTTGGAAAGCTTGTCAATGTCTTGATTTGAATATTGACATCTTCATTCCCAAATAGCACTGAGACATTTCATGAAACATTATTTTCTCTTAATAAACTTACTAAAGCCATTTTTACTCATTTTCATCATGAAATTTAATTATCAACATCCTTACACTTCTGTTTCCCATGTCCTTACTTTTATTCCATGTTGTCTATGGGCTCCCTTTCCATAAAGCATGTGAAGCTGATATTTCAACTATTGCTGCATGGGGTTTCCAGTGAACTGTGGATATAGAGAATGAGCCATTTCTCCAAAGATCTCAGTTACTAACTGAGGTACTCACCCATATAGAAAATGATAAGAAGTGTTCAGATTTTGAACTGGAGTAGAATGACAGAGATATAAGCTATCTTAGTATTATTTATAATCCACCGGCATAACATTCAATTGAAATAAAAGATGTAATAGAGAGGGCTGGATGTGGTGGCATGTGCCTTTAATCACAGCACAACAGAGGCAGAGGCAGCGGCAAGGGAATCTCTGAGTTCAAGGCCAGCCTGGTCTACAAAGAAAGTTCCAGGATAGTCAAAGCTACACAGGGAAACTCTTCCTTGAAAAGCAAAAGTAACAACGCAGAATGATATAGTGGAGAGATTTAAATAATCACATGTAGGCCCACATGAACTTCACCATAGCTATGCTGTTCTTTTGCCCTTGGAAGATGGTTTTCAAAACATGAGGTTTTTCATTTGCTGCTTATAAAATCCAGTGTCAAAACTGTGCCCTTCTGCTTTAGATTTGTTCTTTTACTAAAAAAGGGAATCATGATATTTTCATTAAGCATTTCTCCCACAATAATGCACCCCAGGAGACTCAGTGTCCTTGGTGGGCAGTGGATAGCTCAGCATTTGTTCTCTTTTGAAAATTTTAAGGTATTATGACTTGTGGGCTAATGAAATGGGTCCATGTACTCCTTTTTATCTACCTGACAAATGTAAAAGTTCTGTCCACTTGTCCCCTTATGCTAACATAGGATGATTTGTTAATAGACCATATGGTAGCCACACATTTTAGCAACTCCCAAGAGTGACATTTTGGTCAAATATAAACAACTGTTGATGGATATTTCTCATAAGTAGATTTACACCAACATAGGACATATGGGTCTTATGTTGTAATGAATCATATAATAATCAAAAATTTTAGCCAGGTGTTTTTGTTGGTTGTTTTTTTACTCTTCATACTCTTTTGGCTCTTTTGGGGGGCCTACCACCCAGCTCCCAAATAAATCTCACATGCAGGCTTATTCTTAATTATAAATGTCTGGCTTCAGCTTGGCTTGTTTCTTGCCAGCTTTTCTTTTTTTGTTATGAGCCAAAATTTGTATTTATTCATTTCTTGCACTTGAAGTACTCTTCAATGACATCCTTGGCCTGATATTCTTTGCCATAGTCCTTAACCACTACACAACTGCAACCAACCACTTTCCGTGGTTTTCCCTCTTGATCAGTTTTACAGAGGCCTACCCATTCCCCTAGTTTCTTGTTGTCATCAACCTTAATTAGGTTGATTTGATGCTCAGCACAAAGTGCCTCCACCAACTTGACATACATAGGCTCATCACAATTGGATGAGAGCACACAGAGATGTCCTTGGTGCTTGTCTAAGGCTTTGGTAGCTTCACGGATGCCACATGCCAGACCATCATGGATGAGGGCAGTCTTCAACATCTCTTGTAGAGCATGTTGTCCATTGATGTCCATTACACATCCAATAGCAATGCCTTCCTTGGCCATGGCGGTGGATTATGGGTGAGGCCGAATCTTGAATGCACCCGAGCCTCCACCTCCGCGCAATTCGGTAGTGGCAGGGGAAAAGCTTGCCAGCTTTTCTTTGTTTAAATTATCTCATCTACCTTTTGCCTCTGGGCTTTTTCCTTTTCTTAATTCTGTAATTCTACTTTCACTCTTACTCAGTGGCTGACTAGGTGGCTTGCCCCTAAAGTCCTCCTCTCCTTGTTCTCTTGCTCTTTCTTCTTCTCCTCCAAGATTTCTCCTTTTGTTTATTCTCTCTGTCTATCAATACTGCTTATCATTTCTCCTGCCTCTCTATTGGCCATTCAGCTCTTTATTAGACCATTAAGTGTCTTAGATGGGCACAGTAATATAGCTCCACAGAGTTAAACAAATGCAGCATAAAAGAACGCAGCACATCTTTGCATCATCATACAAATGTTCCAGAGCATAAACAAATGTAGCACAACTTAAAATAACATTCTACAACAAAGCGTGGTGGTGCTCGCCTTAATCCCAGCACTCGGGTGGCAGTGGCAGGTGGATCTCTGTGAGTTCGAGGCCAGCCTGATCTACAAAGAGAGTTTTAGGACAGCCAGGGCTGTTACATAGAAACACCCATCTTGGAAAATCAGAATAAATAAATAAATAAATAAATAAATTTTTAAAAAAATCAAGCACTTCAATGTCTCATGAGAGTGACATTTTAGTTCACTGTAAATAATTGTTAGATATTCTTTGTAAGTATGTTGAACTATCTACAAAAAAAGCTCAAAGAATTTTTCTGGATGCATCTATACGACAGAGCTACTTAGAACCCTGAACGTGTACTAATACAGATCAGGGTTTCTCTGTCTTGCCACTATTGACATTTTGAACCAAATCATTCTTTATGGTGAACACTGACCTGTGTGTTAGAGAATGTTTAGCAGCATGTCTGACTTCAACCCACTGGATGTCAGTGACACCACTTTTCTTAAATATTTTTCAAAAGGCATTTTCAAATATCCACTGTAGGGGCAAAATCTCACTTGTTGAGAACCACTGCTTTAAATATTTCAAGATTTTTTGCCGGGCGGTGGTGGCGCACGCCTTTAATCCCAGCACTCGGGAGGCAGAGGCAGGAGGATCTCTGTGAGTTCAAGGCCAGCCTGGTCTACAAAGTGAGTTCCAGGAAAGGCGCAAAACTACAGAGAAACCCTGTCTCGAAAAACCAAAAAAAAAAAAAAGAAAAGAAAAAATATTTCAAGATTTTTATTTTTTCATTCAAGGTCATCTAATTTCACTGCTATGATACATCTTGGTATATCTTACCCAGAGTCCGTTGGTGAATCATTTTCTCCAAACTTTTATGTTCATTCTTCATATACATGAAACACTTTTATATACAACTATCTTCTAGGTGTTTTCATGTCTGACTGATATACATATATTGTAGTATTATATATGTTCATTATAACACAGATATATACATTTTATAGTGAGAAGACAAACATGAACATAAACTTTATGGTTTCCTACTAACAGCTCAGTGACTCATCTTCACAGATTTTGGTTGAACACAGTTGGGGAACCACCTTTGTTAGGCATAAGTCTATACTTTTCAATAAAAATATGTCATGGGTGACAGCACCTAACAGCTGTGCATCCACTCCAACACAGCTCTAGAGTCGGGCACTGCCATTGTTTAGACTTTACAAGATTTTTGAAGTTCATATCATGATCTCCTATGAAGTAAGATGAAATGGAGTGTTGGAGAGTAAATGAATTTGACCATTTAATAGATATTATACTGCCAGGGAGGAATCTGGCTTTGCTGGTCTCCACAGCTCTTTCTCTTTGGATCTTACAAGTGAAGAATTATTTATTTAAGTCTGTGTATGTCTACTAAGTGGATGGATGGCCTTTTATCATACTCCAAACTGTTACAGGACTGGGTTATGTAGTGAACAAAAGAGATAGTTTATAATCCAGTAGTGATATCTCAGCTGGCATATATATATATAAATATGCAAATGGTAAGGAGAAACGTTGAAAGAACTGGGATTACAAATTGCTTGAAAAATCCAGAGAAAGGGATTAAATGATTATTTATTGATTGAATGGACAGAAAATTTTGAAGAATGAGGAAGAATTGATATGTGTATCCCTTGATTTAAATTCATTTTGTAGCTTGACATTTCTCCATTTTATGGTTATTAATCATAACTGCAGGACTAAAATAGTATGAAAGATACTTTAGATATGTTACTCTTTCCTGACACTTGTAATTTATGCCCTCCCTTCATTTTCCCCGTGTTCCTTGAAACTTGTCAATTCTATTGATATTTTCAAAGGATAAGCTTTTGGCTTCATTACTTTTCCCACTGTTCTTCTGTTTTCATGCTCATTGATTTCTGCTTCGTGTTTTTTTTTCCTTTGTCTTTCCCTGACTTCCAAAGACAGAAGCAGATTGTTTATTCAAAGAAGTTGTTTCCTAATATAAGCTTTAATGCTAGCTATTTCTTTTCAGACACTGTAAGCACCATTCCTTACTTTTTATGTTCAGTATAAAGCCTTTATTTTTTAAATTGGCCTTAGGATTTCTTGGCCATGTGTTATTTTTTGCAGGTAGACTGATTTTCAAGTATTTCCTTCATTAAGTTTCCTCTTATCATTCTGTTTCATGATTTCTAGTATAATTATGTTATTGACAGATTGTACACTTCATCCATTTCAATTTTAAGTGTGTTTGTGACCACAGATATGGTCTATCTTAACACAGTCTTGACGAAAGCACTTGCAGAAGATACTGGCATCTGTTGACTGGAGTATTCTGCACATTTCAATTAGTTCCACAGTGTAGGTCAAGTCTTCTAAGTCTTACTGGTTTTCCACTCTAGTAACTTTTTCTTCTGAGAGGGGAGGTCCAGCCTAAGTATGGACTTGTCTTTTGTTTATCCCAGCTTTTCCAGTTTCTGTTTCATGAACTTTTGTTCTTTATTAGCAGCTGCATATGCCCTTAGGCTGACCACATATCCTTGAGTAATTGGCCCCTGCACCATTATGCAGCATCCTACTTTATCTTTGATGATACTCTCTGCTCTGAATGTGACTTTGCATAAATTAATGTAGCCACACCACCCACTTTCTTTCAGTTCCTGGTTCCATGGTATATCATTCCCAATCCTCTTGATTTTTAACAAATTTAAATCATTGTACTTCAGATGAGTCTTGTATAGAAAGTGTAGATGTGAGTTAGTATTTTGCATTTTTTAAGTCATTTGTTGTCTTTTATTTGGTATGTTTAGACTATTAATGTAGTTATTAGTATTTTTAGATTTAAGCCTACAATTTTATAATTCACATTGTCTCTTTCTTCTCTTTCTTCATTCATTTGATTCCTTTTTATTCCTTCATTTTTGGTTATATAAACATTTATTAGTGTTTTAGTTACTTCCTTTCACTGCCGTGACAAAATAAATGACTAAAATAACTTAAGAGTCTATTTTGGCTCATGACTTGAGAGCACAGCCCATCATAGTGGGGAAGGTATAGAGGCAAGTGGGAAATGAGGTAGATAATCACATTGTATCCGAAGTCCAGAAACAGGGGGAGATGAAGAGAGATGAATGGCATTATTGGCTCCTTTATTCTGCTTTACTCTTTGTTCAATCCAGGACCCCTGCCATAAGGCTAGACCTGACCAAATTCAGGGCATAGCTCCACTCTCAGTAATACCTCTCCGGAAACAGACTTACTCAGAGGTGTACTGCTAGATGCTTTTAAATCAAGTTGACAGTGAACATTGTTCATTATCGGCGGCATTCTATTTTAATCTACGGATTGTGGATTTCAATATATTATACTATAGATTAATAAAACTGTTGCTTTTTAGTGGGTGCTCAAGGGGACAATAGAAGGCAGACTTATCTGCACTTTGAACGAATTTGGTATCACTTTCACAGGAAACCCTGTCATCAACTCTCCCCCTTTGCCCTTAGTTACATTAGAAATTGTACCAGTAATGTGACAGTGCCCGTTGTAAGTGCATTATAGCACATTATGCTTTTCTATGTGACTATCAACTGCAATTTAGAGACCACAAGGAGGCAAAAAGCAGGCTAATATTTACCAGCTCCAGACCAGATTTTCTTAATCTGATTTTCTTTTCTGTATTCCAGCTTTCTTTCTGGCACCATCTGCTTTATTTCTTAGCTTCTTTTAGTAATCTTTTTAGATCAGATCCACTGGCCGAATGCTGTCATAGTTTTTCTTACTAATGCAATCTTAGTTTTTCTTAACCTCAAAATGGCTTTTTTTTTGCTGAGAGATATTTTGACTGGATACAGAACTGTAGAAAGATAGTTCTACTTTTCCAGAACTTAAAAAAAAAGTATCACATTTCTGTCTCCTGTGATTTCTGATGAAAAATAGAGGTGATGTGGGATATTTGATCACACTGTGATATTCCAAGCCTGCTAGTAAAGTTAACTTTGAATCTGGGGGCAGAGTTAACAACTAACTGACTGGAATAGAGATTATGGAGGACCCAGGAAAGAGTAGGGAGGGGCTTAGAAAGAGTCTCAGGCCCTTTGGATCAGGGAAGCATGGAGAGAGAGGGTTAGCTAGTCATTTCCTCCAATGTTTTCTTGATCTATCAGATTTTTACCCCAATATCTAGCTTCCAAGTTTTTATTAGTAATAGAACAATTTAGATAAACTCTTCATCTGGTGCCCAACATGGAGCACAAGATCACAAGATGTCTTCTGAAGCAGCCAACTCTGCAGCTGCCTGAGTCACCCCTCACAGCCATCACTATCATTCACGTGGCCCCTACACCCTCACTCCTACCGTGTGGGCTTTTCCTGTCCGTCCCCCTACAGCACCCAGTATTCACAGGTGGTCTCCCCTCCAAGTACTAACCAGGCATGACCCTGCTTAGCATGCGAGATCAGAAGAGATCGGGCATGTTCAGAGTGGTATGGCTGTAGACAACTTCAAAGTGGTTAGCTAAGATAGCCTAACCTCATAGACTGCTCCAGCCAGGACTTCAGATAAGCCCTGCACTTTCCTATCATACCAAGGCTGGACCACAGCTACCTCTTCCAGGACTTGATCATTTTCTCAGTGTCTACAAAAGATGGCCCTTGCCATCAGACAACAGGCAATAATTTTAAGAACACATTGACCACATTCCCAAGAGGTGTGATGACTGGTTTTTGGTTGTTCAGTGGATTATGGATGTTTATCATCAATTGGGGGAGTTGGTTACAAGTTATTATTGGTCATGTTCAGGGAGGAAACTAAGCAAAGGAGGTTGGATTCAGGGATCCCTTTCTGAAAGGATACAAGAGGGGACAAATAGGAATGATAGGATAGAAGGGTAGATTATTGAATCAACTTTCAAACTAAAAAGCAACTATTAATCTCAAATATTTTACATTGGTATGGATTTCTGTTTATTGATACAATTTTAAGGATATTTTTGTTAGAACATACTACATATACATATATATTTACACATATATATTTATGTATATATTTACATTTATGTATATATATATATATATAAAGGTTTGTACTCTTATTTAAGGTATTGTACCTATGCAGCTCATTTAAAAATGTAATTTAAAGTTCTAGCCCTTGAAAACTATTATTATAAACTATTTAGGATAATTAAGAAATGCAGGTTAGTAGTCATCTATAACACACAAACTTGTAGTCATATTAGATATGTTTTCAAGGTCAAACAGATATAGTTAAGATAGATGTCTTCAAATACTTCAGAGATCTACAGCATATGGCATTTAAGATGTTTTAATAGCGTAAGACTTTTCATAACAGTGAGATACATCTGCTCCTGGCAGCACCAATCTACTTCAGAGAAGATGATGGGTATCAAAGAACCTCGATATGGAGTTTGCTTTCATTTGTTGCAAAGTTAGCCACTGGGCAAGAAACTGTCCCTGCCTTGAATGTTGACAGTATACTGTCCAAATTGGAAAAGCAGGACACAAAAGAAGTATGCTGCTAATCTTTGCTAAGACAAGGTAAGACAGTTCTTGAAAATTCCTCCTTCATAGAAAAATTTGTCAGATAATCTAGGCCTGTAGGCCAATGATGGATGCCCTAACATTGTAGTGGAATATTATTTTAAGTTGTGTTACTTTTGTTTATGTTGCATTTGTTTAACTCTGTGAAGCTGTGTTACTGTGCCTATGTAAAACACCTGATAGTTTAATAAAGAACTGGCCAATAGCAAGGCAGGAGAAAGGATAGGCAGAGCTGGCAGGCAGAGAGTGTAAATATAGAAGGAGAAAACTGAGAGGAGGGATCTAAGATATAGAAGGAGCCAGAGAAGGGGAGGACTCCAGGGGCCAGCCACCCAGCTACACAGCAAACCATGGAGTAAAAGTAAGATTTACAGAAGTTAGAGAAAAGGAAAAGCCCAGAGATAAAAGGTAGTCAGGATAATTTAAGTTAAGGAAAGCTGACTAGAAACTAAGCCAAGCTGAGGCCAGGCATTCGTAATTAAGAATATGCCTCCATGTGTGATTTATTGGGGGGGGTGGCAGGTCCCCCCAAAAGAGCAAAACCCTCAAACAACATAATGACACCCAACATGGGGCACCAGATGTAACACAAATTGCTAAACAGTCTTATTAATAAAAAACTCGGAGCCAGATATTGGGGTAAAAGTTGAAAGATCAGGGAGGCAGAGCAGCAAGCCACTATTTCTTACCCCTATGAAATCCTCCATTGAAAGAGAGTGAGCTCCTCTCTCTGCCCCGCTTTATCACTTCCTCTCTCTGCCCAGCTCTATCACTTTCTGTCTGTCTGTACAGCCTTCCAGACCTCTTTGGTTAACTAGTGGCTAACTCCTCCTTCTGATTTTCAGACAAGCTTTATTTGTTAGAGCACAAATAAAATATCACTACACAACAGTGCAGAGGAGCTTTGGGTGATGGTCCAGGCAGCCAGATATCTCTGCCATTTCTATAGTTTTGAAAGTTACTTGCTCTGCACTTCCTGATTATTCAGATAATATTTTATCCTTCTTGGTTCTCTGATGAGGTTAAAGACTAGATAATTATAGGTATAGTTTTCCTTGTTACCAAATTCAGGAAAGAAACAAAAAAAGAGAGATGTAAAGTGATAAAGGAAGTCAAATGATAACTGTTTATTATCAGTAAAATTCGTGTACAATTATCGTAAGACAGAATAGGGAATCTGAACCAAATCACTAGCCGCTCCCCTGCTGCTGCTGCTCATTCCTCATTCCAAAAGGGCCCATGCATCCCTTATCTTTCAGTTATGTCCATTCCCAGTGAAAACTCTACCTCTTGGACCAAAATGTTCTTTTCAATTGGTTAGCCGACCGGTGACAGAATTCCCATAATAGTAAAGTTTATAAGGTTGAGAGATATAAAAGTTTAAGTTGTGTATCTAAGAAAATGTTTTAAGATCTAAAAAGGTATTTTTAGAATGGTAATACAAGCCATGAGAGAAAGTGGTTTAGATATAAAACCTTGGACTCATCAAGATAGGGTATACAATAGGGGTAATTTCTCCGAATTTGCCAAATACAAATGGATTGGACATTGTAAATGTAATTGTTACTTGATAATTGTTCTTGTTGTGTATAGTTTTACCATGTTAGAGTTAAAACCTTTCCTTTTTATTTTGATAAAAGAAGAAATGTTGTGAGATGTTTGATCGCACTGTGTCACTCAGAGATTGTTAATAAAATTAACCTTGAATCAGGGACAAAGTCAGTGACTAGCTGACTGGAATTAGCCATAGAGATTTTGGTGGATCCAGGATATGATAGAGAGGAACAGGAAAGAGTAGGGAAGGGCTTAGAAAGATAGGTGGGCCCTTTCTCAGGAAAGCATGGAGGTAAAGGGTCAGCTGGTCGCTCCTCTGCTGCTTTCTTGATATGTCAGGTTTTTACCCCAATATCTCACTCTTGAGTTTTTAGTAATAATAGAACAATTTAGATAAATCCTTCAAAGAAGGATTGAAACCATAGATCGCCTATAGTAATGTCCTTCCAAAATATTTTCTTTAGTTTTTAATTTTTTTTGTTATGATTTGCCTGGGTAAGAGTTTATTTGGTTTTTTCCTATTTGGAATTGGCAGAGATTTTTTAAATATGGAGATTCTTTCACGAAACTGGACATTTCTTCAGTGTGTCACACTGTTACCACTTTCCTCTGTGAATCTTATGAAGCATTCATGTCAGTTATGACCCTGCAGGCACTCGAGGCTTGGCTCATTTGTTGTTCAATATCTCTTCTTTTTGTTGGAGATTATCAGCTGGATAACTTTAACTGGTTTTTCTTTAGGTGTCTATGTCCTTTACCATGATATCTCTATTTTGTCACAGAGCACATCTAGAGAACTTATTTAACCATGGTAATTTTACCTTTTTTATTCTGTTCACCATATTTTCAGTACTTTAAAAAAAGAATTTAGTCTCCTCACTAATTTCAAATAGTATTTTCCCTTCGTCTACCACATTTTACAGTAGCCTCTCTGTGTTTTCTGCCAGATAATACCAACATCCCTGCTATGTTTTGATTGTCCTCTCCTTTGTGAGATGGCCTTTACTCAGTGCTCAGTGTGATGGGTAATGATGAACTTGTACATTGTACTTTCTTAAGTCCATGTCATAAGACAGAATTCTGTTAGAGAAAGTAATCACTTAGGTTCTCTTGAGAACAGAGATCCCACTTCCATGAATGGCAGTTGTTATATAGCAATTTCCTCCAAGTTGGGACATTCTGTGCTGTAGGGAATCTGCATATTCTAAGACTCAGCATATTCTAAAATGAGGGTCCTTAAAACTCAGGGAGTAAACAACTCAGAAGTTTCAGGAAATTCCTAAAACTAACAAGATTTTTCTAGGCCCCCTCATTCTCCCTCATGAACCCATGCTACAGTAGTAGTTCAGTGATGTAACTGCTTTTGAGTCATTTTTTGCTCCCATAGGTAACCCCTCACCCATACTTGTAACTGGAGAGTTTTTCTCTGGGTCCTGCCAAGTCCCCACAGTCCCGCAGCCCACTTCTAAAATAATCACTCAGACACTTATATTACTTATAAACTGTATGGCCATGGCAGGCTTCTTGTTATCTAGTTCTTATATCTTAAATTAACCCATTCCTATTAATCTATATGTTGCCACATGGCTTGTGGCTTACCGATATCTTTACATCTGCTTCTCATGGCGGCAGCTGGCAGCGTCTCCTCCTCAGCCTTCCTCTTCCCAGCATTCTCCTCTCTCTTTGTCCTGTGTATACTTTTTGCCTGGCTACTGGCCAATCAGTACTTTATTTATTAACCAATCAGAGCAACACATTCAGAGCATACAGAATATCTCACAGCACATACTCCTGTAAGTAACCTTAATAAACTCACTGGTTCACTAAATTCAACTTAGGAAGTACCTTTATTTTGGTCGATTGTTAATTCCCTATCTGAGGTAAATAGACATTTGTTCAGGAGTTCATATATAATTATAGGGACCTTTCTTGAGTTTCTCCATCTTTATTATCTCCATAGTATTTTCTGCTTCCCTGAGATAACCCCCTTTTCAGATCTCTTGCCAAAAGATGTGCTTCCCCCACCCCCAACTCTTTGAACATATCCACAATGCGCTCATATATAGGTTGAAAGGGAGAGAGGGAGGGAAGGAAGGGGGAGAGAGCATAAATGGGGGAGAGATTGAGACTTTCTCCAGGAAGATTGGAGATGCATCCTGGCCTTCTGGTGCTACATCATTCTGATGAGAAAGTCAGGTCTGCAATGCAATTGTCCTAGTTCTGGGTCCTGCTGGGTCTTATTGTTGGTAATGTACCTACTGCTGCTTCAGTGTTTGAAGGCTCACCCAGGGTGTGGGGTATAAGTGACTAGAGAAAAGAAAAACTTTACAGAATGCCATCCCCCCTCTGCAGTGTGTGAGCACAAAGAGACTTTGCTTGCCCAGCTGGAGCTAAAGAGCTCCTCCTGTAGCTCTGTGTGGTACTGAGGTCCACCTATATGTCAGCACTGTGTTTGGTTCATAGTAGGTTGAATAGAGGAAAAAACCCGGCAAAAGCTTAACTCGTTATGAAGAAGTTTGAATTTGGCTTGGATCTGCCAAGTATCCATAGCCCTGAGGTAGCTGCTGCACACACACTGTCCAGGATTGAGAGCTGCTTTCAGTGTTGGCATGGGGCAGAGTGTGTTTCCTCCATCTTGCCCAGAATCACAACCAAGACTTTCAGTACAAGATAAGGAGCCAAAAATAAATAAATAAATAGATAGATAGATGAATGAATGAATAAATAAATAATTATAAAATACCATAAACATTGCACATACTTTATGACACATACAATACATTGACTGTATAAAGTCAGTATAAAGTCAACAAGATGAATGAAAATAAATTGTTTCAGATTTGATAAACTTCAGTCCTTGGAATAATCAATCGCTTTGATTTGGCATACAATCTGGCTTTTATATGCTGCCACTGGAAATGGTTTCTGTCAGGAGACCCCTATGATCGTGGATTATTTATCATATCTTCAAGGCAAGCTGTTGTCCTTAACACTCCTGTAAGTTTTATGAGCACTGACTTCTATTGAGAGAACTGTTAATTAGCACAATCTTTGAAAGGCTTAATCAGGGCAATTCTAAATGGCTACATGCAAAGGCACACTCGTTCTATAGATCACTATGATTACACTACTGAAATGCACAGCCGCCAGAACACTGCTGCGTGCATTAATTATTCATGTACCAATAGAGAAGAGCCTAACATGTTCAAAATAGATGCCAGAAAGCTAGCTTATGAATTAAATTTTGAAAAGAAAATTAATTAGAATTCTATAACAAATCTACTTGTGAAGCAAATCTTTACCTCTTGGCTTTTGCTATTGCACATGTTATTTCTTTTTCATAAGTAGGAGTTATGTATCTTTATTTAGACCTGTTCCTGCTTCTGACTCTGTATTCTAAATCCCTGGTCAGTCTATGGTAACACGGCAGACATGTAATTTAGGAGGCATGACTTTCACTGAACAGAGGGATACATCACTTACTGAGCTGCCTTCCAATCAGCAGATTATAATCACTTTTGATGGAGAGGGTGGATTTCTTCCCTGAAGGCCTCGGGTGCTCTCTGGGGCTGAGATGCTCCTGTGTCAGCAGGGGGTTGTAGCAGGTGTCTGTAGTTTAGAGAGCCAGAGAAAGCCCTCACCAGGAGTGGCACCCTGTACAGCCTCCAGCATTCTGAACGACCTCAGAGAAGTCATTTTACTCTACACTTGTATCTTTTCCCTCTTAGTCCAGGTATTTCCAAAGTCTGATGTTTACTAAGGGCAAGAAACATGCACAAATCCTTGCTGAATATTTTCATGTATAAATAAATCATCTAGTCCCTTTATGACAAAAAGGCAAACTGTTCCCATTATTCCCCTTTTAACCATTTTCAAAGGATGTTCAATAAAATTATAAAAACTAAGAAAATTCCAGGGACATTTTTTTCCCGAATCCAAACATTCATGATTTTTCTTCTATAACTTCCCTTCATCATAGTCATTATGAAGGACAAGCATCTTCCAAAAATGTTTGCTGTTCAGTTTTATCTTGCAAATGGTGAGTACTCTACAGTTAGTGTAAGAATGGATTACTTATTGAGATTACAACCTTAGAGTGTTTAGATGTAAAGCACATGCTTAAGTTTATTCTAATCATGTATCTAAGATGTGAAATCAGTCTAGTTTCCCATCAATGAATGGAAGGGTGGATGGATGAATGAATGAGTGAATAAATAATGATATCCATTATTCACTATTCAGCAACAGAAAGAACAGACTATTATAGAAAAATAGAACTAGGCAGCATTAAGCAAAATAAACTAGAAACAAAAACACCATATTTGTATGTAGAGGCTCTAAAAATATCATATTTTAAATAGACTAGTAATTGCACAGGTTATGAAGTGGGAGGTGGATGGATAAAGGTAAGCTAGAGCTGACCATTGCATGTCTTCTGCGGTTGTCCAACACTGGACTTCACGAACTTGCACAATTAATATTTTTTTTATCAAAAATAAATTTAGAAAAATAAAAATGTATAAACTCTACAATTCTTCTGTGTGTAATATCTTGGAGGCTGATCTTGTATTATTCTTGATGTCTGTGGGGAAAGAATGCCTTTTTAACATTTTAGAGTTGGCACTCCACAACCCCAGGTAGTTATGGTTTTTGCAAAATGTAGCATGGAGAGATACTGTTCTGCTGACCTCTTGCCAGTGCAAATGCCTATAGAAATATGGTTGAAGTAATTTTTTCTGTAATTTTGTGTGATGTGCACAAAAGCCTCTTGTTACGGGTAAGGTCTACTTCCTTCTGCCCCTTTCCATTACAATGATATAGAAACCACAAATTCTGTTTGTCTTGAGTCGCAGATATTCTGTGGGTTAAATAGCCCAGACTTCCGCCCGTGGCACTTCAAGATGGAATCCTATTAGACTTTATGAGATTATCTTTTCCTGCAGAAATTTTCATTAGTTATGAATTGTGTTCTTTCTAACATTCAGCAGTTGGAAAACAGCTGGGCTGTTTTCTGGGCTACAGCTGTCTACCAGAATTCTTCAGATATAATGGAGCAAAGAAAAAAAATCACTCAGTGTATGTAATTTTTCCCTTCTCATAAAACACTTTATCTCCCCAATATTCACGTATTCATGGACGCCAATAAAGACACATAGGAGCCGTTGCCATAACAGTCTGTGGCTGGTGGATCACTTTGCCTCACTGACGGAGCACACTCACCACGAAATACAGACGTTAAATCATTATAATCACATCAGCGTTTCAACTCTAGTCCCTCTCATCTCATTCTAATTTATCATAAACAGCGTGATTAGGAAGTGATGAGTGACTCTCAGACCCTTTGCTGTGATGATACCTAATTTGTATTCCATGGAAAGATAGTCTCAGAAGCCAATAACATATGCAAATTGTGATTTGAGTTTTCTAAATAAATACTTATCCAGATGATGCATATTAATAATTCAATGCCCACACACTCTCAAGGTGTTATGCTTCAATGGAGAATTGACTAGCATTAAAATGACATGTTATTGGTCCTCTAGCACCAAGAGATTTGATGACGGGCTGGTACACTAACTTCTTACCCTTGCAGTCCTGGAGGACAGAAGGGCAAACAGTGACCTTAGAAACTGATGGATAATAGGGTAGAGAAAGAGCAATGGTATAGTAGCAGAGAAGAGAGCTTTTAATCCAGATATTGAGCTCAAGAAAGGGAACCTCTCCAAGTACAGTGCTGAGGTCCTCCTAATGATGGCGATGGATCCTTTTCATTCACCCCTATTAATGCAATGGAAAGTTGAATGTATGTCCTATAAAACACTCAAATTCAGCCGAGCTGACTTAAAGTCAGCTCTGTATACTTAATTAATCTAGAGTTAGCTACAATTATCTTAGACAAAGCCTTACTCCCTTTAAAAAAAAAGCAAGGAGTGACTGTCTCACACACAGGGAGATGAGCACTTTGAAGACATGGTGAAATGTGAAAACACAATATTATAGTTTGGGTCTGGAATATTCCCAAAGCCCATGTGTTAAAAGCTTCTTCCTCGGTTTGATGTGATTGGACATGTGAGACTTTTCAGAGGTACGATTCAATAAATGGAAGTTGGGGATGTGCTGTTGGAGACAATACTGTGACCCAGCCTCCCCCCACCCTCCGCCACCACACCCTGTCCTCCATCTCCCTCTTTTCTTCCTGGTTACCGTGAGGTAACAGAGGTAACAGGCCTTCTTGACGACATACTCTGCTCATGATATACTGTGCTGCCTCGGGCTCAAAACTACAAGAGAAAGTAACTCTTTTGAATGGAAACCTGGAAGTATAGATCATGATAAGCCCTTTCTCTTACTAAGTTAGGGGTGTCCAGGTTTGTGCTACACTAACAGAAATGACTAACACATAATATTCAAGAAATGCTGGGACAGAGCCTTGTGAGGCATCGCGTGCTCCTGGGGTAATGGCGGGTTGACTGCAGCCCACATGATGGATGATGGAGTTGTGCTAGCTGCAGCTGTCGCCATCATATGGGTTAGTGAGGGATTCCTTATTGCAAGCTTAAGAGCAAAACCCAAAATTTGAAGTGCTGTTCAAATTAAATTCATATGATTTTCACAATAAATTAAGTTTGTCTTTAACTTATAGGACGCATATATAATGAAGATTATACACATGCATCATGTGCCACTTAAATCATGTTCAACCTATCATGGTCTCAAACCTGTATTGTTTCTTCACAGAGGAAACACTAAAATCCTTTCTTACAGCTTTTGAAGACATAGATTAGACAATTGCTGTCTGCCCATTTGAAAAGCCTGTAAATGCCTGCGTTTGTGTCGCTAGCCTGGGAAGAATGGCCGTTTGGACATACAGCTAAGAACTCTTCCTCTCTGATGTCTGTCCACGGAGCTAGTTCCTTTCCAGCCTCACTCTTCCCTGTGGCTGCCAGGGCTGTTTCTCTCAAGGTTATCAAATTGAGGCCAGCAAATTTCTAAGCCTGACATTCTTTCAATTTATCCATGATCTAATAATGCACAATTTATTTTTTGATAAGTTTATTTTTATTTTTAATGCATTGTTATTATTACTATTATTTATTATTATTACATGTGTGTGTATGTGTGATATGTGTGATCATAGCCGTGTGTGCTGTGGAGCTTGTGTGGAGATCAAAGGACAACTCCTTAGAGTTGGTTTTCTTTTTCCACTGTGGGTGGTAGGGATCAGATTCAGCCTTGCTCAGCCAGCACATTGACCCACTGAGATATCTCACAGGCACTGTTTTTGCTTTGGAGATAGGATCTCACTATGCTTCCCTGGCTAGCCTTGGGCTCAAGCCCATTCTGCTTTGAGCCCCTGAGTAACTGGGATCATAGGAGTATGATAAATGTTCATATCTATCATGCCTATAGGGAATGTCTGTTTGCCTTCCTTTTATTACAACCATTTCTAGTTTTCTAAGATCTTTATCACATATAAGCCCTAGCCCCAGTCTCCCAAACTCGATAAAAAGCAGCTCTGAGGATTTTGACTGAAATGACATGGAATTGACAGAGAGTCCTGGAAGAACTGGAAAAGTTGAGTATTATTGACATCACTACACTATCCCACCCACAGAAGGATGCCAGCCTCTCTTCCTCTCTGATCCTGATGTGGTCTGGATATGAAATGTCCCCATAGGCACGCATGTTAGAGCCTAGGTACCCAGTTGGTGGTGCTATTTTGGCACTTTCTGGGAATTTGAGGTGGGGTCTAACTGGAGGAAGGTGGCCTCTAGAAACAGGTCCTTGAAGGTATATTATCCTTGACCCTTGCCTGTCTCCTCTCTGCTTCCTGCCAACAAGCAGTGAGGAAGATTCTTTGTCACACACACACACACACACACTCTTCTACTCATGAGATTTTGCCCAAGCATAGTGGGCCACGCAATCAGGTGTTTTGGTCACAATGACACAAAAGTAAATAATACTATTGAACTTTCATGTGTTTGTATTGCTCCATAAATGTCAAGCAGATATGGAGTTGCTTGCTATTTACTTCGAGTCTTTTGTTGGAAGCAGATGAATGATGAGATGGAAGCCTAGATATTCTGCACACAAGACAAGTACTCTACTGCTGAGTTATAACTCATCTCTCTTGTGACCCCAGGGTGGTTTAGGGTGTTTATTTTCATAGAGTTAGGATTCCTAGTATGTGTGGCTGGCATAAATAGTCCACTAATTTTGGTGTACAGATTGTGAAATTTTCTTGTTGGTTTAAAAAAGTCTTTGTATTTCCAGTCACATCATTCATAAATGACAATAGTTTTTGCCTTTTCAATTATTTTACCTTCTTTATACCATCTGTGGGTCATACTGATTAAGATATTCGGTACAATGCTGAGTAGCCACAGTGAACGGCAGGTTTCTCTACTGCTGGCTTTAAAGGAAGACATCCAATTTCATACCCCTAAGTATGGGAATTAATACAAAATAATTTGACTTCAGGAAGATAATTTATTAACCAAAATTTCCCCTCTATCCTTAGTTTTCTAAGTGTTTTAACAACGTGGAATATACTTTTATTAATTCCTTTTACTTTTGAGATTTATTTACTTACAACAGAGTCTCCCGAAGCCAGGGTATCTCTGAACTCTTCATAGCTGAAGATGACTTTGAACTCCCGACCCTTCTGTCTCCACCTCCCAAATGCTGGCATTACAGGTATGTACCATCCCACTTGGGTTAGGCAGTGCTGGAGATCCAAGTGAGGGCCTTGTGCATGTTAGTCAAGCTCCCTAGCCACTGTGCAACACGCCCAGCCCTTCAGTTCAGTTTTAGAATAACTGCTCTTCGAGAAGCCTTCAGGGCATCCTCAGGTCAGCGTGAAGCCTGCTCTTCGGTCCTGCCAGTCTTTCAGCTCTCCCTCCCACAGCAGGCTAGGCAGTCAGCTTAGAGCTCTTGCTATCCACCAGCTCCTAAGTAACACATGGGCAGACCAGTGTTTGATTGCTGGCTTCATCCCGGAGCCTGGTGTGGGCCTCTGAATAGTTAGTTGGGAGTGCATTTGCACAAATAATTTGTTGAGACTATGTCCTAGAAACTTCACTTATTTCTTCTTAAAGCAAATTATATTTATGATCACTGGACTTCATATACAAAGAGTAGATAATAAATTTGACTGAAAAGTTTCATTTATTAAAATTCATATTTCCTGTTAATACAATAATCCCCAATACATAATCTTGTCTTTTGGGGAGACATCTACTTTCTTCTTTGATAAAACAGAAATTATTGTTATATTTTCAATCAGGTTCATCTTTATTTTAACATTGTTTGTTGCTGTTTTTCGTCATGGTGCTGTTATTAAAACAAAAATGAGACTTTCACTGTTTGTTAGTTTTTTTTTTTAATCAACTCGACAAAAGGTAGAGTCACCTAGGAAAAGGGAACTTTAACTGAAGAATTGCCTCCAACAGAGTGACCTGTGGGCACCTCTGTAGAGCATTTTGTAGGTTAGAGGTTGATGTGGGAAGGCCAAGCCCACTGGGAATGGTGCCACTTCTGGACTGGTGTTCCTGGGTTGTATAAGAAAGCAGGCTGAGCAAGCCATGGTGAGCAAAGCCATTCCGTTATGGTCCCTGTTTCAGTACCTGCCTCCAGGTTCCCATCTTCACTTCCCTCTATGATGGACTGTGTAAGCCAGATCAACTCTTTCCTCCCTGAAGGTGCTCCTGCTTGTGGGTTTTATCACAGTAATAGAAAACAAACTAGAATACCCAGCAACTTTTTGCTCAGTGCTTACTTTTCAGTTATTTTTCTCATTGCTGAAACTAAAACAATTTCATTTCAGTTTAAATGCTGTTCTTTACTGATGCAAAAGTCTCCTGAGTTTAATTAGCATCCTCAACTATTTAATGATCACAGGACCACAAATGTCACTTGAAAATGTAAAACCTTTATCTTTTAGCTCCCTTTTGCTTTCATGCGTGGCATGGCCCTAAAAATCACAGTAGTGGTATTTATTAGCTGTCTTTGTGAAATTGTGGGTAATACATCTTTCACATGTCATTGAGAAGAAAAAAAACTGAATCCCACCAGGATCTCCAATATTGGTTCTTTCTGTGGTACTTTTTGTTTTTGCTATTAGATGTATTTGGACTGGTCTACATTTTACAGCAGAGGACTGGAAAAACAAAATCCTATTTTTGAGTTAGAGATTTAAGCCCTACATCGGATGTTTTGGCTGACACTCTCAGCCGATCTGGCTCACATTTAAGATTGTACAATTATTTTTTTTCTGATGTGACAGAGTGTCTTTATTTTCAGTAAGAAAATTTTAGTTTTTAGTTTGCCACAGTGGAAAGTAATAAATAGTGACTAAGTAAGACCCTGTGTTCCCTTGGATTCTCCCAGTTCTAAAGAGTACTCTGCAAACCACAGCTTTCCCCTGGACTCCCTTCTAGGGAGTGCCAATCACTGCAGTATCTCTTTTCCTATCCATCAGGTGTCTGTCCTGCCTTCTCTGTAGGAGAGTTGCTGAATGATGTGTATGAATAAATCTGATGGGAAATTCCTTATTTTTCAAATTAACCCCTTTTTTTTTAAGCATAGAGAGGCTTCCAAACTTCAAGTGGCTGCTCATATTATCAAAAATCTCTTAAATATAGAAAAACTATCAGGTTGTGGAGTCTATCCAAAGTGTCCCACATAATCCCCAGTCTCAGAGTGTACATTCTGATTTTTCATCTATAGAATACTCTAGTATTTATCTCCATTTGAGGAAAATGGAGATTATCTTGTACTCTACATCCTGAGTGGTATCTAAGATTGTGTCCACACTACATAAAGCCAGGTGTCTACTTTTACCATGGAATACAGAATTATTTCATTTTAATTTGAGGAGGCATAGCCAATAAGAGTCTATTAACAGCAATTCACCTTTTATCGGACCCACGATTTTCTGTCTTTGAGTCCAAGCTTAACTTTCCCCTCCAGCTACTTTGAACAAGATGGGTTTGGCCAAGAGAGCATTTCCTTGCTTCTATCTTTGGCTGTGTGTGCAGGAGTCTCTCTGTCTGGAAGGAATTTCCCTTCATTCACTGTTCATTTGTGTAAACATGTACCCTTCCTTCAAAACTCTTATCAAACGCCATTTATGAAGCTTTCTCTAAACATCTCACTGTAAACACACACACACACACACACACACACACACACACACACACACACACACACGTTTTAAAAAAAGCAACACCTCTCTCCTCAGCTGTGATTGCTACAGTGGCAGAGGGAAGCCACAGGAAGAAGGTCTCACAGACCTTACTTAACCTATTTACAGACATTACAGAAGGCCCTAAGTTATCTTCCGAGCTCTCCCTCACTTCTTTCAAAGTTTATTTAAAACTAAACTAACATCTTTATTTTAAAAATAAACTATGAGGTTAAAACCAATTTATAAAATTATTCAAGACAATATTCTATTATCTCAATTGTTTTCTTTTTTGCTACTTTTCTGATAATATAAAAATTTAACTTTCTGTTAAGATGGTTCAAATTATTTAACAGTATATATGCCCAGATGCTTGAGAAAGCGGAAGCATAGTTTTTGAATTCCAAACCAGAAATGTTGGCAAACATGTTCACGAAAGAACTCTTGTGAGCATTCTTAGAACTGATCTCCCCACCCCCCATTTCCCCACTACAGCATAACAGAAAAAAAAAGCTTGGGTGGAGTTGAGAGCTCTTTTCAAATGTAAAACAATCAGTGGAAATCCTGAAAATGTATCCTCCTTCATCCAGTGGGAAAAACACTTTAAAGTTATTTTTTTCCCCTAAGAATTGTTTAGCAAGAGATTTACTCAGAAGTTTCTATTTTTGACAGAAAGTTCAGTTTTAACTGCCTGAAATATAATGCCATCTGTGTTTACTTTTCTCTTCTAAAATACAATTCCTTTTTCTCCTGTGCACATAACAATCACATGACTCTAATAACCCAGATAAATGTGTAAATTTCATTTTTTGAATCTAAGCCACAGAAAGCATATCTTCAAATTACAATTTTTAAGATATTCTGGTTAACAGTTAAGTCCACAATGGTTATTTCCCTCTGAGAGGGAGTGTGGAGTTGAGAAACTGGGCACAATGCACATTGGAATGTAGTGAGTGCACAGATGGAAGCCTCAGGGGCACAGGACCAAAGAATCCCAGACTTACTCATTCATACCCATCACTGGTTCCACTCACACATCTACCTGGCATTCAGAAATCACTGCAAATCATTCATCAGAAGCTTTGTATTATCTATGGTCTATGAAGTGATCTATAATCATAAAAATCATTATAGATTAATATTTGAGTTACCCCATTTCTGTAAAAAAAAAAAATTATGCTGATAGGCAATTAATTGCTTTCTCAATGAATTTTCCATAAGGAAAAATTCAGAAATTTTACTTAGTTTATATTTTATTGAATATTTGATTTCCACTTAAAATTACTAAAATTTCCATATTTTAAATTTCATCCTGGCATTTCTTTTATAGCTAATAGTCTCCAAGAACATTCCCAAATATTTTTGGAGTGAGGTTTATAGTCAAACAGAACTCTAATATCAGAGCTAACACGGATTCTAGAAAGTTTCTGTGACATGTCTCCCTTTCAAGAAACAAGGAGGATTTTGTTGCAGAGCATTTCAATGGACATGTTCTCAGAGCAGCTGGGCCTATGGGAACTAGCCCAACACTCCCTGTTTCCACTTGAGCCTTCAGAAGGCAGAGATAAGCAGAACTACATGAGAATGGAAGAGTTCCTCCCACTCACCCGTGTGCACGTGGAAAAGGAAAGTAGAACAGGGTAGAGCCTGGACCACTGCTCATGGCTGAGAGGGAACCCCAGGAGATGCTCACTGCAGGGAGACCATTTCTACCAGCTCTTGGTTTTTCACTTGTCAACTTTACAGGCAAGCCCACACTTAGGAAATAATTTTCTGGCCTTTCAACCCGAAGGCAGGCTTCACTTCTATTGTCCTCTGCTCAGAAGCAGCACTGAAATATGTTTTTAATCCCATACGGGGTACACTTAATACCATCTGTACTTTATGTGTGTGTAAGTTATATATAACTCATGCCTACCTTCATTTAGGTTCCAAATTTATTTTTCTGGGTTGTCTTATATACATTATGTAAATAACTGAGATTTCTTACTACCGTTGTTTTCTTTATCCACAACCTCTCCTTTTCCTTAACTAGTGGATGTATTAGACAATTCAGGGCATGGTTGGTAAAATACGCTGATCATAATTAAACAACAAATGTTAGCTTATGCATCCTTCAACACAGGAGACAAAAGCATATCATGAAAGAGTTGTCAATAACGTGATTACATAAGGCATTACTATAATCACACAAGAAACAATGACATGATCCCTTTAAAACTCTTCTAATAGAGGTAATTTTTTTATTAATTTACACATCTGTCAACTAATACGATACATGAGGTGTTAATGCATAATTAAATCTCTAGTAAAGATTTTAAACCAATAATCACTCGTGTGTGTGTGTGTGTGTGTGTGTGTGTGTGTGTGTGTGTGTGTGATGAAATCTTATGCAGTAGCCGAGACCAGACTGGAACTAATTATGTTACCCTAACTGGCTTCAAACCTACAGTAATCCCTCTGGCTCAGCCTCCCTAGTGCTGGAATTACAGGCAGGGGCCACCGTCTTCTGCACCAACCCTCACTCTCTTGTCTGTCCTTGTAACTTAGCATTACTTGAAAGAGTAACTTGACAAAAGGAAGAAGAGCACTGTTCAAGCTCTACGCTACTCACGAGAGAATGTTCCCAATGTAGGCATAGTAGGAGCAGCAGTAGGGTGCACTTCCATCACAGCAGTAAGATCTGCACTCTTTGCCACACTGAGCAAGGCAATTCTCTACAATGCAAAAGGAGAGCGGTTGAAGTTGTGAAGTCACAGTTTAAGGAAAAATTATTCTGTTCGTGTCTCAATCAGTCAACCGGTTTTTAGCACATAGAGATGTTCATTTTCACACTCTAAATTCCAAAACGCTTCTAAGGGTCTAAATTGGCCTTTCTCCCCAATAGACTCCAAGTTGGTAGAAATAAAGCCCTTCTTCCCAAGTCCCTGCTCTGGACACTCTAATGTAGTTGGCTTTGGGTGAACAAGATTATGATGACAGGAATGTATCAACTCATCAGTCAATAAAGTGGCCAATGGAGTTCTTCTCATAGTTTCTAAACAACAAAGCTTCCTGACTTTAGAGTGTTGATTCTCTAATAACCTCGATTAATGGAAAGTATTATTGACATAGGTGATGCCAACAATGATCCTTGAAAACTAATGTGTATATTTGTCATGGTAATTCCTTAATGCTTTTCCTTTTATGTTATTTGTTACCTCTATAATTATAGTTCCTATATATACAATTACGTAGTTTAGTCTGCAGACTGTCCATCCATTAGGCTTGGAAGATAATGAGTTGGTGTACAGATGTTCATAGAAATAACTTGTAAATTGAGAGTTTAGTTAATGTCCTATTGAAGAATCAATAAACTATAAAACAACACAATGTGATGCAGGAAATTTCTGATTAAAAGGATATGTTGGACCTAATATGACCACATTGCTTTTTCTTGTGTGCTTTTCAACAAGAAAATTCATACAAAAATATTTAATAAGAATCACACTGACCTTAAAGAGCTTTGTGTTCCACCTAAATGATTTCTTTCTCAGTGTAGAGTTAACACTGAGCTTTAACAAACAGTAAACATTATGGTAGATGTGTTTTGGGTACATATTTTAAAACGCATTGTAGTCTGACAATTTATACTGTATGTTCAAGAATTTTAAAATAAGGCATTTTCAATTCAGCTCCTGAAAATAATGTCAATTGTATGGTATAAATTATATGAAGATTTTGGTTTCCTATCAAAGTTTCAATATTGAAAGTACAAAGTATTATCTTTTTTTTTTTATCACATGTTCTTTTATTGCTTTTTCTAAAAAAGGAAACATTAGCCAGGTGGTGGTGGTGGTGGTGGTGGTGGCACACACCTTTGATCCCAGCACTCGGGAGACAAAGCCAGGTGTATCTCTGTGAGTTCGAGGCCAGCCTGGTCTACAGAACGAGATCCAAGACAGGCACCAAAACTACACAGAGAAACCCTGTCTCAAAAAAACCAAAAAAAAAAAAAAAAGGAAATTTTAAGGAGCTTTTGTGTCAGGTCTTCCTAAAATATTATCCAAATGGAATATATCCTGTTTGACGTTGTTAATTAATGTTTTTGTTTATTTGTTGTTATTGTCTTTTGTGGAGCAAATGAGAAAAGTCATATTTTCTTCCTGTATTTTATTTTATTTCTATATCACATATCAACAAAATGAACTTTAAAGGTTTCCACTTGACTGGAGAGGGAAATTAGTTTTGCTATTTTACTTAAATCCACATGAGAAACACAATAAATCATACAGCTCCAAGAGAGAAGTTACTGCATTGTCAATAGTGTTTTCAAGGAAATGCATCATTTTTTAAACTTTGTTTGTTTTCTAGATATACCTTGATGTAGCCCAGACTGGACTGGCTACATGAATGCTGAAGATGACGTTTAACTCCAGATCTCTTGACTTTTCTGAACACTGGGATTAGAGGTATATGCCACTTCTCCTGTCTAGGACACTCACTCTAATTTTTTTAGGCTTCCTATTCTACAGTGTTCTTACTGAATTTCTCCAGCTTGATATTTTTGTTGTCGAATTGATTCAAGAATTTAGCCAAGTCAGCTACCTCCAGAGTTTAGCAGAGACGTGCCACTGTCTAAAACGACCCAAATCATGAGGGCAAGACTCCACTACTTGTGGTGCTGGGAACAGAGACTTACAATTAAGCTTGCCAGGAATTCAGTGATTCAACTGTCCCGATTGCACTAGTTACTGCTGCCATAAGGACACGGTGTTATCAAAATACTGTGAGCCAACTTTACAGGAAACCAAGCCCCAGATTTTCTAGCCAAGAAACTGAATAATTCCTGCAGCAAATATCCATGCATGTCACACACTGTTCACTATGGTGTTTTTATGGTGTTTTCTAGCACTGTTGTCTACTTCCCAGAACTAAACGACGGAAAACGGTAAATTTAGTAGTTTGACGAATGTACTCATGATCACAGTCCTTCCTAACTGAGGCCTCAATCAGACCTCAAAGCTTATTGTATTGTCATAGTTACTTTTTCTCATATTGAGATTAAAACGATGAAGATCATAGTTTGGACTGCACAGTATGGACTGTTTGTCCTTTGCGAAATAATGGAACAGTCCAGTTGCCCTCTGAAGATAAAACAACATCACTCCTAATATTCAACTATCCCTAAAAATGAGTTCAAACTGTCGTCTAGCATTTTTTAATGAAAGGTGTGATCTGGAGGTTCTCCCAGGGTACTTGACCACCCCACCTTCAGGAATGTGTATTACTGGATATCACTATCTGGTTTAAAGTCCTTGCTTAGAAATGGCTTCTGCTAGCTATAGCTGAGGCTAAGAGAGGAAGGAAAGGGGGGCAGCAGAAGCCATAGGCTGAGGCCCAGAAGGTAAAACCTTGATAGAATCCTGTCTCTGTAGCCTGAAACGGGAGTTGGACAATAATATAGACACTTCATCGGGATCTCTTTCCAAAAGTTCCTCCATGAAAAAACACAATGTGTTAAGCATAGAATTTACTCTTATTGGCTTAAACAAATAGAACATGAATGTACTGCATTTACTTTGTGCAATATACTAGGCCATAGTCAATGTATCCACTTAGGGTTCTTTTTGTGTGTGTGTGTCGGGGGGAGCTGTGAAACTATCAATTCATTTATTGAATGTTCAGGCATCTAACCACAACCTATGTGTCCAGTTGCATCTCTTAATTCCAACCAAACTGAACTCTCCATTTTTGGGGATTATCCATTTTACCATGCAGCCTGTGCTAACACTATACCCTAATGTTTTTTTGGTCTAGGACTATTCTAGTCTCTAAGGGTCTTATTCCTTCATGCTTTCCTTACTCAGACTTCCTAAGGGCACATTGACTGAGCTCTTAGCCTTGCCTGTCTGTGAGGCTATTTTATTGAATGAAATAAGCATTACCCAAAGGGGCTTACTCTTTTGAAATAGCAATATGGCAACCTTCTTTGATAGCTCTAGTACAAGATTGTACCTGTTCTGTGATACATGCTTTCCTGCATTAAACTGATATATGAGCTCACCTTATCACCCTCTGACAACTCAGAGCATGGCCTCTGCTCTGGTATCAAATGAATGTGGCAACCTTAAAACAGCCTCTGATGTATGAGGTTTAGGAATTTCCATCAAAGAATTCATCAACTTAGCATTTCTTACATGAGACAGCAAGATAGCCTAGTGTTATCCTACAAATATTCTGTAGTTTATTAGTAATTTGGGAGAGAAAAATTTAAAGGGAAAACTGCCTAGAGAAACCACCTAACTGCTGTCCAGTGATGTTGGTTCCCTGAACACTGGAGCAGCTGTGCATGTAGTCCTAAGAACTGGAAAAGGCAAGAGCAGGTGTGTAAAGTTGAAGCTGTTCAGCCTACCACAGGGAAGAGACTCAGCACAAGGAAACTGTGGCTCCATGAAGTTACTGAGTCAGGGCAAGAACATCATTAAAGCTTCATTGGCTTCTTGCTATTTTCTTGTGTTTGTGTTTCTTTGATAAACTGAAGAGGTGGGAAGAATCTTCCCTTTCAAGGAACAAGAAGAGAGAAGCTGATGTAAAAATCAGGAACGCAGTTGATACTTAGCGCCCCCACACCGGAAACCTGTGTACAATCTAAGCAGCAGAAATGCTGCAATCACTAGAATTGGAATTATTTTCATCAAATAAGAGGCACTCCTCCTTCTTGCAGTAATTTCTATATTAGAAAGTCAGCATTTCCCCTAGAGTATCTTCAATATAACTTTTAGATAGTAATTTGCTTTTCAAAATCTGCTTATTTTTGAAACAGGGTCTCATATATCCTGGGGGTGGGGGTGGGGAGTCCTCAAACTAACCATGCAGCTGATAATCACCTGGAACTACAGATTCTCCTGCCTCCACCTCCCCAGTGCTGGGATAAAAGACATGGGCCACCGCAGGTGGTTAATGCAGTGCAAGGGATTGAAGCCAAGCCTTTTTTGTTTGTTTATGGTAGGCAAGTACTTGACCAACTGTGCTCAACTCTAGGCCCTAGTTTGCATCTTGATAGATTGCATTTTTCTACAAGTGAGGACTCCTTTCTGGCAGAGCTGGGGTGGGGGTAGGTGGGGGGTGAGGAATTTGATTATTTTGCTGCAACCAATGAGGTCGAAGACCATCTTTTCAGTTGCAGTGTCTTGGTAAGTATGGAGAAATGAACAGCTCTGCAGACTGAGAGATCAACCTATGAGTCTTTGTCATAGAAAGTTAGAAACACACGATGTTTTAAGCTCACCCTCCGTGAATAGGAGGATGCAAGGAGTGAGCTTGTAATTAACTTTATACTTGAGTAAGCAGTGAAAGGCCATGTAAGGCTCCCTGTCAATCACAGAACAAGAAAACCACTCTGCTTCATTAATTATTAGCAATTGCCACTAGGAATAATTATAAGGAGGAAAATGAGGGGCTTTGCACAAACAGGTGCTTAATCACATTAAAAAAAGAAAGAAACTCCTACTGGCCCTGGTGAAACACTCGCCCAAATCATATAGCTCACAGCACATGATTGCCCAGTCCTTGTGGATCTTCTAAAGAATACGGGAAATGTCTAGAGTATCTGAATTCTAAGAGGAAAAACTGGATAATTCAGAACGTGAGCAGCCTGAGATGAAATGCGAAAGTCACTAATGCGTTTATTTAGAATAACTTCGCCTTTAAGTTTCAAGTATTTTAAAAAGTCTCTGCTGGGCCTCCAGCAGGGTTTACTTAAGTCCTGGGTGTGTTTTTACACTAGTCTGATTAAATCCCTTAAAGGAGAGTTTCTGAGTTGTTTTGCAAACAGACAAGAAAGCAGAACAGCAATGTTAAAGGAGAGGTGGGGGTTCGAGCATCCCGTGTTGCCTCCTAGAGAATCGCCGCTTTTTCTACGGCCGGCCCTGCTTTGGCCCTAAGCCCCAGGACCCCCTCTCCCTGTTCCCGCTACTACTGACCTGTGTAGACAAAGAGCAGGACCAACTTCGGAAGCAAGACCCCTGGACGCCGGGGCAGCCTCAGCGCGTCCATCCAAGCCGGTGGCCCCAAGCAGCTCTGTAGGACAGACGGGTGGACCTGGTAGAGGGTGGAGTGAAGGGACAGCCAGGAAACCCAGCAGGGATGCGGAGGATACAGGGTGGTCAGGTGGACAGGGATATGCTCCCGAGAGCAGGGTCCAGAGCAGTCCTGGCCATGACCCCAGCCGGAGCCCTCAGGAAGCTGGCTTCGGAGAGCTGGGCGCCGGTGGTCCTTGCCTGGCTGAGCTGCCGCAGGGGCTCTTTGTCCCGCCCAAAGGTGCTGGCTCTGTCAAACAAGAGGCAGCTTCTTTGGCGTCCTTGGCCACCCAGGCTCACATTTCGTCTTCAGGGTGGCACCAAAACGGGATGGGGGTGGGGAGGTGACGGACTCCTCCCCACTTCCCTGAGTTTTCCTCTATAGAATGACAGAGTGCTTGGCTCCATCAGGAAGGAACTTCTGAACTGTTTGGCTTTTGCTACAGTTTAGCCAAACCCTGGGGACTACTGTCTCCTCTGGGTCACAACACTTCCCATCTGCCCTGAAGCAACGGATGGAGACCTTAGCTCCCTGTCTAAACATATGAAGATGGGAGTTTGGGGATTTAAAAGGTAATTGCACAAAGAACAACAACAGTGAAGGCTTCCCAGAATGTTAAACTACAGGAATTACACGGACTCTCTGCTGAAAGCTGGTAGAATGTATATTAATCAAATAATTGAAGCATGTCAACCAATTCAGGGGAAACAAAATGAAAAAAGAGGTGTCTGACCACCGCCATTGCTCTGGAGTTACTGTCCTATGCAATTAGATAAGAGAAAGAAAAAAAAAAACTTACAAAACTTGGAAACAAAGACATTAGCAAATTAGGTGTTCATATGGGGGAAACTCAACCAACACTGAAGCTTTTTTCTAAAAACAAAACCAAAGTGTTCAACACTATGCAGAAAGGGAAACAGGGGAGAATAAAGCATTCCCCTCAATAATTCTGCAAATTGAGGATGAAATAGATCTTAATATTGTTGCCAACATGAAATTTTTCAGGTAAATTGGATTCCACAGCTTGTATAGAAAATGAAGATGTACAAGGGAATCCGTGGCTGATATGTAAAATTAAATTAAATTATAAAATAAGATTTAAAAGAATTTCTGGCAGGAATGGAAAAACTAAAAAAAAAAAATGAAGATGTAAGAGCCACAAAACAGCAAACAGGAAACTGGAGATATTTACAGACAATTCTGCTACATATGCTATTGTCATTTTCTTATTTTTTAAATACTAAACTGATTGGAAGACATTACTTGTTAAGCTTGAAATCAAGCAACTAAAATACTAATTTTGAGAAGCAACACATGCCCCCAAAGTCAAATATATCTGCACCTTAAATTAGTCAATCTTCCTTGAAGAATTTTTACCTATGTACATGGGCCAAAGACCAAAGGATGAGAATATACAGCACCTCTGATTACATTTTATGCCTGAGGAAACCCAAAAAGAGGAAGCCGGATCAATTCCACTCTCACCTTCAGCCAAACACATTGAAGTTTTAGTGACACCATTCAAATCTACTGTAACCTGGAAAAATATTTTAATACATTTATTTTATTTAAGGGAGAGGCGCTATGTGCACATATAACCAAGGACAACTGTGTCTTCTTGTACACGTGTGTCTCAGAGAACAAACTTGGCTTGTACGGCACTATCTATTCTAATTTTAACCTGCGTTTCTGACTTGAGGCCTTTTAGTCTGCATTAGAAGAAGTAGATTCCCTATCCCAGAAATACTTGTCCCTACAGTTTTGTTTTTGTTTTTCTTTTTTTTTTTTTTCTTTTTTTTTTTTTTTTCTTTTTTTTTTTTGGTTTTTTCGAGGCAGGGTTTCGCTGTGTAGCTTTGCGCCTTTCCTGGAACTCACTTGGTAGTCCAGGCTGGCCTCGAACTCACAGAGATCCGCCTGCCTCTGCCTCCCGAGTGCTGGGATTAAAGGCGTGCGCCACCACCGCCCGGCTGTTTTTGTTTTTCTTAAGTTACAGAATAAATCACATTCATGCATTGGAGTAAGACTCAACAGTTTTTTACTCTTATGATTGGAACCTGGAGAAGACCTTAACACAGAAAGAATTCAAGTCTTTAAAAAGGAATACACAGGTATATGGCAGTTTTTGCAGAGCTGGGATATGGCGTTATAGTCTTTGGGATGAGAAGATGACTGCCTCTATAGATCAGATCTTCAGGGTGAGGACAGGCACCAAAGCATGGAAGATGCAATCTCTCCCACCTCTGGATGTACATGGCTCTGGAAGAGGCTGTTAGACTAGCACTCAGAGGACCCCATACCCAGTTCAGGATGTCAGAGGTGGGCCTAAGAACCTGCATTTCCAACATGATCCTATTGAAGAAACTGCTGTGTCAGCACCATAGTGAGAGCCACCGATTTAGAATATTCTGACACCCCACAACTCGTGTCACTAACAAGGTGCAATGTTGGTTGGAGAAGTTTCTCCCAGATCCTGAGAACAGAAATCCTGATATGGTTCAAAAGACTGATCAAGCCACCTTGCTTGCTTGTTCATCACAATCCAAGAGAGTATCTTGCAGTACTCAAGGTATCATTAGCTTATAATATGCAAGCATATTTATGTGCAAGGGAATGAGAAAACTTACAGGCAGAAAAGTTTCCAGAAATTTTTAAAAAAAAGCTTAAAATTTAAAAATAAAAATCCAAGGAAACTATGATAAAATAGTCACAGATGAAAAGTAATTTTGATTACTAGGCCAAATGGATCAGATTTCGTAATATAGAAATACTAAAACCCCGAAGACATACAGGCCACTTCTGAGAGCTGCATGAAAGCTAGAAGCAGTTTTAGAAGTGAAGAAGCCAGCATCAAATAAAGCTCTTTTTAAGTCTAAGCTATAATGATATTTTGACTTAGATGTTACATGGGGAGTTCCAACAGTGACCCATCTGAACAAATACAAATTTACTGTCATATAAGTTTTTATATGTAATTTTCAGAAATTAAAACAGGAAAAACACAAGACAGGTAGGAGATAGTAGACTTTTATTTGCAACCTCAGGATTAGAGAGAGAGAAAGAGAGAGAGAGAGAGAGACAGAGACAGAGAGAGAGAGACAGAGACAGAGACAGAGAGAGAGAGAGACAGAGACAGAGACAGAGACAGAGAGACAGAGAATAGCAAGTGCTTTTACTCACTGAACCATCTTGCCAGTCCATAATTTTAGCTTTTAAGAGGTAAAATTGATTTTTCATGTAGGATACTCAGGCTTTGATCCTTAGCCGAGTAGAGAAAAAATATTAATCTTTTAGTCTTTTTTATATCTGAATTTCAAAGTTATCATTAACAAATCTTTTTTTTAAACCACAGAGCATAGAAGAATTTACTCTCAATAGTAATACTTTTAAAGTTTCATTTTATTCATTATTTGGTAAGGCAGCAGGAAATAAAATTAACATGTAACAAGCTATGATATTGCAGCCTAGAAATCATAAGTACTTAGAAGCTGTTTTATGTCCTCTTCACTGGTGAACAGTTTTATATGGAGACATGAAATAGAATGGCCAACATTATTGTCCATTTGGAGGTTGAACGCATCAATTTTTAGTATAACTGGAATGTGCACGTCTTAGGGTTTCTATTGCTGAGATAAAACACCATGACAAAAAGTGATTTAGGGAACAAAGAGTTTATTTCAGTTTACCAGTCCATATCATAGTGTGTCATGAAAGGACTTTAGGACAGGAACTCAAGCAAGCAGGAACTGAGGCAGAGACCACGGGGGAGTGCTGTTCACTGGCTTACTCCCACAGCTTGCTCCGTCTGCTTTTCTGTAACACCCAGGACCACTTGTGCAGGGGTGACACCACCAGAGTAAACTGGGCTCTCCCACATGTCATCAAGAAAGCACATACTGTAGGCTTGCTCACAGGCCAGTCTAGTCGAGGCATTTTTTTTTTCAATTGAAATTTCCACTTCCAACATGGTTCTAGCTTGTCAAGTTCTTATAGAACTAGCCAGTACAGCTAACTCATGGATGGTATCTTATCTGTGCTTGAAGCACAGAGAGAACATAATGGGATGCCTTTTTGTATTAAAACAAAACAAAACAAACTTTAGCCTGCAATGATAATCACAAATAAAAATATTTCCAGGAGTGAGAGAGACCTCCTTCATTTAATTAGTACAAGTTTCTCAATCTGTATTGTAAAATGCTACATTAATTTAAATTTGGAAAGGAAAGTTGGCATCCACACTCCCACAGCATTTATTCTTTATTCTTGCTTTTGTTGGGTATGTGGTCACAGCAACCAGAAAAGTAAATAATACAGCTTAGTAACACGATGCTGTCATGTGTGCTTCTTGAATGCTATCCTCCTTTCCCTTTAGAAACAATATTATTTTATTCATTTACTTTGTGTAAATTTTCTGCATGAATATATGTATGTAAATATGCCTTTGATAAAATCATGACCTCATCTCCCTTTTCAGTTAACATTGCATGGTGAGTGGTAAGTGTGGTGGTTTGATTAAGAATGACCCCCACCTCACATATTTGAATGCTTAGTCATCAGGGAGTGGCACAAGGAGGTGTGGTCTTGGAGTCCATGTGGCCTTTCTAGAAGAAGTAAGTATGTCAGTAGGAGGCAGGCTTTGGGGTTTTAAATGCTCAGATCAGACCCACTATCTCTCTCTTTCTCTCTCCCTGCTGCCTGCTAATCCAGATGTAGATCACTCAGCTACCGATCCAGCACCATGTTTGCCTGTACCATGCTTCCCAGCTTGGGGCTAATCCCTGAATGTAAGAAGGCCTCAGAGTTGCCTTGGTCATGGTGCTCTTTCACAGCAGCAGAACAGTGACTAAGACAGTGAAGGTTTCCCAAATTGGAATAGTGCTCTCATTCATTATTTTCAGTAGCTATCACTGTACTCCACAAAGCTGTTTTAGCATACTTCCTCAACCCTCCTTTTAATGTGACGGTAGTCTTTGTGTATGTCGATTTTCACTCTTGATCAGTTCTAAAAAGCTTTTTGTACTTTAGTTGCCCAGTCTTTTTAAAAATGGAAATATATCCAAATTCTCTGCTAACTGAAACCCTTTGTTGTGATCTCCTTGGAATTTGAATATAATTATGATTCTCTGTGAGACTTGGCGTCATGGAAACCTTGAGTTGCATCTGACTTTCTGTCCTTTTTTGCTGACCAGACCTGACAACTTAAGCCTCCTTATATTACGATCAATCCACGTAAGTCTATTAAGTGGGTAACAGAATTTATTAAGATATAAATTAAGGAAATACACTCACAAATACAGAACAGAGTAGGCAGCTGAAGTCATCCTCTGATCTAACCAGGAGCAAATGCACCTTGAGGGCAGGAACAGGGAGAAGGGGCATGTGACCCTTCTCTGTTCCCTCATAAGAGGTCACATACAAGGGCAGGAAGTACCACCTCCTTGGGGCCCTATAACACAAGGTCATGGGCAGAGCAAACACCACTACATCCTTGAAGTTTCCCAGAAGAGAGCATCATTTTCCTGGACACATGTTCCATCTTTCTGCAGTTGCTTTTCTTCCAACCTCCACCTATAGATCACACCTGAGTTAGGATCTTCTCAGAGCTCATTTCTTTGTTGACTATGCACTGTTCTTGATCAAACGTATTACTGGTTTAAAATAACTTCCAGGTAATTCCAACACCTGTGAATTTTTGAGAACGAATGATCTGCAAAATTTCTGTTCAGTAAAAATATGTGAACCACATATGTAATCAAATTTTTTTCATAGTTACATTTTAAAAGTAAAATAAATGAAGTAAAAGCAATTTAATGATGTCTTTTACTTAACTTAATCAATCCCAAACAGCATTTCAATTTATAAGTAATATAAATACTCATTTATGACATGTTTTATAATGCCTTTTAGGATAATGTCTTCAAAATCTTTGTTTATTATGTTTACAACTCATCTCAATTTTAGTTTTAAAATTTCAACAGAGATATCTGATCAATATTTAGACTACCTGTGTAGTAATTAATATTGAGTTACATATCAAATTTGATTCTAATATTATTGACACTTTTGTAGCTAGAGAATTTTCTCTCCGGGTCCTGCCAAGCCCCAGCAGTCTGACAGCCCACGATATCTTTACATGTTTCTTGTCATGGCGGCGGCTGGCAGCGTCTTCCTCTCTGCCTTCCTGTTCTCTCAATTCTCCTCTCTGTTAGTCCCGCCTATACTTCCTGCCTGGCTACTGGCCAATCAGTGTTTTATTTATCAATCAATCAATCATCCATAGTACACTTTCTAGTAACTAAAGGAATTAATTTTAGGTTAAAAACAAATTAATTAAAATGAGATGAAATTATTTAATTTGTTAGTTACAGTAACTTTTTTTAAAAGTATGCTGTAAATCTGTTCATGTTTGTTTTTTTATCAGGACCTTTAAACATGGTTTGTCTCATTGAGATGTGCAGTAAATTTTGGTTTAAAAAATGACATTATAATTCACACAAGAAAAGTTAAACCAAGAAATATAAAACATATTTGCTTCACTGTCTGGGAAAAACATTAGTTTCAATTTTACCCTCTTGGGAGGAAGAGGTATGTTTGTTTCTTGGCTTCTAACTTTCGCTACTGCCAAGACTGCTTCCCAGATGTCTTCCAGGGATTTTTCTGGAAGATAAATTAAAAATGGAACATAGATGAGAGCAGAGTTGGAGGATAGAGTAATCTTGAATGCATAGCCAGGGATGCTTTGGTTGGGATCTCTGGAGCTTTGTCATTCAGGAAACTTGTTTACCCACATTCTTTAAGGGAAGCTGACATGACCATAGTCACTCAAGGAGCACACATGGGGAATGACAAGCAGACATTACATTACCAAGTGACCTTTTCTCTCATAGCTTTGTTTATTAGATTAAGAAAGGGCATCAGATTTGAATACTCATTTCCTAGATGGCCAAACATTGCCTTGTGGGGTGCTTCACATGAAATGTCTTCCACAGTCCCAGGCATTTGAATGCTGCTTCCTGTCCAGTTGGTAGCTCTGTTTTGAGAGGATTAAGAAGCGTGACCTTGTTAGAGAAAGTGTGTAGTTGGTCTTTTTATTTATTTTTAATTTTTAGTTCTTTAGGGGCTTGTCACCCAGCTCCCAAATAAATAGATGGAGACTTTTTATTCCTTATAAATGCCCGGCCTTAGCTTGACTTATTTCTAACCAGCTTTTCTAACTTAAATTATCTCATTTCTCTTTAACTGTGTTCTGTCTCTGGGCTTTTTATCTTTCTTTATATATATATATTCCTTTCCTGTTTCTCCATGGCTGGCTGTGTGGCTGATAGGCTGGCCCTTAGCATCCTCCTCTCTTTCTCCTTTTCTCACTCTTTGCTCTTTTTTCTCTCTTGAGCCTAGATTTCTCCTCCCATTTGTTCTCTTTGCCTGACAGCCCTGCCTACCTCTCTCTTGCAGCTATTGGACATTCAGCAATTTATTAGACCAATCAGATGTTTTAGACAGGCAAAGCAGCACAGTTTTACAGAGTTAAACAAATGCAACATAAAAGAATGTAACACATCTTTGCATCATTAAACAATTATTCCACAGAATAAATGGATGCAACACACCTTAAACTAGTATTCCACAACAGAAGTATGTCACTGTAGGCTGGCTTTGAGATCTTAAAGATTTGAGCCATTCCCAGTGTTCACTCTCTGCTTCAACTTTGAAGTTCAAGATGTCAGCTCCTAGCATCCTGCCCCAGCCTCCATGCCTGCTGAGGCTTGAACTGGAAGTGAAATAAACCCTTCTCTTACAAGTTACCTTGGAAATGATGTTTTGTCATAGCAACAGAAAACTAACAAACACATTTAGGGGAGAGGTAAGAGTGGCACATTGGATTGTAATACATTGGAATTCAAATCAGAAAATATACAAATAACGAGCCATAGTAGTGAAGCAAAATATTCAGGACATTGCTTTCAGACAGAGTACCACCTGGAAAAAACTATTTACTTGTCTAAATTAATGAGGGAGAAATCAAATGTGTACAAATGGGAGAAATGAAGTAGAGAAGTTAATCTACACGTGTGATATATACATGAACACAATTTATGGATCCACACATACATCATAGATTTTCCTTTATAGGGAGTGTTCTTCTAAGTTTACACATTGAAAATTCTTAATTATGTCCTTTAATGGTCTTTGGGATTTTGAATCAGAAGCAGTCAGATTAGTGATGCTCTTTTCTCCTGACCTTCCAGTTTAATGTCACCTTCTTCTCTTCTCATTCTGTTGTAACGCCGTCATCTCCAGCACGCTACATTAATTATCTACGCAGCACTCATCACCATCTTTATTTCCTTGTGTATTGATTACTGTTTCCTAGCCATTCCTCCTGTGCAACAATAAGAACTATGAAATCAGGGGTGTGAAGATAAGAATTATGAAATCAGGGGTGTAAGTATCATACACATTACTGTATTGAAATATTCCTGGTGGTGAAAAATGACTTTGTTAAAAGAGAATGTGAAAAGTAGAAAATTATACATGACATATGCAATGGAAAGTTTAGAGCTCTAAAATATTTCAAAGATCTGCAGAGATGCTGAGTGCTGTAAATTATAGTGGAAACTGTGTTAAGACCAAAGAATTCTTTGCTGAGGTTGGAAGGTCTGTCTTGGGATTTTCTTAACATCTGATTCCATACACCAAAAAAAAAAAAAAAAAAAAAAAAAAAAAAAGACACTTCAACTTGAAAAGTGAAAGTTATTTTTTAACCTGGTTTGTGATACAAGGGGCTGAGGCACACATGGGAAACTGTATTGGTGATATCTAAGGGAAGACTCTCTAGAGGAAAATGGGCTAGGAAATGAGCCATCCAGAAGGCACTTTAATTGGTAGTTCTATGGGGTTGATACAGAGTCCAGTTGGCTTCTGATACTAGTGGCTCTGTCACTGATGGACTTATGGCATCTGACCTAAACCCTCTTCACCTAGTATCTTGCTTATGCTTATATCTGTTTCAATGACTCATGGTAGTACTGACTCACTATTAGAAGAGCATGGAGGGACAGCCAACTTGGGCAGTTTTGCTTCCATTCTATTCACAGGTCTATCTAATTATTGGTAATAACACCAGAACCTTAAACATATTCAAAGGACTTTGAAATTTTTTTCTCTTTCCACTGTCAATGTGTAGTTCTGAGATGAGGTCATCTCTACAAATGAGCACTGCAGACAATGCTGTTCTGGTTTAGTACACCTTACTCTTGACTGTCTTTGATATAATCTGTCACGTGTAAGTCCATTGGTGACAGGAGCCACTAGTACCAGAAGCGGACTGTACTCTGTACCAACTGGTAGACTGAACGGTTAACTTGCTTTCAGAATGGGACACTGAGAAGGAAACCCTGGCTTCCATCTTTAGAAATGAATACCTCTGCTCCACAGTTATTAGACATGCATTTAGGGCCTTACTTGTATATTCCCTCTTAATTATGAAAACATGATGTATTTTAACACACTTTTGCCACCCTCTTTCTCTATAAGCAAAACAATTTTCTAGTTCTGTGTCCCCAAAAAAGAAGTAAGCAGAATTACAGCAATACTTCCATTCTATACAGTTAACTCAAATCTAGGGTGGTAGACAGTATTTTTTTTCATTTTTATTTATTTATTTATTTTTCTATTATCAGCTTGATACAGTATAAATTTTTATCCTGATAGTGAAATGTTTCATTGAGAAAGTATGAAGTACTCTTGAACGCATGGCACAGGAGATCACTTCCTAAATATAACACCAGCAGCACAGACACTGAGCACAATTAATAAATGGGACCTCTTGAAACTGAGAAGCTTTTGTAGGGCAAAAGACATGGTCAATAAGATAAAAAGACAGCCTATAGAATGGGAAAAGACCTTCACCAACCCCACATCTGACAGAGGATTGATCTCCAAAGTATATAAAGAACTCAAGAAACTAGACATCAAAATACTGAACAATCCAATTAAAAAATGGGCTAAAGAGCAAAACAGAATTCTCAAAAGGAGAATCACAAATGGCTGAAAGACATTTAAAGAAATGCTCAACATCCTTAATCATCAGAGAAATGCAAATCAAGACAGTATTTTTAGCATATATTTTATTACTATGAAATTTTAGAATTTCACTTGAGTATTGTATTTGCATCTTCTCTACCCATTCTTTTTCTCTCCAACTCCTCCAATGCTCCCAACTCCCTCCCAACTTCATGACCTCTTCAACTATTATTGCTATATGCATATATAAACGTATGTATATCTAAACACAATTTGCTGAGTCCATTTAGTAGTGCTTATATGTGTATGTGTTTAGGGTTGGCCATTTGGGATTGAATTACCTATCAGGGGCTCATACCTGCAAAAGGCAGTCTCCCTCTCCTACCAGCCATTAGTTGCATGTAGCTATTCTTCTAGGAGAAGGGTGTTTTGAGATGTCCCCCACCTATTTTGTGAAGATCTTGTTTAGGCAGCAATATTTTTAAGAATTTTATGGATGCAACTTGCTTCCTATCATAGATACAAGACACTGTCTTGTAACAGACATCCTGGCTCTCTGGTTCTTACACTCTGTTCTTCCTCTCTTCGGTGATAATACCTGAGCCTTAGGTAATGGGCTGGTCTTGTGGATGTATCAATTGGAGATGAATATACCACAGTTAGTTGTTCTCTGCATTTTTGACCAGTTGTGAATTTTTGTGATAGTCTCTGTGATGGAATTTAGAATGCAATTAGGAATTATAGTGGTTTAGAAAAGGGGCAATGGTAGGTTCTCCTCTTGGACCCATGACCTCCCCAAACCCAGGTTTACAGGCTAGGTTTACAGTATCAGGCATTAATTCCTTCTTATCAAGTGGGCCTTTGTTTATCCCCACACTGTGAGTGCCACTACTGCACCCTTAGGCATATCTAGCTCTGTTGGTAATTATTGTGATTTGTAGACATTATTATTATTATTTTTATTTTGCAATACAATTCAGTTCTACATATCAGCCACGGATTCCCTTGTTCTCCCCCCCTCCCACCCCCCTTACCTTCCCCCCACCCCACCCCCCAGTCCCCTCCTCCCAGGCCAAGCCAAGCGATCCTGCATAGGCCCCAGATTTCAAACAGCCAACTCATGCAATGAGCACAGGACCCCGGTCCCACTGCCTGGATGCCTCCCAAACAGATCAAGCCAATCAACTGTCTCACCCATTCAGAGGGCCTGATCCAATTGGTGACCCCTCAGCCATTGACTCATAGTTCATGTGTTTCCATTCATTTGGCTATTTGTCCCTGTGCTTTATCCAACCTTGGTCTCAACAATTCTCGCTCATATAAACCCTCCTCATTCTCGCTAATTGGACTCCCAGAGATCCACCCGGGGCCTAGCCATGGATCTCTGCATCCAGATCCCTCAGTAGTTGGATGGGGTTTCTAGCATGACAATTAGGGTGTTTGGCCATCCCATCACCAGAGTAGGTCAGTTCAGGCTGTATCTCGACCATTGCCAGGAGTCTGTTGTGGGGATATCTTTGTGGATTTCTGTGGGCCTCTCTAGCACTTTGCTTCTTCCTATTCTCATGTGGTCTTCATTTACCATGGTCTCCTATTCCTTGTTCTCCCTCTCTGTTGTTGATCTGGACTGCTACTCACATCACCAGGGAGGCTACCTGGAAAACAGGACCCCAAGAAAGACACGGAGATTGCCCAATGACGGAGAAATGGAAGAGATCTACATGAACAGCCTGGACATGAGTGGGGGTAATGAAGGGCGAAGGGCGAGGGAAAGAGAGCTCGGGGGAGCGGGAGATCCCAGCTGGATCAACAACAGAGAGGGAGAACAAGGAATAGGAGACCATGGTAAATGTAGACATTATTATAGCTGGTATTTCTTTCAATTGTTTTCTCCTTTGACAGCTTGTGTAGCACCTTCTGATACAATGGAGCTGGTTGATTCCAGCTCAATTCCTTCAAGGTCTGAGTCTGAAATGTGTGGCAGCTTGGGAGACAATTAAGGCTAACAATAATAGCCTATACTGTTCAAAAAATCTCTTGGACTCCTCTGACCAATGACTCAAAGGGAGGTTTCCCAAGCCTGGCATTGGTTTTTCTGTTATGTAGTGTATGCTCTTGTGCATTGTCACTACAAGTGGCATAACTTAGTTTAAACTGTTTACATATATACGTTTAAGTTTGCGCATATATAATATATATTTATATTCATTCTTATAAATGTATGATTTTTATGTAAACATGAAAGAATGTTTTCTATGCCTTTTACAATTACCCTCAGTCTTCTTTACCCCCTCCCCTCCCTCTCCCTCAGTGTTACCCTTTTTTCTTTCTTTCAAGACAAAGTCCCTCCCCCATTTTTTGCCATGTCACTCATCATTACACCGGTTTCTTACCATCACCCTCTCTAGAGCTCCTTTTCCTACCCCCATGGGCTCCATTTTACTTTCCTTGTTTCTGCAGTTAATCTAGATTAGACACTCATATATAAAGATTTGAAAATAGGACCCACAGTTGAGAGAACCTGTGGCATTTGTCTTTCTGGGTCTGGGTTACATGGCTCATTGGACAGTCTCATTTCCAACCACCTAAGGGTTAATTGTGCAGCTTTAAGATATCTAAAACTATAGCTTGTCTGTTCTCTGCATTGTATTATAGATTTCAATTTTAGATTAGAATCTTTTTCTAGATTTCAACTCCCAAGCCAAGATCTGCATTTTCTCCTTTCCAAGGTTAATCCACCTACATATGTTTTGACTTTTGCTTCCTAATTATTATGTCTCCAAGAGATTTGATTTCTGCATGTTTCCTTATTCTGCATTTTTGGCATATATTTCTTCTCTAGCTCTTTTCTTCAGTATGTAAATATGATTGCAGATGTTATAAACTGGGAAACTATATAGTCTCTTTGGTAATTTTAACTGTTATGCATAAGTTTCTGGCAAAGCTATGTATCTATGGATTTTGTTACTCCTTAGAGAAATGTTCTGTTTTGTGAATGTATTTATATTGTAATATGCTTGTATACTGTAATTTATTCTTGTAGATTACGTGTCTTCTTCCTTGACTGGGTATTTCCTAGAATAAGGCTCTCATTCCAGGTAAAGAGAACTTCAAGAGAATGGTACAGACAATGTTTTCAACTTATAAAAAAGAAACAGAAAACCAAGGGCATTAGTTTTCAGGTAGCCTGGACACTTTATTTTTCAGTCTTGTCTAAAACCACATAACTTAGATACTTGGAAGTAGCTTCATCCAGGGCTCCTGTGTTCAGAGATGATTGTCCTATTGAGACAGAATGAAAGTCTACAACATTGTCAGGGTGAGCTTTCTCTTTCAGAGAGGCATTCTTTGTTCAAGAGCTAGAAATAAATGAAGAAGCCATGAAATAAGGTCAACCTCAGGATTGGTTGAAAAGATTGTATTCTTAGAACAGTGAGATTTTGTTCAGTCATTGCACTTGAAACAAATACACCCTGAAAGTTCCTTTTGATTCTTAGATTCATTTCTGATGTTATAGATTCTACGACTGGGCAGGATTTAGGATTGAATTAACTCACCTTAGCAGTTAAATAAAAATGAAAAGTAATGGATATTTTTAGGAAGATATGCCTCCATTAGGCTTACAAGGTGTCTGTCTTTGGGGTTACTGTATTTTTAACACCCACTTCACTTTAAGACTGTCTCTTCTCTGTCAGCAAGTAAGTGAGGAATTGATACAACTTTTAATATTACCAATACCATGAAAACAAAACATAATTACAAAAATAAGTAAAGAATTAGAAAGATGAAATCCCGTTAATGCAGTTCAAAGCTTAGTAGAAAAGGATTGTTTTAATTATATGCTCGTGAGTTATGTGCTGATAGCTTCCCAAGAGAGGTGCCTATTCAAATCTAGATACTGACCTCAGTACTGCATTATTATACCACTGAGTGGTATAAAAGGAAGTGATATTATTCTTCTCCCTTCTTTTCTTTCATTTTCATCTGTGCCTGGGGAGAAAGTGGTAAGAATATGACCCTAACTGCTACCAGGCAGACATCTATTCCCCTTCCCAAAGATCTACTCCATGGTGGGGGCTGTGGAGTAGGGAAGGATGCATTAGAGAATGGTACTTTGTGGAGAGTCTCAAGCATTCCTCCTGCTTGGAACACAATCTGTCTTGCCCACACTTCTGTTGTTCTGTAGGCCTGATTGGTCCTCAGCTTTTTTTACACACATATCTGTTTTCTAGATTTTTTTTCGAGACAGGGTTTCCCTGTGTAGTTTTGGTGCCTGTCCTGGAACTCACTCTATAGACCAGGCTGGCCTCAACCTCAGAGATCCACCTGACTCTGCCTCCTGAGTGCTGGGATTAAAGGCATGTGCCACCACCGCCCAGCCTGTTTTCTAGATTTTAAACTGATGTTTTGTGGCCTGTTCTTGCCTCTACTGCTCTGCATCCTCATAAGATTATGACTTCCACTTTCTTTTGATCGTTTGCTCTCATTTTGGTGAGATTCCTGGAGGCGAGAGTGGGAAAGTGCCTTCATGCAATCTTACCCTAAGGAATAGATACCCCAGAGAGTGTTCTGAAATAGAGGAAAATAATCTTTGTACTCTCCCACTCTTTCCACAGATTTCCTTCTCACTCTTTGAAAGCACTTAGGCCTTAACAAGCTGTCAATTCATGTCCATCAAAGAAGTAGCTGGTAGAAGCTTATAGAATTTGCCTGCGTAGGAACATTATACAAAGATTTCTTCATCCTCCAAAAAGAACACATTTTCTTCTCAGCAAGCAAAATGATGCAGAGGAGCACAACGAGATGGTGAAATGTCTTTTAATGGGAACACAAACAAACAAAAAGCAGATCAACATAACCAAGCGACCAGTAAATCATGACTGAGATTTCAGGCTGTGCCTATTGCTTAGAGATGGAATATCATCATCAAGTATCCAGATTAACCCGGGGCAATTCCAATAAACAAAGTACTTCCCACTGAGCTCCAAGCAGCTGCTATGCTACCAAACAAAAATCTCTCACTGTAGATAAACAACAGTAAGTAAAGAAATAAAAGATCATGCAAAGAAACACTTGTTTTCTAAAGCATTACATTTTTTAAAAAAATGATAGCCTAGGTCTATTTTCAATTGATTGACTAGGTAACATTGCCAAATAAAGTTTATAGCTCAAGAGATTAGGAGAAAAATCTCTTTTCTTTCTAAATGTCTAAGAATTATGAAAATACACATTTAAAAAAACCACTTCAGTTACATGAATAAACATGGGGGAAGCAAATAACCTGTTAGTGGGTTGTACAACAAGCTGCCATTTTACATTACTATTTGGGTTAGTCATACCTTATGGCATGGTGTTTGGGGAAGGAGTGGAATGAATGTCAGGACTAAGGTTTTTAATGTGTCCATAATCCCTTGAGAAAATAATTCATGAGTATATTATTTCTTCATAAAGTAGACAGAAAATGAAGCAAACCTCCCAAATCCCAAGGAAAAAATAAGCAGTAATTAAAAATCTATTATTAAACAGTACGAGTAGCAAAATTTATTTTTATGGCTCTGTGGTAATAATGGAGGTGTTTGGTAAAGCTATGAGTGTAACAATATTTACAACTAGCCAGCTCAGTATACAGAATGTTCCCAAGTGGAAACTTGAGAACCTTTATCCAATATTGCATCTTTAGCAAAGAAGCTGACACACCCAGACTGTTAAGACCTCCTTGGCATACCAGACTTTTTAGACTCTCATTCTGTTTTATTTTAAAAAGAACTTTCTAGCCTGGATTTTTGTCTTAAAATTGAACTGGGTTAGAGACCCTGAAAAGTAGTCTTTTTTTTTTTTTTAACCACTGTTTTTCTTTTTATGGGTACTGCCCTGTTCCTTGGGAACCAATACCACACTTTCCCTTAGGTTGCAGAATTATGATGCTGCTGCATCTGAAGCCCAAGTAGAAATGCTCAGTCTGTGAGTATTAAGACTGTATTGAAAGATTTGAGAATGGACAGCGAAGGATGTGTTGACCCAGTTTCTTTACCAAATGTTGATGTGACACTTAACATCCTATAGTGGTAAACCCACTACAAGGTTCATCCATCCTTCTCTTGAAGATATTGTGAACAAAGAAAAACAGACAGTATTCCTGTCTGAAGCCAAGAATTCCTGATCCAAGTAACACTTTTTTGGACCTATTGCCCTTGCAAGCTATTTGGACATAGTTTGATGTTACATGCATGATTGTTACCAACAGAGGGTTAAGCGAAATTCCTGTGATTTGTAAGACCTTCAGCATCAAAACTGGCTTAATTGAAGAGAAGATAGCCCAGAAAACAAAGAACCTATGGTGTGCAGGGAACAGAAATGCTATCATAGATTCTCTATCACCAGGAGAACTATTCCAAACACTAGACACGTTGTTTACAGTTGTTAACATTAGACAGAAAGCAGGCATGGGTGGCCTCAAGTCCATTATTTTAGCATAGCACTATCCTCAGCTGCATGTGGAGTTGAAAGCTATGGCTGGGATTTTATTTCAATAACTAAAAGTTTTTCTCTGAATAAATCTGAACTGTGGGTTCTCTCTAAAAAGTGGCCTTTTGGACTTTCCCTCTTCATGAAAAGCAATTCTGCTTGCTTTATTGTCTAGTGAGCCTTAGCAAGCTTTTAAAAGTTGGCAGTGTAAATGAAACAACCAGCAAAAAAACTGTGAAATAGATTTAGTTGAAAATGAAAAAGGCTACTTGAAGCAAGTGTCCCCAGCTAAGGTGCTAGAGCTCTCCCAGACTCCAAGGAGTGAGCTAAACTGTGCCTTTGCTATTGACCAAATTGTAGATAGCAGGGTTTCTTCAGCTGAATGTGAAAATATGCTGGTTTTGTTTTAATTTTTTATTAGTTAGGTTTTTTCATACATGCATATAAGGCATTCCAATCTCTCTCTCTTCACGTCCTCTTTTATTCCTCCAGCTTCATCAACGCCCTTTCTTTTTTAATCTACTTTCTATACTCATGACTTTTGGTTTTGTTTGAGGACGCATTTAGTTAAACCACAATCATAATTTTGGGACTATCTATTGGAGCCTGGTGTGGTCATCATGAGTACAGAACTGAAGGTAATGACTTCCCTTCTTTCTGAATATATCAGTGACAAATATTCCAGTTATGAGGGTTAAGACTCCTGAGCCTCTCCTCCATACATACCCAATTAGTGATGGCCCCATTCTCATGAAGAACCAATGTAGGCATCCTCAGCAATGAGTTCATGATTTTAATAGCCATGTCTCAACCAGAAGATGACATTTCTCAGCCTTTCATCCTATTTTCCAGCTCTTAGCTTCTTTTGACCCTCTTTCCACACTGTTCACTGGGCCTTAAAGTGAATGGTATAAATGTCTTGTTTAGGGTTGAGAACTCATTTGCCATTTGTTCAGAGCACCTTGTGCAGTCACAACTTCCTGTATTCACCACAGTTCACTGGAAAGTGAAGGCTTTAATAAGAAGACTCTGCTTAACACTGTGAGCAGCACTTGCCTATAGGTATAAATATAAATATTTAGAAGGCAGTTTTTAAACATCAATTTATCTAAAGTGTATTCCTCTCTTTCCCTAGGACCTATGACCTCCTTAACCTTGGATTTTTCAGCAGGTTTACAGTACTAAACATGCACTCCTTTCTGTGGATTGGGCCTTACATCCAACCAGAGAGTGTTGGCTTCACCTGTGATATTAGTGTCTCTGCTGCACAAGTTGGCATATCTTATCTGGCAGAAAGATCTCATAGTTTGTAGTATCCACAGCTGGTAAGACCATTGAGTTCTTCTCTCACCTAGCAGCCTGCTGGGGCTAGGAAATCTAGCCAGCAAACAGGATATTTCCAGCTTAGTTCTAACTTCATTTCTCTCTATCATGAAAGCAAAGCATGTGGTATCTTCACCAGCATTATTTTATCATCTAACTTCGGTGGGCAACCAAGAGGAATGGCAAGAACTTGTATTACTTTAGGGCCCCCAAGTTTCTCAGCACAAGAACTCTTAAAAAGCTATCCTATTCTTGACACTGAGATTTTTTTTTTTGTTCAATAATCTATGGCTTCTAGGAGAAGCGTTTTCTAGCCATGGAATATCTCTCTCTTCAAATTATAATTTAAAAATTAGCCAGGCGGTGGTGGCGCACGCCTTTAATCCCAGCACTCGGGAGGCAGAGCCAGGCGGATCTCTGTGAGTTCGAGGCCAGCCTGGGCTACCAAGTGAGTCCCAGGAAAGGCGCAAAGCTACACAGAGAAACCCTGTCTCGAAAAACCAAAAAAAAAAAAAAAAAAAAAAAATTATACTAAAAAATTAGTTACAAGATAGTAAATTTCAATATGGCTTTTCTATACCCCTTCCTTTTGGTTAACTCTCATCTCCAATCTCCTCTTTTTCCTCACTCCTTGTTTAATCCTTCAAACTCCAGTGTTCTCCCTCTTTACTTTCATATTATTTACATTATACTATCCTCCCTCCATTGAGACAGCACTTTTCCAATGACCGTTTTCTTGTTTCTTGACTTCTATAAGTGTTTGTTTTTTAAATTGAAAATAGATTCTTCCCTCACAAAAATACATTCTCATATACAATTTCCCCGCCCTCCACTCCTCCCAGTTCCCTCACCACCACCTCTCCTCTCCCCTGAGGCACCCACCCTCTGTCTCCTTTCAGAGAAAAAGAGCATGCTTCCAACAGACAACAACCAAACACAGCAAAACAAAATACAGTAAGACAAGGCAAAAGTCCTCACACTGAGGCTGTACAAGGCAACCAAACAGAAGGAAAAGAACCCCAAGAGCAGGCAAAAGAGTCAAACCCACACCTGTTCCCACTGTTAGGAGTTCCACAATAACACTAAGCCAACAGCCACAACATACATGCAGAGTACTTGGTGCAGATGTCTGCAGACCCTGTGATTGTTACTTCAGTCTCCGAAAGCCCATATGCACTCTGCTTTAGCTGATTTGGTGGGCCTTGTTCTCCTGGTATCCTCCATGCCCTCTGACTCCTACAATCTTTCTACACCATCTTCTGTGGGAGAGATGGCCAATTGAGACTATATATCCCCCATTACTAGGAGTCCTTACTAGGATCACCCACGTAAGACCCATGAAGTTTCCACTATGCTAGGTTTCCACATTGCCCTCCAAATAACCCCCCAATTCCAGCTGTCTCTCCCTATACTCTCTGTCTCCATTCTGTCTTCTCCCTACCTGATCCCTGGAGCTCCCATCCTCACCCATCCCCAGTTCACCTGTGTGAGTTTCCTTCTTCCTCAGGGAACACTGACCACTGGTTTTCGAGAGAGAAGGGAGCAGAGAAAATGAGCAGGGTGTGGCACAAATCCTAATTGGTCTTAATAATGAAACCCATAGCTAGATATCAGGGTAAATGCTGAAAGATCAGAGAGACAAAGGAGCAAGCCACAGCCACCTCTTACCTCATCAATTCCTCAGCCCAAAAGGGGTGGAGTTTCTGTCTCTACCTGCCTTATATTCCTCTCTTCACCCAGCTGTATCATTTCCTGTTTCCTCCTCTCTAGTGCTGGGATTAAAGACATGCGACTCCCAACTACTGGAATCAAAGGCATGAGATCCCATGTGCTGGGATTAAAGACATGGGATCCAAAGTGCTGGGATTAAAGGTGTGTGCCACCACTGCCTGGCCTTTATAGTTAACTAGTGGCTATCTCCACACTCTGATCTCCAGGCAAGCTTTATTTGTTAGAGGACAAACAAACTATCACTACATTTCCCCTCTTATTGTCTAAAATGAAAAAAAGAAAGCTATAACTAATATAAGAAAAACTATATATAATAAGGACGACAACTATATACAATATATACAGGCAATAAATACATCAACTATGTCTAGTCCATTAGCAATCGACAAATTCAGAGAAAATACTCCATGTCTGTCCTATCTTGGTGAGTCTAAAAGGATGTGCCTAATTTATTTTCCATTCTAACTTGCATTACCAAAATTATCTTTTAACGTCTCTCAACATTACACACTTTACATTTCTTTAGTAAATTTCTTTTCTGAATCTGGTAATAAGGAAAACTATAACTGTAAAGTCTTCAACTCCATCAGAGACCCAAGAAAGAAATAATATTATCTGAGTAAGCAGGAAGTGCAAGCAAGTGACTTCAAAAAATGTGAGAAATGACAGAAACAGCTGGCTGCCTGGACAGTCACCCAAGGTTCCTTTGCAATGTTGGGGCATCTGTCTTCAGCCTATAGGTCTAGAATATCTGATAGACTTTTCTGTGAAGCAGGATATTCTGAAAGGCTGTCCTACCTTGTCTTGGAAAAATTCAGCAGTCACTTTCTTTGTGTCCTGCTTGTCAAATTTGGACAACATGCTGTCAGCAGTTGAGGCAAGAGCACTTTCTTGCTCAGTGGCTAACTTTTGTCACAGAGAAAGTTAACTCCCTATGGAGTTTCTTCAATGCCCATCATCTTATCCAAAGTAGATTGGTGCTTTCAGGAGCAGACATGTCTTCTTGACACACATACACACACACACACACACACACACACACACACACACACACACACACACACAGAACCTATGTTATTAAAACATCTTAAATGCCATATTCTGTAGAATTCTGAAGTGTTTGAAGCTGATCTATCTAAAATATATCTCTGTTTGACTTTATGACTACAAGTTTGATTGTAATAGGTGACTAACTACTAACCTACATTTCCTTATCATCCTAAATAGTTGGTAATAATAACTTTCAAGGACTAGGAATTTGCATTACATTGTTAAATGAGTTGTATAGGTACAATACCTTGAACAACAGTAGAAATGTATGTATAGTACATTCTAACAAAAAATAATCTCAAATTTATATCAATATACAAAGATCCATATCAATGTAAAAGTATGTAAAACAAGTAGTTGCTTTTAAAAAGTAGATTAAAAAAAATCTACCCTTTCATCGTATCATATCTATATTACCCTTTTTTCTTTTCAAAACAAGAAACCTGAATCTAATCTTCTTTGTTCAGTTCTTTTTTTAACCATTACCAATAACAACTTGCAACCAACTACCCTAACAATGACAAATATCCATAACCGATTGAAAAGCAAAAAACCACCCACCCCATCTCTTGGGAATGTGGGCATCATGTTCTTAAAATTACTTCCTGCTGTCTGGGGATGATGGCATCTTTGGGGGATCTTGAAAAGAAAAATTTTGGGTTAATTGTCAAGTCCTGGGAGAAGTAACTGTATCATTTGTTGTCCAGTCTCTATGTGATGGGAAAGTGCAGAGCTTGTCTCAAGTCCTGGTGATAGTCATCGTGAGGCTGGGTCATCTCAACTAGCCACCTTGAAATGGTCCTGAGTAGTTTGTAATCCAAAGCCAATCCTTAGGTGGTGTTTTTCAGTTTAGTGGTGCTATCATAGTCCTGGTGGAATCATCATTGTGGAGCCCCATCTTCCTTTTGGAGACTTCAAAGGTCACTGTTAGGCATGGTCATTGTTCACTGCAGAAAACTTAAACATTTTAAATGTCATATGCAGCAGATCTCAAAGAGGTTAAAGGATCAATGTTATGTACATCCAGAGTACAAAAACTTAATTCCTAGTTACTTGATAGAGACTCAAACCTGAAATCATCATGTACAGGAAGCTAGATGAAGCTTTTTATTTTCTAAAATTAGTTAATACTCTATATGACCATTAACATCATGACAAAAAGTTCAAATATATATGTCTTATAAATTTTGAGATAATATTCATACCTTATGAAAAAATTTTAAAGAGTCAAAATAAAACCAAAGGATTATGAAATTAGTGGCAATAAAATAGTCCCTTGATTTTTGTTTTTCTTTTGTCCCTTATCAGGTGGCTGGCTCTTCTGCCATGAGACAGAGATTTTGGATTTTACTTTACTTATTTTTGGTTTAGAGAAGGAGAGCCACGCTCCAACTCCAAAGCCAGCTTTAATTTGTAATCAGACTGCAACTACAAAAAGAATATTTGCATTATATGTCTGTAGAGAACAGCAGAAACAAACATTTGGGAAGATTCATGAAATGTTATCCTGTGGAAAATGTGATATATCAATAGGCCAATTTACTTATTTTCTTGAGACAAAAAGTATCAACACAGCAGGGTTCAGAGAATATGGCAGAAATAGCTTTCCAGGAGTCAGCTTCAGTGAGACAGCTCAGTTTTATTCCAGTAAGGGAAATATATAGGATTGAGACAGTGGCTGAGGCATTGCTTAATTTGCATTTGGCATCACGGTCCTACTATACAGCTGCAGCACAATTCCTGATTATTATAGGGACGGCAGGAGGAGAGCATTTGCAGGGAACTATGTCAAAGGTCACACTTAAGTCAGGCATCCAAGCTCAAGGATTTGCAGATAAGGTCAGGCAGAGAGCAGGAAGCTGCACTGGGAAAAGGGAGTCCTCTATTTGGCACAGAGCTCAGAGAGCTGTCTGAACATGGCGGACTGTAACCTTGAGCAGCAGAGCCCATCAACACACCTGAAAAATCTATCTATTTCCCTTTCCTCAGGAGATGCTTGTGTCCTCTGCCCCCCCCATCCTCCTTTTTACCTAACCTTTCTGCGTTTACAGATTGTAGCTTGCCTATCATTTATTTAGCAGCTAATATCCACTTATAAGTTCATATAAGCCATATTTGTCTTTCTGGGTCTGGGTTACCTCACTCAGGATGATTTTTTTCTAGTTTCATCTATTTGCCTATACATTTCATGATGACATTTTTAAAAATAGCTGGCTAACACTCCATTGTATAAATGTACCTCATTTTCTTTACCCATTCTTTGGTTGAGGGACATCTAGTTTTTCTTTTTCCAGTTTGAATAAAGCCACAATGAACATAGTTGAGTGAGTGTTCTCGTGGTAGGATGGAGTGTACCTTGGGTATATGCCCAAGAGTGGCATAGCTGGGTCTTCAGGTAGATCAATTCCTAATTTTCTGAGGAACTGCCATATTGATTTCCCAAGTGGCTATAAAAGTTTGCACTCCTAGCAGCAATGGAGGAGTGTTCCTCTTGCTCCACATCCTTGCCAACATGAGCTGTCACTTGTGTTTTTGATCTTAGCCGTTCTGACAGGTGAAGGTGGAATCTCAAAGTAGCTTTGACTCTCATTTCCCTGATTGCTAAGGATGCTGAACATTTCTTTAAGTGTTTCTCAGTCATTTGAGATTCCTCTGTTGAGAATTCTGTTTAGATCTGTATCCCATTTTTAAATTGGATTATTTAGGTCTTTTTGACATTTAGTTTCTTGAGTTCTTTATATAGTTTGGATGTTAATCCTCTATAAGATATAGAGTTGGCAAAAATCTTTTCCTATTCTTTAGACTCTCTCTTTGTCTGACTGACAGTGTCCTTTGCCTTACAGAAGCTCTTCGGTTTCATTAGGTCCCATTTGTTAATTATTGATCTTAGTGCCTGTACTATCATGTTCTTTTCAGAACATCTCTTCCTGTGCTGGTGCATTCAAGGCTATCTTTTCTATCAGGTTCAGTGTGTCTGGCTTTATGTTATATCTTTGATGGAGTTGGACTTGTTTTTTGCAGGGTGATAAGTAGAGATTGATTTGCATTCTTCTACATGTAGACATCCAGCTTGACCAGCACCATTTGTTGAAGATGTTGTCTTTTTTCCAGTGTGTATTTTTGGCTTCTTTAACAAATATCAGGTGTTCATATAGTGTGTGGATTTATGTCTGGGTATTCAATTTGATTCCATTGATCGATGTATCTGTTTTTTGTTTGTTTGCTTGTTTCTAATACCCTGTGGTTTTTTATTATTATAGCTCTGTAGTACAACTTGAAATTGGGGGTGGTGATATCTCCATCAGTTATTTTATTGTTCAGGATTGGGTTTTTTGTTTTTCCATCTGAAGTTGAGAATTGTCCTTTTTAGCATCTGTAAAGAATTGTGTTCAAATTTTGATGGTGATTGTGTTGAATTTGTAGGTTGCATTTGGTAGGATGGACATTTCTATGTTAATCCTGTAACTCTATGAGCATGGAAGATCTTTCTTTCTATATTCTGATATCTTCTTCAGTTTCTTTTTTCCAAAGACTTGAAGGTTTTGTCATACAAATCTTTCACTTGCTTGGTGAAAATTACCCCAAGATATTTCATGTCAGTAGAGGCTATTATGAAAAATGTTTTCCTGATTTATTCCTTAGTCTGTTTGTCATTTGTATATAGGAGGATCATGGGTTTTTGTTAGTCAACCTCGAGTCCAGGCACATAACTGAAAGTGTCTATCAACTGTAGGAATTCCCTGGTAGAATTTTTAGGGTCACTTATTTGTTTTATTGTATTATTTGCAAATAAAGATGCTTTGATTTCTTCCTTTCTACTTTGCATCCCTTTGATTGCCTTCAGTTGTCTTATTGCTCTAGCTAGAACTTCAAGTACTATATAGAATAGACATGGGGAGAATGGACAACCTTGTCTTATTCCTGATTTAATAGAATTCTTTAAGTTTCTCTCCATTTAATTTGATGTTGGCTATAGGCTTGCTGATGTTTAGGTATTCTCCTTATATCCCCAATCCCCCCAGAACTTTTATCATGAAGGGGTGTTGTATTAGATTTTGTAAAAGGCCTTTTCTGTGTCTAATGAGATGATCATGTGATTTTTCTTTCAGTTTGCTTATATAATAGATTACATATAATTGTTTTTGTATCTTGAAATATAAAGATGAAGGATGAAGCTACTAGATGATGGTGGATGATCTTTTGATGTGTTCTTGGATTCAGTTTGCAAGTATTTTATTGAGTATTTTTGCATCTATGTTCATAAGGGAAATTGGTCTGTAATTCATTCTCTTTGTTGAATCTTTAAATGGTTTGAGTATCAGGCTAACATGGCCTCATAGAATGAATTTGATGATGTTACATCTGTTTTTATTTTGTGGAATAATTTGATGAGTATTGGCATTAGCCCTCCTTTAAAAGTTTGGTAGAATTCTGTGCTAAAACTGGCTGGCCCAGAACATTTTTTTTTGGTTGGAAACCTTTTAATGACTGCTTCTTTTTCACTAAGGGTTATAGGTCTATTTAAATTGTTTATCTGATCTTGGTTTAGCTTTGATAAGTGGTACCTCCCAAGAAAATTATCCATTTCCTTTAGTTTTCCAGTTTGGTGGAGTACATGTTTTTTAAAGTCTGTCCTTTTAATTCTCTGGATTTGCTTGGTATCTGTTCTATTTCCTGTTTGTTTCTGATTTTATTACTTCAGATATTCTATCTCTGTTTTTTAGTTAGTTTGGAAAAGGTTTGTCTATCTTGTTGATTTACTCAAATAACTAATTTTTTGTTTCCTTTTTATTGATTTCAGCCCTCGGTGTGCTTATTTCTTGCCATCCACTTCTCTTGGGTGTGCTTACCTTTTTTTTTTTTTTTTGTTCTAGACCTTTCAGGAGTGCTGTTAAGTTGCTAGTATGAGATAATGCCAGTTTTTTTTTTTAAAGTAGGTGCTTAGTCCTATGAACTTTTCTCTTAGCACCATTTCCCTTGTGTGCCATAAGTTTGGGTGTGCTATATATTGATTTTCACAGAGTTCTAGAAAATCTATAGGTATTTACAGTTGAACACTCTAAATTAGAACACTCCAAAGCTAGGGTTCACATATGAGGAAAAACATGTGACATTTGTTTATCTGATCCCGGGTCACCTCACTCATTTTTTTCCCAATTATATCCATTTGCTGACAATTTTCATATTTTGTTTTTCTTTACAAATTAATGCAATCTCATTGTGGATATGTATCACATTTTCATTATCTATTCATCAGTTGATTGACATGTAGCCTGATTCCATTTCCTTTCTATTGTAAATACAATGGCAATGAACATGGATGAACAAATATCTCTGTAGTAGGATATTTGCACATATTCCTAGGGGTGGAACAACTGAGTCATATGGTAGGTTTATTTCTAGATTTTTGAGGAATGTTCAAACTGACTTCCAGGGCAGTTGTGCCACTCTATATTCCCACCAATAGTGAATAAAAATTTCTTTCCCCATAGCCTTTCTTTTTCTTTTTTTCTTTTCAGTTTTTTGAGATAAGGTTTCTCTGTGCAACAAGCCCTGGCTGTCCTGGAACTCACTCTATATACCAGACTGGCCTTGAACTCACAGAGCTCTGCCTGCCTCTGCCTCCCGAGTGCTGGGATTAAAGGTGTGCGCCACCACCGCCTGGCTTTCCCATATCCTTCCTAACAATTCTCTTATGAATGACAAGCACACTGAGAAAGGAACCTGGGGAAAACTGTATCCGTAATATCCTCAAACAAACAAACAACAACCACTACCATAACAAAGCCCTCAGAACAAACCTCATCAGGAATTCAAAGAACTCTATGGTAAAAGTTTTATAACTCTCAATAAAGAAATGAAGGGAGACATGGAAAGTCAGAAAGCCTACCCATGCTTATAGAATATGTGAAAATGATTATCTTACACAAAACAATTTATAATGTAGTCTCATTCAAAATCCCCATGTTCTTCAAACAATACAAAATGTAATCTGAGACACAAAAGACCCTGGATAGCCAGGTCAATCCTAAACAAAAAGAATAATGTCCAGGGAATTTCCATACCCAATCTCAAGTTATATTACATACCCATATAATAAAATCAATGTGGTACAGGCATGAAAATGGACACATAGATCAATGGAATAAAATAGTTGACCCATATTTAAGTCTATGCAATTTCAGCTACCTTATTTTCAAAAAAGACTTCAAAAGTACACACTGGAGAAAAGAGCATCTCCAACACATGGTGCTGGAAAACGTGGATGTTTATATATAGAAGATTGAAACTAGATGCTTATCTCCCAACCTACACACAAATAAACTCCAAATGTATAAAAGACACTAACACAAAACCTGATGCTCAGAAACTGTTAAAACAGAAGGGAAAAAGAATACTGTAACATGTAAACATAGGTAAGGATTCTTAAAATAGAGCTCTAGTCATTCAAGAAATAGGGCCAACAATGGGTAAATGGGATACCATGAAATTTTAAAGTCTGTACACCTAAGTAGACAGTCAATAAAGTGGATAATGGGAGGAAATCTCTGCCAGTTATACATCTGACAATACATCTAAAATACATAAAGAAATTAAAAAACATCAAGAAAATAAGTAACTCCATTAAAAATGGATTTTATACCTGAATGGAGAATTTATACATTGCTGGGGATGTCTTTCTGTTTGCTGTGAATGTGTATTGCTCTGATTGATTGATAAATAAAATGTTGTTGGCCAGTAGCCAGACAGGAAGTATAGTATAGGTGGGATAAGCAGAGAGGAGAATGCTGAGAAGTGGAAGGCTGAGTCAGAAGATGCTGCCAGCCACTGCTGCCATGAGAAGCAAGATGTAAATACCAGTAAGCCACAAGCCATGTGGCAACTTATAGATTAATAGAAATGGGTTAATTTAAGATATAAGAAATAGATAGCAAGAAGTCTGCCACGGCCATACAGTTTATAAGTAATATAAGTCTTTGTGTGTTTACTTGGGTCTGAGCGGCTGTGGGCCTGAGCGGGACTGGAGTAAACTCCAGCTATAATATATATCTAATAAACACTTTAAAATGTGTTCAACACCCTTAGTTACTAGGAAAATCAAATTAAAATAACTTTGAGATTTTATCTTCTCCAGTCAGAATAGCGATCTTCAAGACATCAAATATTTCTAAGTTTTTAATCTTCTCAGCTGTGGATACATTCCTTATAGACTCAGTTACTACTCAGATTGCATGTTTGGGGACAGAAATGTCAGTAGAAATTATTTTAGTTTTTTAATTTTAAAGAAAATTTCAAGCAATTTGAGCATTTTGAGCATCATCATGTTATAACTGTAAGTGGCTAAGATGTTGAACTAATGCCAAGGAGACATTAAATGTGATTTAATTGTAGACTTTACAACACTGAGACTGTCCTGTTACCATGAAGCATTTCTTGACCTTTCTTTGGAGATTAAACACAGGAAGTCTCAGTTCTGAATGAGTTTAATGAAAAGTCTGGAATGCTAATTTCTGCTTTCAGGAAATACTAGAACCAGGTACAAAGTTGTTTTACACTTGATTTATGCTCCTGTTAAGCAGGCAACATCATAGACTGAATCATTTCAAAAAATTAGTGATGGGAAGAAGGGGCAAGAGGACCCTAAAGTTTCTAAGTAAATAGAAACAGTGGTTATTAAGCTTCTGAAATGCTTTGACACTATTCTGGCCCTTCATAGATGACTAGCTAGAAATATACAGAGTGAGGGATTAGTCAGCAGTAGAAAACACTTCCGTGATGGAGAAAAGATGTGGGTAGAATCCAGGCTCTAGCACTGAGTTTAGGATTGTGAGAGGAAATTTCCCAGATAAGATTTTATATCCATGTCCTTATTTATAATCGTCATAGTAATCTAGAAATGTGATCACCTAGAAACTTTTGTTTCCATTTTAATATGGTCTCCTATATCTCATAAAAATTGTTCTTGGAATAAATTTCATTTCATATAAAATTATGTTAGCACAGATTTCTGTCCTTGAATTTGCAACTGAGTCTTTCCTTTTGTCATAATTATCTATCTTCCTTATGTACATCTCACCAGGGTATCACAGTTTCTTACTCAAAAGACCTCTTTACCCTCTAATCTCTTCTCAGAGGTCATGATGATAAATATGTGTCTTTCTTGCTCATACATAATACACAAAGTGCAGAAGTGGGTTATTGAAGTCTTTCACTTACCTTCTTCATTACTTTTCCAGATGATGTAGAATGAAGAGAAATTTAATATACAAATGATTTCTACCTCTTTGAGTAGCTCAGTTTTAAACTAGATTGTGTATTCATACATGGACTTTGCTAGAATAAACAATAGGCTAGGACTGGATTCCAGTTCTTTCTCTGTCATTAACTTTATGTGGAAACTTGATGAAGGAATTTTATACCTCTTTATCTCTTTCATTATTTCAAAAATAGTTTTAGATTGTATAATGTTTTCTAATAACATCTCTATAAGAAGTTGAAACTAGGATGAGATTGCCTGTGAGCTTCCAATTTTCTTATCTAATAAATGCACCCTTTGTTTCCTATTTATAACATTCATTTAAAAAAAAGATTATTATTACTCACTGGCTATAACTCATTGTATAGCAATTCCCTTTACATGAAGGGATTGTGCTCTGTGAGTTCACTGTGAATAGTATTGAAGTCTATGAAAATACTCTGTTCCCTGTGTGTCCTGAAGCTTGTCCACACTGAACCAGAGTTAACCTGTTCTTTCATGTTTTATGTACTGGCACCTTCTTGGCTTCACTGTCTTGTGCTTTGAGGCAATTGCTAAGTCAAATAAAGGTTCTTCAAACAGAACCACCATGATCCAATTGATCTGAATGTCAGGATGGCTACCAAGTAGCCAGCATGTGTTATACACAGCATGTGTATACACCTAGCAAAAGCATGAATCATGTCCTAAACAGAACAGAGTGTAACTCAATCACATGATTTAGAATGGTGGTCAACTAATATTTCTGAATGGCTGACTTCTGGAATTTTCCATTTAAGATTTCCAGACTACTTGGGTACAAGTAACTAAAATCGTGGAAAGCAAAGCTATAGCCAAGGGGTAGGTACTGTACTGTGTCCAGGTAGTTTGGGTGCATAATGAAATTGAAGGACCATACATTGGATTATTTCCTTAAATTCAATTCCAGCTCAAAAGTGTAGTAGTAATCTATTATGTGCATTTATAAGTTCATCATATAAATGAAATAGTTTCAATCTTTTTCATAATTGATATTGTAATTTCAATCCACCTTATACTGATACTGTAGACAAGAACACTTCAAAAATCTCTTTCTGGAATGTCCTCCTGTCTTATGAGGAAAGACATCACACATGTTTTCATGGATGGTGGTAGTCCATGACTTTTGGGTGTCCTCTAGACTGAAGTGAGTCTCCTGTCTATCTACTCATAGGTACTTGTTGTGGAATAGAATATGTGTTTAACTATGTGAAGATGTGTTGCTTTTGGTTATGCTGCATTTGTTTAACTATGTAAAGATGTGTTGCTGCTTCACCTTGCCCGCCTAATGCACTTGATTGGTCTAACAAAAAGCTTAACAGCTAATAGGTAGGCAGAGAAGGGATAGACAGGGCTGGCAGGCAGAGAAAAAAGGGAAGTAAGTCAGCCAGTCAGGGGCTAGCCAGCCAGACACTGAGCAAGCAAAAAAGCAGGACGGACAGTACACAGATGAGGTAAATGAGCCATAGGGCAGCACATAGATTAATAGGAAATGGGTTAAATTAAGTTTTTTTTTTAAGCTAGCTAGGAACAAGCCTAAGCTAAGGCCAAGCATTCATAATTAATAATGTCTCTGTGTTATGATTTGGGGACTGGCAGTCTAAGAAGGCCAGCTACAGGTATTAATGTCTGCTGTGGTAGAGCTGGGATCTCTAGAAAATGCAGATCATATTATAATCCAAATTTCCTCTTCTATTCAGGGCACCGGGGATCGACTTTCTCTTGGGTTTCATGTTATAGGTCCTTAGATGTATAAATTCTGAATGCTGTTTCCTCATGAATAATTGGTAATATTTATTAGCTGGTCATGTCCTCCATAGTTTCCAACAGTTAGGACACCAAAGAGTCTTGACTACCTCTTTTACCTAGAATCTCCTGGTCACCAAATTTTAGTGTTCCAAGGCTTCTCAATTTATCTGTTTGTGTTAAAACCAATGCCAGCCTAATGTTTTTACAAGTGCATGCCTGACTTCTTGTGCATTCTTCCTTCATTTTTTCCCCCTCAGGTTCTGGCTTATGCCTAATTTTCCCTACTTCTGTTTTTCATTGGGTAGGGGTTTCTCTTGTGTAAATTCTGTCCTCCAGCATTTCCAAGAGGGTTTTATTTTCCAGTTTCTATGAAGGCCAACAATCACAAAGGCATTTTGAATGATATTTGAAACATTCCTACTACTGAAGCATAGTTAACTCAAAATTAAAAAAATGAATTGTTTTAGTTTGTATGAAAGAGAAGGAAAAGCATTTGGTGGCTCCCTTTGAATTGATGACAGTGTAGGACATATCAATGGATGCTGTTCTGATTCACTTTCTGAGTAATCTGTGTGCTTCTGGCCTTTCCTTCTGCAAGGAAAGTTCGTTGCCATTTGGACCTTCTGAAGAGTTAGGATAAATTTTCCTTGATCTTTCTCTGGCTGATTGTAATATTCTGTGGTTTGTCTGGTGAATCCCTGGAGGGGAATTATTGAGGCCTTGGGGAAAGCATGCTTCAAACTGTGTGTTGTGACCCATTAGTGAGTTGTGAAATCCATTAAACATCTTGAACAGCATTTGAAAAATGTGATAGAGACCAGACGGGAAAGAAAAATATCAGAGAATATAGCCCGTGGTAAGGGCAGCACTTATAAAAAACTAGTTTGTTTTGTTCAGTATCTTTTGTTTTGTACTGGTTTTAAAATTAAAATGCATCACTTATAGAGTTCTAAAGCTGCATATTTTGAAAACCAGCTCTCTAACGCTATTTGAGCAATGTCATGACTGTGTGGTCAGATACCATGTTTTCTTTAAAACAACAGCAAAATCTCTTTGGGCTTGGCAATTAGAGCTGAAAGATGATAAATGAGTCTTTGATGGTAACATGTGAGGAGACCTCATTGTTCATCACCAACTGCATGCCGTTTGATCAGCAATTGATAAATTAGGGTCTGCCCGGCACCATTGTATTGTTAAATGCAACTGGCGTCTGTGAATCGGACGGCCACCAACCTGAAGCATACAAAGAAGTAGTGGAACTAGGTGTATCTCCTTCCTAGCTTGCAGTCTGCCCCCTGCCCCACTGCCAACAGTGAGAATCCTGAGAGGAGCTCTAGTGAAATTGTTAACTCACTCTAGAGAGAACTAACCCAGGCTTTCACAAGATCTACCTCCCATTGGCATGCCTCCATGACTTTCCACTACGCTTTAACTCTTTAGAGGTTTAATACTCATCCCTTCCACAGTGAGAACCAAGCTTCAGACAAATGAGCACTTTGGGATGACATATCACATCCAAACCATAGCATCATCCCAAATTTTACCACTTGTAGGTGATAGTGTACTAACTGATTCTCTCTCTAACATGGAACCATATGGAATGAGTGACTGTTTTGAACTTTTCCAATCATGAAAAGAAGTTTTCTGTCCTAGCTGGTTTATGCTCTTACATAAGTCTGAATTTTCTACTTCTTATCATGCAACAAATACTTTTATTGTTCAGTTTATTGGATATGTATTTAAAAGCTTCCTCATTCACCATGTGCAATGTTGAATCTAAACCACTAATCCATTTTATGGTAAACAAGGAATGTAGATAAAGCCTCACACTATTCACTAGTTTTTCCTTATATTCTGTAAGTTAGAAGCTTCACTCCCCAAGAATAAAAGGGAAAAGAACATTGTTGTGACCTAGTTACAGTCCGGTTGCTAGATCATTTTTGCAGGCCACAGTATGAGGCAGTTGCTTATCTGTGCAGCAGATTCTCTCATTACCCGAGTGGATATATTCTGGAACAGGAGGAGGAAGCAAATTTAGCAGTTCCCATCTTTACAGAACATCATTTCCATGCCTGAAACCTGAGGTGCTTTTGTTTAGAAGATCTAGGAAGCAAAGAATAATTGCATCCATCAAGATACAATAGTTTCTTCAAACTCAGAGTAAAATTAAGAGGGAGGAACCTAGATGTGAAAGTCCAGGGAGGTGGCCTGGTAAATGTACGCTGTCATCTTCATGAACTGATTATTCAAATGTGGCTTGGTAGGGGACAGGCTGCTTTGTTAAGCTCCATTTCATAACTTCATGCAACACTAACACGTGATCTCAATATGAGCATTGGGACACTCAAGGGGCCAGTATCACCGATCATTCCTTACTTTAATACCTGTCTTCAAACTTGGCTAAAAATAGGTTCATTAGAGCCGGGCGGTGGTGGCACACGCCTTTAATCCCAGCACTCGGGAGGCAGAGCCAGGCGGATCTCTGTGAGTTCGAGGCCAGCCTGGACTACCAAGTGAGTCCCAGGAAAGGCGCAAAGCTACACAGAGAAACCCTGTCTCGAAAAACCAAAAAAAAAAAAAAAAAAAAAAAAAATAGGTTCATTAAACTTTTCAGACAAAACTATGATTTCTATAGAATGTTGTCAAATGAGTTTTAGATAGACTTAACAATAATTATAAATATAAACAGATAAATATTACCATCCTTTTTTCCTTTCTAGTTTAGGTCACTCCCAGAAAATGCTATGACTTATTTGCTTTGCCTTTCCTTTCTCTCTCAAGGCCAGGGAGGGTTGCCTGAACACAAAACAGCAGACACTTCACACAGCATGTTTAGGATGAGTTCTTGTTTGGTTTTCATGGAAATGTCAGAATCCATCAATTTAAAGAGGGCTTTCTTGTTGGTATGCTATTGAAAGAAACCTCTGAGAAAGAACTAATTGGCAGCTAGGAGATTTAAACTGTTATTTAAAGAAGAGAGAGATGTTGAGTGGCAGCTGGAAGAAGCATGCAGGCTTACAGCACATGGTGCTTAGAGGAAGACCAAGGCAGGAAAATGAGACACTGGAAAGGGTGAAAAACATCAGCAGGGATAAACTAAGGCAGTAAGTTTCTGTATGTCATATTTGATTCAGTGACATGTAAACAGAAATTTCTGTCCTGCCAATAACTTCCAAATACTTGGCAGCTGCTTCCCAAATAATTGACTTGGAAGCTTAATATTACTTATAAATGTTTGGCTGACTTATAGCTAGCTAGCTCTTACATCTTAAATTAACTCATTTCTATTAATCTATGTATTGCCACATGGCCGCGGCATTACCAGTCTGCTGGTATGCTGCTCCTTGGATGGATGGATGGCTTCTGCTTCTACTCTGCCCTTCTCTCTCCCTGTATTCCATTTGGCTTTCCTGCATAGCTATATTCTGCCTGGCTATAGGCCAAATCAGCTTTATTTATTGACCAATGAGAGTAACACATATTCACAGCATATGAAAAGTTGTCAAAGATTGTCACACAGCAATGTTATAAAAGAATTTAGAAGACTTTCAGCAGCAAACTTGCATAAAAGGTCAAAAGACATAATTATTACCATAGCAATCTATTATGGAACTGTATATTGACACTGTGCATGAAAGACAAGTCAGGGGATCCGGAAGTCAGCTGTGAGACTCTGTCTTTTTGAAATGACAGGGAAGCTGTACCCATACCTCAGCCAAACAAGACCTAAACAATGACAATATCAATAGACAAGCTAAACCAGAAGGGAGAAATCTCAGAGGACCCCATCAAGGAACAACACAGGTAATTAATTAATTCTAAGGGATAGAGAATTAATCTTTCCCAAGGATGAGCCCGCTAACTAATTATTCAATACCAGGAGGTCGTCTTGAAGTCGTACACACACAAGCAACATTAAATGAACTCATCAGATTATATTTACTTATTTATTATGTATTTATATGTAACAATAACAATTAAAGAAAAATAGGGAGGGGGCACATGGGAAGGACTACAGAGAGGGAACAGGAGGAGTTGGAAGAAGGGTACATGGGAAGGAAAGGGAAGGGAAGAAGTGATGTAATTACATTTTAGTTAAAATAAAAAAATAAAAACATACAACACTTGATTATCTTAATCCTTCTATTAAAATATTGTCATATGTAAATACTTCACATTCATATGAAAAAGAACATAAAAATAGAAATTAATATATTGGAGCATCCTTTCATAATTGTAATAACTGGTCAAATAGCATCATCAGTTTTTGCCCTATTTGCTCAAATGGCTTTGTGTCTTCTTGGAAAAGCTAGGCATTTGTCAAATTGACTGTACATCATTAGAACTGGCTATTTCTTGACCCCAAGCTTTTCTCAACAGTCAAATGTTGTTTGTAGACAAGTTAGTTTAGCTCTCTATAAGAAAGCATGTGCTTTAGCTTGGAAGCTGTATTTCACATCCAGAGGCTACACACTTGACCCTACACATTCTAATAAGGCATATTAAATCAATTCCTATAGCTACTGTTTACTTCCCCTTTAACTGACTTGATCCATACTTAGGAAGCAAGTTTGGGAAATGAAAACACACTATACTGAAGGGTCTGTTCAAGTCCACACTACAGATCTGCTTGATTTTTCACGCCCTCTTCTATGTTTTTGTTACTGTGATTGATACAAATTAATTTCAAAAACCTTTCAAATAGAATGGACACATTGCAGAAGAATTAACTGATAGCACTGCATATTTTCATTGGAATCTCTGGATTCTCCCAATGCAGGATGTAATTGGCTTGAAAACAACCTCAGGAAACCTCTTACCTAATTACGCACGCAGTCGCTGGGCCATGAAACCTCCAATGAGGCTCATTCTAGTTTATTGACTAAACAGGTATTTATTCATGATGGAGTTATGCCAATCTCATGAGTGAAAGCTTATTTTAGAATTTTTCCCCGAAAATTTTAAAAACATTTATATAGTTATAATAAAATTATTATAGCAAAAGATGCATTTTAAGCATTCAAAGACAAGGAAATAGACAGAGAAGAGACAACTTAAAAATAAGTAAACATTTTCCTTTTTCTGGTAAAATAATGCTACCAATTGTCCCTTCCATTTCTTCTTCTACTATTATCATTCAAGATAATTGTTAGGGCTGGGGAGTTACTCTGTAGTTAGAGCATGAGCACCTCTTGCTGAGGGCCTTCTCAGCACCCCTTCCAAGCAGTCAGCTCCTAGTCTCCTGTAATTCCAGCTCTAGAGAATCAGATGTCCTCTCCTGGTTCCTAGGCATTTGCACTTGTTGCACCAGAACGTAACCACATCCACATACTTTTAATTAAATAAAATATATTAAAAATAATAGCTAGTCTCTTTCGAACTTGGTCCTCAAAGAAAATGAGAAACACAGGGAGGTCAAGTTTTTGCCAGTGTAGCTGAATTATAGAACTGGATATTATTTGGACCTTAAACAGAACTCTTTTGTTGAATTTACACAGCCAAGTTTAAATAACTAGTTCACAAGTTCTTAGAGTTAAGGTCAAATAATATATTTCTAATTTCAGGAATAGTTTTCCTCAGATTTTCCTAAATCCTCTAACATTATTTTCCAATAAGTAATTCTGTTCCATGTATTATTTCCCCTTAAGTGCAGAGTGACCCTTTATGCCCAACAAGCTCTTTGTGTATGAAAATGAACCTGTATGGAGGTGAGGACAAATGGGTATGGGGAAGTGGTGATAATCTAACCTTCAGATTCTCTATTAAAAAATATAAAGTGTAGCATTTCTGTATCCCAGGGAAATGATGTTGCTATGGCGACTGCCTTTATGAATCCCAGTGAAACTGACATTAGCAACAGTCCTCTGATTTCAGCTGCCAGTGAGTTAAGGTTGCTCAGGCTCCAAAGATTTCTGTTGGTGGTTGAATATGTATCTCCAGGGCAGCAGAGCGAAGTATGTAAGATATCTATAGGAAGTCATCTTTTCCTATAACAAAGTAGGGAATGGGAGATAAGACACCCAAACTTTTGAAGAGGAGGATTTGTGTTCTCATTGCATCCAGAATATCCATGAAATATCTTTTTGTAGTTATACATATAAGAAAAATGAAAGGCTTACATTCAAGATGCTGCTGCTGCAATGAGGAATGAACCTATGGCCCTGTGCAGGCTATGCAAGCTCTCTACTACTTTAGTATTTTTTTTTGTATATATATATATATATATATATATATATATATATATATATATATATATAAATATTTTATATATTTGTTGTAAATATAGATGCACATATATACTTGTGCATATATACACAAAAATATTTTGTATATATACATACATATATTGTCTGTGTGTGTGTGTATGCATCTGTATGTGTGTGCAGTCATCAGGCTTGGTGACCAGTGCCTTTACATGTGGAACTATCTCATTGGCCCCTTCTTGTTACTTTATAGTTTGGGAACAGACCCTTGTTAAGTTGTCCAGGTTGACCTTAAACTTGGGATCCTCTTACCTAAACTGTGTCATCAGGATTGATTCTGAAGATTATTTTTTTGTGCCTTAAGATATAACTTCATAAATAAAAATTTTGCACAAATAAAACTTCCACACGTGAATTCGATCTCTGCTTACAAGAAATATAGCAGATTCCAATTAAGATTTTTCAGTAACATTGTAAACAATTTACAACAATAACATATGTCCTCTGCTTTGCTTCATGGTATGGAAATATGGCTTGTCTTTCTGAATGTTACTGCAATTCCAGTTCCATTATTCAAGAAGATAGAGGATAAACTCAAACTTACTGAAACTAAACCAAAATGATCACATATTTCTTAGTGTAAAGACCCCAATGGCCATGCTGATAAATGGTAAAGTGTCTTTCCTTGACGAGGAGTTGTTTAATGTGTCAGGATTTAATTTACAAAGGGCTACTTTCTAATGTATTATCCCCTTTAAAGGTGAATGGTTTGATTATCATGGAACTCTCACTCTACATAATCCCCTCATGGCCCCCTCCCCCAATCTAAGTGTACCTTGTGTATTCTATTAAAATAATGGTTTGCTTGACTTTTTTAGCTATGCTTTTCCCAGACCATAGGACCCTGGGATGCTGGATCTGTGCTTTAAGTCTATGTATCTTCAGAAAATACATAATATAGTGCATGAAATGGAAGGCCTGGAGTGTTCATTGAGAAAATACAAGTTATGTCCTGCTGAAGATCTTTGAAAATTCACCTCATAATTTGAAAAAAAATTATAGAAATGTTTGTTTTGGTGTTTAGTTGAATATATGTCTTAAAACATCCAGTTTTTTCTTATTCTTGAGATGGATTTTGTGTTCCAGGTGAGACTATATTAAGTACTGGACAGATACAAAAAAAAATAACCTATCACTTAAGTTTTACCGCAGTTAAGTGCTGTGTATCAGTTCCTCTGTGATTCAAATGGTCCACCCTGCAGGAAAGCACCTTAAGACAGAAGATAAACAACTCAAAATGGCTCCAGGAACTCCCTGAAACTGACCAGATTCACTAGGCTCCTCCCTCTCAAGAGTAGACAATAAAGACTGCTGAGAGTCACTCTCAGATAAGGCAAGCAGCAAAAAAGATTGTGAGACCAGACCTGCTGCCTGGAAGGGGTTTAGGCCAGCTGAGCCAGCTGAAAAGGGCACTCTCCTACCCACTGAGCTGCCTGCAGGTTGTCTAGTGTGCTCTGGGTTCCTAACTTTTGTCAGCTGTCACTTGTGTTGGGGTGGGCTTTGGTGACTCAACTACCTTTGAATAATTTCTGCTCCTGTCAGTAATCCCAATGAAACGCATTGTTTCACCAAGTTGGACTTTGGTGGTATCTGTACTTTGCTCTATTGTGGGCCCTATCTGGGGTGGGTAGATGTGTGTGTAGTAGGAAAATTATGTCTCACAACAATAAGATATTTTAATGTATTTGAAAAACAAAACAGCCTATGATGGTCACACAGAAAATAGACTTATTAAAAACCTGTTACTGAACATGCTCTGGAAGATGGACTGCAAGACTGAAATGAGCAACATTTGTCTCTAATAAGTTAATATCACCTTTGAAAATCCTTTACATGAGTGAAAGCTAATATGCATTATTTTAGAGTGAGGTTTCATGAGATTTGTGGAATCAATTGCTTAGTGTTTTTCTTCTCCTGGGGTTGATCAGAGGACTCCTCTCTTCTAGAGGCTTGTTTTTTAGTCTATTTTTATACTGTATTTCTTCAAAGCATTGGCTGTCTCCAGAGGTCCATTTAACTTTCTGTCCCTTTAGTCCCAAATTCTGTGTGAAGAGCTGTGCCCATTGGTTTTCTAAAGTATAATTGGAGAACCTCAGAATCTGCTGTTCTGAATCTCCTGCTGCTCCTAAAGCCTTTTACATTTTCTGTTACAGACTCAGTCTCTCTCTTTGTCTCTCTGTCTCTGTCTCTCTTTCTGTGTATGTGTCTGTGTGTCTCTGTCTGTCTGTCTGTCTGTCTGTGTGTCTCTCTCTATCATCCACTCAAGCATGAGCCAAGAAAGCTGTCTTAGTCTTAGCTTTCTCCATTATCCTGCACACCTCAGATCCTTTGATTTATATCCCTAAATATTTCTAGAATCTTGACCTTCCTCACCAACTCTCTTGCTTGATATTCTCTAATTGTCTCTCACCCCACACCTTAATTGGTCTTCCATTTTTCAAACTTGACCTTTCTGAAATCCATTCACCAGTCTGAAAATAATCTATCCAAAATAAAATTGACCTTTAGAAAAAAATCCATCAAAGACTACTCATTTTCTGCCCACTTATACAAGGCTTCTGTGACCCACCCTTGCCCGTCCCAAGAGTTTTGTTTTCTTAATCTGGACCTGACATTTTTCTCTTTTCACTGGTTTCCCTCCCAACTGTAGAATTTATGTTCTCAAACATTGTTGGCCTTTTCTTGAGTTGAAAACTTTTTTGACTTGTTCATATTCTCTTGTTGAACAATTCACTAAAGCACTGCATTACTTTTGAAGTCTCTTGTCACTTTCTTGAGGTACATATCCTTGTTCTTGGGAATTCCCATAGTTTATCATTAATTATAAGATTATATTAAAATGATGTCTATTTGTTTCTTTCCTGCCAGACACTGAATTTCTTGAGGGGCCAAATTATTTCTTCTTCCTCTTCCCTAAGGCCTAGTGTGTAGTCATAGTCAAGCACCTGGGATTAAACAGAGCTGATATAAGACAAGGAAAACTTGTTGGAGTCTCATTTATCATTACAAACTAGAAATTTCTCCCAATGCTAGTACAGAAAAGACCACACTTTCATGTCATCTTTAACATATAATATTGATTGCTACTCTACTAGATGTTAAACTTAAAGTGTCAATCTTTTACCTGTGCCATAAACTCAGGTAATCTCTCAAAAATTATTGCAAAGACAAAGAGAAAAATGGAGAATGTCACTCACTGAGCTAATAAGGGACAGAGTGGAGCTGTTCATAGAGATAAATTCTCGCCAATATTGCCTTAGGTATGGCCAAGTAACCTCATGTCCAAGTTTTAAATTAAGTTAGGCATCTTAATGAAAGGGGTACATATGTTCACAGTCATGTGTGTGACTTTGGTGCAGGAATTACTTGTGCACCCAATGAAATTTGACAATGAAAATACGCTGCTCTTCCTCGAAGGTGAGATTTCTCAGTAATGGCTATAGCATGCAGAATAAGCAGTCCATGGGGATCACGTGGAGTACCACAGCAATTTGGCATGTGCTGCTGTGATTATTTGAATGACTTCTGTGTGACTACTTATCCTCCCATAGAAATTTGCTGTAATAACCATAGATTAATGACCTTTCATGCTTATTAAGCTCAAGGCTGAAAATGTCTGACAGTTTGGGAGCCTGGAAACCTTGGCAAAGAAGATGACGTGTGTCAATTATACTTCTCTTTGTATATTCTGGAAATATTCTAGTTTTTGTGGCCTGTCTTCAGGATAATGACAATGACAATATAAATGCACAACCATTATTCTACATGCTATGTCTTTACAATTATTATATTTATTTATTATGTATTTATTTTATTCTTTGAGAATTCCATACATATACACAATAAATATGATCAGATTAAACCTTTGTTTCCCCTTCTCACTCTTCCAGTATCTTCTTAACATGCCCTGTCTCAACTTCATATCCTCTTTTTTTAATAGCTACTAAGTCCAGTTAGTGCTGCCTGTATGTGATGGGTATGGGACCACCAACTGGAGCTGTGGAGGGAGAATCAGTTTTCTATGATAGGCACTATCTTTAAAGAACATTTTGCAAAGCAATTGTGACCTTATCTGCTGAAAACAACAGACTTTAGTCTGGAGTGCATTTTCTTATCAATTTTGTATTTATATTCTGCACAATTGTGCTTCTGCACACAGAATCATGCAGCAATCATTGCAGAAGCTAACAGAATGCTAATAACACGGACGTGATTCAGGTCACTGCTAATACTTTAGCAATGAGCGTTAAACTGAATGCCAAATTTTGGTAATGTGCTGTGTTTGTAGACCTTGCTGTTTTCAAGATCTCAAAATAAAATTGCAAAGTAGAAGGCATGCCTGTGAAAGTGTTCCCTCTGTCTCAGTCTTAGGTTGCCAGTCCCAGACATTGGCTAGTGGCTTCCCCTTGGTCACACCATTCTACAGGGGAAGAAGAGTGCAAACAATTTCTCTTAGAAAGCACTAACGTTACAAGTATCATTACTAACTTTAAAGAGTAGAGTTGCATGCTAATGGTTGTCTGTGTTGACGTGTATAGCTTTAGCTCATTTTTCACTGTTATTTATATTAACATATACTGGGAACATGAAAATACCATTATTTCATTATTTATCTGAATGTTTCCAATTCACAAATCCCAAAATGTTTAATGAGTCATAATACTTTTAATGCTATTGGTTACATCAAGTTTTGCAGGTTTTTGTACACATCGTCTTAGAAATGCCCTTATTTGTTACATGTATTAAATTGAATCTTATAATGATGTAAAAATTTCTATTGAGTATTAACAGTAAAAAAAATAACTTTTATTTTCAACTATTACTGCTTAAGATCTCACTAGTTCTTCCTCTAATTAAATTATTTACTTGTACTTTTTATGTACAAAATCCTATTATTTGTGAAACTGGTTTCTTTGCTTCTAATCTTATTACTTTATTTTGTCTGACAACTTTATCTGGTAGTGGTAAAGTACAATGTCTAAGCACTCATGCTTTATTTTCCTAAGTGATACTGCAATTCACTTTAGTTTTCAAATTTACTGAGAAGAGGACATCAGTAATGTCCGAATAGGAGGCCCTTGGCTTTCTATCTTCCATGGGTGCACAAATAAACAGATCGATTTCCTTTGAGAGAAATCCAGAAACTTATCTAAAGCATGCAACTGAGAAAATATCAAAGTGAGTAGGAAATTTTAGACACGTTCAAACCATGTGCATGCATAAAGTCCTGGGTTTGATGCCCTGTACAGCATAAAGTATTTATTAGGATCCCTGAAGCAGGGCCTATGCCTATATCAGAACTTGAGAGGCAAGAGATGAAAAATCAGAAATTCAAGATCATATTAGGCTTCTTAGCAAACATGAGGCCAACCTGTAATATCTGAGAAAAAAAAAAACTCTCAGGAAACAAGTCCAAAGTACTAAGGAGGCCACTGAGACAGGAGGTGGCTCACCAGACATAGGTCCTGGCTGCCTAGCCAACAACCTACCTGGATTTCATCTTTGGAACTCACATGGTAGATGGAGAGAATCAAATTCTGCACGTTGTTCTCTGACTTCCACACCCCACTGTGGTGCATGCACACTTGCATACATACACACACTCACAAACATATAAAAATCAATAAATGAACACAAAAATGTAAGTTAAAAAAAGAACAAAATGTTCAAGACTAAATACCCAAGGAGTGATGTATCTGTATATAGAAACTAAAATATTGATGAAAGAAATGGAAAAAGTTGTAATTAAATGTAAAAAAAAAGTCCATGCTTATGGATTAAAAGCAATAATGTTAAAAGTGCCCACATCACCTATTATAATCCGTTTTATGTTGCTGTAAAAGAGCCTGTGCAGCCTATTAAGAAAAGAGGTAATTTGGATCATCATTTCTGGTGGCTGGAGTGTTGAGATGGCTTGTTGTCAGTATCCTAGTTTTGGGTCAGATGGCTGCACACCAGCCTGTTTAAAAAAAAAAAAAGGAAACCAACAGTATGAAGAAGGGGCATGTGTATGAGCTAGGACCATGAACCTGTATGGAATAGGTTCACTCTTTTAAATTTTCATTTATCTATCTATCTATCTATCTATCTATCTATCTATCTATCTATCTATCTATCTGATGTATATGCGTATTTTGCCCTTTCCTAAATGTATTTTTGTCCATCATATTTGTGCCTGGTAAAGTTGAGGCCAGAAGAGGGTATAGGATCCCCTGAGACCAAAGTCATGAGCCTATCTGTTGGTCCTAAGAATTGAACCCATGTTTTCTTGAAGGTATTAACTACAGAGCCATGTCTACAGTCTCCCAATCAGTAAAAAAATAAATTTTAGATGTATGGATGCTTTGCCTGGATTTAATCTCCACTGCAGCACTACTTGTGTGCTCCTGGAGGCCAGATGAAGACATTAGATTACCTGAAACTGGATTTACAGATGGTTAGGAACCACAATGTGGATGTGGGAACAGAACCTGGGTCCTCTAGGGGAACAGCCAGTGCTCTTAACCATTGAGCTATCTCTCCAGACCCCAGGTTTACTCTTTTTCTGACTGTTCTCTCACAGGAACAAATCTACACTTGGTAGACTTGATCTACTCCCTGAAGCCAGATTTTAATACATTTATGATGGTGAAGACACCCTGACCTTATTGATTCCAGTGGAGCCCATGTCTGAATGGCCCCAGCACTACAGAACAAGCACTCTTAGGTCCCAGCCTTCATCTTGGAATATCCATGGAGTAAGCGATCTGTCACCTAGAGCAGTATCCTGATCATCTACAGAGTTAAACAATCCCTATCAATATCCCAGTGATGTTTCAACAGAATTTAAATTTCTTTTTGATTACTTCAAACCATGAAATAACCAAGGCAACAGTGCAATTTTATGAAAGGGCAAAGTTATAAATGCCATACTTCCCCTCATTTCAATTTATATTACAGGCATGGTAATCAACAGACTACAACACCACATAAAATCAAACACATGAAACATCCAAGAAATAAATCTAATTTTCTATGGTCAAATAATCTTGCCAACCACACACAATAGAAAATTATATTCTCTTCAACAGATGGTTCTTAAAAAACTGAATATACACAACCCAAAAAAGGGAGAGAGAGAGATAGAGAGAGAGAGACAAAGACAGACACAGAGAGACAGACACAGAGACAGAGACACAGAGACACAGAGAAAGTAAACTAAGAAACTCAAAAGCTTAGAATATGACTTTTATGGAATTTATTTGGCTTTGTATGCTCTTTGTAAATCTTTCTTTAATCATAAAAACTCAAGAAGCATGACTCAAATTTCTCCTTTCAAAAGTTTTTTTCTCTTGGTACCTACCTCTTTTTTCAGAAGACGTGTAGATGTGAATCTACCAGAACCTGTTGCCAAAGCAATATCATGGTGCATAGAACTTTTAATATTATACATTGGGAACAAGGGACCAGAATGTTTTCCTTTACCTGATACGGACAGGGTTGAAAGAATTATCTTACACTCCTTTGGTTCACAAAGCACCATGGAAGCAACCTCTTTGAACAACAAGAGTACGATAAAGTTGATTTTTTTCCACTTAACTTTATTAAATATCTAGTTCATAGAGAGCCAGCAGACCAGTGAAATGAACCATTCTTATCTGGTGATTTTAGTCTGCCTCCAAGGAAGCAGCTTTATTTTGTATTGATGCTGTCAACAGATAAGGGAGTCTGTTCATATTTGGTAATTTACTCATAGTGGGCTTGGACCGAGATTAACGGATAAAATATTTCCTTTAGGAAAAAACAAAAGTGAAAAGAGAATCTCATCCAGTGGATACAGAATAATGCCTTATACAGACCCATGTACACACACACACAGACAGGCACACCAAAATAAAGTAAAGAATACTAGAAGTCAGTACAATAAACCTTGAAGGTGCCGAAAACCAAAAGAAAATTTCAAGTAATAACACAAAAACTTATTCTATTCTATATATCACCTATTCTGCACTTGAGGTGTGCTGTGCAATCGCCAACCAAAAAAAGACATAGAAATGAATGGTTATGCTCAGATTATTTCATTTTAGTCATTTTTCTTCTGGCTTTGTTAAAGTATATTTGACAAGTGTTATTATATACACTTGTGAGGAAGAACACGACGTGCTGATGTATGTATACAGTGAGAAATGACAATGAACGGAGTAGCTAGCATATCCGTCATCTAATATGCTTGTCATTTATTTCTGGTAAGAGTTTCTAAACTGTTCAACACTTTAGGGCATACTTATTGACTGTGCTGTTGTGCAAGGTGACACAAACTAGAATAGCCAAGTAGGGAGTCTTTTCTAAAGAAGTGTTCTTGTTGCTAATTGATGTAGGAAGGCCTCATCCACTACAGAAAATGCCATCCCTAGGCAGGTAGGCCTAAGATGTATAAGTAGCTGAGCAACCCAGAGAGCACAAGCATAAACAGCATTTTTTTTTTTTTTTGGTTTTTTGAGACAGGGTTTCTCTGTGTAGTTTTGGTGCCTGTCCTGGATCTTGCTCTGTAGACCAGGCTGGCCTTGAACTCACAGAGATCTGCCTGGCTCTGCCTCCCGAGTGCTGGGATTAAAGGCATATGCCACCACCGCCTGGCAAGCAGCATTTTTTTTTATGTCCCTGTTTGGGTTCCTGCCTCTAAGTTCCTGTTTGAGTTCCTTCTCTCAGTAATTGGCTGTAATATAGAAATGTAAGATGAAAGAAATAAACGTTTTCCTTCCTCAAATTAGTTTTGGTCAACATTTTATCACACCAATATAAAGCAAACTATGACAACCATACACTAGATCATCAGAAATTATTAATCAATGACATAGGATCCATGTCCCTTTGTTGCACCTTTCCTGGTTTCTATGACACATACAGAAACATTATTCTGAATTTCTTAACACTTACGAATATTTTTTCTGCATGGATAGTTCAAACTGGTGATTCTGGGAAGATAAGCACTGGAAAGTTATATTCTGGCATCTTGATAATACCACTCATTTCAACTTAGGTAAAATTTACATGCTATAAAATACATAGGTGTTAGATATTGAATTTAATGAAGCTTGAAAAATGATAGGTATATCATTATTAATGTTTTTACAGATGATTGTGAACTCTCGAATAGCATGCTCTTTGCTTTTTTAAGTTAAAAATTTTCATACATTTTATATTTTGAGCATATTCTGTCCTCTCTCCCAGTTCCTACTGTCCCCCTCACAAGTCATGTTCTTTTTCTTTCTTAAAACAAACAAACGAATAAAACTCAAGCCCCAAATAAAACAAACAACAAATCAAAGCAATAGTAACAATGAAAACCATAGAATTTGTTTTATGTTGGTCAATCATTCCTGAGCATGAGTGCTGTCCTGAAGTGTGGTTGATGTACCCAATCTCATGACGTTGAAGAAAAAGAAATTTTCCTTCTCCTCGTAGCTACCAATTGTAAACAACTTCTTGGTTAGGGGTGAGACTTTGTGCTCACTCCCACTTCTCCCTGCTGGGAATTTGTCTGGTTTGAACTTGTGAAGATCTTGTGCATGTTGAGACTGACTCTGTGAGTTCCTATTGGGTCTTGAAAACACTGTTTCACAGAAGTTGTCTGCCACCTCTTACTCTTAGAGATTTTCCACTCTCTCTTCCACATAGATCCTAAGCATCGAGGGGAGGGGTTTGATGAAGAGATCTCATTAAGGACCAGGGCTCCAAAGTCTCTCAGTCTCTGCACATTGTCCAGTTGTGGGTCTCTATGTTAGTCACCATCCGCTGCAAGAAGAAGTTTCTCTGATGAGGATTGAGTGATGTACTGATATCTGGTATAGCAATACGTCATTAGGAGTCGTTTTATTTTTATGTTCATTGGTGGGACCTTTTCCCCAGGGTCCATGACCTATCTAGCCTCAGGTTTTTGCCTCATTAGCAGTGTCAGGCAAAGGTTCCACTTCACGGAGCAAGCCTTGAACGCAACGAAAAAGTAGTTGGGTACTCCCACACCAGTGGTGGCGCTATTGCGCCAGTGGATATGTCTTGCAGGCAGGTCGTTATTGTAGCTTGCAGAGTCTGTAGTTGGGTGATATTGGTTATTATTCATCTCCTCTGGCAGCTTGTATAATATCTATCTTCCAGCACTATGGAAAATAGTTATCAGGGATGAAGTTGTAACCCATTCCTGGTACTGGGTCTTTTATTTGGTCTTCTTTGCTTCTTTCTTCTATTTTAATGAGCATTTTAGATTTATTCTTACTGGAAATTGTTATGGGCAACATTTCTCTTCTGTTACTAATCTTGCTAATGGCTGGTTATTACTATATGTTTGTGTGGTCAGTTTTGCTAGTGTATGGCCTGAAGAAATAGAGACAAAATGAGAAATGTAAATGATATGAACACAAAGCTTCACACCAGGAAACACTGTCACCTCCCACTCAAGCAATCTGAGAGGCCCTACCCTTTTCCTTCTTGGTGCAAAAAACAAAAATGAGGAGCGTATGGCAGCCTTGAGATACCAAATAAAACACCCAGAGGTATTTGGTATGTCTAACATCTTAAATATCAAGAAAACATTATGGTGTTCCCATGAGTCCAAACTCATCAAATTCCATATATTATAAATGTATTTATATAAAACAATGTGCACCAATAAGGTTAAAATGAACCTTTCTTATACAAAGATTTCATGAGGGTATATATACACATATGAAATATAGACATATCAGTGCATAGAAAAGGCAGCATGTTAGATTAGCTCCTGCTACATAAGAGGAGAGTGCTACTGCCGTTAACTCTGGTTATCATGGCCACACTCTCTCCCATGGTACCCTATTCTACTCCACATTCTAGGAAGCTGATATAGTTCTATTGGGATTTTCCTTAATGCATTATTAATCCTTTGCTTTGTGGGGGGGATGGACATTATGAGGTGGCTCTTGGGCAATTTTTTTATTCTAGTCATGATTCAATTGTTTATTTAGAAGGTGACCTAATTTTGTAGCATGTTATGAATATACTTCTCCAATTTCTGAGACTGAGGTGGAGTTTTTAAAGTTAATTTGTCTAATTTTAAATCATTTTAGTTAGGTTCTGGAAGGAAAGCATTTATTGTCAGTATTTTTGTCATGATTTTAAAGATGTAATCTTTACTCAGAGTTCCAGTAAATATCTCTTTGGAAGTTTCGAATCTAGGCATCGATATTTTCAAGTTAAGAAGAATGAAGCAAAGGAGATAAGCCCTTTGTCCCAGGTTGCTTTCTGTTGCTGTGATAAACTCATCTCAGAGCAACTCGGGGGGAGGAAGAAGTTGGTTTCAGCATATACTTCCAGGTCTTAGTCTATCATGGAGCAAAGTCAAAGCAAGAACAGAAGCAGGGGTGAAGCAAAACCCACGGAGGAAGAAGAGCTGCTGTCTTGCTGACTCCCTGTGGGTCATGCTCAGTCAGCTTTTTCATGTCACCAGGACTGCCTGTGTAAGGCTGTCACTGCCCACAGTGAGTCGGACCCTTCCAATCAATCCACCATTGAGAGAGATCCCTATAGACATAACCACAAACCAGTCTGATACGGGAAATTCCTCAATTGAGATTAGATTCCATCTTCCTAGGCGACTCTTGGTCTATGTCAAAACCAACTAGGACACTATTATTTAGATTTTCATTGATTTCAGATTGAGGATGAATAGCTTTTTTTTTTTTTCTTATCAGTGCCACCTTATAGAAGTTTACCTGACCAAACCTAGGCAATATATCCGAGGAGTTTTACAAAGCCCCTCCCTTGGATGTGATTGGCTGTCCTTATGACACTTGATATTGTTATGTACTCTTAGGCTTTGGAAAGTCATCATTTGGTACAGGGACAGGAAGAAAAAGCTTATTTTCATAATTCCACTTTATTATGTTATGTGTAAGAGAATAAAGTGTCATAGTGTTCATGAAGGTAATTACATTTGAATGATGAATAATAGTCTATAAAACCAAATTACCCATGACAATAAGCAGTATATTTGTGTTTTCTAATATTAGCCTTGTAATCTGGTAAGGTTAAGTTAATGTTAATAATTGTTACCTCTGTCTACAATCAAGGAACTTCTAGAACCTCTTGGGTCTCCTCAGCTTCTCTTATCTGGAAGAGGATACTCTACATTTGCATGCATTGACACATTTTCCCCAATGACTTTCCCTTTCATATTGACTCATGTAGGTTCATGTGTTCAAGTTCACATGTTTTTGCTAAAAATAGTGCCCTTTGTGGTCTGTCAAAACTCATAATCTACCATTTTTTAGTTACTTCTAGTAGCTTCTGTTCTATTCTAAGGTAGCTGAAGCTGTTGCTCCTGTCACAGTCAAAGGAGACACGGGAGTATAACGCTGTGCAGAGCAATGTGCAACCCACAGTGCACAGTCATCTGTGACGAGTGTGCTGATGTGTCCTCCTATCTTTGTCCGACAGGGTAGGCAGATGCCAGCACCTGTTTCAAAGCAGGAGAAAGTTCTCCATAGAATCATGATGCTTCAGAAGGAGGTGGGCTTAGTACCTCTGTTACAGTGTGTGTGTGTGTGTGTGTGTGTGTGTGTGTGTGTGTGTGTGTGTGTGTGTGAGTGTTTATTTAGTGTTCTCTTGTTCTTGGGGCTTCGTTAGTCATTCAAGAGGCAGAGAACACAGATTCAAAGAATATGGGAACCAGAATGCTCTATGGCATTTGGTGCTAAATATAAACCCTTTACTGGATTGTTACTCCACAAATTCCCCAGACTCTTTGATGGCTTCACTTACTAATAATTCAGACTGATCAAAATACATTTGAATTCTAGTAATAGCCACAGATTATACTCAAGCTGTTAATTACCCCCATTCTCATTCATGCATACTGATTTCATCTTATTTTTTGAGATTATAACATAATTACAACATTTCTTCCTTTCCTTTCCTCTCTTCAAGCCCTCTGATATACCCCTCTGTGCTCTCTTTCAAATTCATGGTCTCTTTTTCTCATTAATTGTCATTACATGTATATTGTTTTGAAAATTAAAATTCTGTTCCCTCTTCCAGATGTTTAGAGCTCCAAACTTAGTTTCAAGCTATTAAAATTTAAATAGCTTGGTTTCTTGTGCCCAGACTTCTACTAAACTTCCAGGTGAGAGGTGTGATGACCAGTCTTCACTGTCAACTGCACTGTATTTAGAATCACCACGAAAGCACGTCCACGATCATGTTTATGATGCATTTCCAACAAAGTTTAAGAGAGCAGTGAGGCTGAGTGTGGCAGTGCCTACATGAGCTGGGGTCCCAGAATACACACAAGGAGAAAGCAGAAAGGAGATGGAGCACCAGCATCCTGAGTGGATGTAAGGTGACCAGCTGTCTCAGACTTCTGTCACCCCCCTCAAACTGTGAGAAAAACAAAACAATGACAAAAAACCCTCCTCTCCTTCCTTAAGTTGATTTTGTGAGGTATTTTGTAACAGCAACAAGAAAAGTAAGTAATATAACATTTTGGTAGATCAACATGATTTGCATAAAGGAAGATAAATTTTATCATAGAAAACTTGATTTTATTGAAATGCATGCTTATAGATAGTATAAACAGAAGTCATTTTTAAAATATTATTACTATTATTAATCCCTTCTTCTCCCCGCTGTGTGTGTGTGTGTGTGTGTGTGTGTGTGTGTGTGTGTACTCCTGCCAGGATGCATTTGTAGGGGTCAAAGGATACTTTATGGGATTTTGTTTTCTTCTAGCTTGGGATTTGGGAATCAAACTCAGGTCATTAGGCTCAAAAGAAAACTTTCACTTGCTGAGACATCGCAACAGCATGAGAAGCAGTTTTCTATATAGATTATAAAATTGGCATATTCTTGTCTCTCAGTGAGAAAAACTTGGGTCAAGATGGTATTGTTGTTTTATATACTTAAAATATGAAATAAACACAAAAATTTGAAAATGTGTGGTTATTAAAGTTCAGTAAGCAATTAAATATTTTTATTAAAACACATGTTGGAAAATAACACAAGTTGCAGAGAAAATGCTGATATAAACATGATTCAAACCTCAAGCCAAACCTTCCAGGATGATTGATAGCTTTGCAGATCTGCTCCTAGGAACTGCCCAGGCTCTGTCGGGTATTTATGATTGTACTTTAGTACCATGGGTTAATTTTGCACATTTAACAATGTTTTAAATGAAATTTTATTCACTTAAGATACACACACACACACACACACACACACACACACACACACACACACATATATATATAATGTATGTAAATCCTAAATTTTCTGTGGAAATAAAAAAATAATCTGTCCTTGTGATCCTTTTATACCTCCTTCCAACCTTCTTTCCAATCAGATGGTAACAACTATCTTCTTTTCACACTATAGATATAATTTCATGTTGACTGTTTCTGAATGGAAACAGTCATAAATGGAATTGTACTCTGACATGTTTGTCTGGCTTCTTTTGTTCAGTATCACGTTTGTGAGACTGTGTTTTGTTGAGGAATGTTGCTGTGGTTCATTTGTTTTTACTCATTAAATGGATGGTCTTCTAGTCTCTGAATATTACAACATCCATACATTTGGGTTGATGGATATGGGCATTTTTTTAATTTTGGGCCATTAAAGATAGTCACAATGAACACTGAGGAATGAAATGCTCCATGGGGCCATGACAAGCATTCATGTACAGACCTTTAGATGTATGCAAGTACATAATCCCATTAATTTATAGTGAATAGTGTAATTGCTAGAGCACAAAGTAATCCATTTGTTGAACTTTATCAGCTACTGCTAACATATTCCAAAGAGATTATTTCACTTTGTACTCCATCCTCCGGATATAATATCACTGCCGTGTATCTTTGCCAGTATTTTTTCATTGCTACTTTGTTTAGGTTGAGTGAGAACAGTATGTGCCTAAGTATTTTCTTGGTATTTGTGAAGCCAAGAAACTCCTTATATTTTATTGGCCATTTGAGAAGTCATTTACAATAGAGCAATGTCTTTTTGCAGTCATCACTTATATATTCATTTTTCTTATGATATCTCTTGGTTAATTTTTGTTCTTTATCTTACTGTAGTTTGTTTTTATGAAACTGTAACAGCTAGTAGTAACTTTGGAAGGAATCATTGCCAACCTCAAGATCAAGAGCATATTTTCTTATGTTTTAATCAGAAAGATGTTGTTTTATCTTTTATAAGTAGGTCTTCCCACATCAATTAACCCAATCAAAATGATTCCACATAAGCACGTCCACAGGTTCATTTCCCACTTTATTTCTCAAGTTAAAAATTGAGATTAATCATCACATTACACAGACACTAAGAATTAAGTTTCGTTCATACCAACTGTCCACACATGAGGTAAAAATGAAAAACAAACTGGCATAAAACAGTAAGAAACAGGCAATCAAACATAGTTCTGATGATGAACATACTGAAAATAATGATGTGAATACTACAAGACTACCAACATAGCAGGTGGGAACAACCATGAATATAATCCCCTAAAGTATGGAGAAGAATTAGATGAAATTCTAAACACTTTTAAAATCTTCAAATAATAAAAGAGAAAAATATATCATGATATTTTCCATGAAATCAGATGTCTAAGAGTCAACAACATACATGCTATGCATTGATGTGAATTCCTACATATGTGGAAGATCGTAAAAGCTGAAGTTCTCTTTTTAGTTTACAGCATATTGCACACGACCAGCTATGATGTGGGAAATACACAAAGCCATCTTTACAAACCATTAGTCAAGAACTGCTTTTCTTGAAGGGGATATTCTGACCTTTTAATAGTTAGGTTATCTGGAATGATGTGTACCCTTAGAGAGTTGTTTGCTTTTTTATTCATGCATTCAGTAAACACCATGACACTGAGTGATAACTATTTCTATATAGTGTTAATATGAAATGATTGCTAAGTCAGGAGATGTATTACTATCAAATTTAATGTGTTGTTTATGATCAAAAGCTATATAAATAATTGGGAACTAACTTCCATCCTACGTATGAGAAAAATATTTCCTCTTTTTCTCTACTTCTGAGACAGTAAATGCAGTGTTAATAGGAACCCACAAGCTTGAAGCATTTTGGAAATAATTTTTTAAAAATCACTGTCTAATGGAAATGAAAAAAAACTGAGCCACCCCCAGCACCTGGTCCTAATATCCGTCTTTTGTGCAACCTGACTTGTAAAAGGCAATAAAAAACTTTTTTTTTTCTTATCAAAAATATCAAGGGAACCTGATTGACTTGAGCCCCTGCCTGTGTGCTGTCGCTCTATCTTTAGGGATGTTGTTGTAATTGACTAGATGCCAATTAAGTCTACTGTGTTCTTATGCCTGCTCCTTTGTACAGGCAAGTCCCAGTGCTTGACGGAGAGCCAGGGGATTCCTGTGGAGAAAATGCAGGAGCTGGCCAGTTCTTCAATAATTCTAGAACTTCCAGCAAGAGTTAAGAGGACTGGATAAATTGCATTTGGTGGGCGACTTGACAGCTGATTTGCACAAAAGATGCTATGGGCTATGGGAAAGTAATGTGTTTTACTTGTGGCAGGCGTGCTTAGAATAAAAACATGCCGATGTGGCAGTGTTAGTATGGCAGAGAGCGAAATAAGACAGAAGTTAAATTGGAGTACTTCTCTTAGCCTTTTAATAAACACTCAGCAAAGTGAGATGAAGAATTGCTTCACAGAGAGGAACGCTTCTCTTTAATAGGCTTTTAGGAGCTTTTATAAGGCAATATGGGAACACTGCATTAGTGTACAACTAAACAAAATATTGTTGCAAGGTTTGTTATAAAAGCAAAGCATCTCACCAAAGACAAAGCACACTCGAGAAAGATAAAAAGATGGAAAATATAAACCATCTACTATCTCAGAAATCTAATCATCTCTCACATGGCTGTATATGCCATTTTATAAATGCAACTTTATGTATATTATTTGTATATGCAAAGTCAATGTTTTTGGACCCTTTTAGTTCATCACTTGACAGCATATTGTATTTTCTTACGTTACTAAAAATGCACTGAAAGGTCATTTGAATAGTTGCTAAGAATTATTAATTTTGGTGATGGATCCCAGTTATATTATCATATGACTGCTGACATTTAACCTTTCTCCACTTTCTTTCTTTCTTTCACTCCTTTAATTTTCTTATGTATTTTTAGCACAACCAACATTACAATGAAAATTACTCAAGTTACTTACATATGTGGCCATGCATGATTATTCCTCTATATTAAATAGTTAGAAACATAGATAATGGATCAGTGGGTACATGCCATACTATGGAAACTAGCTGTAATCAATAGCATATTAGTTTAAAAAACTCTCTTTATTTCTTCTAACACTGTTCCTAAAAACCTCTAGTTGCCAAGTGTTAATCATTGATTTTGCTACAACTGAAAAAAAAACGTAGTCAGAGGTCATAGTTTTCTTTGAACCTTTTAGATATAAAGCACACAGCTAATCTCAAATTAACCTTTTCTTTTCACAATGCTAGAGACTTATTGCTCAGTTGGTAGAGTACTAGCCTGGCATATGTAAGACTCTGGGTTCAATTGCAAGTATATAAAGAAACCCCCAAACAAATCCGATGCCTACAAGAAGTTTATGGCCTAATATGTGATTAGGTCCCACTGGAAGTCACTACTGTTCCTGATGAAATTCTCTGGGGCTTTTCTGATAGACAACGATAACACTGAAACCCTCAATGAACAACGAACAGTGACCAATCTCAGAAAGACCAATGCTCTTCACTCTCCCCAACAGCTCAGTCTTCTACAATCCAGTGGTTATCACATGGTCTTTCCTGATCAAAATGTCCCTCCAAGAGCAATTATTTAAACTGTCATATTCCTAAATAGCTTTTATGAAATTTTTCAAGAAAAACTTTGACATGTTCATAATTAGTTTCCCTAAGATGTTTCAGAAAGTTTTATCTTCAAGGCCAAGTGAAGCTTATTCCAATAAGATAAGTACAATTTTAAAAAATGACTAACACAATTTACTAAATTGATGAAATAAAGAATAAATGTCATATGGCTATACTGATACAGAGATAATATTTGTTTAAATTCAACATTTACTTATGATTAAAACCAGTTTAGAAAACTTCACGTTAAACCCAATGAGTAGGGAGCTCCTAAGGTCTAAGAAAGAACCTATTGATGTTTTGCTAAATAGTCATCTTGTCAAACTACCCTCTAAATATTTCAGCTTATTCCCATAGACTTGTGTTCTGCTCTCAGCCTTAGAGAAACTTCTTATTGCAAGGCCTCAAAACTGTTCAAAGTGCTGAGAATAAGTTATTATATTAATATTCCCCTCCATACTCCCAGCAAAGCTCAGGGGTCATCATGCAAGAATAGGTAGAAAAAAAATGTAAAAGCCTGAGGTTAGGGAGGAGAGCTGTAAAATACTGTCCTCTGGACATGGCACAGTTGTATGAATGAATCCATAATAACTGTGTTATCTGCAGAATATCAAGCCGTTAAAAATTCCAGCATGGAAGGAGGAGGTCCAGATGTAACACACCTAGCAAGGAGCTATTGGCAATTGATGGGGGAGGAGGAATAACTTTTCTTTGGGAGTGTTGAGGTCAGCGGACAATTTTTGTGGATCTGGTTTTCTCCTTCCACCTTTATGTGGGTTCTGGGATCAAACCCAGTTTGTCAGCTGTAGTGGGTAGCCTTTCCAGCTTTGACCTGAAAGTACTACCCGCATTGAGGTTTCCGGTAACCATCATGCCTACCTATGACCGAGACGGGAGACCTGAAGACCCAAGATCTGGATGTGCTGGCTCTCTTGGTTCCTGGTGATCCTAGATGCTGGATGTAGACAGAGCAGAGTTCTCCAGAGAACATGGCTGGACTGCACTTCATCTCTCCCGGGTCCTGTAAACTATCCCTTTACTTGTTGTAAGTTACCCCAAAATAAACCTTCCTTTTAACTATGTGGAGTTGCCTGAATAAATCCTCCAATAGTCAGCTTTACCCACTGAGCCATCTCTCTGGCCATCTCCTCTTTCTCAGCTGTTTCTCTCAGGCAGTTTGCCACAGCAAGTAACTAACACAATGGTCTTTCTAATCTCATGGACTCCTATCTAATGTTTGAAGAGTGAGCCACTGCCATTTGCAAAGAAGCATCCCAGGAACTCTGCATGAGAAAGAGTTGCAGAGATCTCCACAGGGCTAGTGTTGCTTCTGTTGCTGAACACTGGGGGTGTGCTACATATGTGTAGGGTGACAAGTTGTGAAACTGGGAAAGGCATGGCCAGCATGATGTCAGCTATCTCAAGAACTCACAAAAGGCAAGAATATCTTTTATTTGTTAACTAAACAGAAAAATTGAACACTTGGCACATCCAAGAGGAAGAGAGAAGGAAAGTGACTCAGTGATGTGGCCGAATCCCAGGTTGCTCTTTTCACTCATCTTAACAAGGCTTGAAGACAAGTTCTAGGCTTGTCAGTGGGGATAAAGATAGACAGCAAGATTGAGTAGCAGTTTCTTATTGCATCATGGGGTGACTATAATTAACAATAAATTATTGTTTATTTCCAAGAGCTGCAAAAGCAGATTATGAATATTCAGCATCACAAGTGATAAAATTGTTTGAGTTCATAGACAAGTTAATTACTCAAATGAGATTGTTCCATTTTGTATTCATGTATTGAAATATCACATTATACCTCACAAATATATGTGATCATTACATTTCAATTTTTTAAAATTAAAAATCAGTTAAAAACAAGTCATGAAAATCAAGCTGCTGTGATTAAATTAATGACAAAGTTTGACATTTTTAAAGGAAAACTGAAAAATTGAACACTTAAAAACATACATACACATTGTCCAAAAGTACAAAACAGCAAAGCCTGTAAAGCAAAGAATTATAACCCATTAACCAAAGAAAGAAGTGGCAACAGTAAAAGATATATAACTAACAAAGACAATGAGATTGACAAGAACATTGAAATAGCTTTTATAATCATGTGCAATGTGTTTAAGTACTTATGAAGATGAGACAAATGAGCCTGGAATCAGAAAACCAAACAAAGTGTCAAACAGGGTGGGGACAGTTAAATGGGCAAGCTTTAAAGCTGAACAACCACTGCGGGCATTTCTCTGCAAACAAAAATAACTGATGGGAAGCATAGAAACTTGGGCCTGAAAAGGGTAGGAGAAAGGCCATATTCATACCCAAAGTCCAGTGACTTTCGAGATCCTTTAATACAGAAAAACCCATGCCTATTTGTGAACGATGTTTGTACTCCTTTGATCCACTGGTTCACCATTTCACTGGCATTTTGACTAGTTTTTCTTTGTGAATCTTCAGGTGAAATAGTTATTAATACTATCTTAGGGAAAAAGTTCAGGTGGGTTATAAAAAACTTCCATTTCAGCAAGCAGAAGATCGACCATTCATTAGGTCATCCATGGTTTTTTGCCCGTCATCTAAATGTGGGTCTTTGATGAGAAGCTTTGGTGACTGTTACAGGTCACCACTTGGCTCTCTTTAGAAGATCATCCTGATGAATAGGATCTGCTCTGATGAGAACAATGAGAGCGGTTGTATATTCCTTTGTTTCCTGCACATCACTTTCATGGAAATTCGCTTCTCTTGTCGCAGAGCTACACATCTATTCACAAACCATAGTAAGCTGCAAGGATGCATCTCTGTTAAAGGTAAGGGCAGGCAGGGCATTAAGAAGACTGTTATAAAATCCTGAAACTTAGGAATCAAACATGACCTAATATTCTGAAGTCCTTATCTTCAGATGCTCAAAATATAACTCGACTTAGAAATGAGGTCGTGGTAGAGTCTGTAGTTAACTCAGGAAGGGGTCTTACTGGAGTAGGGAGGATGCCTAATCCAACACAACTGCTTCTCTTATAAAGGGTGGGAATTTGGAGGGGTGGGAAAGACAGAGATCTAGGTGGTGTGTCTAAAACCAGGAAGCTTGTCTTTTAGAGAAAAATGGAACAGATTCTCCTTCACGGCCCTCAGAAGGAACCACTCTGTTCACACCTTCATCTTGAACTTCCAGACTCTGGAAAGGCAAGCAAAGTGTTTCTATTGTTTGAGACACCTGGTCTATGGTACTGGTATATGCTTGATGGAGCGGTCTGATAGGATGGGTAACCTCAGGAAATGATACACAAGTAAAGCAAGATGAAATAAACAAAACCACCACTTGAAAAGGAGATGTGGAATGTTCTGCATTAGGTGTTGCAATGTGGAACAGATGTGCATACTAACAGCATTATTGACTACAAGATTGTTGTGGAAGAAAAGAAGCCCTGTTTTTAAAATAAGGGATCATATAACCAGTTTGAGCCACTTTTACGTGGCATGGCTCTTTAACCGAAGAGGACTTTTAAAACATTGTGCTGAGATATAAATGAGGCTCAATAGGAACAAAACATGAAGTATAAAAATATAGTTTATCATTGATTAGGTTTCACTACTAGCATCTTCACTACTTGCATTAAGCTGGCTCCAACTCAGGAAGCTACCACAACCCAAAAATGTCTAAATTTAGTTCAAAATATCTTTAAATTATAGCAAGCAGAGCTACTTAATTCCAATTCTTTTCACTGTGCTTCTCTAGTCCTTTAGACTTAAAAGCATAGGGTGGTGAGTTATTATTAAAATTCCCTTGAACCTGAAAAATTTTTTCCAGCAAATTATTTATAGTGATCACTCATTGTGATCTTTTTTTGCCAGTTATCCTTTATACTTTACGGGTCAGCAAGGCCCACAGAGGATGCTCTTACGTTGAGTGACTTCAATATAAAAGATGTTAAGGAAGCAGAATTGCGTGCCAAGCTAATCTTCATCTTAATTAGCTTCTAGAACAAGAAGAGCTTGCTTCTGTGCCTGCAAAAATAATTCAGCTGCCTTCCTTGGTGTGGCCTTTGTCTCACCACCCAGCACAGGCCTGTGCCTGTATTTAATGGAGATAGTGGAATTTTAAAGGAGAAAAACAAACCCCTTTTGAATGTGCTAAATTCTGCAGATGAGGGAGGCCTGGAAATCTCCATCAGAACAGGGCTTACCTGATCTTATAAATTCCATGCCGAAGCTTACATTCTGGGGCACAGTTTTCAAATGGCAATCGTTACAGGCTATTCATCTTCCTTAGGCAGTAAAGGATGCTCCTGAATGAATTTTTCCTGGAAACTAGCTGACACTACTGCTTTTTTCTACTAAGCCACAGGGTTTTTTTTTCCCCATAGTGAAATTGAGAAGCAGAAGATTCTCTGACTTTCTGGTTTACATCCATATCATTTAGCTCCATGAGTTGGTGTCACAGCAAAGCTCCAGGCTGTACTGTGGAACTTTTCTACATGAATTCATTTGGCAGAGATGACTTGTGCAATCCATATTGCCTTGATCATAACTGTTAAGGTACGATGTCATCATTCTAGGTAATTTGTCCAAATCTAGCGTATCCTTATTTAAGGATTTGTGGCTACTTTTGGAACTTGGAAACACACTAGAGAAAGACCAAGGCCAATGGTGGGTTGGAAAGGTACAGGCAGGTTAGCCTGTAATTATTGAAGTTGAGTGACTGACCTACATGAGTATGGAAGACCATATGGATGGTACAAGAGAAAATTTTCAGAATCTGATGTCAGGGTGTGATATCAGCTGATACACATTGAATCCCAAGGAGACTGTTAGTAGCATCCCACCCCTAGAATGTCACATTCAAATGGGACTGAACTATGTGTCCTGTGGTGCCTGCCACACTGCCTCATGTGGGTTCTGTCTTTGGGTGTACTGATTGTGCTTTTTTCCATTTGTTCCTTTGCAATTCAGGATTCTCCTTTCCGATCTGTTCTATGACCCTGGCTGCTGCTATATCATGGATTTCTGGATTTTGGAGGCAGAGGGAGAGAGAGTGTGTGAAAGTATGGTAATGGATGTCTTGGGATCCTTTTCTCCTGTGGGAGAATCTCTCCAGGAATCCCTCTTCATAGAGCGACCCTTTACAGTTTCTTCTGAGTGCTAGCTGTTTCTTCATATGAGTTAGTGGTATTGGCTACTTGTACTTGTTAGCCTTGGTATCAACATTATCTGTATGTGTTATCTCAAGCCTCAATGGCACCTTTGTAAGCCATGCTCCATTACATTCATCCCCACCCCTAAAATGACTCACTTTGCTGAGCATGTCATCTTGTTGCCCGGACACAGCCGGCTGATACAGCAACTAAACTTACTCTGACTTTAATTTTTGTCTATAGGGCCCACTTCTTCAGGTAAGTGGAGTTACGTTGTGTCAGCATAAACATAAGACTTTAATGATAAAGGGTGTGCAAAAATATGACTGAGATTTAGAAAGACTTGACTTGTAGCTCCTTGTTTCTCAAGGATTGAAGAAAGAAGCTAGCCAGAAATTGCTCAGATTTTTCTTTCTTTCTTTTTTTTTTTTTTGTTTTAACATTCAGGTGTACTTTATTACACATCTGTCCATGAAAATTGCATCTTAATTTTTTTAATGTTTATTTTTACATGCCAACTGCAGTTCCTCCTCCCTCCATCCCTCTCAGTCCCTCCTCACTACCTCCCCTCTGCACCACCATCCACTCCTCCTTCATTTCTATTCAGAAAGGGCAGGCCTCCCATGGGTATCAACAAAACATGATATATGTTGTAGTAAGACTAAGCACCTCACCTTGTGTTAAGGCTGGGCAAGGCAACCAAGTATTAGGAATAGTGTTCCCACTGTTAGGAGTTCCACAAGAGGACCAAGCTACACAACTGTCACACATATGCAGAGTGCCTAGGTCAGTCTCATGCAGGCTCCCTGGTTGTAGGTTCAGTCTCTGTGAGCTCCTAAGAGCCCAGGTTAGTTGATTCTGTGAATTTTCTTGTGATGTCTTTGACCCCTCTGGCTCCTACAATTCTTCCTCCCTCTCTTTAGCAGGATTCCCTAAGTTCAGCGTAATGTTTTACTGTAGGTCTATGCATCAATTTCTACCAGTTGCTGGATGAAGCCTATCTGAGATCAAGTGACCATGATCAAGTAGGCTTTATCTCAGAGATGCAAGGATGGTTCAAGATACAAAAATAATTGTATGTAATCTATCATGTAAGCAATCTGAAAACAAAAACAAAAACAAAACAAAACACATGATCATGCCATTAGATGCCGAAAAAGCCTTTGACAAAATTCAACACTCCTTCATAACAAAAGCAATCAGGGATACAAGGGACATACCTAAACATAGCAAAAGCAATATACAGCAAGCCAGTTGTCAACATCAAATTAAATGGAGAGAAACCCAAAGCAATTCCACTAAAATCAGGAACAAGAAAAGGTTATCCACTCTCTCCATATCTATTCAATATAGTACTTGAAGTTCTAGCTAGAGCAATAAGAGAATTAAAGGAAATAAAGAGAATACAAATTGGAAAGGAAGAAGCCAAAGTATCATTATTCACAGATGATATGATAGTATACATAAGTGACCCCAAATTTTTCTAATTAGTCAAGACTCATTTTACAGAGATTAGAATGAAAAGGTAACTTCATGGCTGCATTCTTGTGGAAGTCTCCATAGTAAAGTAATTATTAAAACATGTAGCTGTAAGTTTCCTCTGGTCCTGCCTTGCTCCCATGGCCCCGAGGTCCCCCAGCTGCTCAAACTGAAGTAAACACACAGAAGCTTATATTAATTAAAACTGCTTGACCATTAGCTCAAGCTTACTACTGACTAGCTCTTACACTTAAACTCAGCCCATTTCTGTAAATCTATATGTCGCCATGTTTTCCATGGCTTTACCTGTGTGCCATTGCATGCTGTTCCCTGGATAGTGGGCTAACGTCTCCCGACTGAGCTTTCCTCTTCCCAGAATTCTCCTTGTCTGCTTATCCTGCCGATACTTCCCGCCTGGCTACTGGCCAATCAGAATTTTATTAAATCAGTGTACAAAAGCATTGTCCCACAGCATTTCCCCTTTTCTGTTTAATTAAAAAGGAAGGTTTTAACTTTAACATAGTAAAGTTATATATAACAAAACAGTTATCAAGCAAGAATTATAGTTATAATACTTAATCTATTTGTATTTGGCAAAAATCAAAGAAGATATCCTATCTATCCTATATTTGTGAGTCCAAGGTTTCATATCTACCTTATCTCCTATCAAAACCAAGGGAAACCATAATTATAACTATCTAGTCTTCAACTATATCAAAGACTTCGGAAGGATATGAAGAGCATTGTAAGCAACTTCCAAAAATCTAGAACAACAGAGACAGCTGCCTGTCTAGACAGTCATCCAAAGTTCCTCTGCAAAGTTGGGGCATCCATATTTAGCCCATAGGTCTAGAGTCTCTCAGTCACTTTTCTCTGTGTCCTGTAGAATGTCTGGCAGTTTCTTTTGCAAAGCAGGAACATGAAGGACCGTTTTGCCATGCAAAGTTCAGTGGTTACCTTCCTGTAGGTCCTGCATGTCCAGTCAATACAATATTTTGTCAAGCAGTCCAGGCACATTATCCCACAACAAAAACAAATGACTTGTCATATAAATTTATAATGATTTTCTGGGTTTAAAGGATGGAAAATGAGAAGTGTGTGTGTAAGTGTTTGTGTGTGTGTGTGTGTGTGTGTGTGTGTGTGTGTGTGTATGTGTTTACAGTCTGCAAACAAGCAGTTTACCTGCTTTCCTCTTACTGGTATAGAAATACAAATAATTATCCTAGGAACATTTATGTATATATGCTGCTTGTGTTTGACATCTTGCCCCAAATATTTTCCATTTCCCAGGGCTATGAGAATACATTGGACCATCTGTTTGAGTATAAGGTAAAAAGGTGTTAAAGATCTCTCTTTCTAACTCATTAATATACATAGTGACTTTGCTACACAGAAAAAAAATATACAATCTGAGAAGAATGTGAAAATATATAAAGGTTTTTTTTTTTTAAATTTTGTTTTGTTTTTGTTTGTTTTTAGTAAAGCACTGTCATGATCAGTATTAAGAAAACAGAAAGTGGAAAATGATGATACTTAAAGAAACAACAATTACAAAATGTACAATACTTTCAACAGAATGTTTTCCTCCTGGAGTGGCAATTCTAGAGGTGATAAACTCAGCCCTTCATGGTGCAATCAGGCTGCCTGGCTGATGAGAGGAAGACTGTTTCTAAAAGAAAGGAAGGCTGTGAACACTGGGATTGTTTAAGAGTGTTGAGGAAAGTGAACCACTTTCTCTCTGCAAACAAAGTTTCCAAGACCCAAGAAACTTATTGGCATGTTTACATCTGCTGATATATGCTGCTCCTACCAAACACTGGAAAAATACCAAGAAAATTTAAATCTTAGGCAAACAGTTAAGGACAGAAGCCACAAGGAGTCTTTTATTTATCTCTCATGAAAAAAGAAAAAACTTTGTACAAGGCTAGATTTAAAAATTGGAGTTGAATTTTTCTAACCAATAATTAATGATTCCAGAGCATATTTTTTTGACTGGGGTAGTATATTACATGAGTCCTGGAAAGGATGCATCTCAGAGAAAATTTACTTATGTGACCAAAAGGACTTGGAGTGCGAAATATGAGAGAAAATATGCAGTATCAAAAATAAGCAAGTAAAATGTACAAACATGAAGCAATGGCTGAGACATAACAAAGCAAGAGTATGGCAGATTCACCTAGTTTCTTAGTGGATTGATCATGCAGACCTTCTGAATGATAAACACAGAAGTCTGGGATGGCTCAGTCAAGTGCTTGTCACAGGAGTGTGACAACCTGAGTTTGATCTTCAACACCTATGTAAGAAGCCAGATGTGACAGTGCACACTCATGGTCTTAGAGCTGGAGAAAGTGGAGACAAGTGAATTCCATGGCTTCCTGGACAGTTATCCTAGATAAAATCGTGAGTTCTGAGTCTAGTGAGAGATCCTGTTTAAAATACAGATTGAAGAGCAATTGAGAGACACTAGAGGGCACCTACATTAGTTTACATGCACATACTGGGGCAGGGAGGAAGGGGAAGGGGAGGGAAAGAGGGAGGAGGTAAGGTGGGAGGAAGCACCCTGATGGCTTTTTGCTTTCCTTAACCAGAAGTGCTCTCAGCCTGAATAACCAGGCACCTTCTTCTCACCCTTATCACAGTAGTGAGCATGGCCTATGAGGGAGGACAAGGATCATATTGGAGCAGAGGCTCCCTCTGTCTAAGAACTGAAATAGGTTTTGGAGTAAGAGTAGGGTACATTCAGCACATGTCTAGAGAAACTAGCCAGTAATCAGTGGCTAATTTGAGCTTGTTTCTCCAGTCTTTAGGCTGTAGTCATAGGCTTGATCACCCGATTTTCAGGCTCTCCATGTCCTTTTTTTCTTCACAACACTATGTTCCTCAGGCTGGAGAAATGGCTCAGCAGTTAAGAACACTGGCTGCTCTTCCAGAGTAGCTAGGTTCAATTCCCAGCACCCACATGGCAGCTCACAACTGTCTGTAACTTCAGCTGCAGAGGCTCTAACATGGTTACACAGATATACATGCAGGCAAAACACCAATGCACACAAAAAATAATAAAATAAGCTATTTAAAAAAAAAATGTGTACCTCAGACTTCTCACCTTGAATTTGTAGAATTTCTGATCTCACTTAAAAATTATACTATGAAACAGAAGTTTTACTTTATTTATATGTCTGCCCAAATAAACTGGTGTAATTACAGTAAGATACAAGTTTAATTACATTTGTATTATTTTAAACTATATTATTAGAAAAATCAATTTATAATTTTGTGAAACTGTAAAGAAAAAAACATTCTACTTCGTCTCCTCAGAGGTTCTAATGGATATATGCATAGAAACATGCAGTGGCATTGAGATTTTTTTATTTGCAAGCTATTTATTTATTTATTTATTTGGAGAGATGCCATTTTCTTCAAGAAACATGTTCATCAACTTTATGGGAATGTATTGATTGCAGTCTTGAGCAATTGGCTTATTTTTATTTTATGGTTACCATGGTCTAGCTATCTGATGCATGCTAATGTGACTCCCTCCTCCTCTACTGAGTACCAACCTCAGCTTCTGTTTATATTTGATGCAGAGGAGGTCTTCAGCCAGAGAAAAAGACAGGACATGCATCTGGTCAATGATGTTAATTATGACTTCAGTTGGCTTTCCCCATTCTTTCTTTCTTTCAGCTCATGTACTAAATGTTAATAATGTTGTTGTATTATGTATATTTTAAAAAGCTTAAATATTTTCTGAAGCAAACTGTCATATAAGTAAACTAGATACAGACTGATAGATGGATAGATAGATGTCAGAGATACATAATTTAATTTATACTAAACAGGACAACACAAAAGAATTATGACATAGTGGAAGGTCAACTGAACAGCTATATATTGCTGATTTGAGGTTCCTGTTCTCCCCTTCAATTGCTTTGAAATTTTAGATAGATCCATTACATTTTTCTATGGCTTAATGATGTGCTAATATCAGAGAACAATCTGACAACATTTGAGGTCCATTCCAACTTTAGTGACATGTAATGGTGAAAAATACTATTTATAAAAGCCTGTATAGAGTATTTATACCACTATAGACTTCTAAATACCCCAAGACCACACCCTCCTGAGAATTACTCTGGGTAGACAGGAACTCTTCAACTATCTAAGGAGTGCCCGAGAGGTCAGATCTTTTCTCCAAAGCAGCAACTGACAGTGATGGATGAGTCTCCTTAGAAAGAGAATCTACAGTGGCATTCATAAAAGCAAGTGCTTTATAGTCTCAGGATGATGTTAGAGTTCACCTGAAATATCTACATCTCTGGGGTTGGCTGTTGGTCACCTCTGTCTCTCATATTGCCTTAGAGCTATATCCTGTAAAAGTCAGTTTGTGGGAAGTATTGACATCAACTAAGAAAGGAAGAGAAATGAAACATCTAGCTGCTCACTTCAACTACTTTCTGGAAGATGTGGGAAAGCTGAGGACTCCAGCAACCAGAGCAGTGGAAGATTCTAGCAGCTTAGCGGCAGTTAGGCCAATGGGCTTAGATGAGATTCTGATTTCAGGTCAGTTCTCTCTGTCCCTTTTACATTCTTTAATAATGTTCATGTTCTTTTGTTCCTCCAATCTTTAAATACCACTGTAAACACTTCACTTTTAAAAAAAATAATCCTATAATTTCTATGTTAAATCTTCTCTATTTGAAATTTTAGAATGTTATTTTTTAAATCCAGACTCGATTTTGCCTAATAAATCACTTAATTTTAAGGAAGGAGCTAACCCAGAGCATGTCACAAACTAAGAAAGAAACCTTACAAATGTTAACTCACTCAGTCTTCAAACAATGAGTTACAGCTACTTTACAGATAGGGAGAGCTACAGAACCCATCTAAGATAACACAGCTAGTAAGTAGCAAAGCAGGACTTTGACCCCAGGCTGTTGAGTAGCCTTAGGTCTTCAGGGTACCATGTATTTCTTCAGTGCCAGTCTTCTGTTAATTGTTTAACATTCCTTCAACCTTTATAAATACCTGCACATAACAGGATATTTACAAATTCTGAGAAGGTTTGTGGTATGGGCTTTTGTGAACTCAACTTTGGTAGAAGTCCCAAGATTTATCAGTGATAACGTCATGAATGCCTACTATCATGAACTCAACAGTTTTTCAGGATTCTATCCTTTAGTATTGTTAAACTGGTGATTAAATTTTAGCTTGAGTTTTAGGAGGGACATTGTATAGCAAAGTGGCATGTGGCTGCCTACTCATTTCCTTCCTTCATCCCCCTCTCCTCCAGAACCAGAATGAAAATAAAAATTCATAATCTATAAACTCACCATTACTTTCCTCTCCTTTGTTTGAAATCTAAGGTAGTAAAATATGTTGCTTGTTTGACAATAAAGAATAATTATATCTTGGTAATTGTGTTGGCTGAGGTAAGCTTGCCTCTTTGATGTAGATACAATAGGAATAGCTGTCACTGAAAATGTTAAGGATAAGGATAAAATTATTTCCCTTGGTGCTAAATTTTTAAAATGTCATTTTGAAAAAGCAGAGAGAATAAATATCCACCTAGTTTTTATAGACAGTTTCTCAATTTTATGAGTCAATCTTTGTTCTATTTCTTCTGAGTCATATTATTCCTTGTGGAATGTAATGAAATTTTACATCATTAAGGACTTACTGCTTTCTAAACCATGATGAAGAGAATATTTTGAGGCCATTGAGATTCTAAAAATCCCATTTACAAATATTAGTACATACTAATTTATGTGATAATTAGCAATGGATACGAGATTAACATTGAACATTCTTCAGCCAAATAAAATGATTTTATTGCTATCTCCTAGATATTAATTTACTACCTAGGAAATTCATTTAAACTTATTCTTTAGTCGCCACCTAAAAAAATGAAAAAATTATTTGGAATTTTCATAAAGCTTGTATGGGTCTGAGTGTTAATCAAGAGAATTACACTAAGCACTTGACTAGACAAGAAGAGGATTGGGGAGGAGAAAAAAGCAAGTAGGGGAACAAGAGAGAGGGGGAGTGGGAAGAGGAGAGAGAGAGGAGGTGAAAAAGGAGGGATAAAAAGAGCCTTAGTCTGTTTTCTGCTAGAGGAAGATAATGCTGTAGAATAGGCATTTTGTAAAAGATAAATGTTTATTTGAATCCTGGCTCTGTAAGCTGGGAAGTCCAAAAGCATGACTAGCATCTAGGGAGGGCTCTGTGTTGTATCATTATGTGGAAGGAGGACAAGAAAGCATGCATAGTATGGAAAAAGAAAAATGGAATTGCTTTCGCCTTTATAGCAAACCTATTCTCATAACTAACCCCTCCCAATATAACAGCAACCATCCATTCATGAAGAGATATGACATATTCACCTCTTAAAGTTCCACCACTAATACTTTTATAACGTCAATTAACTTTCAATATGCCCTTCCCTATCTCTCCATCTCCTTCCCTCTTCCCATTCCCCCTCTTCTTCTCCCTTTCTCTTTCACTTAGACTTTGGGTTGGAGAGTTTAAATTACAAGTGGATGGCTTAAGTAAAAATGTTGTCAATTCAATCACAAAATTCAAATTTTAATTTTCTTCAGTGGGTATCACAGCTAATAAAATCCTTAAGTAATTCCCTGACTCATATAAAAACATACCTAGTAACTATGTCATTTCAGATGGAACACCAGAATTAAATTGACAAGAACAATTTAACCTAGTTATAATGAAATCAAGGAATCCCCAACGCTTCTTCAATCAACCAAGTAAAATGTATGTTCTTTCTGTTTGCCATTTTACCTCTCCTAAGACTCCTGTCAATTAAAAGTTAAATTTTTTGTTGTTTTTTCGAGACAGGGTTTCTCTGTGTAGTTTTGGTGCCTGGCCTGGATCTCACTCTGTAGACCAGGATGGCCTCAAATTCAAGAGATCCACCTGACTCTGCCTCCCGAGAGCTGGTTTAAAGGCATGTGCTACCACTGCCAGGCTAAAAATTAAATTTTATTTAACAGACTTTTAAAGAATGGAGAAATGTAATAGGAAGGATTTTAGAAGGCACACCTTATTCTTAAGGTAGACATGTAGTTGGTGGATGGGTACCCAGACATAGTTCAAATCTGTAAGTTCTATTGTACTTTTACAGAGTACGTTGTCTATAAGTAGTGACAATGTACTGTAGAGGTCAAAAAGGCTAGTAGAAGAAAGGATTTTGGATATTTTTGCTGCAGTAAAATAATAAATATTTGGAGATATACGCATGCTTACATTGATTTAAAAGTTGACATATATATGTATGAGTATGTATCATACAGTACTCAATAATATGTACTGTTTTATGTCTCCATTTAATAAATTTTAAAGGAATATCTTAAAATCCTTATTTGCTAAATCCATTGTAGTATGTGAAGGTTTTGCTTTAATGACAAAGAAAACAGTATTTCAAGTCTCCTGTACATATCAAGATTTTTCTTTCAGTAAGTAGTCTATGTCAGAATAAACATTTCCCTTCCAAAAGGGAAGAATGGGAAGGAAGAAAAAAGACTAAAAATCAATGCTATGCCAACAAGGCAAACACAGTAGCACCATGTCCAGCATCTAAGGCATACAGTGTTGTGATGTGGGCTCTTATTAATAGGCTTTGGAAGTCCTGTCCTTGTGATCGCATCTCCTGTCACACACATGGCCTCTCTTGAGCTAGCTTTACTCAGTGCTTGCAGTTTTCCTCAGGAGATGTCTCATGTTCCTGACATCTCCAACATCCTGGTGCTTCCAATACAACTTAGGCTTTCCTTAAAAAAATCCATGCATAGCCCACTGAAAACTCCTTAGAAAGATTCTAGCATTACTATACATTATTTCTTCCTAAGTCCCATAACACTTGGGTTCTGCATACCTGCCAAACGAGCATCACATAGATGGTGACATCTCCTTAATAGTGCTAATCTCTTTGACAGTTTCAGCTGTCTTGAATGTATTTGCCTTGTCTGCCAAGTTAAATATATTCACACATTTTCTCTTCCCTGGAAAAACTAGTTTTTCAAATCTTTTGCTCTGCTTTTGGGCTCTTGATTCTCTTTAGAAGCTTGGTTAAAATCAGCTGGCAGGTCACATGCCACAGTCTGAATTCTTTTGTCTAGGGAGGTGGTAGAATTTTAAGAGGTGAAGGATAGTGGGAGAACTTTAGCTCATTGAGGGATACTCTTCGAGACAGAGGATTCCTAGCCTTGCTCATTCTCTTGCTTTCCAGTGATGAGACAAGTGGGTCCTTTCACCCGACTTTTCTGCCATGATGTGTCATGCTTCCATAGGATCCAAATCAATGGAGACAATTGATCAAGGACTATGAGACTCTTATTTATCTTATCTATCTATCTACCTACCTACCTATCTATCTATCTATCTATCTATCTATCTATCTATCTATCTATCTACCTATCTATCTATCTATCTATCTATCTATCATCTATCTATCTACCTATCTATCTATCTATCTACATATCTATCTACCTATCCATGATCTATCATCTCTTTACTGTGTATCACTTATCTTCTCTTTATCTATCATCTATCTATATACCTATCTATTCATCTATCTATTGCTGTGGGATGGTCTGTATGTCAAATGTGTTGCTGATTGGTCAATAAATAAATCACTGATTGGCAGTGGCCAGGCAGGAAGTATAGGCGGGACTAACAGAGAGGAAAATTGAGAGAACAGGAAGCTGGAGGGAGAGACACTGCCAGCCGCCATCAGGACAAGGAAGATGTAAAGTACCGGTAAGCCACAAGCCACGTGGCAAGGTATAGATTAATAGAAATGGATTAATTTAAGCTGTAAGAACAGTTAGCAAGAAACCTGCCACGGCCATACAGTTTGTAACCAATATAAGTCTCTGTGTTTACTTGATCGGGTTTGAGCGGCTTGGGACTGGCGGGTGAGAGAGATTTGTCCTGACTGTGGGCCAGGCAGGAAAACTCTAGCTACAAATGGCGTCCAACGTGGTGGCAAGAGTTTCCACCTAAAACCTGAGAAAAAAGATTCTAAAACGGAGCTAAAAATAGCTTCCTAATTGTCTCTCTCAAATGAGCGGCAGCTGCCGGTTTGAGCTACTGGCGGGTTCCTAGTGTGCGCGCTCGACCTGCAGTATGGCGGGAATGAGGCCTCTGCAAATGACACATTAAGCTACATTGTGGATTTAGCCTTTGCTAGTATAAAACAAAACAAAACAAAACAAAACAAAACAAAACAAAAAAAAAGAGGTTTCTGGGCTACACGCTGCTTGGATAAAAGCATAGACCCACGATAGCTCCCAGAGCTGGTGGTAAAGTACCACGCCAAGTTGGGAAGCTGAGGTGGGCGGAGCCAGCAGCCATAGCTGCTGCAGCTTAAAGCAATAGATTCACAATAAGACAGATTCAGATGTAATAGTTTAAAATGTGTGTAAAATATACGTAGGCTTGAAAGAGACAAAAAAAGGTGATATATACAGTATAGAAACAAATACATGGTTTTAAAAAATAAAGTCTTTAAAGAGACAGTAAAATTAATATAAAAAATAAGCCACGTAGAGATGACTATTACACAGAGAGTCTGGATTGTGTTGTCTTTGGGATTCTTAACTACAGAGAGATGTTTGATTGTAAAGGAAGCTGAGTTAAACCAGTACGTATATTTTAAAGATACTTTGACTTTAAAATTTGGATGTAAGGATATGTTGCTTTGGAAAAGAGTCTCTTTTGTTTCCACAGAAAGCAAGAGGCTATGGATTTGTTCCAGAGTAAGATACATCAGGTTTGACCAGCCAAGACCCCCTGAAAGGTCTCCTATGACACCATGGCCCAGATGATCCAACATCCAGAACCGTTTCAAGACAACTGGCTCAGATGATACAGCCTCACGGACTACTCCATGATCCTAAAATTTTCTTTGTTTCCCCAGAAGATACAGCGCCCCCCTCCAGCAGGAAGTAGTAAGAGAAGCTACGCCCAAATTCCCAAATATACCAAGCTGACTTTGGAGATATGTAAAGGTTAAAACCTTCCTTTTTAAGAAAAGAAAAGGGGAAGTGCTGTGGGATGGTCTGTATGTCAAATGTGTTGCTGATTGGTCAATAAATAAATCACTGATTGGCAGTGGCCAGGCAGGAAGTATAGGCGGGACTAACAGAGAGGAAAATTGAGAGAACAGGAAGCTGGAGGGAGAGACACTGCCAGCCGCCATCAGGACAAGGAAGATGTAAAGTACCGGTAAGCCACAAGCCACGTGGCAAGGTATAGATTAATAGAAATGGATTAATTTAAGCTGTAAGAACAGTTAGCAAGAAACCTGCCACGGCCATACAGTTTGTAACCAATATAAGTCTCTGTGTTTACTTGATCGGGTTTGAGCGGCTTGGGACTGGCGGGTGAGAGAGATTTGTCCTGACTGTGGGCCAGGCAGGAAAACTCTAACTACAATCTATCATCTATCTATCTATCTTCATCATCATCATCATCTATCCATCCTCTTTACAAGTTGATATTCTCAGGCATTTGTCATAGTGATTAGACTCTGATTGACATTGCTCAAAGTAACAATGTTTAAACCTTCAGCACACTACACCTAAAAAACACCCTCTAGTACTTACTGACCTTACCTGCTTTGTACAGCTGCTGTTCTGGACTTCATCAGATCCAAATGTCCTTCATTATTGGTTCTCTCACACTATTGCTGACTTCATTCTTCTGCTGTGTTAGAACTTCTGTTTGTCATTATGACTACAGGAACATTCACACTGTCATAGTTAGGTAAATGACTATATTCCCTGAAGACAAGGGATGACTAAGAATTGTTACAGAGAAACAAGCCCTAGGAAACTTTCTCTAGAGTGGTGGCCAGAGGCGCAGGCAGCTTTCCAAATACTCAAACCTGTTTTTGCTTATGTCACTAAGGATTATTGTTTGCCCCTCTTAATTAACCAGAACGTCCTAATAACTACTATTTCTGCTAAAAATCAGAGAGTTAAAATAAATTCAAGCTACTATAATAAAAATATGAATATGTGGGGAAAAGATTCAACCCTAAAATTACACAACCTTAAGGTTTTAAAGCATTGATGGTAAAGCTGACCATACCCTCACTTAGGAAAGGAATGCCCAGTAAATCTGAAGTCAAGATGAAAATGTATTTCTTTACTTAGTAATCATAAGCTTATTTGATAATTTAAATTAAGGAAGCTGTGAGAAAGCTTCACTTTGCATTACAAATGGAGCAGAGAATTGAACGATTCAGTTGAAATAGATTTTTATGGCTCTGAACAGAAATACATTGTGGTGAAGGTCAGAGCAGTGTTTTCTTATCCCCATACAGAACAGAACACAGATATAAGCAAGGGCAGGGTGTCTGTCTCTATATATTTATATTATGCCAGAAAGATCAAGAGACATTGTCAAGACATATTCTTTTAAAAATACACATGCTTGCTCTTGACCCTAAAAGGCAAAACTGTTACTTATATAGAATCTAATTTGTATGTAGTGAGATCTCTAGCCTGTGAAGTTTTAAAAGTTGTCAATACATACTATATTAACATTGTCTAAATCTTGAGAAAACATATTCTAATTTGTTTTTGGCTCATTTGCTTTACCAATTTTGTTGAGTATCTAAAGTTCCTCTATTGACTATGCTAATAAGGAGTATTTGGACCACAGGAGTTTGGTTTGACACAAAACAAAACTATTATTTATGTAACTCAGATGTTAATAATTAGCATATTTATGCATGGAAAATTCTCTCCCATATTCCTTGCTTAAGAACAATCTGAACTAATTAGATAAAATTGTCTTAATAACCCCAAATGTGCAACAGGAAAGTTTTCACAAAGTAAGCCAAAAATTAAGCTGTTTTAAAGCTCCATTCCCTCTCATTACATAAAATATTTCGCTGTGGCGATATTTTATTTGTGCTCTAACAAATAAGGCTTGCTTGGGGATCAGAGGACAAAACCAGCCACTATATTAAACATAGAGGTCAGGCAGTGGTAGCACATGCCTTTAGTCCTAGCATTAGGGAGACAGAGATTCATCCCCATCTCTGTGAGTTCAAGGCCACACGGGGAACAGAGACAGGCATGGTGGCACACACCTTTAATCCTAGCACTAGTTAACTATAGAGGTCTGGTGGTCTGTACAGACAAACAGGAAGTGATAGAGCTGGACTGAAAGAGGATGTAGCTGGACAGAAAGAGGAAGTAAGATGTCAGGGCACAGAAAGGTATATAAGTGTGAGTATACAGGAAGTCTCTCTCTTGAGACTCTTGGGCTGAGGATTTTCTAGTGGTAAGAACTTGTGGCTGGCTTGTTCTATTCCTCTGCTCTTTCAGCTTTCACCCCAATATCTGGCTCCTGTTTTTTTTTTTTTAATAAGACCATTTAGTAATTCGTGTTACATTTTGCATTCAATTAAGTTAAATAAAAAGAAATGAAAAATGAGGTAGGGTTCTGCTTGACTAATCATAAAAGCTGGCCACCTGAGCATTGCTAGGCTTAGAATTTCTATTAGTATGTGTGCTTGACAGGATTCTCCTGACCCAATGACCAATGTAAATAAGAGAATGTGAGGAGCCCAGTTTCAGTGTTTCTCTCCTGCTGTTATAAACTTTAGTGGAAGAGTGAAAACTTTGAAACCTCCTGCCTGGTTTTCGCAAGTGAAGTCTTAAGAGTCAGGAGACTAAGGATGGAGTCCACTGCACCTGAAGATGCTTCAGTGAGTCATCCAAGTACCAAGCAAAGAGCAGCCATTGGTGTAAGACAGCTTGGTAATAAAAGGCAGGAAGGCATCAAGAAAGACAGCACGAAATATTTTTTACAGATGATTGGTTGACAAGGCTCAAGTACTTTCCATACCCTCTGATCTTCAGTGGATTCCATCCTTAGTCTCCTGACTCTTAAGACTTCAGAAAACACATTTCTTGTGTTCTTCCCATTGTCTCCTACCTTTAAGATTTATGGTAGGATTGGGCTTAGTCACTTTCTCCTTACCAGCTCACTGCTCCATGTTCTCACTTTAGTCCTAGGGCCTACCATTTTATTTTCTCAATGGCCAACAAGTGTTATATGATACTTTGTTTGGGTTCTGACAAATAAAGCTTTCTTGGAGATCAGAGGGCAGAGCTAGCCACTAGTTAACCATACAGGCCAGGCAGTGGTCACCTTTAATCCCAGAACTTTGGAGGAGGAAACAGGAAGATCAGGAATTCAAGGCTACCCTGGGCTACACGAGATTGAACCAATCTAAAAGAGAAACACAGCTGGGTGGGGGTGGCTCTCACCTTTGATCCCAGCACTTGGGTTCTCATGCTTTTGATCCCAGCATTTAAGAAGTGGAGACAGGAATATAAGGTGGGTGGAGACAAGATTTTGCCCTGCCATTCAGTCTAAGGATTATAGAGACAGGATCCCCCTTTTGGTCTGAGAATTTGAAGTGGTAAGAAGGGGTTGGCTGTTCTGCTTCTCTGATCTTTCAGCTTTCACCCTAATATCTGACTCTGGGTTTTTATTGTAAAGACTAATTAGGATCGTGCTACCAACAAGTATTTCTCAATTTTTGCCTCAAGTCATATTGGCTTTAGTTCAGGAATAAAAAGGGTTTGGTAAGTTGTTGTTTTCAACCAAAGGTTTTTCTTTCTGTTTTAACTCCCACCCTCTGCTTAGTGATGCATGTGTGTGGGTGTGTGGTGTTGTGTTCTGGCCTCCACATTCAAATGTAAGCACATATATGTACATTTGCCCCCAGATGTGCACCTGCAAACACGCAAACCTATGCACACAAAGGAACACTCACATCCCCACAAATAAATGTGTATTTTCAGAAGGACACCTTCACAAAAGTCATGTTCGTTCCAAAGGTGGCAACAACATATAAACTTAAGACGTCCATAGCATGGGCTTGTCTACATGTAAAATTAAGATAACTTTTAAGGTAGTTTTGAAAATTGGCCATAACACATGCAAACAATTTGTAAACCACGAAACTTATACAAACACAGATTGCTGTGTTTGCTTCATCTTGTGCTCTGTTTCTCTAAGTTTTATGCACAAACATGTCAGGAATTTTTTTCTGTTGGATCTTCAGCAATACCTAGCATATTCATAGGCAGAATTTAATACATTTCTATTATGGAAGTGGACAGATGTTAGAGAAAATCATTTGAAACTTTTCTTTCATTCTGAAAATATTCATTTTAGTATGTATTCCTGTAGAGAGCCGTGCACGGCCATGCCTCAAAGATGGCACCGGCGTCCGGCTTCTGCCTTCCCGATGGCAGGTGCTCCTTATTTGGCTAAGGCTAGGATCTGACTTGATTCCGCACACCTGGGCCTAATCTGGCTTGCTTGCGTATGTCTGACCCTAGCGGCATTGTCCACGTGGCACTACGGGGTTGATTGCCCAGTGGCTATAAAGGGCATGGGCTGGCTTTCCCCGGGAGGAGATAGAAGATCGGAGGAGGAGATAGGAGATGAGAGAGAGAGAGAGAGAGAGAGAGAGAGAGAGAGAGAGAGAGAGAGAGAGAAAAGAAGAAGAAGAAGAAGAAGAAGAAGAAGAAGAAGAAGAAGAAGAAGAAGAAGAAGAAGAAGAAGAAGAAGATGGCTTTCCCCGGGGTCAGAAGATTGTTCAAGGTTCCTGAATAAACTGCTTGGAGAAGAGCCTGGCATCGTGTCTTCCTTGCTGGTCGAGGCAGACGTGACATATTCCTTTGTGCAAAATCACAGTGTAAGTAGTTAGGAAATAACAAAGAGTGACCCTGTATGTCCATGTGGATAAAATCAGGCTGAGGTGTATCTGAGACAGTAGAACGGTATAGAACGTGAGTGCAGAACCAGAAGGGTGCATGATGATGCCATAACCTTCTGTCCACATTACTATGAAAGAACATTCTTTTCTTTAATTCTTGCATGCACCTCCCTGAATGTTAATGAAAGGGGAATGTGCCCAATGAGGGGAGAAGAGAGCTGAGATTAAAAACCAACACCAATGATGCACATTGAATGAACTGATCTAATGGTTTCATGCACTGCTTTTTAAAAATTCTTACTTTTTAATGGTACATTAACAGTTTCTGTTTGAGGTTAAGAAAAAATTAAAAACAGAAGGAAAACAGGTTTGAAAATTCAAGGAGTGAATGGTTTCAATGGAAAATAAAAACTTCTTGTTTTCTGGTCATATTTGAAAACATGTTTTGTTTTGTTTTATAGAAATGTGGGCCTATTATTAGCCAGTATCCAAGGCATTGTCATGTGTACCAAGTCTACGCAGCCATTTCCAACCTGTATTTTTTGGTAAGGTCATTTCACTTTAAAATTCTTATGTTGAACACATTAGCAAAGTGAACGGATGTATCAACCTTGTTCTTTGTACTCAATTATATAAATTACCCACTCTCTCCTCAGTTATAGGACAAGCGGAGTTAATGGAGGCTGGTGTTGGACACTATGAGTTACACACCTTTCAAAGCAGTCTTTGCTGCCGTGTGATTTCCGGTCAGTAACATCAGTGCATCTGGGTGCTCTTGAGAGACGTTGCTTTGTCAGAAGTTCTGGAATCCTACAACATGTCAAGAGGAGTGTTGAAGTATTTCTAAGGTACTTTTGGTGACACATGAAACTCCATAAAATGAAATAAATGTCCATGAAAAATATAAACATCACTAAGTATCAGAGTTAACTTATTAATTTGTAATATATATGTATATATGTATATGTATGCATAAGAATGTTGAATGCAGACCAATTTATGTGTCAATTCCAGTCAATTGTGGAATGTGGAAACAAACTTTTTTGTGGTTTGCCACATATGCAGTTCATATATAGTGAAATAAATGATATTTTTCCCAATTAAAATAGTACAAAGAAACAGTGATTTGAATGCACCAGGCCCTGAGGACTCCCCATGAGAGACCTTGCCTTGTTGGAGGAAGGAATGGAGGGAATTGAGTGGGGAGGAAAGAGGGGTGGGAGGAAGGAAGAGAGGGGGGTTTGTGATTGGCATGTAAAATGAATAAAGAAATTCCTTAATTGAAAAAAGAAAAAAAAAAGAAACATGTTTAATATCAAATTCACAAAGATTACTTTTGCACTTGGAGTAAAATGATAGTATGTGATTGGCTTCTCAATGCACTTTATGTATTAATTCTATTTAAACTGTGTTGATTATTTTCTAGTGTGATGTTCTAAGCCCATTGTGTTTGTTTTTTTCATTATGTATTTTTATTGGTGTATTTTATAGAAAACATAGAGTCCTTTTTTAAAAAATTTTGAGTGTAAAACTTACTAATGACGTTCACTCTCTGTTCAGCTGGTCTTAAAGTCTTTGGTTTTATGAATGGTTTGTAGCTGCTAAAATTTTATTTTACACTAAGAAATTCAAAATCACTCTCATTTATTGGTCCTTCATTTTAATAAGAAGCATTAAAGTACTACCAGTGCAGATTTCTGCAGTTTTGCTTAAGAGTAGAAAATGAAATGACTTTAGTCAGTATTACTTCAAGGTACTTATAAATGGATGGGTATAGATATTGTCATGATTGTTGTCTCAATATTTACAGTCTAGACAAGGATGAGGAAGAAGAGAGCTTAAGGAAATAGAAATAAAAAATTAAATCCATTCGAATTGCCTATTTTACTTTGCCTGTAAGCCTATGTTTTTGTCTTTGTAATGTCTGGTCAACTTGATTGACAGGTAGGAATGAAGGTCATCCTTATTTCAATGCAGTCATTAGACGGTTGTGTCGTCCATTCGGTCCAAAGGGCAAACTCAACATCTCTAATCATCCATCTTCCACTAATGAGGCAAGCGTCTGACTTTCCCTAAACTTAACATTTTGCTGCTACTGGAAAGTAATGGGATATGAAACTTTTCCAAGAGAGAGATTTTTACTTTTAAAATAAATGTCTCTAGTGAAACTTCTTTATGTTCATTTTCTAGAGTTATTAACAAGATGATACAAGTAGTAACACAGAACTGCAGTGCTGGATGGCCACTTGGTTTTCCACTCAGATAGTATCTTCAATTTCCATTTAAAGTACTTGAACCATTCAGGCCTAGTATATGAGCTACTTGTCTTTGAGTGCTATAGTCAAAAGTGATAATAATAATATAACCAAAGACTTAAAAGTGTATTATGCTAATATTTTAACCTGCAAAATGTATATGTTCTCTTATTCTCTTGAAATATACAGTCTCATAAAGATGAATATTTTTACCTACTCATATTTAGCAGAATTGATGAGATGAGCATTGTGCAGGCAGTCTTGCAACAATAAAAGAACAATGGCTTCTCTTCCAAGCCTAAGATAGTTGTGTCTTCCCCCTCTCCTTTTGGAAGTTTTCATGTCCTATAAGTGGTTTTGCTTCCCAGAATAGATATTTTTATACATCAACACCTGCATATTTATGCGCATCTTAATCTATATTTATATGACAGCAGTCACTCTGAAATCAAAGCTTTTTGAATTCTAAATTAAAATAAGCATAATTAACTGTGTCGAGGAAGTTAAACAGCAAAAGTGCTCCAGGAACTCTTCACCACAGAGACTAGAAGTGTCATTGAGTCTTCTACCCGGCTTCTGAATATAAAGGCATGCTCATCAGTTTTAATGTAGAAGAAAATAGTTGTTGCAGAGGTCACTCAAAAGAACGCACTAGAACAGAACCGCTGTCCTAAACTGGAGATCTAAAGGCCACAAGGCACACTGCGTTCATGGTGGTTATGGTAAGTGAGTTAGTGTAAGCTAGCACCAGAGTACTCTACAGCAGGAGAGTGAATTCTGTATCAACCAAAAAAGACTAAGTTCATGGGGAATGAGAGATCATTCTAAACGTGATGCTAAAACATGTAGCCATTCACTATTGTGGGCCAAGCATCTACCACATAGGTTGGCTGGGAGATGTTAAGCAGGAAGATAGGACGGGAAGGAAAAATTATGGAATGTGTGGGAAGTTACATCAATTTATATGCATGGAATGGAAGGTGTTTTCTAGAATGATTAATTTGGAAGTAGGTGGGCAGTTGCGGCATAAACTGAATAATGAAAGCTGAAACCGCAATGAAGAATAATTAAAAGGCACTCAATGCAGAAATGACTACTGGATGTCTTTGCAGTAAAGTGATGGATTCATCTGGTTGCATAGGAACGGGCGGTTTTGATTGCTTTTCTATTGACGGAACTATATTACAGCTGGGTTGAGGGAGAAATTAGGTTGAAGAAATTGATGGCTATGAAAATAAATTTTGTTTGAGGAAAAAAGTTATTCCTTCCTGGTAGAAAATACAGGCCTAAGCATTATAATATATTGTCTTATAGGACATTAGCAAAACAATAATAACAACAAAAATAAAGCAAAAATCTCTCAAAACAACAGCAAAACCCAAAACCAAGCAAACCAGAATAAAACAAAGCAAGCAGAGAAGAAGAAAAAAAATCTAAAAATCAAAGAAAAAAAGCAAGAGAAACACACATGCACACATGCACACACACAAACACACCCATATACACAAACACACATATGGAAACACACACATACATATATGCACACACACCATTATGAACACAAAATCAGAAACCAAAATAGATGAGCAAAAGATAAATAAGCTAAAAGATGTACAAACGAAGCATTATTTGACAAAACATCTCCAAAAATACCATTGAGTTTGTTCTGTGTTGGTCCTCTACTGCTGGGCAGGTGACCTCCCTAATGTGGTTTGTATTCCCAGTGAGACTGCTGAGGAAAACCAGTTTTTCCTTTGTGAGTGATTGTTAATTGGAAATAGCTTCTGGATTAAGGATGGGGGCTCCTGTCCATCACTCCTCTCAGTGCTGGGACCCATCTGGCTTGGACCTATGCAGGCTTGTGCATGCTGCCACAGTCTCTGTGAGTTCATATGTGCGTCAGTCCTGTTGTGTCTGGAAGACACTGTTTCCTTGGTGTCTCCCATCCCCTCTGACTCTCACAATCTTCTGCCTCCTCTCTTGCAGAGTTCTTCTAACCCTGAGGGGGAGGGGTTTGAGAGAGAGATTCCCTAGGACTGAGTACCCCAAGGCCACTCACTCTGCACATTGTTCGCTTGTGGGTATTAGTTCTCATCTCCTGCAGGACGAAGCTTTTTCTGATGATAGCTGAATGTCCTTAGGAGTCATTTTATTGCTGTATTCCTTTAGTAGAACAATTGCTGTGGGATGGTCTGTATGTCAAGTGTGTTGCTGATTGGTCAATAAATAAATCACTGATTGGCCAGTGGCCAGGCAGGAAGTATAGGCGGGACAAGGAGGAGAATAAAGCTGGGAAGTGGAAGGCTGAGTCAGAGAGACACTGCCAGCCGCCACGATGACAAACAGCATGTGAAGATGTCGGTAAGCCACAAGTCACGTGGCAAGGTATAGATTTATAGAGCTGGATTAATTTGAGCTGTAGGAACAGTTAGCAAGAAGCCTGCCACGGCCATACAGTTTGTAACCAATATAAGTCTCTGTGTTTACTTGGTTGGGTCTGAGCAGCTGTGGGACTGGCAGGTGATAGAGATTTGTCCTGACTGTGGGCCAGGCAGGAAAACTCTAGCTACAAACAATAGTATTTGGTTTTCCCCTAGGTCCGTGGCCTATCTAGTCTCAGGTTCTTGGCCACTTGAGCAGTGTTAGGCATGGATTCCATCTCATGGAGTGGGCCTTAAAGCCAATCAGATAGTGATTGATTACTCTCACAACTTTTGTGCCACTATTGAATTAGTGTATCATGCAGACAGGTCACCATTGTAGATTAAAGGATTTATAGCTGGGTTAGTGTTTATCTTTCTCCTCTGGTAGCTGCAGAGTATCTTCCAGTACCATGAAAACTAGTTAGTAGGAGTGAAGGCTTTAGTTAGGCACCAGCTTGATGTTTTCCATGTTCAATCATGTATGTAGGCATTTTTCTTTCTAAAGAGATAACCCATTGGCTCATAGATCATTTCCCCTCACACCTTATTCATCACATGGCTATCCTCAGATGCAAGGGAGTCTGGGAATTGTAGTTGATGGGTGAGGCAATGGATGTGGTGATGGGAATTGTATTATTACAACAAAGAAGGGGGAAATGGGATTGGAGATAATTGGGAATCTTTGTTGCAGTGTCTAAAATCTGTAATGCTTACATGTGTATATGAATATCTTGGCATAATATGAAGGACTGTGGAGAAGGTAGAGTAATGTTTGGCATGTAAAAAAGTCTCAACTGATTTATTTACTTGTTTCTAAAGGTTAGATATGGATATGCCAGTAAGTGTCCTAGTCTGGGAAGCCAACCTCATCTGAGAAGTGGGTTCAACAGGAGTAGGATGTTTATTTATACTTGCAAGTATTCATACAGATATACTTCATAACAGTGTCAGCAGACAAAAACAATCATCCTCAGTGGAAAGGCACCATGCATTCCTTAGTCTTCTAGAGTAGAAATTAATCTACTTCATGGTGTTGTGAACAAATAAATAGCAGAGAGTAAGAGTTTATTACAACTTTCTCAAACCCATGCACGAAAGCAGAGAAAATGAAATTCTGAGAAACAGTCTCCAAAATAGAAAAATCAACAAATTTGACAGAGAGCAAAGTGGAAAAATACATAATGTTTCTGATGGAGGAAAGGTAATGGGGAAATGATGTAATTGTACTATAAATTCAAAAAGTAAAACCAGCAATTTTTAAAAACTGATGGTACCAACTGCCTAATAACCCTGAGCTCAGACTGTTCAGTTTTGTAGTTCCAAGATGTTCTTTTGGTTAGTAGTCTCCATCAAAGACAATCTGACTGGTTAGGAAAAAAAATGTAAAAATAGATCACATGAGACTAACAGGGTGGGACTGGGTTTATGCCAAATATCCTAACCAAGAGAATAATAGAATTAGACCTCAGAGCATCGTCTTGACAGAATAATGAGCATGACGAGGCAGTGAAGCCTCTTGCTGTGACTGTATCTCAGAACTCTTTGTGAAACCCCATTCAGGTTCTTTGCTTAGAAAGCTGGGTCTGTTTTACATTGGACCCAATATAGCACAGTTTTGTCCCTCATTGTTCATTTATACATAGGTGGTATTTAGTGTGTGTGTGTGTGTGTGTGTGTGTGTGTGTGTGTGTGTGTGTGTGTGTGTCCATGTGCAGAGGTCAAAGTTTTAGGAGTTGATTCTAACCTTCCACCTGTGAGACCTGGGTATCAAATTCACATTGCCATGCAAGTTCCTTAACATGCAGAGCTTTACTAGACAAACTCTATCTATCTTGAAGATAAAATATTAGCTAGAATCAAAATACTTTTGAGATCAGTTGTTAGCAATATAAGCTTACCACTTTAGTGGCTTAGTAAGATTCAGAGTATACAATCAATGTAATGATTATTTACCTAATACCCTGACCACAGCAATGTAATCACAAACACGGTGTAAAGAAATGTCTTCTATCTAGCTCTAGGAATTAGCAGGAATTTGCATTGTGAACACCAATATGAGTTGCCACTCTATAGAGAGCAGGGCTCTCCTGCCAGTATCCTGAGGGATGTACTTGAAAGTAGACTTCTGTAACTAATGAGTAAGCTGCCAAAGAGTTGTAAAAAGGAAATCCTAGGTAGGAGTAAATGGTAAGGAATTGAGGTACTAAGAAGAATATTCATATTGTGGGAAATGGGATGAATTATGTTCAAGATCACTAAGCTATAATTGGTCTCTGTGTCATTTCTAATAGAGGATCTATATGAAACTTCTTTTATCTAGCATATTATTTATTCTTATATTCCCAGTGACTTGATTTTGACTAACTGTCGTAACTGCAATTTTCCCATCTATGTTATTTCATTGTATTATACACAGAAAAGTCTTTATTCTAGATCATGAGAAATCTTAACTAACACGAAGTCTTTGAAATATTATTTGGGTTCAAAATTAGAACAGGAAATGTCTTGCATCCTAAATTAAATTGACAGTGTTCTACAACATGGGGAATGACAAAGAGTATATGCTTCTTTAGCTTGTGACAGCATGAAAGGAGTTCTGTATGGATGATGAAAAGATGAGTAGACAGATTGAAGATGAGAATGAAGAACATTCTAACCCTTGACCAATACACCCAAATGTTTTCACGATTTTGCTTCAAGATAGTCTTGAGCAGTGTAAAGTATAGGACTCCAGACTCTCTGATCTCAATATTTATAGAGAGTCTTTGGGTCATTAAGTCTCTCTTCTCCATCCCATCAGGGCCGTGAGAAGTGCAGAGGCCAGGGCTACTGTGAAAAGGGAGGGTGTTAGGAGCCCAGAAAGGGACCTAGACAGTGTCTCCAAACTGTAACAGCACATCTGACACTGCTTTTGTTGGAGAGTTTTTTTTTTAACTTCTCAATGGCTGAGAAAATTGTAAGATTTCAGTGTCCCTAAGATTCAATCTTATCCATGCTAAATAGAGTTAGAAAACATAGTTTCATAGGATATCTTCATCATAATTTTCTCTTTGTAAAAAGATCTTTGCACCTTTAAAATCTTCTCAACCATATTGTCCTTTCTTTTAAGATGACCCACTTCTTTCTTTTTTTTTCTGTTTTAAAATTGTTTTATTCATTTTACATACCAACCACAGATCTCCCTCTCATCCCTCCTTTTGACCCCCTACTATCTTCCTCCCACTCTCCTCCTCCCCTCCTCCCAAAAGGTAAGTTCTCCTGTGGTGGGACAGCCAAACCTAGTACATGCAGCTGAGGTAAAACCAAGCCCCTCCATGCTGCATCAAGGGTGAGCAAAGTGTCTGACCATAGGTAATGGGATCCAGAAAGCCAGTTCATGCACCAGGGATAGATCCTGATCACACTGTCAGGGGCCCCTCAATTAGATCCAGCTACACATCTCTCTCCTGTGTGTAGAGTGTCTAGTTGACCCAATTCTTTCTTTAGAGAGAATGAATTCCCCATTTATCTGTTCTCAGATCAATACTTTATTAAATAAAACTACTTTCTTATTACCTTCTTAATAATGAACCACTTTTATAAACTGCAGTTGATAAGATGTCTTTAAGAATTGTTTGCATATTTTACCAATAAAATTTCACTTTGAATACAGAAAAACAACCTTAGGGTGTTTTAGACAGTGATGTAATTGTTTATGTTGCATTTCTTGTCAATAACATAGTCTTATAATTAAAAACCCATTTCCCAACAGTGATAGTGGCAGAACAGAACAATTTTGTGATAAAGCAGCAGTGGCATCTTTTTAGGTTCCATTCCATTTGCCAGCGTGTTGAGATTATAAACCTCATTTATTCAAAAGTACTGTGGCTTATTCCATTATACAGTTAAGACAATTTACAAGTAAAGCTGTGGGTGACCTACTTGCATAGAACTATGCTCTTTGTAGGCCATTGCTGAGTGATTTCTGATTCATATACTGTTCCCTTTGTTGGTAGTTCTCAAGAATAATTGCAGAATATGCTGAGATTGTTATACCCCGAGATAGAGACAGTCGAGCAGGATCACAATGGAACCTACCTGGAATTTGTTTTGATGCTTTTTCATCACTCTTTTCATTGCCCTGGGATGGGAAAACAAGACTGAGCTCTTTTGGGGAGTTCCTTAGCCATGGTCAAAAAGACTTCACAGCTAAGAGTCTCTCCGACCCAGGGAACTTTCCTGAACCTCAGGGGAAGAAAGAACTCACAATGAAGCCCTGTGTTCTGCTATCCCTTGCTCCCTATTTCAGTAAGCCCATTTTCTGTTGACCGTGTGTGAGGATTCTGACTTGTGAAACCTGGATAGTTAGAGAACCCACTTCACACTTTTAATGCTTTGCTAAAATGGTTTGTTAAAAATTTATTTATTTTTATTGTGGCAAGAATGTGAGGATGCAAAAATGAAAGAACTTGAAAAGGCATTCTTTATTTGTATCCTACTTAGAATTACACTCTCTCTCTTAAAACATCATAAGCAACCATAGAACATAAATTAATATGTTTGGATGAAAACCATTTTACAGACTTAGCTACGTTTCTCTGTAGAGTAATTTTTCTTCCTCAAAACTAATTAGCAATTTTAAAATCCTACCAGACACCATCTTATCTTGTCTAAGAGATCCAAATTCAGAGGGCAACTCAAAATCAATTTGTTTTGCTCCAAATTATATTTTAGAAATCGGAGAGCTCGACCGTTATTTCAGAGAGGAGCTTTATAAATAGCCTCAACACTTTGTGACAGAGTTCTTTTGTGTTTTCTCACTTTTATTTATGGTTTTTGGGAGTCAGTTGAGTTCCTGCTAAAAGCTCCTGTTTTCATTACTGTACTTTAATTAGTTACAATGTAATGATTCATGATGTTTTACAACATGCACTTAACTACTGTGGCACCCATCCTATTTGTAGTCAGCTTGGAAAGCTGTTGCAAATGGAAGGTCTTGCAGAATTTGATACAGGCAAGTTCATCCTTTCTCATACGGTGTCTGTCTGTGACATATAAGTGATATCAACTCTATGTGTAGCAAGAATCTTAACAGGTCTTGTTAATAAAATCAAACCTGAGGCCAGTTATTGGAGTGAATGCTGGAAGATCAGAGAAGCAGAACAAGCCACAGCTACCTCACCTTGCCAGTTCCTCAGCTGATCCTGTTTCCTCAGACTGGAAGCTTCTCAGTCCTCATCCAGAATGAATCTCAGCTGAACTGTGCTGCTCAAAGCCTGAAAACTTAACGAGCCAAAAGCTTCTAGTTTCTGGCCCTCACACCTTATATACCTTTCTGCTTTCAGCCATCACTCCCTGGGATTAAAGGCTCGCTTTCTGGGATTAAAGGTGTGAGTCACCATGCCTGGCTGTATCCTTGAACAGATGGATTTCTGCCTCTGGAATGCTAGGATTAAAGGTGTGTGCTACCACTGCCTATCCTCTATGTTTAATATTGTGGCTGTTCTGTTTCTGACCCCAGATAAGTTTATTAGAGTGCACAATATTTTGGGGAGCACAATACCACCACATCTATGTTTTCAGTTTAAGAAGATAATGTGGTTACCCCATCACCTCATGTGTCTAACTTGAGGAGCCAGAACTACAATGACCATTTTAAGGCATGTATATACTAGGTCACAATCTCTGCTTTTTTGGGATAAATCAGCAATAAACGCTTCTATGACAACTATATTTACTTAACAGTGAACATCTTGTTGCTAATTCTGTATTTCCTGATATGTATTTGTGTGTCCATCAGACATGTCACTGAAAGATATCACTCAGTGGTTTCTCAGGCAGCTCACCTTACATACAAATCTCATACCATACCCTTAACTGAAAGGGCTCTAAGACTTCTCGAGTGTCTTCTTGCACTAGTAGAACAATTGAATAACAAATTAAAATAACTAACATGCTTTCCAAGATAAATGATGCTCTTGTAATGCACAGATTTGCCATCTTTTTTTTTTCTATAGAAATATTGCACTGTCATAGCCAGAAGAAAACATTCATTGGTTGTATTGGTTGTTATGAATAAATGATTTCAATGTGTGGGTCGCAGTTTTACTTAATGTGCCAGAAAAATATTCTCTATGCGTGTGCACGTGTGCGTGTGCGTGCGTGTGTGTGTGCGCGCGCGCGCACACACACACACACACACACACACACACACACGAGTATATTCTGTTTCAATTTATTTGCTTAGTAGAGAAAATAAATTTTTTTTTCTTTGTCATTTAGTTAAGTTCCTTTTTCAGAAGTGGACCTAAGCGGGCCGGGCGGTGGTGGCGCACGCCTTTAATCCCAGCACTCGGGAGGCAGAGCCAGGCGGATCTCTGTGAGTTCGAGGCCAGCCTGGACTACCAAGTGAGTTCCAGGAAAGGCGCAAAGCTACACAGAGAAACCCTGTCTCGAAAAACCAAAAAAAAAAAAAAAAAAAAAAAAAAAGAAGTGGACCTAAGCAACTGAAAGTGATAAAATATTTAAAGAGAAAAACAATAAACAAATTGATGGATGAATGAGTGAGCTTGACTAAATGGACTGTGAGATATAAACACACCAATGAGAATTTCATGGTAGATGATATATTGCTGAAGCTCCACCATTGTCGTACATGACCTGCAGAGGTGAGCCCTGCAACAAGAATTTAAAAAAAAATTCCTGAAATGTTTACATTTAATAAAAAACTCTATCAAAGAGGAAGGGGGGATACAGGGTGGGTCCAGTGCTTTTAGCAGGATACTGACTACATTTAAATCCTGAGTATCCTACTTGCAAGCTAATCTTGGGCACATGACTTGACTTTTCGGTGCTTCATTTATTTCACTTTTAAAATGAGAATAAGAGTGCGGTCTTCCAACTCATTGAACATGAGTAAGTTGAGTTAGTGACTACATAGTGCTATATCCCTGTATGTTAGCATCTTTGATAAAGGAAGATACTCTGCTTGCTATGATAAAAGAGAAACGGAAATACAAAACTTTTGATCTAAAATGGTGTCCTGCCTACAAGATAAGCTAGTGAAATGGTGGAACAAAGCTTATGGGAGTTTAACTATTATGTGATTTGACTTAAGGCTCACTCTAGGAGATGAGACCCATACCCGATAATGCTTGTATAATCAAGAACCGGAGACTACATAACCCTGGGATCTAGGGTAAAACTAAACATTACTGTTCTTAAAAATAAAGCAGCAGCAACAACAACAGAAAAAAAAAACTTGTAATAAAATGATTCTTAATGATATTCTGCTATAGTCATAGAAAAGTACCTTGCTTAGCTCTGTAATCAGAGATGCTTCCTTCTACAGTAGATGGGAACAAATACAGAGACCAACAGCCAGACACTATGCTGAGAATGAGAAACCTTGAACACTCGGGAATAAATGGGATGTCTCCATCAAATCCGTCCTTTCAGGGTTCAGAGGACCCCATGGAAGAGGAGACAGAAAGATTGTAAGAACCAGAGGATATGTAGGACACCGAGAAAACAAGACACTTTAAATCAGAAGGATTGATGTACATATGAACTCAAAGAGACTGAGACAGCATGCGCAGGGCCTGCCCAAGTCTGTACCAGATGGGGTCCTAGAGCTGAAAAGAAGAAGTGGACACATGTCTCCATCCCAAACCCCAAAGCTATCTCCAATTAATAACCACTTGCAAGTAAAAACTGAGTTTTCTCCAAGGGAGTCTCACTGGAGAGACAAACAACTCTTAAGGGTAGGTTGAACGCCGAGTACTAGATGGTCGTTATAAAATGAACTCGGTGGCATCGTTGGATGTTCCTTGTCTCATACTGTCATGTCAGGTATTTTAAAAATAGCTTTTTATTTTTATTTTATATATATATATATATATATATATATATTCTCCCCTCATCCTATATGTCCTTTGCATACATATTATGGCTTCTAGTTTGGTGTTTTTATGGCATTCCTGTATGTGACTGAGTGGGTCTCTGTTCTTATGTCTGTTTCTTGGGCTTTTTCTTGGGCTCTTTTCTTTCTGTTTGTTTGTTTTGTCCTGTTCCAATATATTAATTTTCATTTTATATTATTTTATCCTATTAATTTCCCTTAGCAGTCTTTTTGTTTTCTAGAGAGAGACAGAAAGGGGCTGGATGTTGATGCGAGGAGAAGTGGGGTGGAACTGGGAGGAGCTGAAGGAGTGAAAATCATAATCAGGATATATTATGTGAGAAAATATCTATTTCTGGTAAAAGCAAGAAAAGAAGAGTGCTGTCTTACATAAAACACAGTTGAGAGTTTTAACGAGAAAATCTTCATAAAATGCTTGGCACAGCCCTGGCCACATAGGGAAGTGTGCATGAGTGTTAAGTTCTGACTAGCCTCATAAACTCTTCCCCTTCACCTCTGGTATTTTCTTTCTTAAGAGTTTTGTTATATTATATTAAATTATATTTGTTTATGGGGACATATGCATGGAATGGCTCTTGCTTTGAGGTCGGAGGACTCCCACATTGAACTCAGGTGCTCAGGTTGGTGGCAGATACCTTTTCTGCATCTACTCAGAATCTATAACTATGGACTTTTTCAATAGTAAAGTGACAATACATTTATTTTTTATTTATACAATAAGGATGCATGCTGTGCCTCCGAAATAAGAATACATAGGACAACAAATTTAAGAATATTGGAACAGTTCTCTTTTGCTGTTAATGTTATGCGCTGGCAGCAATGTGTATGGATAAACAAATTCAACTCTGTTAGTTGGCTGTTTTATTGAAGGCAAGCAATTTTTATAAGGAATTCTAGATTAATGTGAACATACTACATTCATTCATTCATTTATTCATTTATTCACCCATTCATCTCCTAAACAAACAGTCATTGATTTTTATCTTTACCACCTCAGACTCATGCACAAATGGGGAACACAAAGTTCTCTGATGTTAAAAAGCTGAAAAATTCATGTATAAAAAGATATGTGAAGATAAGTGGATAATTAATTGACAAACAGATGCCCTATTGTCAAGAGTCAAGAAGGTACTGCATTATAACCTAACAATTAGAATGAGACAAGAAGACAAAGACATGGAAGTCTGGACCTGAAGGAGGAATATATAGCCTCAGGAAGGAGCTGAGCAAAGGCTTTGTAAAACACAGAATACATAAATGATGGTGTCTTTTCTATTTATGTGCTTATTTCTCTGCCTACTGATACATCATGTAGTGATTGATGTAACTTTAGTAGAATGCCAATTTAGTAAGATTATGGTTTGCAGATATTTTATGATTATAATAATTTTTGGTAATGTCCAGTTGCTTTTACCTTTCTAACATAGTCTTTATATATCCTAGACACTAATTAATGAAAGACTTAACAGTACTAACCCAGAGTTCCTCATGTTTTGTCTGTCAATTATTGGTAATCAAGTAGCTGTGGTGAGGATTGACATCATGAAGAGACAGGTGACAATGATAAAATGGGATGCTTTTCCACATGCAAATTCTCCCTGCCATGGCCAGTCTTGCAGGTGGGTAACCAGGGACCCAAAGATTTCAAGCATCTCCAGTCACAATTGTTTGGGGATTGGGCCAGATGAAAAGCCAAAACCTGGTGGAAGAAAATGTCCCAAAAAATTATTCCTGAAAGTCATCTAATCAAATTATTGGCTTTCTGTGGAGCTCTGTCTCAAGGGAACAGAGTACAGACCTCAGCCTAGAACTTGAAGGATGTCTTGCATGTTGATAGCAACAAAATGGTTTTGTTGTTGTTGTTTTGTTTGTTCGTTTGTTTGCTTTTTGAGAAGGATTTTTCTGTGTCATCTTGGCTGTCTTGGAACCCACTCTTTAGACAAGGCTGCCCTTGAACTCACAGAAAGCCACCTGCCTCTGCGTCCCATGTTCTGGCATTAATGGCATGTGTCACCACTGCTCGGTGTAACAAAATGTTTCAACTGGGCACTGTCAACCGTCATTGTGTGCCACCACCTAGATAAGCTTCCTTGTATCTTCTGTAGTACTTGGTGACAGAAATCACATTCTGCTCCTACAGAGAACACCTCTCCCTCAGGCCTCTGGATACTTTACCAAATTTATCCTAAGCAGTACTCAGCTTCACGTTTCTTCTCCACCATGGGGTAATTTCAGAACACTTCTATCTTCCAAAAAAGTGCTTATCTTATTTTATATAAAGGGTGGGGCATTAATGAACTATCTTGCATTATTTTCTTTTTTCCTCCCAAGACTCAACTTGAATTTCCCAAGGATCTTATAAGTGATGAGGAAGTAAACACTGTGTTTTGTGGCTTCCACACCTTCATTTTTTTTTAAAACATAAAACTAACCAAATATTAAGGCATGCTTGGTGTTTACTTATTGGGTTTCAATTTACCAAATGATCTACTGAATTGACATCTGATTCTTCAAACTTCAGCATAATTACACATAATCACACATCTGTGGATGTGTAGACTTTCTTAATGATAACTCTGTAGGGAACTGTACAGCTATAGTCATTCCACATGCTCTAATAAATGGTCAGGGCTTCTGGCTCAAATATTTCTTTCTTTCTAAAGAACTGCATCTATCATTTAGTTCGGAAGTAAAATATAATAATTCCTGTATAAAGAATTTGAGATGAAGATTAATCCCAAATCTCAGGCCTTCACAATGGAGCCCAGCGAAGACAACTTTTTTTTATGGCCTTGGATTGGTTTGCCATGTATTCCCACACAATGTTTGTCACCAGAATTGCTTGTGAGATAATCCATGTGCAGTTGTTTTTCTCATCTAATGGATTGAATTGTATGGGTAATGGTGACCAGAACCACAAATGGCTGTTAGTCAGGGTCTCCAATGGTGGACAGATCCAGGAATGGTGGGAAAATCATATAAGGAGAAATGGGTGAGTGAAGAAAAGGAGAAAACAGAGGCTAGGATAGCAAGGGATAATGATGTAAATCTCACCAAGGGGAGGGGGAGGAGGAAAGACAGACAGAAAGAAAGAAATAAGAAAGAAGAAGAAAGAAAGAAAGAAAGAAAGAAAGAAAGAAAGAAAGAAAGAAAGAAAGAAAGAAGAAAGAAGGAAGGAAGGAAGGAAGGAAGGAAGGAAGGAAGGAAGGAAGGAAGGAAGAAGAAAGAAAGAAAGAAAGAAAGAAAGAAAGAAAGAAAGAAAGAAAGAAAGAAAGAAAGAAAGAAAGGAAAGAAAGAAAGTCAGGAAGGAAGGAAAGAAGGAAGGAAGGAAGGAAGGGAGGAAGGAAGGAAGGAAGGAAGGAAGGAAGGAAGGAAGGAAGGAAGGAAGGAAGGAGGGAGGGAAATTTGGATGGAAGCCTCTTAGACCACTGTGCAGTTCTACAAAGTTCTCAAATGAAATCACTGTCAAAGAAGTGTCCTGTCCAGAAAAAGTAGGATTTCCTTTGTGTTTTGTGCTTGGTCATTCACTGAGATTATCCAAGTAGAAGTATAGGTGCAAGGTCAGAAATGGGTGCTCAATGCCCTTGTCAATCAAATGTTGGTCAGAAGGGCCCATTCTCAAGGCAGCCCCAAAGATCATCCAAGTGTAGTGTCATTATGAAGTGCTCTGTGAACACCCAAACACAGCGATAAGTAAAGGGATCGATTTCTGTGGATAGTGGACAATACCAGGGTTGCTGTATACGCAGGCCATACAGGGAATGAATTCATTTAAGATGGCTATGAGGACAGATGGAAACAGTAGAAATTGCTAATTAGTCTTCACCAGGGTAAAATCTTTGGAGTCCCTGATGGAGAACAATTCTATAATGAACAGCACAATTTGATGATGACTTTAATGTTCATCATCCTTGATTATAAACATGCCTAGACACAAGATTGCTATAGGCAACATGTCCTTCGATAATTATATGTTAAAGCCATAACCTCAGCCTTATGGCTTTGGAGATGAGGTCTTTGGGAAGGAGCCAAGGTTAGATAACGTTGTGATGGTGGGGTACTCATGGTGGGATAAGTGGTTTTCTGAGAAAAAGAAGAGACAACTCTTACTGCCCCATGAAGACTCAAGACACAGAGGATGATCATCTGTAAGTTAGGAAAGGAACCTCAAGAGAAGAAAAATCTGCTGGCATCTTGAGAGCTTGTCCTTCTGAGCCTCTAGAGCTGTGAGACTCTGAGAACTGAATGTGTACTGTTGAAATCTCATTTGTGAAATCTTTTCACGGTCCAATGAAAAGACTAAAACAAATGTTTAGCAGAAGGAGCTCAACGTCAAAATGAACATGCTTCTTTAGTTTATACAGGGAAATGTTTGTGGAGAAATTAGTGTGCTGAGAATTGACATACCACTGAATCCCTTAGGTTTTAGATGCTCGTTGTTCTAATTGCTGCTTCTCTTGATGGCTGTGTGGCTTGGTAGTTGCTCTGTCAATTATGATTCTCTGAAGAAGAAGCTCATTGGGTCAAAAAAAACCAAATTTATTAAAAAATATTTGTGATAGCTTATAGAATTGTAGGTGAACTGGAAAGTGAGACTCGAGTCTCTGGACTATTTCCTTAAATTCTACTCTGATAAGAAATGACCCATTGTCACTGAATAGCCACTGCTGTTGTTACCATTGTGAGGAGGATTAAAAAAACAAAACCAAAAATACCTTCTTTTCTTTTTATTTAAAGAGAGCTGACAGGTAGACTCTGACACACACATCACCATGACTAGCCACACGGGAGACTGGGAAAATAGTTAACATATTCAGCACTTTTAGGGAGAGGAGCTCTTTGTGCCCTACCAAGATTCAAAAATAGCAGAGTCCTTAAAGGAAGAATAATATTAATTTCTTGGGTAGACAAAACACATGGCACTGAGCTAGAGTGGGTGTCACCTCTACCTCAGTCGTCATTGCATCTTTAGTGCCTAGAGATACAGACTCCGTAGCTATTTTTCAAATAAGTACGTACTGCTAACGAAAAACATTGACTCTAAGCTTCTCAATCTTAAAAGAATGGAACAGATACTTAATTCTGTTATTTTCTGATACTAGATTCCTGTGCAGAAGTTTAAAAGGACTATCTTATTACTGGGACACTAACTTACGTCTGAATGTGTATTGCTGAAGACAAGAACGACATTTGATCCAACGTCATGGTTAATTTTGGTTGTCAGCCGGACTGGATCTGGATTCATCTAAAAGGTAAGCTGCTGGGTCCGTCTGTGGAGGATTTTCTTGACCAGATGATTTTAAGTGGGAGACGCACCTTAAATGTAGACAGCACAGTCCCTTGCAGTGGCAGCCTGGCTAACAGGAAGTGGGAGAAGGAAGCTTTGCTCGTGTCTGCCTGCCCTTCACTCTCACTTGCCAAGTCTACTCTGCCGCTGCCGCTGCTGGGGTTGATTCCAGCTTCTCTGGCTTCCAACAGAGATTAACAGTGAACCGCTTTCTAGGAATCCTTCAGGCCATTGATGCCAGATGGGGATTGATAAAGCATCCAGCTTCACAAACTGAGCAACTACTGGGTTCTTGGCTTCCCTAGTGTGAGCTAGCCTTTGTTGGATTATTTGGACCACACTGAACAAGATAGCCCAACCCTTTTAAATGAATTCATTCTACCAGTCTGACCCTCCAGAGAATGTGACTAACATACCTGTTTAGAGAATTGTCGGTCACGCCCTTAAGCCTCGTGTTTTCCTGCTTGCTTCAGGGAGGCTACATGGTAAGTTGATGCTGGGGTCCTGTTTGTCTCTGTGCCCCACCACATTCTACCCTCCCAGACATCAGGAATTATGCCTTTCTAATCTGCTGTTGTTTGTAGCACTCAACACGGGCTCTACTGCTTGTAATGCATTCAGTGTATGTTTACTGAACAATATATAAGATCATTGTCTATAGGAAGTACCCAACTTGCAGCAAACTCAAGAAATGATGGGATGTATTGTTATAACAGGCTTTTGTATTGTAAAACTGGTATCATTTTCTCTTATTTGGTTCAGATTCAGAATTTTTTTTTATTTAATCTCCTCCCTGGAGCTTTAGATTCACATAACACCTGTTATATGAATATATTCATATCGTCTCGGAGAGCCAAGGATGGCAGAAAGCATATGATGGTTATTGATTTTCCTTAAAAATGGCATTTATAAACAGGCATTCTTCATGTTGTTCACTTTATAAGCAATGCAGGGATACTGAATTTAAATAAGGAAATTGAGTGAATTCTAAAATCAGAATCTAACACTTTAAATCACTGCAATTCACTCCAGTGTAGTCTTGATGATATGTCTATATGTCTGCATATTTCTTGGAGCTTCCAAATCAAGAAATACAACACTTTAGTGATAAGCAAATGAGCATGGCTGGCATGGTTTGGACCATGTCTGTAGTATCATTTTCCTCATTTTTAGTATGTGTCACTCAGCTCTCTGTTACAGCATCAGTAGCAGAACTGAGCTCACAATATGTGGGATTGGCTAATGGGGACACTTCATGCTGCCATCTGCCCTCCATACTCTCTTCAATCATTTCCCTCATCTTCCTCTTTCTCTTCTGAATATTTTCTCATATGCCAGCCTGCTGCTGGGCAGAGTTCTCATGTGGGCATCCCTCTGATATATGTCATCTGTGGATGGAGCTCCTGTTCTGCATACTTCTCACTGTTCTCCTGGGCCCTGTTCTCCACAAAGCTGTCCTCAGCCAGCTGTCAAGTTGGAAGACAACAATGAATAATTAGTTGAAGAGTCAGTAGCTGACATGGCATCATGTGGTAGCCCTCACAGTATTGCCTGTACTCTCTTCTGGAAATCATCACTTGAAAATTGAAAAATCTAAAGATAATATTTGCGGTCTGAGACATAAAAGAGTGAAGATTGAAAAGACATTCAGAATTTCCTGATAAGAATAACACTTAGACTGTTCTCTTTAAGACTATTAATGGATTTTTATAATTACATAGTAAAAGATATGAAGTAAAACAAAAATGAGTGAATAGGTTTTGAACATATATGAATATTTGCCTCCTTGTATGGATGTATAACACATGCATGCTTGTGTTATACATAGAGGCCAACAGAGGGCTTTGGATCTTGTGGAACTGGAATTATCTAGATGATTGTGGTTCATCCTGTGTGTGCTGGGAACTAAACTCCTGTCCTCTGAAAGAGCAGAAAGTGCTTTCACCGTGTAGCTCTGGTCAGCCTAGAACTTGCTATGTAGCCAAGGCTAGTCATGAGTTCATAGAGATCTACTTGCTTCTGACTCCTGAGTCCTGGGATTCAAGATGTGCACACCATGCCAGGATCCCAGTGAACATTTTTAAAGGATTGACTCACATGTCACTTTTCTTTTTTGAGCGACTGAATAGTCACAGTCACATTACTTGTCATAAAGATAAAACTTTGATTGGTTCTAGGGCTTCTTGAATTTAATTAGTATGAATACATTAAGACCCAAAGCCCTTTACCTTGTTTAATCATTATAACAAAGAAATGATCTAGTAAAAAAATGACTAAAAACCTATAATTATGAGACATATGTCCAATTTTTAAACTACAAAGATAGAATTAAATTTTTCTCTTGTTCTCTGTTCCCTGGTGGAAAGATTTGTTTAAAATTAAACACAAAACATTGACCCCCCACAAGCTCTTATAACCTGCATGCATATAAACAGAGTATATATGTTAATGTCCAACTTGTAGATTTACCAAGAAATGATAAACTTTTAATGATTTCAGCACTAATTGATAAATGTCTTAACCAACCAAGCAAACAAACAAACTTTGTCTGTAGAAAGGCATTCTATTTTACACCTCAATATTTTTATCTTTATTTACTATGGTATGAAGTATTTCATAAATCCAAGAAAGTGACTAGGACTTATCATTCTATGGAATTTAACATTTTAAGCATAAAATATACATTATTATTTAACAAGTGTGAAGAATGCAAACCCAAAGAGAAAATCACCTATTAAAAGTGTCACTTGTTACTTCAGTGATAATCAATAAAGCATTAAACGTCACGTTTTATTGCAATGGATGGAGAATAAACATGGAGACAGCAGTGTAGTCTTGTAAATGGTATGACTTGTAAATGTCAGGGAGGGCTTATTTAACACTAAAAGGCTTTAAGCATTTGGGAAGGGAGCTTTAAAATTCATCCCAGACAGCTGAAGGTTACACGAGGAAAGGGCAGCTATATATAGCATGCAGGCACACAGGTAATGTAAAATATGAATGGATTATAAAAAAATCACCAAACATACTTCTAATTGGAGTGTTCATTATATTTGGTATTCTGGAAAGACCATGTATTGAAGGCCGCAAGCTTGGCATTATGAATATTTTATTTAGTCTCTTGTTTTATATTCATATAAAACAGGCTTTCTTTTCTAACTCTGTGTGTGTGTGTGTGTGTGTGTGTGTGTGTGTGTGTGTGTGTGTGTGTGTGTGTAAAGCTATTTAAAGACTCACAGATAAATGAGATTGAATATATATCATGGATCGATAGCAGTTTTTTCCTAGGACATTGCCTCATGAAGTTTAGAATAGCCAATGTTAACAGCACACAGTATTCATTTCTCCAAACAACCGAATTAAACTTGGCCGAATTGTTTGTTTGACACACTTTTCTGGAAATGATGATTGATAGCAAAGATTCTCAGAAATTTTCCAAGTCTCTCAGCTTTGTAATTAGAGAATTCTGTGCAGGGCAATCCAGACACTCTGAGCGGAGAGGTTGACTTGGTGATGACAGGAGTCTTGGGGGCTCATCTCAGTGAGGAACGGACACTGTTGGTTAATTACATACATATTAGATGATCTAACTGTTGTTGAGGCAGAATTCTCTCTCCATTTCTACCTTCAATTTCTTCCCATGCGCTTGCTTTAAATTGAAAGCATTGGGGAAACTCTGTGGAAAATTTGGATGCTGTGTTCTGAATATGCTGGAGCAATTAAGAGAAGCAATCATGCCATTTTGCATGTTTAATTTAGCATTTCTCAGCAGAAAACAATAACAAATAAGGCCCAAGATTGTTTACATTTTAAACCAAGACTTTTTATAGTATCCAGTGTTTTTCGGGAACCCAAAGCAAAGGAACAAATGGGGAGTATGCATGCTGTTCACTCCACTTTTGGAAATAACAGTGTTCCAGAAGCTTCTACCGTCTTGCAAGAACAGCAATCATCTTTTCTGTAAGCATTTCCAGTTTCTTAGTTGCTTACTAGAAACTGTCACTCCTGATGCAGGACAATCTTATAGCAGTTGCAGATGTTTTTTATTTTAGAGACTAAGGAGTGTTCATGTTCTTTTTAAAATTATTCTTCTTTTCAAATTCTCTAATTGAAAACAAGATGACAGCAGAATAGAAATCTCATTTTTGTACAATGCCTAGAACTGAACAATGACAAAATTACAGAATCCATAAAGAAATCCCTAAGAATAATAGGAAAAATATTATCTAACAGAGGTATTAAAACCATGGCACATGTCCCACTACAGTGTTTAGACATGGGACAGTGCTTTTCTGTTCTTTCTAACCAATGAAGTTTTGTGGCTTAAACTAGCACAAATTTATTATCTTGTAGCATAGCTATTAACCCTATGACCCAGAACTTTAACCTTCTAAGAAAGATATACCCACCTGTGCAACAGTGGCTTGACAGTGGTAGGAAAACCAACTGCCCTCTGATTGTATTTCAGGAGTGCTGAGCAAGTGTCTTGTTGGGGAGGACCTGTGCCTGGTACAATAAGCCTAGCTAACATTCCAGGTCCAGGATGGTCACAAGCCCAAGCAGAGACCTTATTATTGATGAGTCACTAAAGTGACACAGTGTCAATCTGGCTTCTAAATATCTATGCTTATGCATATAGGAAAAAAAAGTGGCCCCCAGAGTTAGTCAGAGAAGCCTCTCCCTGCAACAAACAATGGTGAGTACAGAAATCCATTGCTGCCTAGGTTGAAGGGAATGAGCCACAGTTGTGGGCCCTGTCTAGAAGAAGATGCTTACACTATTCACCTCTAAAACTCTGGGAATAGTGACGGGGAGGCAGGAAACAAGAGCTGGAAGATGGAGTGAATGGATGTAAAATGCCATTCTCCAAACAGGTTATATCTATTACAATCATTATGTCACCACAACTCAACTTACCTGCACTGGTTCCCCCATAAGACTGATCCTGTCAACCATCAGTCGTAGAGGAGGATGTCCTAGTGAGCACGTCTATTGCTGTGATAAAACACCGTGACCAAAAACAAACTGGGGAAGAAACAGTTTATTTGAATTTACAACTTTTAGGTCACATTCCATCACTGAGGGAAGTCAGGGCAAGAACGTGGAGGGAGAAACTGAAGCAGAAGCCGTAGCAGATAGCTGGTTCCTGGCTTGACCCCCCACGACTTGCTCAGCTTGTTTTCTTGTACCATCTAGAACAACCTGTCCACAGGTAACACTGACCCCCATAAGCTGGGCTCCTACATATTAATCACCAAGGAAGAAAATACAGACTTGCCTGCAGGCAAATCTAATGGAGGCGTTTTCTCACTGGACAGTCCCTCTTCCAAAATGACTCTTCTAGCCAGTGTCAAGTTGACACAAACCATCGCTGGTGAGGAGAGGCTCCAAAGGCCCTGCCTTTACTTCAGAGCTACCGGTTATTGATAGACTCTGGGAGAGGGGAAAAATCATTATCTTTAGTTGTGTGCTCACTGATGAGCCCACCAGGCTCTGGCGGGTAGCATCAAACTCATGGTTCATGGTCATGCAACTGGCCCTGGTTAAACTCAGTGGGTTACGGAATAAAATGAGTGGATGTGAATATGAGAGAGGTTTGTGGAGAGAGGGGAAGAGGGCAGGAATGACAGGGAGGACAGAGTTAGAACGGTCTGTATGCACTATGAGCTTAGTGAAATTGTCTACAAACAAATTTAACTAGTTTGAAAAAGGCCTGTAATTGGATCTGTGGCTGTGTTCCTTCTGTGAGCTACAAAGGCACATCTGCTCCATTGCCTTTGTGTTGTTTCATTTTTTTTTTTTGTATGAAGCAGAATTGGGGTTTGACAAAGATATTTTAATATAGTCTTAAGAATGAGGGTTAAAATAGCTATGGGGCCTCCATGGGACTGGACTAGGCCCTCCGGATTGGCGAGACAGTTGTTTAGCTTGAACTGTTTAAGGGGCCCCCGGCAGGGGGATCAGGATTCGTTCCTGGTGCATGAGCTGGCTTTTTGGAGCCCTGTGTCTATGGTGGGACACCTTGCGCAATCTTGGTGCAGGGGAAGGGGCTTGGAGCTGGCTCAACTGAATGTACCAGGCTCTGCTGACTTACCATGGGAGGCCTTGCCTTGGAGGAGGTGAAAATAGGGGGTGGGTTGAGGGGGAAGGCTGAGGGGTCTGGAGGAGGGAGGAGAGGGGGGTATGTAGTTGGTATGTAAAATGAATAGAAAATTTCTTAATAATAAAAAAAAGAAAAGAAAACCAAAAAATGGGGGTTAAATGAGAGAGGTGCATGGGAAGACAAGACATGGCTGAGAAAATAGATACAGTCTCTTCAAAGAAGAACCAAAGAAAGCGAGACATACCCAAGTATAGGAACAGACTCCTCAAGTGAGGATCACCTTCACTGTCTTTTCTTCTTTAGTTTCTTTCCTTCTGCATTTCTTATTCTTTCCTTCTTTTTTTCTTTATTTAGTGACTTGAGAATTTTATACAACATTGTATTCACTCCCTGCCCCAATTATTCCCAGATCCACTACCTTCGAACCCAACTGTGTGTCCTCTTTTTGAATGGTGGCTGATGTATCTGGATCTATGCTCCTCATGAAAACTGACTCTCCCTCTTCCAGCAGCTATCAGTTGTCAGTAGCTCCTTGAGTGGTCCTTTCTGTCTACCTCCCCTCTCCATTCTGGAATTCGTCTTGGCTTGGACCTGCACAGGTCTTGCACATGCTGTCACACCTGTTGTGAGTTTATATATGCAGCCACCATGATGTGTCCTTATCATCATCCACCACCTCTGGCTTTAACATATTTCCACTGCTCCATCCTCCACAATGATCCCTGAGCATTAGGAGGAGGGGATGTGGCATAGATGTCCCATTTAGGGCTGATTGTTCCCTGGCACCTTGGCCAGTGTGGGTCTTTGTGTTAATATACTATCTCCTGAGAATAGAACTTTCTCTGATGATGACTGAGGAACACATTAATCTATGCATATAATGGTAAGTCATTAGTAGTCAATTTAATACTATACTCATTTAGCAGAATAATAATTTTTTTCTTAGAGCCCTTACAAGATGAAAACCATACTTGGCATCATTATCCAGCCCGTGGCTAGATTTTCTTTTTAATATTTGTCTACTAGAGAGAGAGAGAAAGAGAGGAGATAGAGATAGATAGATAGATAGATAGATAGATAGATAGATAGATAGATAGATAGAGAGTCTGAAGAAGCACATTTGTGTGGAAGTCAGATGATAACTTTTCAGGAGTGGGTGCTCTTTTCTTTTTTTCTTCTCCCGTGTTTTAACTCTCTCTCTCTCTCTCTCTCTCTCTCTCTCTCTCTCTCTCTCTCTCTCTCTCCCTCCCTCCCTCCCTCTCTCCCTCTCCCTCTCCCTCTCTCTCTCTCTCTCTCTCTCTCTCTCTCTCTCTCTCTCTCTCTCTCTCTCCACTCTCATACTACCTCCACAAGATGTGGGCCAATGCTCCTGCTCACAGTGCTGTGGTTAGGACTACAGATGCAGTCATTACACTGTATTTTTTGATGTGGAGTCAAACCCAGGTTGCCAGGGTTTCATGATGCTTTTGTCTGCTAAGCCAGCTATCCGCGGAGTCCTTGAAACTACCTCTGCTCCTTGGATCACTGGCCCATATCTTCCCTGTTCTTTGACTCCTTGGTGCATGTGTCCTTTCTGTTCCCCTTTCACAAGGACCGCTGTGGATACAGAGTGCTCACCTAGGTGAAACACAATACTCTGCTCACACCAAGATCCTCGTGTTAACATTACAGTGTCTCTCCCTCTCTCCCCTTTTCCCCACTCACACACCCACTGTGGCCCAGGCATCACAACATGGGCATCTTTGGAGACTATTTTACATACCCTACGTAAGTAATGTAGTCAGTTCCATATATTTCTGGCCCTCCTGTGCTTTTGTTAGTTCATCTTTTTGACTATTACTTTGAAAGTCCTTTCAGTACTTGAGGGAGGAAAGTAGGACATCTAAGTGGCTAGATAGGTAGGGAACAGATATAGCATCTTTTACGCATCTTCAAACCCCATCCCCAAGCATTGTTCCTACATGTATTTAACATTAGCAAAATGGATTCCAGGATAAAATGATTTTTTAATTTTAATTTCTTTCTCCACTCAACTTCAATATGCTCATTTCCTGTACAGGTGCTAATGAGCTGTGAAATGGTGGGATTGTTAGATAATATTTCTGAGAAAAGTAATAGATGTTAGAGACCTGAGTCATACTCATGATAATAAAGCTATGATTACTTAGCCTGAACATATTACTGGTTAAGGAATAATGGGATTGCAATTACTGACTTATCTATAAGGAAGAAGGTCCTCCAGAGAAATGACAGTGAAATCATAACAAGATGGTATTTCTGTCCACCCACCTGCCCTTCTTAGCCTCAGCTTGGCCTTGAAGAGAGACATGGAGTTTCATCGTCATCAGGGGATGAAAGAAGCAGGAAGTTACTTGGAGCTCATTTTGTTTTGTTTTATTTTTAGCATGACTTTTTAGACATTGATATTTCACAATAATGAAATTGTAAGTGTGGCCAGTCTTCCGTGTCTACAGAGTTAATCAATTGCAGAAAGAAATCCTGTAGGGAAAACGCTGCATCTGAACTGAGCATGCATGCTATTCTTCCTGCCATTATTCCTAATCAATACAGTAGAATCGTAATTTAGGTACAGCTTAGATTGTATCAAGTATTGTAATGACTCCAGGTGTTCAGTTGGTTTTTCTGTTGTTGTGATGAACATTCCAATCAAAAGCAACTTAGGGGAGGAAAGAGTTTTGTCTTACATTTCCAGGTCACAATCCATCATGAGAGAAATTAGAGCAGTAACTTGAGCACGCACTGAAGCAGAAACCATGGAGAAATGCTACTTAGTGGCTCAGTCTCTGACTTGTTCCCAGCTCACACTCTGAGACAGCCTAGGGAAGTTGCTGCCCACAGTGTCCTGGGCTCTTTTACATTAATTAATAAGTGGGGCAATCCTTTGCAGACATGGTCACATGCCAATATAATCTGGGCAATCTGTCAGTTGAGATTGTCTCAGATAATTAGAGGGTGTGTCAAGTTGACAGCTGATACTAACTAGGATACTAGGTATGATTTGAATTATTTGGGAAGATGAACGTAGTTCTTTTGTAAATACCATGGCATTTTAAAATAAGGAACTTATGGACATCCTCAGATTATGACGTCCATAAGGATTCTGGAGCCAGTCTCCCTTGGATATGAAGAAATCAGTGCTAGAGCTAAGCAATTTGCTGTAATTCCTTCCTAAGACTTTGTCAACTTTGAGATCTATAGATCTATACTGCCTACCTTTCATGTTCTAGTAAAAATCTTTTAAGTAACAGTTACAATATGTCCATTTAATTCTGTCATTTGTATTTTGTGTTCAAACAATTATTTTTAGGTGGGAAGGTTAAAGAACAGTCTTGCACAATATCCCAGACTTCCTAAAACTCCTTACACAGACCAGGCTGGCCTTCACCTATGTCAATCTCCAGCCTCTGCCTCTTGAGTGCTGGAATTACAGACAGGCACCACTATGCCTTGCAAAACAACTAATTCTGAATAATTACGTCCTTACTTTAAGTTACAAAGATAACTATGTATGTTGTGCTAATCATCAAGTCATTGCCTCGATGCTTGATTTCAGCATTTTTTTCATTCTCAGAATCAAATCTTCCCATGTGCTTTGAGTCCAGTCTCACCTGACGTCCTTCATGACTGTCACCTGTGGAGTTACGTCTGCATTCTCCTTCAGATTCCATCTGCTTGATAATTTTTATTGAGACAAATATCCTACCCTGCCACCATTTAAAACAATAAATTTCAAAGTCAGAAGTTTGCTTGATGGTTATTAGGCTAGTGCTCACGTTCTCCACTCATACAGCCAGTTCTGCCTTAGCATTTTCTACATCCACTGTCCTCTGAGCCCCTTTATCCCATTTGGTCTTTTGTTGTTCCTATTCAGGCTCTAAGAAAATGTGGTGAGTAATATAATGAACACATGCCAATTTTCACTTTGTGTCAAATCCCAATATTGAAAAAAAATTGATTCATAACTTTTAAGTAATAATAATTCAATTTTTAACACATTTTAACTCAAATAAAATTACATTACTTTCCCCCTTCCCTTTCCTCCCTCCAGCCTTTCCCAGGTAAGATTCCTACAACTCCTCCCATGCCCCCTCAAATTGACAACCTCTTTTTTGTTTATTCTTGTGTGTGTGTGTGTGTGTGTGTGTGTGTGTGTGTGTATGAGAGAGAGAGTGAGAGAGAGAGAGAGAGAGAGAGAGAGAGAGAGAGAGAGAGAATAAAGGTATGCACAAGCTCCTCTTATAACCCTTCAATCCTATTCCACTCCTCCCTTTAAAAAGTTTCCATGAAGTTCTGAACTTGTATGCATAGTTTGCTATCTGATATTGATAAATAAGGTGTACATGGTGATTTGAAGAAAATGGCCCCCAAAGCGAGTGGCACATTTAGGAGGTATGATCTTGTTGGAGGAAGTGTGTCACTGTGCAGGTCAACTTTAAGGTCTCATATATGCTCAAGCCACACTTAGTGAGACAGACCACTTTTTTTTGCTTGAGCAAGATATAGAACTCTTAGCTGCTTCTCCAGCACCATGTCTGCCTACATGCTGCCATGTTCCACCATGATGATAATGGACTGAACCTCTGAACTGCAAGCCACCCAATTAAATGTTTTCCTTTATAAGAGTTGCTATGGTCATGGTGCCTCTTCACAGCAATAGAAAGTCTAAATAAGACATTGTAGGAATAATGTATAATTCTTATATCCATATGAATGATGTCCTCCTATACCTTGGGTTTTTTCATTTAGTATGGTTTGGAGATTTTTTTTTCACTGACACATACATCTCTAGTTTCCTCATTTTCTACTATGTATAGTTTTATAATGTTTTACTTTGCTATAATGTACTTATCCATTCTCGTTTTCATTTGCTGTTAGGCTGTTACTAGTTTTATTGTGTTAAAGAAAACCATACTGCAATAAATACTCCTATAAGCTTCCCAAGGTATTTCTATTATGAATAGAATGGTTAGGGTAGAAGCAATGTGTGTATTCAAATTTCCTAATTAATTTTAATTTACTGATATTATATCATGAGGTAGTTTTCCAAAGTGTTGATACTGAATGTGTAGCCTTTGCTGAATATGCAGAATGTTACTGCGTTTCCTTTAGTATTTTTAGTTTGGGTGTGTATAAAATCGTTGCCATCCTGACTTCATCATGAGAACCTTCCACTGTCAGTATAGAATAGGTCAGCATTAACATTAAACATTTTACTACTTTATTGATTTATTTTAGTTTTTAAAGTTGTAAGAGTTGAATAACAAATAAAAACTCACTTCCAGTTTTATCTTGCTTGATTCTCAACAGTAAGAAATACTTTTTCCCAGCTCCTGTATTTTTTATTAGTAGAGAAATGAGCTAGAATCTAAAGAATAGTAGATGCCTTAACATTATGAGCTGAGGAAACCAGAATCAAATGATTCAGTCATTACTGAAGCTCCACCAGTGCAGAGTTACCAAGTTCTTACATAAATCAGCTTAGTGGACATCCTTTGACTCACCAGGAGGTACATCACAGCCCAGGATTTGTCCTGAGGATATTTCCAGGAAACTGGACTGAGATCCAAGTTGGTGAGTAGGTGATTGATATCTGTTCTGTTTCCTTTTCATTCTACCCTGAATGCCAAACCAGAGCAAAACATGCTGAACAGATTACTCCAACAATAACAAGCTGGGTCAGAAACTCTGAACTCTAATCTATCAACTGCTGCCAACTGTGAGTGTTGAAACCTGTAGGAGTCCTAGTCATAGGGAGGTGTTGCACTGCTTTTAATACATGCAAAGATGCCTTTAGGAGTCACACAGAGTTCTATTTCTTTTGATACCCTTCCTTAGACATAGAGGCCAAATATACCTGGATCTGTAATTATCTACTTTTGTTTCTGTTTGAACAATGTCTTGTTGCTTAGGAACTGGGGTGTATTCCATAAATACACGTTCAATCTTTTTTTTTCCCCCATTTTGCTCCCATGGTTATTATGTTTCATTAAAATACATGCCCTGAGCTGGATTTGTTGGTTTGGAATAAGTATGAACTGTGTATATCCCATTAAGTAAAATAAAACATTCCACTTCCAATTTGCCTTTCAATTTATTATCTGACATAACTTGGTTTCTGCAGAAAGCAACTGTTTATGTACTATGAAAAGTGCCCAGCTAAAGGTGATTCATCCAGCATCCCATTAGTAGATGCTCTCACTAACTGAGCATTTCTCCCACAGTTAGTACTCTAAAAAGTATATTTATTATGTTTACATTGAAAAAATAATGATCCTAAATCTTAATAAAAATTAGCTAACCCAACCCCATAATTGTACGTCCCAGAGGACTGCGCCTCTGAGAGATTGTTCAGATGGCCTGAGTCCTGTGACATCCAATGCCAAAGTTCTCACCACTTAATTCCTCAACTGACATTATTTTGCTCCATATATACTGTCTATTGTAAACCTACAAATCCCTCAACCAGTGCCAAGAAAGATCTCTGTAGTTTTTGAATGTTGGAAGCCTTTAATGTCTAAAACTTCTGTCTTGACAGTGACTCACAGTGACTGCACATCTAACAAATGCCTTCCACACCTCTGTGTGACCACAACCAGCTATGTTGAATGCTGCCTTCTCTTTTCTTAAACCCTCTACCACATTTTCCAAGAAACAGAGTATATGAGACCATAAGTATGCAAAGATCAGGCAGTATGGTGGCCACACAAACACTCCAAATTCACAATATAAGGTGAGGACTAGGTTGTGGCATTTGTTAAGGTTAATCATATGTCTCCTTCCCTTTTAGAGTTCTTCATCTTGGTGTGAAATACCATCTTTGTGTTCCTACAGCACATGTCTGATTCTACATCCAGAACCTTTGTCATTCTGGACACACACACACACACACACACACACACACACACACACACACACACCAGTGTATCCAGACCCTTGTGCATCTCCACAGTCTAGTCAGTACCCCTCCATTCTGCTGATGTTGCAGCTCCCATCTCCAGGAGGAACAGACCCCTCTCTGGTGGTTACTGTAGTAGTACTGGGGACACAGCTGAGCAGCAGCTGGGGACTGATCTTGACTGCTGCTTTGTGCTGCTCTTACCTAGGCTCACTTCTTGCTTCAGCTCATTTTATTATGCTGCCATTTCTCATTTCCTGGTTCTCACCAAGCCAGCATCTTATCTATCTGCCATATCACCCCCAAAGAAAATCCAATTTGCTGCCTTTTTCATAAACAATATTGATATTCATAACAATTTGTGACTAAGAAGGTAGATAAAATAAATCTATTTTCCTATTTTGATGATAGTGCCACACATGTATCATCTATTTTGATACAAATATTAAACTCTCAAACTAGTTTCATGTATTTTTTTAAAGTAACCTCATCCAGAAATATTAAGTAAAATGAACCAACCATATAGAATAGCTTAAGTTCTCAATATGGGAGAATTTTTATTATCAAGGAAGGAAAAATCAGTAACTGAGGTGAAATGATAAGAGAAAAATCAAGTGGATATCATGCCTGTCTGTTACTTGATTCATGTAGAGAGTTACTCAAATACTTAGTGTGTGTGTGCATACATGCTGCCCCCTCTTTTGTGTGTGTGTGTATGTATGTGTGTGTGTGTGTGTGTGTGTGTGTGTGTGTGTGTGTGTGTGTGTGTCCATGTCTGTGTTTGGGAGACTGTGTAAAAGACAAGTTTGTTCTTCACTTGGTGGAGAGTTCTTAGCTAGATTGCTCCATGTCTTGAAGACTTCTTGACTGGCGCATGTGATGTATCTATGTGGCTAACAATATGGGTTTGTGTGTCTCAGAGACATCATTAGAGAAGGAAATTAGTAAAGCAGAGATAAATCACTCTGAAAATTGCTATAAATGCATTTTGTCTTAAAAATTTGTTCCCCCCCCCTTGGACTCTTCTTAGCCAAACAGCTAGGATGATGTAAAGGAGGTGAGTTGTGGCTCCTGTAAAGACATGTTGGTGTCCATTCCTTTGTAACTGAGGATGTGACCTTCTTTGAAAATAGGTTATTCACACATGCAATCAAATGAGGCACTGTTGTAGACTTAATTTTGGTGGTCCTTATGAGAGGGAAGACTGTGTGAACACAGATACACTGATAGAATGACACCCACCACACGGACAGAATGGAAAAGATGCAGCTGCATGCCAAGGAATGTAGTGTTGCTGGATATTTGATCGCACTGTGAAACCTGAGACTATGTTAATAAAGTCAGCTTGATCAGGGGGCAGAGTGAGCAACTAGTTGACAGGAGTTAGCCATAGAGAGTATAGAGGAGCCAGGAAGATGGATAGAGAGACACACAGGAAGGAGTAGGGAGGGACTTGGAGTATCATAGTCTTTTTTTAGTTTGGGATGGATGGAAAGATGCTCTCTTGCTGGGTCTCTGGCCAAAAAAAAGGAAGTCAGCTGGTTGCTTCTCTGAGCTAGCAGGTTTTCACCCCAACATCTAACTCTTGAATCTTTATTGATAAATAGAACGATAGAGACTTAGTTAAAAACTACCTTTGGTGGCAATGGCAGTGCTGGTGCCAGGGAGACTGGAAATCCCACCAGGCCTTGACCTGAGTGGCTGGGCCATGGGCCACAGATGGTAGTTAAAATATCAGTAGATTCAGGTGTAGCTGATAAGCCAACAGAAAAACAACATAGAGGAACTGCAGCCCTACCAGAGCTGGGGGCAGGCAAGGATGGATTCCATCCGGAGTACCAAGGGATTGTGACTCCATTAACAGTTTGATTTTTCACGGTGTCTTCTGGTTCCATTTGACGCTTTAAGCCACTGGATTTGAGGGGTTTCCTTACTACAACCCTAGAAAACTAATTCAGAGCGTTGAAGTCAAACATGGGAAAGGGAAAATATTATTGCTTGTGTTCTCACGTGTCCCCCTAATTTTCTTTTAGAATAAAGAAGAGAATTCCTCCCTGGAGTCAATAACCCAGAGAGCCTGACTATGTGAGGCTTTAGGACCTGGCAGGGGTCCATCGGGGGGGACTCAGCGAAAGTGACACCATCATTACTTGATTTTAAAGCTACAAAAGTTGAATGTGTGAAAGACCGTCTTCCCATCCTTGCTCTCTGTGTGATTATGATAAGGTGAGAAGGTGGTATTGGTGGTAAAGCGGAGCGTTCTATGGAGACCTTGTAGAAAGCGGGTAAACTCGAGCAGTGTCCGTACATTCTTCCCCCACAAGCTCCATCTTTCCTGTAGGGACCTGTGATTCTACCTACTACCCAGGAAACAGCCATCCATTTTTATCTGCCCCAGACGTTGGGTGAGACGAAAGTTAGCAACCCTGGGTCTGGCATGGGAACCAGTGCTGCAAGAATTGGATATAGTTATCAGCACCAGGTGGCATCAAAGAGAGCCTGCCCATGCCCCAGTCTTCAGAGCATGGCAGGCCCCCGCTGAGTTTCACAAACTCCTCCTCATCTGCTCAACCGTTTACACCTCACCATGAAGCACATACCTTGTGGTCTGATGCTCTGCTTAGCTGTAGATAAGGATAGTGATGCCCAGTGAATCCCATTCCCCCTGAAGTGAAAGGTGCAGGCAGAGACATCTGAATGGTGTGTTCAGAAGATGGGAAGGGCCCTTGGATACCCTGCACTGGGTGTGTCCTGTCACCAGCCCCTCACCAGCTAAGACAGGGTCTTACTCTCTCTCTCCCTTCCCCGACTCTTCTTTCAAAGCTTATTGAAGATGACAGTTGCTCTTCCTAGGATGTTTTTGATAGTTAATATTGGTTAGATTTCACCAGGAGGTAACCAATATGATTGACTGCATCTCACAAAACATGGCGTCTGGAGTGAGTGCCCTGCCTGTGTTCCTGGGAATCTGAACTGTGGTTGAGGCATTAAGATCTTCCTGCAACTGAGCACTGACCTGTATGATCAAAACTAAAGTTAGTGTTTATGGAAGAACACATTTCTTACTAATCATCTCTCCTCAAATGCAGGAGACTAAGTCGCCTGGTACTCATTGCTTTGAGAATGCTTATCATACGTTGTAATTTGTTTTCATGTAATCAGCATTAGCTCAGGTCAAACTTAGACCTTATTCTAAACCTTTGGTTGGGAAATGGTTTTCTCATTTGTGTAAGCTACAATTTAAAGACTTTATTTAAGCAAATCGAGTAATGATGCTGAGTTTAGGTTAAAGGAATTGTGAAAACTGAGGTCCAAGGAAACCCATGGATTCTGTTTCTTAGGAATCAAGTGGAGTGCAATAGAAGATCCAGCCTTCCTGCCTTATTTACAGCTGCTACATTTTACACACCAGCCTGTTTCAAAATGTAGGCTTATATAAATCTTTCATTTGGTGCATTCAATAGTCTAGGATCACTGTTTGGCCATTAATGTCTTTTTAAAATTCAGCTCATGTTTTAAAAAGCTACATACTTATACTTTGTTAGATTTTATTTAAAATTAAGATTTTAAAACACAATATTCTCTTATATTTCAGCATTACGTTCCTTCCTCAAACAGTAAAAATGTCTGAATAAAAATAAAATATTAGGTTTAGTGACAGCTGATTGTGGGTTAAGAGTTCCATCTAGTGGTTATATAAGGAAGTTCATTTAACTCACAATTAAATTACAGTGGTGTAAAATTTGTCTTCTTTTGTACTTCCATATTGGAAAACAGCGCAGCTGATAGTGAAATTACCCATGATCTGGATATATATCCACCAAAATGACATACTATTAGGTGTGAGGAAGCTATATGGTGGAATCTGTTGTACTCAGCAAATGGCATGGGGCCATCTGTTTAAATACAAACAATGTAGACATATAAGGTAGGAGGCCAAGACTTTCCCTGTTGTTTATAAACTTTCCCCGAGTTTTTTTTTTTTTGACATAATGAATTAATATTATCACACCAAAATCCTGTAGAATTAGTAAACAAGATAGACTCCCCCTCTCCGTGTGTGTGTAGAAATGGGCATGGATGTAGGAAGGTAACTCATTTAACTGTCCTCTCAGAGACTCCTTCCTCATGACCGCGTCTCATCATGAGTGCAGGGAGAAGGGAGGCTTCATCAGCTGCTCAGGAAAGCTCACTAGCCAGTGGCTAGAAGAAGGAACTGATGATGTAGCTGCAATCTCACCCACTTTCTGCTGAGCCTGCAGCCACCAGAGTCTGCTGGAGCTCTTCCAGCGTGACCCCCGTTTATTTCCCTTCTCCCCTTCTGAGGACAGGTCACCTCTGCAGGTGTGTGCCTCTTCTCACTTCCAAGCACATCTGTCCCTTTGCTGTATGAACTGCATACATAAAAGCTAGAGTCACATTAAATTCTGGGGAATGTTTGTTTCACAATGATCCTGGTTCCCATGCCAGACTTTACTGTTTCCTGACTCCAGTCAACAGCTGAGGACATTAACACAGCTCAGGAGTGAGCAGTGTGGTCCACTACTGTCTGTGTGTCGTGTAAGTCTGAGGCTCAGAGAGAAGACGTATGTCTCTTCCTTACTTCTCTTTGTTTATGAAGTTCCCAGGACTACTGCTGGAAGACTGTCTTCACAAAGACTGTCCTGAGGCCAGTTTAAGATCTGTAGTTCAAGAAGGTAAAATCACACTTTTAGCTGAATTCGCTTACCTGCAACATGGTTAAGTAGGTGCTGGACATAATGTTGCACATTATAGAACAAAGACTGGGAAAACTATGAGGAGGCAGAGTAGAAGATTGCAGTAGAAGATGAAAATAACAACAGCAAAAAATTTACAGTATTCTACTGAGGATGTCGCTTGTTGGTACAGAGCTTGCCTAGCAGGCACGAGGTCCTAATTTTAACTCTTGAACCACATAAACTGGTTATGGGGGCACAGGCCTGTCACTCCAGCTCATGGGAGCTAGTCCCAGAAAAATCAGAAGTTTAAGGCCATTTTTAGCTACACAAGGGGTTCAAGACCATTCTGGGCCCCATGAGTTTCTGTCGAAACAACAATAACAAAATACAGTGTTTTTTGAGCATTAATCTTGTCTCTTAGTGATATGCCAAGCACTTTTCAAGGACATGTTTTTCATAACAATGCCAACCACACAAATCAGGCTACAAATGAACCTATTTAGCAAAGTAGGAAACTGAGGCACAGGGTCCTGATAACCACAGTTAATGTCACAGTGCTGAAATAGCTCAGAGAAAGAATCGAATCCAGAATCCTTCTCCAGTGAGCAGTCATGTTCTTGAACTCAACACTATTCTAGATTTTGTGATCACAAAGGAAAATCAGAATTGCTACAAACTTTCGCCAGTTCAACAAATATCTGTGACAGTTTGTGTCAGGTCCCATGATGCTTCCTAAGAACAGAGATGGGTAAGCTGGTCTCAGATGTCAATTTTCTTATGAGTATTTTTCAGACCTTGAATACAGCTATCAGAAACCTCCAACACCTACCACGCAGCCCCAGCAAGCCATGTCTAGACACCACATACCATCCAGATGCTGCCTGGCCAGCCATGAGGTCACATCATACGGCAGTTAGCAGCACACAGGCTGCTGTGTTGGCAGTATCTCAGGCCTGCTAATTGGGACAGGTGCAGAGTGTGATGACAGCCGACCACCCACAGAGTTGTGACACAGCCAGCGAAGGCAAGAGGAACAGAAAGGAAGAAAAAGGAAACCGGATCTGCAGGCTGGGCAATGATGGCTGCCAGTTAAGAATGAGTAGGCAGAGACCCTCCGAGGATACACAACGGGAAAGAGGGCCATTTTTAGCCTGGGAAGTCCTTAATCTTTAAAACAAATGGTAGGGCCACAGGAAATGAGTCTTTGGAAATGTATGCTACACACAACCACCAGCCTGCCAAAATAGATCATTTACATGTATGAATACACACACACACACACACACACACACACACACACACGAAAGCATGCACATTCCCATCAATTATATTAATCACAATACAAACAATAGATCTCTCTAGGAAGTAGAGTGATACTGTTTGGGGGAAGACTCCTTTGATAATGACATTTCAAATGATTAGACAAGAATTAGGGGTGAATTTAAAGATCATTTCAATGACCAGTTAGGAGGTGCTTAAAAGAGACTGTGGAAATATGAAATAAACCCTCTTGGACAAATAAAGACATTTTGATGTCTTTAGATCCCAGAGTTATAGGCAAAACTGATATAATATTGTAAGCATTGGCAGGAAGAATGAGACAAAATTCCAAGAATCAGAGCAGAAATCACTGAGAAATGTTCCAAGTTTCAATGAAGCAATGTCCTTTTTCATGTGAACTAATGGATATTAATTTGTGTCTAAACATTTAACAACTGGCTGGGATAGCTAATTTTGGCAGGCAGCTTGATGGGATTAAGGATTGCTCTGGAAACAACTACTGGACATGTCTGTGAGAGAGTTTCTAGATTGTGTTAACTGGGGTAGGAAGACAACCCCTGAACTTAGGCAATACTTTTCCATGGGCTGGGGTCCCCAACTGACAGAAAAGCACAAAGTGAGTTGTGCTCATCTCTCTCTTCTCACTATGGCAGCCCTGTGAACACTGCCTCACTCCCTTGCCGTGCAGGCCAAGATAAACCTTTCATCCCATTCAGCTGAATCTGGTCAGATGTTTGATCACACCAATGAGAAAAGTCACTACTCCACCAAGTCTCAATTAAACCCTACAAACGTGTATGTATAACGTGTACTTCCGATAATTGTCATTGATGATTTAAGTGAAATTTTAAAACAATAGACATAGAAGACATTGAAATGAGAAGCCACATATGAAAATACTGTATGTGCTTTATATTATTATGTAGTGAGGAGCCAATAATCATTACTTATCTATGTTCTTGCAATTTGGCTACTAAATCAAATCTTGTGTCGAGAATTAGATACTCATTTGCATTTTCTTCCATATCAAAAGTTATCAGCCAATCAGAGTTACTTAGAACATTTTGCTAAGTCACCTTCCTTTATTTCTGAAGCTTGTACTTTACAATGTATTTGTTATCACAAAAATCCCTAACAGCTACACTGTCTGACTGGCATGTTGCGGGAATGAAATTAAGATAATATTCATGAGCCCATTATTATAGAGAGTACAGATAAATGTTTCATTGTAATTAAAGAAACTAAAGTGATGTTTTCATTCTCCCAGTATTTAGTTCTTAATGGTGAAAACCTGAGAGTTATTTGTTATCTGTTACGAGGTTAAGACTTATATTCAGCATGGAAAAGAGAAAGATAACATCTTGGTCAATGTGTGTATTTCTGAGGGTATGTGCCAGAGAGAGAGAGAGAGAGAGAGAGAGAGAGAGAGAGAGAGAGAGAGATTCCAATCCACAAAGACACACACCTTCTATTTTTTGTGACCATTCCCTCTGACAAAGGAGATTTTCAGATGTGATTAAGTTAAGGTTTTTTTGATGTGGAGGGGTATTTGGAGCTATTCCAGTGGACTGAATGTAATGTCAAGGGTTTTAAAAGACACAGAGTGAAAACAGAGCCAGCAGTCTATGGAGACAAGGAGGTAAGGCTGCAGCAATGTGAGAGAAGGCACCAGCTGGGGAATACAGGCAGCCACTGAAAGGTGAACAAGGCAAGAAAGCAAATTCTCCCCTAGAATCTTCGAGAAGATCCAGCCCTGCAATGGAGTTTGAACTTTTGATGCCTAAAACAGCAAGAAATGAATTTTCATTCTTTTATCCTACGGGATTATTATAATTTGTTCCAGCAGCCAAGGAAACACACCCATATTCATTCTCATTCTCTCTCTCTCTCTCTCTCTCTCTCTCTCTCTCTCTCTCTCTCTCTCAAATTCCTGTGTTCAGCATCATGTTTAATGGTAAGAATGTGAATCCAATCACTTCTTACTTGAATTGAATGTGGCAAATTTGGGGGATTCTCATTTTATCTTTAAGGAGCTCTTCCACGCCAGGGTGTGGTTTCTACAAAAGACAATGAAGCATCAGGTCTTCCCAGGATGCAATTGGCTGGTGCTTGCATCATTAGTAGTCTTCAGAAACCATCTGGAAATGCTTTTCACTGGGAGAAGGGAAGGTTTGTTTATTTGGGGTCACAAATTGGCAAAAAGGAACCTGGCACAAGCCACTGCTCAATCCTCAGTTGTAAGACAATAGCCAACGGCAGTGCAGCCCAGGGTTCATTGTAGAGAACAGGGTGAAAGAGAGTCCAGGCACTGTGCCTTCATGGCCCTTGCGGGCATTTTCTTCTCTGCACACCTTTTAAGCATAAGGCCTAGGTCCAAACTTTCCTACTAAAATGACATCTTATTAACATTTGATCAATAACTAATTGACAATAATGGTTGAATAGGTGAAAACTCAATTTGAATTTTTAATTCTCTGTCATTAAAGAGTAATTTGTAGTAGTTAGCAGTACTTAGAAGAAAGCTGGAAGCCTCCACATGATCCTGCTTTGCATGAAAGTGGTCCTGGCATCTGCTCATGTTATTTTTGGATGTTTTGGTAGGTTTGTTCAGAAAAGAAAAATATGTTCTACAGACTGACAGCTGTCCTTTCTGCATGGCATGTCCATACAGACTAGGAAGAGCTGATTATTAGATATCTAGAGCTTGTAAAGGTAGCTTTAACCTATTGGCAGTATAAAATGCATTTTAAAGGTGCATTTACACCAGTGAGAGTGGCCGATGCTATACAACCAGGATTCTTCCAGCATCTCCCGCCTCACTTGCTCATTACTGTTTGTTTTCGTCATTTCCTGAAACAACATTTCTTTTATTCTCCCTGAGGTATAAGCCATCTGTCTCAGCAGGGACTTTGAGTCCACAGTAACATGACTTCTTTTCTGAACATTGCTGTTTCCTTTGGATATGGTTGGCTCATCCATCAGGGGAGGAAACAAAATGCCTATGGCCTCTGTTACTCTCAGGAGCTGAAGATATGTTTAATTTCTTTTCATATAATTATTAATATATTATGAATCTGGCTTTAGTTAAATGCAGCTACGTGCTAACACAGTTGTAATTTTATATATTTATGTAGAGAGGAAGGGGATCCCAAAGACAAGAGTGCCTAGATCTATAGAGTTGCCCTGTCCCTGGACTCCTCTAAATTTCATGATTCAGAGTTGGTAGGTAAATAAAACTTGCTCCTTCAGCTCTCCTCTAGCACTAACGACCCGTCATATGGAATGATGTATGTGTCGGGCCATGCCTCAGAGACCTTAGAAGGCTGAGTGAATCAGAGGTTTACCTACATTTCTCTCTGACTTTGCCTATATTTGATTAATATAGTCTCTCCATGTTAGACTTCATTTGAAATTATTTTTAAAAGATGCATGGATTCCAAAGAACAGGACTTCTAGTGCCCTTCCCATATATTTAGCATTTGTGCTCAGCTTCAGCTCTGCTTGTAGACGTTTAAGCCAGTCATCTGAATTCCAGTGAAATATTCTGCTTCCTTGTAGAGTTTCTGGTCTATTCATAAATGTGCCCCCTTGCAGGTTTAATTTTTTTCTTCTTAAGGTCAATCCTGAAGTCTTTAGAGCTGAACACTTATCAGGGGCTGATGACTCCATAGTGTGAGTAGTTACACATAGATCACAGAGATGTTGAAGGAGGTAAAATTGTACCCTTACAGTCATCACTTTTGGTCACATTTTAGTGCCTATTTAAGCGCTTCTGTCTTTCCATCTTCATCACTCCTTTCCAACCTCTTCATTCATATCCCCAGACAGGGATAATTTGTCAGTTTTTAATGTGAATTCTTTATCATAAGTTATTCAAATGCAAATATTTGGACTCTGACTCTAAGGGTTCCAACACAGTAGAGGAGGTCCTATTTGTAGCAATATGGGCTTGGGCAGAAAAAGACGCTTTATTTTCCAGAACCTCACAAGCTGTATCAAGCCCAAGACCGGGCCAGACAACATCTAGAAGACAAAGGAGACAACAGAATGTAATGTTGATACTAAGTTTTAATAGCACACAGCGTTTAATAGCAGCATGCCGCTCAGAGTTGAACACATGCTAATTTTCATTATCATTGCAATCTTGGAGGCCGGAAGTCATCATCACCCTGGTATAACTAGAGACATGAAGCCAGGAAGGACGCAGCTTGCACATCCTGTCACCTACAGCAAAGACGAGGCAGGAAGTGACTCTAAGTACAACCTTGAAGTGCTTGTTCTGAGGAGGAGAAAGTTCACCTGCGCATCTGTAGCACAGTGAGGCTGAAGTCCTTACTAGGCAGTAAATTTGAGATCTGTTGATAGATCCCGGAAGACACCACAGATTAATGAAAGGAACCGTTTTTGAGCCAGCAAGGTGGCTCAGTGTGCAAAAGTGCTTTCCACTAAGACTGATGACTTGAGTTCAATCCCCAGGTCATACAAAGAGGAAAGAGAGAACAGGCTCCTGCAAGTTGTCTTCTGACTACATGTAACCTTGGTATGTACTCTACACACACACACACACACACACACACACACACACACACACACACACACACATACAAACAGAGAGAGAGACAGAGACAGAGAGAGACAGAGAGAGTAAATAAATGTAGTTATATATAGTTATATAATTAAATTTATATTTAAATGGTCCATCTTTTTTTGTTTACCTGTTTGATGGTACTTTTACGCTTTCAGGTAAGATATTTTGAACCCTTTGTTTGTAAGTGACTTCAAGGAAGTGGATGTCTTTGCCTGGGCTTATTAAGAGAGTAAATGCCTTTTCTTCTGAGCAAAGATTTGATAAAATTTATCGGGCCTTCACTGGTATTCGATGTTCAGTTACCTCTAATCAACCATAAGTCCTTGCTTGAGGTACTGCGTAATGAGGACCTCCTCACTGAATTTCTGCAATTCCCACAGGCCAATCCCAACCAATCAGCATGATGTTTTCGGAGTGTAAGTGAGATCTCGTTCTTGCTGCTCTTTACCAAGCTTTCTGGTTCTCGAGCACCATTTGCTTTAAAGTGCTCCTACGATGAATAAGAAAGGCAGAGTTCTGCAGCACAGTCTGCATGTCTTGGCATCTACTTTGCTTGCTGCTTCCTGCTCTTTGGTTCCCTGTGTCTCCTGTGTCCTTTCCAAAGCACGGCTGTGCCCCTGTGTGTCTTGATTCTCTCTCTCTCCTTGCTTAACTGGGCTTCCTCCTAAAGATCTCATCTTACACATCAATGCTGTACAGTTGCTCTCTTATTTCATTCCCTGATTGTATTCATTCATAAAACCATGTTCTTCTCTGTTAAATTTGGAACTTAATGTTTGCCACAGGTCCACGTGTGAAAGGACACCTAGTTATTGTCTAGGGCTGCCCTTGGGAGTAGCGAGGGGCTGAGGTCTAGTAGACAGAAGTTAGGTTGTTGTTGATCGTTATAACCTTGAGAAGACACTGGGATCTTGATTTTCCTCTGTCCTTTTTGCATTCTAGAGTGTCACGAAAGGATTTTAGCATATGGGTTGAATATGGAACATAAGCATTCAGTCTCTTTTACTTACCTAGTAGCAGCATAATTTGACAAGAATGTAAAAGTAAGACATGGGTAAGAAGTATATAGGCAATAAATCCATCATGGTAATTGTCTCCACAATGAATTGACATTTCTCCTGGGCCATCTGATTTAATAGAAACACTTTGTCTTAAGGATCACATCCCATCATTCAAAGTCATTCTTCTGAGGAAGACCTTCAGTTGTCCATCACAGTATTCAGAGAGACCATTTGCCTTTCAGTGGTGAAGGGTTTGTCATTATCCCTTCCTGTACTCTGCATATTTGGTGTCTATGCATTTTGAGATTCTCTGACTGAGTGAGGTATCATAGAAGCTTCCATTTAGGAATGAGATGGTAGAGTTTATGCTTAGGAAAGACAAATCTATAACTTCAAAGTTCTATCCTGGCAAGAATCACTGACCTTCCAAGATGGAAGTGGTTTATGTATTCAATTTGCCATCTAGTGGTGAGTGACCTCATTGAGGAACAGCACACTATCAGGGCCTGGTATAGATATCCTTTGCTGATTAGAAACAAGAGTATTATGTGGCCTTTGATAGGTAAGAATCTCTGCTGATGGCACATATGCACTCTCATGATCACCCTGTATATGATATGGTACTGGGTGATCTACTGGCAAGATAGGCTGACATTTCCTAAGACATCTTCCTGGGAAGACTACTAACCCTATATAGATCACTAATGACAGACTGAAAAAAACGATTTCACCCTACCCTAGCGTGGGGAGCCAATGAGTTTGTTGGAGTTACTTACAAGAGCACAGGTGTCTTAGATGCTATTCCTGCTGTTGTGATAAATTACACTGAACATGGCAACCTAAGGATGGAAGGAAAGGGTTTACTTTGTATCACAGCTACAGAGTATAATCGATCAGCAGAATCTTAGTGGCATGAGCTTGAGGCAACTGGTCACACAGCACCCAGTATCAGGAATCAGAGAGAATGAACACCTATGCTTTGTTCATTGTTTTCCTTTCATATCATCTAGGGAATGATATCACCCACTCTGGGTAAGTCTTCCCATCTCAATTAACCTAATCAAGATAATCCCTCACAGAAGTACTGAGAGTTCTGCTTCTTGATGGCTCTAGAGCTCATCACAGTGGGGAAGGGTTTTATCTACAGAAGCATAGGCAACTCAAAGGCAGATGCATCATGGGAAAGTCCATGCCAACAAGGGTGATGCCTGACTGGAGTTTCCTGCACAATTTGCAAGCATTTTTTTTCTGGTTGGGATATCTCCTGTCCTTAGCAATTTGTCTATTGATTTTATAACCTCGAGGAAGGGGCTTGTGAATCTTGCAATTTTCTGAGTTCTATAAATTTCATTGACTTTTTGAACCCCATATATTTCATCAGCTTTGGAGTGGTTGCACAACACTCTCATCTTTCCTCTGTCTCTTACATTCTTTCTGATTTCCTTTCCATGATTTTCTCTGAGTCTTAGAGATGGTGATAAGACTTTTCTGGTCATGGAGAAAAGAAATATTATGGCTAAAAAGACTCCATTTTATTCTAGGCATTTTCTTCTATTTATGGCTAGGTTACTATGCCACAGTAACAACAGTCACTTATTCTTGGGAATTCAACTTATCATGATTCCTTACAGAAACTACCAAAAAAACATTTTCCCTTCATATTGGATTTTCAAAATCCAATTCCAGGTTTGTTTCCCTTTTCTGATCAGTACATGCTAGCTAATACTTGAAATGCTTTTACCTTGTAGTCCTTTTGCTCTTTTATTAGCACATGCCTAGGTTTGTTACACTATCGTTTGATAGTTGTTGATCTAGTAGACAGAAGAGAAGATACAAACATTTGTTGTGTTTCAGTCAACAGGTTTCTCCATCACACTGAAGCATGGCAAAGTATGATTATCACCAAAGGATGGGCCACTATGCATTCTCTGAGAGTCCAACGAAGTACTGTTAGCAAACTCCCTCAGAAGCTCATCTAAATGTTCCAATCCCACGTTTCAAGATCCCAGAACCCTTTCTACCAGAACCTTGATCTTCATACCTCAGCCTTCTTTGCATGTGTATTTCACAAAATGTGGAGTTCAGAAATGTGAATTATTAGGTCTTCAGCTGACAGTTCCTTTTAGTGTATTCTTCCACTGAGGATATAAAGACCTTTATCTGACCTGTCAAGTAGAGTATGTCATGCAGTTTTCAACTGCTTGTGAACAGATCTGAATTTCTCATCTTTATTCTGCATAGAAACAATACAATTCATCAGTAACCAGCCAACCCCATATTTGCTGTCCTCTCTTTGGAAGCATTGCTTCTCTTTTATTTTTCATATAACTAAATCAGTATATACTTCTTATTGTTCTCCTTCATCAAGACATTGTCCTTAATCTTAATCTGATACACAGCAGTTAGGTAGACCCCCATGCTCTATCTACCACAATATTTGTCCCACCAACTGAGCAGCAAGTGAGGTAATCTCAAGTGTTTCTCTATAGACTATATCTAGCATTAGAAGTATTAGTTCAGATGATTTTCTTCAAATAATTTTACCAAGGAAAATACTCATTGAAGAAAAGGAAGAACTGAAGAGAGGATTCATACCATGTATCCTGGTTGACCTTTTTATTTTGTTTTTAAGTTGATACAAACCAGAGTTATCTGGGTAGAGGAAACTAAATTGAGAAAACTGCCTCCATCAGATTTCCTGTAGGCAAGTCTGCAGCATATTCTCTTGACTAATGATTAATGTGGGATGGCCCATCCCACTGTGAATGGTACCACCCCAGGCAGGTGGTCCTGGATGATATAAGAAAGCAGGCTGAGCAAGTCATGGGGAGCCAATAAGCACCATTCTTCCATGGTCTCTGCTTTTGTACCTGCTTCCAGATTCCTGCCTTGAGTTCCTGCCTTAGCTTTCCTTAATGATGAATTGTGTAAACTGTAACCAAATTAAACCCTTCCCTCCCCAAGTAGCTTTTGATGAAAGTATTTTATCACAGAACTAGAAAGAAAAGTAACATACCATGTAATCCTGGTTTTGAGTGAAGAAAGAAGAAATGAAAAGTTTGGTGGAAGCATCCCAGAATTATGTGTAGTCTAAGAGAAGTTCCACAGAAATCACCACATAGTCTAGGAAACAATGCTGCCAATAAGAAGAATTCCTGCATCCCAGGCTGAAAATTGCTTTAGCACCAATAAGCTTCTGGAAAATAGGTTTTTAAATAAAACATGATGAATTCCAGAAAAAACAGTATCCAGAACTCTTGGCCAACTATATTCTCTATAGTTCTTCAATTTAAATGCTCATAGTCAACAAAACATCCTTGTATACATTCTTTATGTTGATTTCTCATATGATTAATCCACAATTCAATTTTACAGAAATTAGACCTGTATTTAGCCTTACAAAGAACTTCTCCTGAAGTTCACATCCACCCCCAGGCATGTTGTCTACAATTTCACATGGGCTCCATTTTTGGTTTAATACTATTTATGAGAACACAACTTATTGAGAAGCGTAGAAAAACACTTTAATTTGATTAGTCCTTTTCATGGTTAACTTCATATCAATTGATTTTGTATCGGCTAGCTAAGGGAGAGTTTACACTACACCTAAAAAATGAATGTCTGACGTTATCTCCATTTGATCTATATAAATTACATATTAAAGAGAAAAATAATTCATGGCTAAGAGGGAAGGAAGATAAACCAGACATCTAGAGAATACCCAGATGAACTTTATGATAATTTCATTATGTGTCTTTGGCAATTTAGATACTTGTTTTCATGTATTTTACAAGAGTCAACCACTGTCTTCTTGGTGATTGTCTGAGTTATAATTAGCCAGTGAATCATGTCAAGCATCTCAATTGTAACTGCACAGCTACTGTCATATCAGATGACTCAGAGGACTCAACAACAATTTCCCTGACGAATGGAACGAGGATGACTAACCCATGGCCATCTAGAGGTAATCTTTGGAAAAATTTGATTGCAAAATTGTATTGTATATTGTGTCCCCAAAAGTAACATTTTGTACCCTTAGCTAAAAGTAAAGATTGAGGAAGAAAAAAAAAGACAATAAAACAAAACAAACCTCCTGGTGGCTGTCCAATGAGCCTGCCTGGTTCCCACAATGTTCTGCTGAATTCGAGGAGTGCTGTGGAGCACTCAAGCACATTCAAGCAACTCTGTGACAGATAAAGCAAGAGAAAAGCAAGACCACTCCATGATCAAGTCTTACTGGGCACTGCCATTCAAGAAAATAAAATATCTAGGAATGAACCTAACAAAGGAGGTGAAAGACTCTACAATAAAAACTTTAACTCTCAGAAGAAAAAGATTCCAAAAGCCCCAGAAAATGAAACGATTCCCTATACTCACAGATTGGTTGAATAAATATTGTGAAAATGATACTTCTAACAAAAGCAATTTACAGATTCCACATAGTCTTAATAAAAATCCCCACAACATTCCTGTTAGAAAGGGCAATAGCAGGATAGAGGTGAAATGAAGGAAGAAATGGGAAAAATAGTGAGGAGCTTTAATTGGATGCAATAATGTCATTTTCTGAAAATATCTTTTGCCTTCAAAGAGAATGAACTTCTAATAGGCCCTGCAACCAAGTTAATAATATGCCTTCAGATCACTTAAGCCTGTACATATTCAACCTATCCTACAGTGTACTTAGCCTGTTGAACTTTCCTTTATGCAAATGATGTAAATAAGATTAGCATGCCCTGTGCTTTCCACATACACAGCTTTTATAGCCTAAGATAAATGCATAGCTCTAACTTAAACTGTGTGTTTTCCATGTTCCTTACCCAGAAAAGTGTGTTTATGTGTTTTGTGGCAATACTTTGCAGAAAGCAGTTGATAGGTTAAAAGCAATCTTAAGAAACAAATACCTCATAAATGCTGGAAGCATTATGTGGGTTTAGGTTGATAGTATCTGTGTGCAGATTTGAGTGCTAGCCTGGGTCAGCTGGAGCCAGTCAAGTAACTTTTTTCCTTATACAATTTTGCGAAAACATTCTGTGAAAAAATATCTCTCATAACTTTGTCAAGGTGTGTTTTCTAAGATGTTCAATAAACACAAAGCAAAGTCTATTGTTAGTGACAGGCAACAGAGACAGAAACCATTCTCTCTCTGTCTCTGTCTCTGTCTCTGCCTCTCTGTCACACACACACACACACACACACACACACACACACACACACACACACACCAGACAGGCTACAGGCAGATTGAAATCATAGGGGAAGAAGTGGAAGTGGAAGAGAATTCAAGTTTGGGCTCATACTTGGCCTAAACTACTCCATGAGAATGTTTGATTTTTCATTCTTTATGTGACATTGACATACTTTGGTGTCCCAGATGAGCGTTCCTTAATGAGTTATGGACACAATTGGTGAAGGGGGAAGGAGACCAATACAGAAGGAGAGGAATAGATAACACAAATGATTTTTTTAAAGTAAAGAATCATTTTATTTTTACTCAAAATTAGGTTTAATATGTATATATATATATATATATATATATATATATATATATATATTATACATATACTGATGTAATTTAAAGGAAATTATGCCACTTGGGTGGTAATTCTCCTCCCAAGAACATAGACTATCTAACAAACACCCTAGTAGTACACATGAGAAAACTTTCCAGTTGTTCATCAGGGGAGTACAAGAGACTCCCAAATCGATGTCGTCTATTATTGTTGCCCTTGGTGCCTCCGAGAAGTTGAAGGTAAGACCCTATTGCTGAAGACACCACACGTTTTGACACAGAACTCAGAGTAATTGAGCTGGATCTGACATAAAATCTTCCACAAAAAAGTGTAGCTTTCACTTCTCATCAAAGAAGTTCCTTTTTCGCAGAAGATGGTGACCATTAGAGAAAGCTGCAGCCAGTCAAAATGAAAGTACATGATCACGGGGTGTGTTCGCTCAGTTGATATATCTACAGTGCAGCTCTTATTCCTGAGGCTCAGAGACCACCACAAAAGAGGGGATGGAAAGGTACAACCACCAGATCCAGAGAACCAGGAATTCTGCTGCAAGATTGTCTCCTAGAAATTACAGGGAAACCACACCCGTGAAATTTCTACAATATGGCTGCCTAAACAAGACCTGAGCAATGACAACACCAGGTCTAAGGTGGAAGGGGAAAATCTCATAGGGCCCCACTCCTACATTAGGAGGTACAGGCAATTAGTGCCTGGTGAGAGAGGGAGAATTAGTCTTCCTCCAAAATGAGCCTCCCTCCATGATTCACCAATAGAGAAATGGCCGGCCCTGAAATATATATACATATAATATATATGCAACACTAAATAGACTCAGTGGATTGTATTACAATGTTTGTGCATATGTGTGTGTCTATTTCTTTGAGCTTGTATGTTATAATGATTAAAGAAAAAGAGGCCATGAATTTGACAGGGGGTGAAGGGAGGACATTTGAATGTTTGGAGGGAGGGGAGATATAATGTAATTCTAGCTTTTTAAAACTGCAAAAACTCAAACTAACATGTAGCAATAGAACTAACAGTTGCTTTGATTTTCTTGTATTGTTCATTTTGTTACCTTTCATTAATTCCTTCTCTGATCTTTATTATTTCTTTGTGTCGATGGATTCCTAGTTTGGGCTGTTCTTGTTTTTCTAAGATCTTGAGGGACATCATTAAGTTATTGATTGGGAGTTCCCTGACTTCAATGTAGGCCATTTATAGCTATAAAACTGCCCACTAGACCTGCTTTCCTTTCATCTCCTGGATTCTGCTATGTTGTGTTTTCATTGTCATTCAGTTTTAGGCATTTTTAAAACTCACTCTTGATTCGTTCAATTGCCCATTCATCAGTTGATAGTGCTTTTGCTCAATCTCCATGAGTTCTGCATGTTCTGTAGTTTCTCTTCCTATTGATTTCTTGCTCTATTGTGATCAGATAGAATACAAGAAATTATTTCAATTTCTTCTATTTCTTAAGGGTTGCTTTGTGTCAGAAATGTTTTCAATTTTTTTTTCTTTTTTTTTTCGAGACAGGGTTTCTCTGTGTAGCTTTGCGCCTTTCCTGGGACTCACTTGGTAGCCCAGGCTGGCCTTGAACTCACAGAGATCCGCCTGGCTCTGCCTCCCGAGTGCTGGGATTAAAGGCGTGCGCCACCACCGCCCGGCATGTTTTCAATTTTAAGACAGCTTCATGGGCTGAGAAGAATGTGTATTCTTCAAAATGTAGCCCCAGTAATATGTAAACTTTGTCTAAATCAATTTGATCTATAATGGCATTTAATTTAGATGTTTGTGTGTGTGTGTGTGTGTGTTTGGTGTTGGTGGTGCTTTTGTCTGGATGATTTCTCTATAGGTGAGAATAGGGTAGTAAAGTCACTCATTATTTCATTCAATTTCTGCCCCTGTCATGTCTCTCTTTGTCTCCTTTAAAACATTCTTACTGAAAGTGTAATTCAAATGTTCTAAGTCGTTCTCTCTTTGTTCTAAACCACAGTTCTGTCGACATGGACAGTTTATGACATAGAGGAGGGTGTTCCAGGATTGGAAAAATGCCTGGAAGAGATTCTGTACTCCCCTGTTCTGCTCTGCAGAGTCTCTTACTTCACTTTTCTACCAAAAGTAGTCACCCCTCCATTTCTCAGGATAATCCCCTTCTATTGACCCTACATTTATTCCCCAGAGATCCTAGAAGTTGGTGTATGAGTGCCATCCACTACCTTCTAATGCTTCTAACATTTCATCAGAATTTAGTTTAAAATATATTTCAGGTACTGGGGCTATGGTAGAAAAATATTGGAAAAAAATCAAATAGAAGTGTCTGTAAAATGTATGATTAATGTATGTCTAGATTTTGTGGAAGTCCATAGACAGCTTCAAGGATGTATTTTGATCTCTCTTTTTCATTTTCCATATATATATATCTTGATTGCTTAACAACAATTTAGATTATTTGGGTGTTTTGTTTTCTTAAAATAGGGCCAAGGAAAACACCTTTCTTTGTGCTGCCTGCTTGTTTTCATTTGACAAAACAGGAACAACCAGGAGAAACACTGAGTTTGTTATTTTTTTCCAAAACATGAATTAACACTAGCATTGAATATTTGTCTTGGAAAGACCTTTGTGTGTGTGTGTTGAATTATACTCATTTAACAAGCGAGTATCAAAGCAACTCTTTTTGGCAGATTTGTTTGACCAGCTAACAGTCCTCCTTTTACAATGAATCAGAAGAAGGCTGGTGTGTTCTCTGTGCTTGGTTCTCAGGAGTGATTGAGCTTTTTCAACTGTCCTAAGTGCATCTTAGGCAACAGATGCTATGAATTTTCGTTAGACTAAAACCGTGGTTGTCCTACTCTGCAGTGAGGAACTCTGTGTTACTCCAAGCATAAGCAAGAACAGGAAGAGCTATTTATTTCCAGAAGCTGGTTCTGCCTACAAGCCTAACTTCACCAGTGCTGGCATTTCAAACTATTGTTTCCCAAAACTAAGGTACTTAAGCAGCCTGTCTCTAACTGAATAGTAAAGCCTAGCTATTTTTCCAGCCATGTATAAAATTATTCTGCTGTTCAGTCTGGCATAAAGAGTCTGTCAGAATCCTGATAGAAAGCAAAGACATTTCTAGAAGGTTAATCACACTTTTAAGTAATCTAAATGCAGCTATGGGGTAAAGATATGGTACCATTGCTGCATAGACCTGTTACAGCCCTGGGCCTGTGCTACATACACATTCACTGGACGGTGTTCTGACATGCAGTATTGGACTTCCTGTCAGAGCATCCACACCAGGAAGCTGCATGTGTTTACACCTTCCCCTTATGAACACTGGACTTTCTTTACATTACTCTGAAGATCCAACTCTATGTCCATAGATGAGTAGTTGAAGCCTCTGTCTAGACTGAAGAAACAAAACACTTATTTCTTTCAAATGAAGTGAGTTCTGAGGTTTCATAGTTCTGTCTTCTCTTTGGATTCTAGCTGCACAGTCAGTTTTTACTGGCAATGACTCAAGGTGTGAAAAACAACTCAAGTTGCTTTTTCTCCTATTGCTTCTGTTTCCTTACCCTTTTTCTCTTTCTTTTCTTCTTCTTCTTTTTTTTTTTTTTTTTTTGGTTTTTCAAGACAGGGTTTCTCTGTGTAGCTTTGGTGCCTGTCCTGGATCTCGCTCTGTAGACCAGGCTGGCCTTGAACTCACAGAGATCTGCCTGCCTCTGCCTCCTGAGTGCTGGGATTAAAAGTGTGCAATACTGCCGCCCGGCTTGTTTCCTTACTTTTTGTGTTGTTATTTTTATTGTCTATCACTTTTCTCCCTCCAATTCTATTTCTTAATAGGAAACTATAAGTATATGATAAAGAATTTGAGATTTAAAGTTAATGTTGAGGGCCTGGAGAGATGGCTCAGCTGTTAAGAGGGCTTGCTGCTCTTCCAAAGGACCCGAGTTTGATTTTCATCACCCATAAGGGGCAGCTCACAGCCACCTGTAACTGCAGCTCCAGAAGATCTGGCACCCGCTTCTGGCCTCCACAGGCACCAGCGTACATGTGGTAGACACATAGGCAGGCCCATTTACACATAAATTAAAATAAAGTAAATTTTAAAATAAAGTTAATGTTTAAAATAAGGACTATATGAAGCTAATGAGGTTTTCCTTTTTCCTAAGAGTTCAATGTCTCAGGTTCTCCTTAGGAGAGAATATAAGTATCTACTTAGCCTGGAGGTATAAAGTGGATGTCTTAGCTAGGGTTTCTATTGCTGTAAAAAGACACTATGATCACAGTAACTCTTATAAAGAAATTATTTAATTGGGGTGGCTTACTTACAGTTTCAGAGGTTCAGTCCATTATCATCATGGTGGGGGGCATAGCAGCATTCAGGCAGATGTGGTGCTGGAGCTGAGAGTCCTATATCTTGCAGGCAACAGGAAGTTGACTGAGAAACTGGATGGTATCCTGAGCATAGGAAACTTCAAAGCCCACCCCCACAGTGACGTATTTCCTCCAACAAGGCCATACCCACTACAACAAGGCCACATCTCCTAATAGTGCCACTCCCTATGAGATTACGGGGGCCAATTATATTCAAACTACCACAGTGGGGAATTGTTAGCTTAGCTTTCTCTCATAGGTGGAACTATATCACCAAGTACTGAAGACCCTTGTTTTTCAGAGAAAGCAAATGATGTTAACTTCTCTCCTCTGTTGAGTATCGGTGAAAACTGATCAGCTCTAACACTATTTCTACTGTCAAGTGGCTGCAACACAGACATTTATGAAGCTGTATTCAAGTCTAAACTGTAAACTGGACCATGAATTATTTCTAAGGACTTGAAAGGAAGGCATAGTTTGCCAATTTTAACCAAAAGTTTCACACTAAATGGATAAAAGACACCCATATCCTATTTTTAATATTGTTGGTATTTTAATATACACAATCATTAGTTTCTGATTAAAAAAGAGAAAAGGAAAGAGAACTATGTTTTCCTGCAAATGAGAGCAGGTACTATAAATGCAGATATGCCTTTTTGTGCCAATCACTTCACAGTGATCTGCTTCACTGAGTTGGCCTAATCAAGATCTATTTTTATGCCTTGCCATCTTTATTCATTCTTCTCTCATTTCCCACAGTTTCTAAAGTCTAAGAATAGTGTACAAGTCAGAATCATCTTTAGAGAATTCAGGGCATTTAAGTGTGGACATCCCTGTGCTTCATGATGTCATTTAGACTAAGATTTGTGGAAAACCCAATGTTAAGCAGCAGATGTGAAACACCTGCAGGTGGTCACATCAGGGGATATGACCAAGAGCTGGGCCCTGTGCTCTCTTCTCTCTCCCAGTTTGACATCTCTGTTCTCTCTTTTATTTATATTATCCATGAACATTTGTTCTCTGTGACAAATTCTGACACATAATCAGTTTTGAGCTTTTCTTAAAAGAGGAGCTGGCTCTCAGGTAGTGAAGGTTTTAAAATAGAAACCCAGGCATGCAAAAGACCCATTTTGAAAGCTTCACTATACATGGCCATAAAATAAACATGCAATATTTCTTTTATAATTATCACACATCTTGATGCCAGATGCTTGGATTTCTCATAAAATTCCAGTTCTTGGGGGAATTTTAGATTATATTCAATTTTATTCAGAAAAACTAATGGGTAATATTTAGCTACTGATTACTATGGATTAAATTTAGATGGACTGAGATAAATCTGGAGCCATGTGAGGAATTACTTCAACTATATTTTTTGTGGCAGTTTGGGTCCACTTTTGATAGAAAAAAACAAAGGAAAAAAGAATGAATGGATAAATTTTGTAGGAACAATGAACCTGCTTAGGTCTTGGGTTTGTTGTCATTGAAGCTAGAAGAAATTATACTATATTATTATTGGGAAGAATAATATCCAGTTCTTTGAATTACAAGTTCTGTGACTTGTATGTACTTCAGTATTGTGTACCTGCTTCATGCTACTGAGCAGGTTTGGGTAGATGGTCCTAGATACATTCTCTCTCTTGAATGAATTCAAGTTTTGAGTAAAAGAACAAAGAGAAGGCTATGCAGGGTCTATTGATAGATTCACACAGCTTCTTCGTAAGTTCTAGTCATCTGCCACGCTGTCAGGAGTGGGTTTGGGTGGAATAAATATCTTCTTGAGTGGAGGAGACACTCCTGAGAAGTTTAGAAAAATGTAATAGAATCAGACAGAGGGCCCAGGACTGGGAATGCAAACCGAAGAGGCAATGAGGAACTAGTGATAAGGGAGGCAGTCACAACACAGACCCAACTGTGGCTCAACAGTAGCGGTGGGTTTAATCTGACTCCAAGGGACCTACAAGATTGTGTCTTGCCAGTCGTGGAAAGGATTCCCAAATTTAAACAAAGTTGATAAGAGTCCCTTCATTAGTCCCAAGAAGGGAAGACATTCTCCTCATTAATTCACTTTCTGGACTCTTGACCCCTGGCATTGACCACATAGTACCCCAAGGATTGAACCAATGTGGTTTCTCTTTCACTCTAACATTTTGGGGTGCCTGCTACAGTTGGGAACATTGAATTAATAGTTAACAGAAAGAACACAGTGTTGGCTGGGAAGCTAACTGAGGAAATAAAAAGGTGTTTTTGGTGTAGTAATACCAGGGTAATCATTTGTCTCTTATTAGTCTTTGGGCGTTTTTATAAACAAGGCTCACTACACAAACAGCACTGAGTGAATCCAGACTCTGAAGCTCTGGTTGAGAATGAACATTTTCCAGTGAGAAAGAGCTCACACCACAGAAGATATCCCACTACCTTATAGGCCAAAAAATTACTCTACTCAAAATGGGAAACAAAACCAAGACATTTAGGGGACGACTGTTGGTATTTAAGTGGCAGTTCCTGAACTTCCAAATTTAACCTTTGTGAGATTAAGAATATTTAATTTTGATTTTTAGCCCTTTTTAATTTTAACGATGTCATGCTTCAACTTGCAAGGGAATCTGAACTTTGCCAAACTGATGGCAGGGGGATCCACTTGGCATTTCTCTAGCAGTGGAATCTTTGTTGATTAGAGTGATATTAGGTATGCTAGAACTGAGCACTGCAATGTCAATACAGCATCACCCCAGACCATGGCTTTTGGGGCATGAGGACATAAATCCCATAGACGTCTATTTATATTCTCAGTATGTTGTGCTGTAAAGTGAAAGCTGATCATAATTATGATTGAGCTCACTGAGCCATTGTGTTGATGATTAAGGCACTGACTAAGATACCAGATGGAGGGGATGCAAGTGGCAGAGTGAGTCAGAAAGACAGTCGCCATTTAGGATGAAAGAAACAAGACTGGAGACCATTCCATGATGGACCAGATCCCAGTGTAATCAAGCTACTACCACTTAGCTGACTCATACCATTTTCTCATGGTGATAATTTTGAACAGGGACACATATCTTTGCTATTATTTATTTGCAAATAAGAGCCAGTAAGAGTTGGACCTGCATTTTAAAAGGGCAATAATGCTGTGCTATGCATAACCTCTGATTGGAGTTATTAAAACTTTTCTCATGACTTCCAAACTGGTTCTTTTAGAAAGGGATTAATTTACATCCACAGGTCACATCATCTTGTGTAGCACTTCACTGAAAAGGTCTTCATGTAGTCAATGTACTGTGGCAAGTATTTATTTATCTTTTGGTTCATGCAAAGTATGTAGCCAGATAGATCTCTGGTGATTCCCTTATCTACTCTTTCTCTTCACCCCCTCTGCAGAGATAGCAATGAGTTCATTTCTTCTTTAGTTTCTGACTCTATTTAAACCAGACTCATTTTTTCTCCTTCCATTGTGAATTTATTCTGCTTTTCTTACCAATGTGGACTAGGGAGCAGAGTATAGTAATATAGTAATAGGTGTCTAGAAAGTACAACCATCTGCTGCTTTACCTTGATTTTGTTTATGACTTTTCTCCTTGAGAGGCTACTGTTTTAATGATAAACTTTGTGACTGGGGGATTAGACAATAGGCAGCTTATGATGGGCATCCCAAGTCAAATGATCAGATGAATCCCAAGGTTAGGCATTTGATTGCTTTAAGGACTCAGTAGTGAACCAGGGGCTATGAGTTTATGAAGTGTATATGTGTGTGCTTGTATCTGTGTGTCAGTGAGAATTTGTTTCCATAATAGAGTTTGAATTTATCAAAATTCAGGGGGCTCTGCGTGGTCATTCTCATGACAACCCAGTTTTCCACAGGCTCCACAGAGAATCCAAACCGTTTACAGATAATTCAAACATTGTTTTGTCTGCTGGAACACAAATGAAAGAATGCTTTGCATTCAGCCTGGACCAGGTGGAGTCTGTTCTTCACCTGAACTACAGGAAAGCTAGCATTTTGAGGATGCTTAGCAACTGAGTCAAGAAAGCACTGAAAATTATTTTTCAGCAATTATCTTTAATTTTTAAAGAGTATCATTCCCCCTTTGAAAGGCAAACAGTACAAGATAGAAAAGATTTATTCCTAAGTATAATGGGGTGTCATTATTTTTCATGGGCCTGTAGGAATTTCAAATCTTTCTTTGAATAGATTTCCAATTTTAGTGAAATTGTACTTTGGTACATATTTGCTTTATGTGAAGAACTTGTTGTTCTTTGTTCTCTAGGTTTTATCATTATACTTTTCTTACTAGTCTACCAACAAGGCAAGCTCCAAGACAGGGATAATCAAGGTCTGTGAGAAGCAAACAGACCTTCAATGACTGACATTAATTCAGGCCAATGATACTCCAGCCACTCCCTTGGTAATTTCCTTATCCTTTCTTTTCTTTTAAATTACATTTATTCATTTACTGTGGGGGCAGGGCTTATGCCACCATACATGTGTAGTGGTCAGATGACAACCTGTGGACATCTATTCTCTTAGTCCCAGAGACTAACTCTAAAACCTGGTCTTTGGGCATGTTGCACACTCCCCTGTTGAGTCATTTCACCAGGCTCAGATTCTGGATCTTGAAAGACAAAAGTATGCAGTCTAGGGTGAAGTGAGACAGTTACATGTTAATGTCTTTGAAAGTTATCGTGTGTGTTACAGCTCTAGAGGGAAAGGTATCCTGGCCATCAGAAGCAGGCTATACCTGTGAGCGTTACATCTCTGAAGAAAAAAGTCTCCTGGCCATGGGATGTGATGATATGCTGTGTACCCTGATAAAATGTACCTGAAGGTCAGAGAACAAAACAAGCCACTCGATTAAACATAGATGGATCGAATGTACAGGGCCAGAAGGACAGACAGGAAAATTAAAACCCCTACCTTTAAAATGGTTATCAGACAAGCCTGTATGGATTCAACAATGGCCTTTAACAACAGAGAAACTATAGGCCTTAGAGCAGCTTGTACAAGAGCAGTCAAATGATCAGCATATTTAAGAATCAACTAGCCCTTGGAATTCTCCTGTATTTATAATTAAAAAGAAATTTGGTGAGTGGAGAATAATAACAGATCTAAGAACAGCTAACAAGGTAATTCAGTGGCCTTGTTACAATCTGGAATTCCTTTGCCTTCTCTGTTACCTAAAGGATGACATCTTATCGTTATCGATTTAAAAGATTATTTCTTCTTAATACCCTTACAAGAAAAAGACAAAGAAAGATTTGCCTTCATGGTGCCTACTTATAATAATTCTCAGTGGGTTAAGAGATATCAATGGAGGATTTTCCCACAGGGAATGTTAAATAGCCCAACCCTGTGCCAAATATTTTGTATGACAGCTGTTGGAAGTAATACATAAAAAGTGTTCTCAATCTATAGTTCACCATTACATGGATGACATTTTACTAGCTGATTCAAATGTTTTAGAAAGAATGTTTGAAGAAGTAATGAAAATTTTGCTTTGTTGGGGATTACAAATTGCTCCTGAAAAGATACAAAGAGGAGATTCTATTAATTATTTAGGATATAAAAAAGGTCTGCAAAAAATTAGAACCCGAAAGGTGAAAATTAGGAGAGATTGATTACAGACCTTAATGACTTTCAAAGATTATTCAGAGACATTTCCAATCTACAGACCATTGGGGTAAAAAATGATGAAGTGAGTAATTTGTTCAAAACTTTAGAATGTGACAAGGACTTAAATAGTTCAAGAGAATTATCAGCTGAAGCTGAGAGAGAACTGACTTTGGTGGTAAAGAAAATGTAAGATGCACATGTGGATCATGTGGATCCAAAGCTTGATTGCATTTTTATTTTACCCTCTAAGCATTCTCCTACAGGAATTTTAATGCAGAGGGAAGATATTATATTGGATTAGATATTTTTAACAAATAAACAGAGTAAAAAATTTAAAACTTGTGTGGAAAAGATCTTTGACTTGATTTTAAAAGGAAAATTGAGAATTCTTCAATTAGCAGGAATAGACTCAGCAGAAATTGTAGTACCTTTAACTAATGATGAAATTGACCAATTGTGGCAGAAAGTGAACTTTGGCAAAGAGCTTGCAGTAATTTTTTGGGAGTGATTAAAAACAAATATCCCAAAAGCAATAGAATTAAACTTATAAAGAAAACTTGTAGTCAGAAGGTTTCTCTGGTCCCCGCAAGGTCCCCAAGTCCCATGGCCTGCTTGTAACATAATCACTCAGAAGCTTATATTAATTATAACTGCTTGGACATTAGCTCCGGGGCTTATTACTGACTAGCTGTTACATTTAAAGTAACCCATAATTCTTATCTATATTTAGCCATGTGTCTTGGTACCTTTTCTCAGTTCTGCTTTGTCATCTTGCTTCCTCTGTGTCCACCTGGCAACTCCTGATTCTGTCCTTCCTCTTCCCAGAATTCTTTTAGTCTTCATGCCCTGCCTATACTTCCTTCTTGACTACTGGCCCACCAGCATTTTATTAAATCAGCATACAACAGCTTTATCCCACAGCAAAAACTAATTGGATCCTGCCTGGAATTCTATGGGAAACACCAATATCTGGAGCCCCTACATTTTATACTGATGCAAACCAAAGAGGAAAGGCAGGTTACAAATCAGAAAATTTAAGTGAAGTGACTCAAAGTCCTTATAATTGTTGACGAATTTCTAAATGGTCTTATAAATAAGAAACACAGAGCCAAATACAGGGGTGAAAATCTGAGAGATCAGAGAAATAGATATAGCCACCAGCTAACCTTAGCTCACCACACTGCTGTAGCTTCCCAAGGGAACCTTCTTCCTGTCCAACCTGTGCCTTTATTGTCTTACTGTTCTGCCTTCTCATTGGCTCTTAACGTGTCTGTACAGACCTCCAGGTCTCTATGGTTGGTACTGGGATTAAAGGCGTGTGTCGCCACGCTGGGTTGTTCCCTAGTGTGTCCTTGAACACACAGAGACTCGGCTTGCCACGTGATCAGATTAAGGGAGTGTGCTACCACTGCCTGACTTTTGTTTATGACTGGCTATGTCCTCTGATCTCCAGGCAAACTTTATTTATTAACATACAAATAAAATATCACCATATTTCAGCACAAATAAAATATCACCACACATAATTCTGTTCAAAAATAGGATTTATATGCCATTCTGATGGTATTAATGGATTTTTTGGACATTCTCAACATAGTCACTGACCCTCAGTCTGCAGAAAGAGTGGTCTTACACATTGAAACTGCTGAATTTATCCCTGATGGGTCAGAATTAACTTTGTTATTTATTCAGTTGCAAGAAATAATCAGGAATAGGAATCATCCCTTATATATAAAACACACGTCTGATCCCATATGCTTCTTTCAGGCCCTCTAGCACAAGGCAATGATGAGATTGATCAATTATTGATAGGAAAGGTGCTGGAGGCCTCAGAATTTCATAAAAACATCATGTCAATAGTAAGGGTTTAAAAAGGGATTTTTCCATAACCTGGCAACAAGCCAAGGAAATTATAAGGAAATGTCCTATTTATTCTTTATACAATCAAACTCCACTACCAGCAGGATATAACCCAAAGAGGGATGAAATCTGGCAGATGGATATGTTTCATTTTGTAGAATTTGGAAAATTGAAATATGTACACCACACTATTGATACCTATTCAGGATTTCAATGGACAACTGCTCTGAGTTCCGAAAAGGCTGATTCTGTAATCACACATTTGCTAGAAGTTGTGGCCATCATGGGTATACCTGTACAAATTAAAACTGACAATGTTTTAGCATATGTCTCTGGTAAAATGAAACAGTTTTTTGATTATTATAATATAAAGCATAATACAGGTATACCACACAATCCTATAGGTCAAGCAGTCATAGAAAGCCCAAATCAAACTCTAATGGATATGCTAAATAAACAGAAAGGGGTAACCCCCCCCCCAGAAATAGTTCACATAATGCTTTATTAACTTTGAATTTTCTCAGTGCTAATGAGAAAGGAACAACAGCTGCAGAGAGACATTGGATAATAGAAAAAACTACAGAAATAAATCAATCTTTATACTTTAAAGATGTGCTGACCTCAGAATGGAAACCAGGATATGTGTTACATTGGGGACAAGGTTTTGCTTTTGTTTCCACAGGAGAAAAGCTATGGATACCATCAAATTTGGTAAAGGTTCAATTTGAACCAGAGAGACCTCTTAATTAGAAGAGGTGATAGTTCACCAACCAGCATGACCATTCAATTTAAACTAACTTATACCACTAACAAATGCTTTTGATTTGATCAGATACAGCTTGCCAAAAGGGAACCTCCCCAAAGTTAGGGTTGTGGAAGGGTTTTGTTTTTGTCTTTCAGGAAAATAAAGGCATCCAGCTAAGGAATCTGAAGACCACTGGGCAAATGAGACATCTGAAAAAAAAAAGTATGAATCATTCAGAAACTTGTCCCAAGAAAAATATTTTCTACAGTGAACCATGACCACACCTAGCAGCAACTTTGAAGTCTCCAAAAAAGATGATGGAATTCCACAATGACAATTCTATCAAGGCAATGATAACACCATTAAGCTGAAAAACACCACCCAAAGATTGGCTTTGGACTGCAAACTGCTCAGGACAATGTCATGATGGCTAGCTGAGATGATACAGCCTCACAGACTGTGGGGACCTGCCCCACCGGGAACTTAGGTCACCTGTGAAGAGGTGGCCTGGAACCAAGGAAAGGTAAATGCGCACCGCTTGCCCGTTCCCCAGCCTCCCTCTTACCCAGAGACAATCAGATGCAGCAGGGAGTCAAGTCAAACAAGAACTCGTTTATTAATAGGCAGTAAGCTTCTTTTATACCAGAAAACCTCAGAACCCTAGGAGAGGGTGAAGGAACCAACCAATCATTTTAAAGGTCACCCTATTTACAAGTTGTTTATGTCCTGACATGATATCCTGTTTTTAGTATCTTATCTTAGCATAAATAACTTGAGTTAACTTCCTTTCTCACCATTCGTCTTTAATCTCCATACAAACAACCCAAGCTAACTTCCTCTTAGACATCCTTTGTATCTATTCTCTGCATTAACAGCTTAAACTAACTTCCTCTGGTACCATTTGTATCCATTCTCTGCGTAAACAGCTTAAAGCTTAAGCTCTATTTATCTGAATTTCTCTTGGCACCCCCTTTGCAGCCCATGTATGCCCCACAACAGACTACTCCAATTAAGACTTGGCCATACAATCTTACCAAAAGGAATCTACAGATTCAATGCAATCCCCATCAAAATCCCAACACAATTCTTCACAGACTTGGAAAGAACAATACTTAACTTTATATGGAAAAACAAAAAAACCTAGGATAGCTAAAAGAATCCTGCTGTGGGATGGTCTGTATGTCAAATGTGTTGCTGATTGGTCAATGAATAAATCACTGATTGGTCAGTGGCCAGGCAGGAAGTATAGGCGGGACTAACAGAGAGGAGAATTGAGAGAACAGGAAGCTGGGTGAGAGAGACACTGAGAGCCGCCATGAAGAGAAACAGCATGTAAAGATGCCGGTAAGCCACGAGCCATGTGGCAAGGTATAGATTAATAAAAATGGATTAATTTAAGCTGTAAGAACAGTTAGCAAGAAGCCTGCCATGGCCATACAGTTTGTAACCAATATAAGTCTCTGTGTTTACTTGGTTGGGTTTGAGCGGCTTGGGACTGGCGGGTGAGAGAGATTTGTCCTGACTGTGGGCCAGGCAGGAAAACTCTAGCTACAAATGGCACCCAACGTGGGGCGAGAGTTTCCACCAAAAACCTGAGAAAAAAGATTCTAAAACGGAGCTAAAAACAGTTCCTAGTTGTCTCTTTCAAGTTAGCGGCAGCCTGCTGGTTTGAGCTACTGGCGGGTTCCTGGCGTGCATGCTCGACCTGCAGTATGGCGGAAATGAGGCCTCTGCAAGTGGCACATTAAGCTGTGTGGTGGATTTAGCCTTTGCTAGTACAAAACAAAACAAAACAAAAAAAAAGAGGTTTCTGGGCTACACACTGCTTTGATAGAAGCATAGACCCACTATTTCTGAGAGTTCATGGCTCCCAGAGCTGCTTGAAAATGTATCACCGACATGTTGGGAAGCTGAAGTGGGCGGAGCCAGCAGCACCAGTGCCCTTTTAGGCTTAGAATGCTGCAGTTTAAAGCAATAGGCTTAAGCTAATATAAAAAAATAAGCCACGTAAAGATGGCTACCACACAGAGAATCTGGATTATGTTCTCTTTGATATTCGTAACTAAAGAAAAACATTTGATTGCAAAAGCTGTTGAGTTATGCCCAAATGTATATTTTAAAGGTACCTTGACTTCAAAATTTGGATATAAGGATATGTTGCTTTGGAAAGGAGGCTCTGCTTTTGTTTCCACAGAAAGCCAGAGGCTATGGATTTGTTCCAGATTAAGATACATCAGGTTTGACCAGCCAAGACCACCTGAAAGGTCTCCGATGACACCATGGCCCAGATGATCCAACATCCAAAATGGTTTCAAGGCAACTGGCTCAGATGATACACCCTCATGGACTACTCCATAACCCTAAAATATTCTTTGTGTCCCCATAAGATACAGCGCCCCCCTCCAGCAGGAAGTAGTAAGAGAAGCTACGCCCAAATTCCTAAATATACCAAGCTGACTTTGAAAATGTGCAAAGGTTAAAACCTTCCTTTTTAAGAAAAGAAAAGGGGAAGTGCTGTGGGATGGTCTGTATGTCAAATGTGTTGCTGATTGGTCAATGAATAAATCACTGATTGGTCAGTGGCCAGGCAGGAAGTATAGGCGGGACTAACAGAGAGGAGAATTGAGAGAACAGGAAGCTGGGTGAGAGAGACACTGCCAGCTGCCATGAAGAGAAATAGCATGTAAAGATGCCGGTAAGCCACGAGCCATATGGCAAGGTATAGATTAATGGAAATGGATTAATTTAAGCTGTAAGAACAGTTAGCAAGAAGCCTGCCATGGTCATACAGTTTGTAACCAATATAAGTCTCTGTGTTTACTTGGTTGGGTTTGAGCGGCTTGGGACTGGCGGGTGAGAGAGATTTGTCCTGACTGTGGGCCAGGCAGGCAAACTCGAGCTACAGAATCCTGTACAATAAAGCAACCTCTGGAGGCATCATGAACCCTGACCTCAAATTCTACTATAGAGCTATAGTAATAAAAACAGTACTGGCATAAAAACTGACACGTGGACCAATGGAATCGAAATGAAGACCCTGACATTAATCCACACGCCTATGAACATACGATTTTCGATAAAGAAGCCAAAACTGTACCATGAAAAAAAGAAAGCATCTTCAACAAATGGTGCTGGCATAACTGGATATCAACATGCAGAAGATTGCAAATAGATCCATTTCTGTTGCCATGCACAAAACTCAAGTCCAAGTGGATCAAAGACCTCAATATAAATCCAGTTACACTGAACTTGATAGAAGAGAAAGTAGGAAGTAGTCTTAAATGCATTGGCACTGGAGACTACTTCTTAACTATAACACCAGTAGCACAGACACTGAGAGCAACAATTAATGAATGGGACCTCTTGAAACTGAGAAGCTTTTGTAGAGCAAAGGACATGGTCAATAAAACAAAACAACAGCCTACGGAATGGGAAAAGATCTTCACCAACCCCACATCTGACAGGGGCTGATATCCAAAATATATAAAGAACTCAAAAAGCTAGACTTCAAAATACTGAACAATCCAATTAAAAAAATGGACTACAGAGCTTAACAGATAATTCTCAATAGAAGAATCTCAATTGGCCAAAAGACATTTAAAAGAATTGCTTAACATCCTTAGTCATCAGGGAAATGCAAATCAAAACAACTCTGAGATACCATCTTACACCTGTCAGAATGGCTAAGATAAAAAACACTGAAGACAGCTTATGTTAGAGAGGATGTGGAGCAAGGGGAACACTCCTCTACTGCTGGTGGGAATGCAAACTTGCACAGCCACTCTGGAAATCAGTATGGCAGTTTCTCAGAAAATTGGGAATAAATCTTCCTCAAGACCCAGCTATACCACTCTTGGGCATATACCCAAGGAATGTTCAATCTTACCACAAGGACACATGCTCAGCTATGTTCATATCAGCACTATTCATAATAACAAGAACCTGGAAACAACCTAGATACCCCTCAACAGAAGAATGGATAAAGAAAATGTGGCACATATATGTAGCTAGAGTTTTCCTGCCTGGCCCACAGTCAGGACAAATCTCTCTCACCTGCCAGTCCCATAGCCACTAAGACCCAACCCAGTAAACACAGAGACTTATATTGTTTACAAACTGTATGACCATGGCAGACTTCTTGCTAACTGTTCTTATATCTTAAATTAATCCATTTTTATTAATCTATACTTTGCCACATGACTTGTGGCTTATTGGTACCTTACATCTTCCTTGTCATGGTGGTGGCTGGCAGTGTCTCTCTGACTTAGCCTTCCACTTCCCAGAAATCTTCTCCTCATTGTCCCGCCTATACTTCCTCCTTCCTGGCTACTGGCCAATCAGTGTTTTATTTATTAACCAATCAGAACAACACATCTAACATACAGAACGTCCCATAGCACATATACACAATGGAATACTACTCAGCAGTAAAAAACAATGATATCAAGAAATTAGCAGTCAAATGGATGGAACTAGAGAATATCATCCTGAGTGAGGTAACCCAGATTCAGAAGGACAAACATAGTATGTACTCACTCATAAGTGGATACCAGATGTGATGGAAGGGATGGCCAGACTGCAACCCACAGCTCCAAAGACGATAGCTAACAGGGAAAGACCCTATGAGGAACACATGGATGATCCAGCGAAGGAGAAGTGGATGAGATCTACATGAGTGGACTGGGTGTGGGGGATGGCAGAGGGTAAGAAGTCAGGAATGAGAACATAGGGAAATGGGAGGGTCGAGCTGGAACAGGGACAGAGTGGGAGGGCAGGGAGGGAGATACCATGATAGATGAGGACATTATGGGAATAGGAAGAGGCAGGGTGCTATGGAGGCTCTCAGGAACCCACAAGGATGAAACCACTTTGGTCTGCTGGCAGTGGTCCGGAGGGTGCCTGGACTGGTCTACTCTGGTGACTGGTCTAGTGAAAACCCTAACTATCACCATAGAGCCTTTGTCCAGTGACTGATGAAGGCAGATGCAGAGATCCACAGCCAGGTGCCAGGCTGAGCTCCAGGAATCCAATCAATGAGAGAGAGGAGGGATTCTGCAGGCGGAGAATGTCAAGACCATGATGGGAAGAAATGCAGAGATGACCAGCCACACTATTGAAGGCCCATGAACTACAAACTAGTGGCTGTGAAGCCCCCACAGGATTGGACTAGGCCCTCTCAATATGGAAGACAGTTGGTTGGCTTGAACTGTTTGGGGAGCACCCAGGCAGGGGCACCGGGATCTGTCCCTGGCACATGGACAGACTCTTGCGAATCCGGTGCTTGTGGTGTAGCACCTTGCACAGCCTTGGTGCAGTGGGAAGGGGCTTGAACCTGCCTAGGCTCAGTGTGCTGGGCTCTGCTGGGCATGTGGGGTGGCTTGGGAGGGAGGGCTAGGAGATGGGACGATGGAGAAGGTGGGATCTGTGGGTGGTATGTAGAGTAAGTAGAAAATTTCTTAATAAAGAAAAAAAAGACTTGTCCATAATCCTAAATTTTCTTTGTGACCCCATAAGACTATCAGTGCCTACAATCAGCAGGAAGTAGCCTAAAAAACTATGCCTGCATTCCCCAAAAATGAATTATAGATGTTTGTCTTTGTTTAGGGGTTGGTTAAAAATTGTTATTGGTCATAGTCAACCTTTTTCTAAAAGAAGAAAAGGGGATATGATATAGAAATAATAGAATAAAAGGGTAGATTATTGAATCTACTCTTAAAAGAAAAAAAGAATATATAGATATAAGATAAAAGGTAGATTGTTTAATGTACTCTGAAAAAAAGATATAGAAATGATAGGATAAATGTGTAGATTATTAAATCTACTCTGAAAAGAAAAAAGGGAGAATATGGATATGATAAGATAAAAAGGTAGATTATCAAATATACTTTTAAAAATCAACTACTAGTTTTAAATTCTTTACATTGGATTGGATTTTTGTATATTGTATACAAATTTGAGATTTTTTTTTTTTTTTTTTTTTGGTTTTTCGAGACAGGGTTTCTCTGTGTAGCTTTGCGCCTTTCCTGGGACCCACTTGGTAGCCCAGGCTGGCCTCGAACTCACAGAGATCCGCCTGGCTCTGCCTCCCGAGTACTGGGATTAAAGGCGTGCGCCACCACCGCCCGGCTGAGATTATTTTTGTTAGGACATGCTGTACATATGTTTCTAATCTTGTTTAAGGTATTGTACCTACACAACTCATTTAACAGTGTAATGTAATTTTCTAGTCCTTGAAAGTTATTATTACCAACTAACTAGGATATAAAGAAATGAAAGTTAGTAGTTAGTTATTACAATCAAACTTGTAGTCATATTAGCTATGTTTTCAAGGTCAAATAGATATACTCTAGATAAATATGTCATCTTCAAATACTTCAGAGATCTACAGAGTATGGTATTTAAGATATTTTAATAACATAGGTTCCTTTTTTATGACAATGAGACATGTCTGCTCATGGCAGCACAAGTCTACTTCAGAGAAGGTGATGGGTGCTGTGGGATGGTCTGTATGTCAAATGTGTTGCTGATTGGTCAATAAATAAATCACTGATTGGTCAGTGGTCAGGCAAGAAGTATAGGTGGGACAAGGAGGAGAAAAAACTGGGAAGTGGAAGTCTGAGTCAGAGAGACACTGCCAGCTGCCATGATGACAAACAGCATGTGAAGATGCCAGTAAGCCACGAGCCATGTGGCAAGGTATAGATTAATAAAAATGGATTAATTTAAGCTATAAGAACAGTTAGCAAGAAGCCTGCCATGGCCATACAGTTTGTAACCAATATAAGTCTCTGTGTTTACTTGGTTGGGTCTGAGAGGCTGTGGGACTGGCGGGTAAGAGAGATTTATCCTGACTGTGGGCCAGGCAGGAAAACTCTAGCTACAAATGGCGTCCAGCGTGGTGGCAAGAGTTTCCACCTGAAAACTGAGAAAAGATTCTAAAACAGAGCTAAAAACAGTTCCTAATTGTCTCTCTCAAATGAGCGGCAGCTGCCGGTTTGAGCTACTGGTGGGTTCCTAGTGTGTGCGCTCGACCTGCAGTATGGCGGGAATGAGGCCTCTGCAAGTGGCACATTAAGCTGCATGGTGGATTTAGCCTTTGCTAGTACAAAACAAAAAAAGAGGTTTCTGGGCTACACGCTGCTTGGATAAAAGCATAGACCCACAATAGCTCCCAGAGCTGGTGGTAAAGTACCACGCCATGTTGGGAAGCTGAGGTGGGCGGAGCCAGCAGCCACAGCTGCTGCAGCTTAAAACAATAGATTCACAATAAGACAGATTCAGATGTAACAGGTTAAAATGTGTGTAAAATATATGTAGGCTTGAAAGAGACAAAAAAGGTGATATATACAGTTATAGAAACAAATACATAGTTTTAAAAAATAAAGTCTTTAAAGAGACAGTAAAATTAATATAAAAAAATAAGGCACGTAAAAATGAATATTACACAGAGAATCTGGATTGTGTTGTCTTTGAGATTTTTAACTGCAGAAAAACATTTGATTGTAAAAGCTGTTGAGTTATGCCAAAATGTATATTTTAAAGGTACCTTGACTTCAAAATTTGGATATAAGCATATGTTGCTTTGGAAAGGAGATTCTGCTTTTGTTCCCACAGAAAGCCAGAGGTTATGGATTTGTTCCAGATTAAGATACATCAGGTTTGACCAGCCAAGACCCCCTGAAAGGTGACACCAAGGCCCAGATGATCCAACATCCAGAATGGTTTCAAGGCAACTGGCTCAGACAATACAGCCTCACGGACTACTCCATGATCCTAAAATTTTCTTTGTTTCCCCAGAAGATACAGCGCCCCCCTCCAGCAGGAAGTAGTAAGAGAAGCTACACCCAATTCCCAAATATACCAAGCTGACTTTGGAGATGTGTAAAGGTTAAAACCTTCCTTTTTAAGAAAAGAAAAGGGGAAGTGCTGTGGGATGGTCTGTATGTCAAATGTGTTGCTGATTGATCAATAAATAAATCACTGATTGGTCAGTGGCCAGGCAGGAAGTATAGGCGGGACAAGGAGGAGAAAAAAACTAGAAAGTGGAAGGCTGAGTCAGAGAGACACTGCCAGCCGCCATGATGACAAACAGCATGTGAAGATGCCGGTAAGCCACGAGCCATGTGGCAAGGTATAGATTAATGGAAATGGATTAATTTAAGCTGTAAGAACAGTTAGCAAGAAGCCTGCCACGGCCATACATTTTGTAAGCAATATAAGTCTCTGTGTTTACTTGGTCGGGTCTGAGAGGCTGTGGGAGTGGCAGGTGAGAGAGATTTGTCCTGACTGTGGGCCAGGCAGGAAAACTCTAGCTACAGATGGGCATCAAAGAAACTCCATATGGAGTTTACTTTCTTTGTGGCAAAAGTTAGCCACTGGGCAAGATAGTGTCCTTGCCTTGAATGCTGACAGTATGCTGTCCCAAATGGACAAACAGGACACAAAAGAAAGGACTGACGAACCTTGCCAAGACAATGTAGGAAGGGCCTTCAGAAACACCTGCTTCACAGGTGAGTCTGTCAGATATGCTAGGCCTGTAGGCTGAAAATGGATGCACCAATGTTGCAGAGGAAACTTGGATGACTGTCCAGGCAGCCAGCTGTTTCTGTCATTTCTCACATTTTTTAGAAGTTGCTTGTTTGCTTATTTAGGTAATATTGTTTCCTTCTTGTGTCTCTGATGGAGTTTAAGATTAGATAGTTTAGTTATAGTTTTCCTTGTTAACAAATTCAGAAAAGAAACTCACTAAAGAGGTACAAAGTGTATAAGTTTGAAAGACATCAAAAGATAGTTTTGAGTTGGTAATACAACTTAGGATAGAATGTGAATTAGGTACAACATTTTGGACTCACCAAAATAGGATATATAATGGAGTATTTTCTCTGAATCTGTCAATTGTTGATGGACTGGAAATTGTAAATGTAATTCTTGACTGTACATATTGTATATATTTATTGTACTTATTATATATAGTTTTTTATATTAGTTATTACATTCTTTTATTATTTTAGACAAAAAAGGGGAAATGTGGTGATATGTTGTATACCCTAATAAAATATGCCTGAAGATCAGAGAACAGAACTAGAACAGGCACTAGATAAAGCATAGATGCCAGGCAATGGTGGCACACACCTTTAATACTAGCACTCAGAAGTCAAAGATCCATCTGGATCTCTGTGAGTTCAAAGCCACCCTGGACTACATGGGATTGATTCAGTCTAGGAGAGAAACAGAACCAGGAAATGGTAGCACATACACTTCTTTAATACCAGTACTTGGGAATCACACACACCTTTAATGGCTGGGCAGAGAAAGGTATATAAGGCATGAGGAGACAGGAACTAAAGCTTTTTGGCTGAGGAAGCTCATTTGGCTAGAGGCGTATTGGCTGAAGTCTTTCAGGCTGAGAATTCAGTAGAGGTAAGAAGTCTAGTGGCTGGCTTCTCTCCTTCTCTGATCTTTCAGCATTTACCCCAATATCTGGCTCTGGGTTTTTTATGATAAGACCTTTAGAAATTCATGTTACAATTGAAAGTCAGGCTATATCTGTAAGTGTTACAGCTCTGAAGACAAAGGTATCCTGGCTGTTAGATACCAGGATATACCTACAGCTCAGAAGGGAAAAGTATCCTCATCATCAGAAATCAGGCAATAACAATACATGTAGCTCATCAGGGAAAGGTATCCTGACCCTTGGAAGCCAGGTGATACCTACAGCTTTGTTCTGGTGGGGGATGGTTTCCCCATAGGAATGTAGCAGTTCTGTTTTTCTCCAAGTGAGCCATTATAGCTCTGCTCTGCTCTGCTAAGGGAGTTTCTCCACAAAAATGTACAAGTTCTACTCCTATTCTGGTGAGACTTGTTACTTCTCTGCTCCACTCTGCTAAGGGAGTTTCTTCAAAGAAATGCAGTGGTTCTTCTCTGGCAAAAGTTGTTACTTCTCTGCCTCACTCCACTCTGGGGAAAGAAGTTTATCACTTAAACTGCATTCAAGAGATTTTTTGGGAGGGAGGAATCCAGGAGAGTGGCTGCCTCTGCCAGAAAAAGGCAGCCCCAAACTGAGCAGGTACAGGTCTTATATACAGTCTCTTAGTGGCAGAGTTTTCCAGGGTGAAGATTTTCAGGGTGAGAATTGGTCAGATTTCAATCCCTGAGTTTGGAGAAGCTCAGAGGATTGGAGAGGCTGGATTTCATGCTCAGGGATTGGTTGGTTTTTGTACTGAGTTGGTCAGGGGCAGAGTTGACTCTGGTTTCAGGGCCAGGGTGTGTTTCTTTCACTGGCCCTTTTTAACCCTTTGGCTCCGGTTTCAGGGTCAGGGTGTATTTCTTTGGCTGGCCCTTTTACCCTAAATAGTGGCTATAGTCCATTTGTATTTGTTACTTGGTGTATAAATAAGTCGATATGATTATATATACAGATTAAAGGAAATCAGTCTATTTCAATTACTCAAATTTTCTCAAACTTTAAGTGGAAAGTAGTCTTAATCATAGACACCACCTATTTCACAAGCATCAGAGCAAAGTGTAGGTTGAATTGATAAACTGCTAGATCAGACTTACATAAGATTATGAAAGTCAACAAATTAATGTGCAGCTATGTGTCTGGAGCTTTGGGATCCTAGCAACAAAAGGAGATCTACATCTCTTATCAGCAGAGATAGCTGATGTTATTAGTTGCCAATCTTGGCACAGAGTGCAATGATATAATAACACTTCAAAACATCTCAAGGAATTGTAATGAGCTACAGCTCACAGAAAAGTCTCTTCCAAGGGTGCTGGTATGCCTCTGTATAGCAGTGTCACAAGACTCTACAGTACCTCTTGGTCTAACCACGCCTTTCTTGACACAGACACAATATAAAGTATTATAGTGTATTACATGTCTGGGATAGACTTTCAGAATTAATTTCTTGGGTCCATAAAAATATGAAGGTGAATTGTTTATTTATGGAGTCATTGAATCTTTGAGAACCAAAGTGCAAGACCCATTTGGCCCTACCTCAGATATTAGTTGCAAGTAGGAGAAAGCATTTTCCTGTCAACAGGTTGAAATTTGGACCACCTCATGTTTATTTTTTCTCTTCTTTTGTTTCATTATCCAGTTCAGAAAGGTCAGTCAATACACAATGAAGCAAGGGTGGGTGGATTTCACTAATGTTACACTGAGAACCATGATAGTGTAAGTACATTTTATGATCAGAAACATAACAAAAGAAATGCATTGGCTATTTAAATAGTGATAAAGTGCCTACCATAGGGTGTATGAAGTTAATAGGTGTTCAGTTTTAATTAAAAAGAATTAGGTAATGTTCTGAATAAAGATGAAGATTCCTTAAAGATAACTATTTCTGACAAGTTATACTCTGTATGATTGTGCAAATTTAGTTGTTGGAGACACACGTAATTATCATCTCTGCCTCTGTTGGCCAGGAGTCCATACATGGCTTAAACAGGTGTGCTGCAAGGCTACAGTGAAGTTGCTGACCAAGGATAGGTTACTACATGGAGGCTCAGATAGGGAAAGGTGAGCTTGGAACTCTAATGGTTGGCAACCTTAATTTTATATGCCTACAGAATTCAGCAGCTTGCTTTTTCACTGGGAATAGAAGAGAGTTTGATGGCTAAATTCATGTGTCAAATAGGAAGCTGTCCTAGAATGAGATTAAAAAATGCCTCCTTTAATGTGGGGTGTCTCAATCCAATGGGACCAAAAGGATCAACCTCCACCACTAAGAGGGAATTCTTCCATAAATGCTTTGACCTTCATATGCCTTATGATAAGTCTTTATCCCACACTCTGTTTCCCCCCTTTCCTATGTTCTTATCTCTGCCTCTCTCAGAGATGATAAGATATGTTCTTATCTCTGCCTGATATATCTAGCTATTAGCTCTGGGTCTCTGGAAATCCTTGATTCTTAGAATCTCTCAGGCCAGAGAGCTATTCAGATGGAATGGTTTATGGAGAACTGAAGAGGGTGACATCCTATCATTCTGACCATATTCTGTAGATGAGAAGCAGGTTCCAGACTTGATCAACATTCTGAGAAAGGAGTTGACAGCTATGTAAATACCAGGTATGCATCCAGGAGTTCAGAGACCACCTGAAAGTCTGTCTGCCACACCTTCTAAATCCTTACACCATCAAAAATAATGCATAAAGCCTAGTAATTTGCCACAGTCATGATCTGATGCTCTGGACCCACAGATAGATATTTATATCATCTTGGACATGTTGTGGAATATTAAAGATGTGTTACACTTGTTTATGCTGTGGAATATTTGTTTAATGATGCCAAGATGTGTTGCATTCTTTTATGTTGCATTAGTTTAACTCTACAAAGCTGTGTTACTTTGCCTGTCTAAAACACCTGATTGGTCTAATAAAGAGCTGAACAGCCAATAGCTAGACAGGAGAGAGAAATAGGTAGCGTTGTCAGGCAAAGAGAATAAATAGAAGGAGAAAAAGAGAAGAGGGTGGAGCAAGAAAAAGGAAAAGGAGCCGGGCGGTGGTGGCGCACGCCTTTAATCCCAGCACTTGGGAGGCAGAGGCAGGTGGATCTTTGTGAGTTCGAGGTCAGCCTGGTCTACAGAGCGAGATCCAGGAAAGGCGCAAAGCTGCACAGAGAAACCTTGTCTCGAAAAACCAAAAAAAAAAAAGGAAAAGGAGAGGATGTCAGGGGCCAGCCACCCAGCTACACAGCCAGGCATGGAATAAGAAAGAAAGAAAAGATATACAGAAATAGAGAAAGAGAACAGCCCAGAAGCAAAAGGTAGATGGGATAATTCAAGTTAAGAGAAGCTGGCAAGAAATAAGTCAAGCTAAGATTAGCCATTTATAAGAAAGAATAAGTCACAATGTAATTATGGGGTAGGTGGGTGGCAGATCCCCCCCAAAGAACAAAGAGTAAAAAAACCCACCAACAACAACCAATTATATGGGCATTTTCAGCATGGGATCTTATTTAGCTTTAATTGTCAACTTGACAATATCCTAGGATCATCTGTGAGGAGACACCTCAAATTGTAGAATTTCTTAAATCAGGTTAGTTTGTGGGAGATTGTCTTGATTACAAGTTGATATAGAAGATTCTAACTCAATGCTGTTGGCACCATTTCTCAAGCAGTTAGTCTTGGGCTGTGGGCTGGGTAGTTTTATGTCAATTTGACACAAGCTGAAGTTATCTGAAAGGAGGGAACTTCAACTGAGAAAATGCCTCTGTAGAATCAGCTGTAGGGCATTTAAAATATAAGTGATTAATGGGGTGGGGTTGTTCAGCCCAATGTGAGTAGTGTTATCCTTGGTCTGGTGGTCCTGGGTTCTGTAAGAAAGCAACTTGAGCAAGCCATAATGAGCAAGCCAGTAAACAGCACCCCCCCCCCCCCACCATGGTCTCTATATCAGATCCTGCCTCCAGGATTTTGCCCCCAAATAAACCCTTTCTTCCCCAACTTGCTTTTAGTCATGATGTTTCATCATAGCAGTAAGGCGCTAATACAGGATATAAATATAACAAAATGATTCAATCAAACAATCAAACAAGCAAAAAACCTAGCTAAGCATGATCCAAGAAGGGAGACAGAGTGGGCATGCCAGCAAGCAGCATTCCTCTACTGTTTTTACTTAATGCTCCCAACTTCGGTTCCTGCCTTGGCTTCCTGTTATGATGTAACTGTAAGCCAAATGAACCCTTCCATTCCCTAAGTTGCTTGGGTCAAAGTGTGTAGCTAGAGTTTTCCTGCCTGGCCCACAGTCAGGGCAAATCTCTCTCACCTGTCAGTCCCACAGCCGCTCAGACCCGACCAAGTAAAAACAGAGACTTATATTGGTTACAAACTGTATGGCCGTGGCAGGCTTCTTGCTAACTGTTCTTATAGCTTAAATTAATCCATTTCTATAAATCTATACCTCGCCACGTGGCTCGTGGCTTACCGGCATCTTCACATGCTGTTTGTCATCATGGCGGCTGGCAGTGTCTCTCTGACTCAGTCTTCCACTTCCCAGCTTTATTCTCCTCCTTGTCCCGCCTACACTTCCTGCCTAGCCAATGGCCAATCAGTGTTTTATTTATTGACTAATCAGCAACACATTTGCCATACAGAACATCCCACAGCAAAAATGTTTTGCTACAGTAACAGAAAACAAACTAGAACCTATGGCCAAGAGGTCTAAGTGAAAAGAATTAAATCTGTATCCTCTATAGAGGTCACACAGTGGTTACCTGTTAATCAAACAATGTGTAGGTGAAGATATGAGCAGCTGAGTTGGATAAATGGACTGGGTCTTCTTATTGGACAGGTGTAAAGATGGGGAAGCCAAGGCAAGAAGGGAGGTCCAATTCTTCTCCCCAACCAAAAAGGAATGTCATTTCCTTCAGGACTCAGAATATAGATGTTCAGAAGATAAAGGACTCTGCACCACAAAAAAAAAGAGGAAAGCAGGTCTTGAAAGTGTTCTCAACCATTCAGGATGACAGAATTATCTTCATTGTTTCCTACCTGGTATAGGGGATGAAGAAAATGACTCTCAACAATGTGGTTCCATTGCAGATTCATGCTGTGTGGAGAGACCTGTAGGTAAGGCCCTTGGGCAGGGATACAGAGTACGGAGAAACTTATCACTGAATCCCATAGCTAGGACATAGAGGTCAGATCAGCTGAGGCAGAAGTTATTAAGTATGTAAGTAGCACCATAGCTGGTGATGCTGAGGGTGAGGGTCTCATTGCTATTCTCCTGGGAAAGGAGGGAGGGGTAGGAGGGACCTTTCAGCCATTCATCCAGTACTTGCCAATAAAGGCTTCTCTTAAAGCTCACTTTTGCTGTCCACAGTGGAATTAACCACAAGATCTGAGTTAGACTTCTCCAAGCTAATGGAGAATATGAAAGTGTAATTCATGGGGTTGTTGCAGGATAAAACAGAAGTTGGAGTCTAAAAGCTCACAGCACATGTGGAGTTTTTCCCTAACTATAATTTTCACTTCTACAATATACAAACTTGATATGCCTGCATTAGTTATATTTCTTATTACTGTGGTAAAATATTCTGACAAAAGCATCATAGAAAAAGGGATTCTTTTAGATCACAATTCTAAGTGACAGTCTATCATAGTGAGAGCAGCTCATACCCACAGTCAAGAGCAGAGAGAAATGAATGTATGCATGGTCATGCTCAGCTCACCTTCTCTCTATATATATAGAGACCCAATCTCAGGATATGGTTCCATTTACATTTACCTGGATCTTCCCACATTAGTGAACATAATCAAGGTAGTTTCCATAGACATGCTCTTAGACAAAACTGACCCAGACAGTCCTTCATTAAAAGGACTGGGTCAATTGACAATGAGAAGTAGACATCATAACTCCTAAAGAAATTCAACTTGATATTATTTAATTGGATAAAATATTTTCTCTTATAATAAGATACAGCAAAAATATAGGTAACTAAAGGAATCTACAGAGCATTTAGATGCTAATCTGATCTCCCTGCTTCCTTCATGGTTTATATGCAACTGGAAATTGATCAAAAGATATTATAAGAAAAAAAAACAAAAAAAAACAAAAACAAAAAACAAACAAACAAACAAAAAGATATTATAAGAACTCCTGCAAGCAAAGATACATGTATCTATCTATCTATCTATCTATCTATCTATCTATCTATCTATCTATCTATCTATCATCTATCATCTATCTATCTATCTATCTATCTATCTATCATCTATGTTGTACCTATTAGAGGGGACAGGAAAGGAAAATGGTGAAGGCTTGGCCCATTATAATTAATTAAGATCTTTAAAGGTCAAACAGATTTGCTTTGAATATTGATTTTGGGTTACCTGGAAACAAGAATGATTCAAAGACTAAACTGGATCCTATTAAGAGTTATGACAGGGTTGTATTCAAGGAGTCCTGACAAGTATGGGCTTTATCCAATGGCCGGCCAAGAAAGGAATCAGGAGCTAGAGAGCACACAGAACCCAGTGGAAAAATACTGACTCCACCCAGCCTGGGCTGACTTCATGTGTGTTTACCCTCTGTCATAGCACAAAGCCCTATACAAATAAAGACCCATGGTTGGCCTAATCTTTGGACGTATTTGTCTTGCTCAAAATAGTTATGAATGAGATAATATATGACTCCCTACTCATTTTTTTTGCTGTGAAGAGGGCCCTGACATTTTCCAGACAATCCTAATTCAAAGGCCCAAGTGATTGCTAGAGGTGGAAGGTCAGACATCTCTTAGCTGCATGATCTAGGGAAAAGCAGAGACTCGTGAGATGGTGGAATAGGTGAATGGACAATTAACCTATGAGAACTGCTGCCTGTTCAGAGAGGGCAATTCACCAATAGGAAACGATGAAGTTAAAGAATTTGTGTGTTAGATTGCTCTCTTTCTTTCTTTCTTTCTTTCTTTCTTTCTTTCTTTCTTTCTTTCTTTCTTTCTTTCTTCTTATCGATGCTTCTGTTAAGTTGGATAATTCTGATTTTGAGGGTCCTTGTTGGAGGTGATTTGAGGGGAATTAGAAGTTGAAAACTGAGGGTTAGATATGATCATGCTTCATTTTCTGTATATTTGGATAGTCAGGAATGAAGACAAATTATTATTTTTTTAAAAAATATGTTATTGTTCCTTTTATGGCCTCCCATAAATGATTTGTGGATTCTTCTTATACATGTTCATTTCAGACTGCCAGTCTGATGAAGATAACGGAAAGAGCTGTGGACATTCTAAAGGAGAAGTCACACTTCAGCACAAACTCTCTCTCTCTCTCTCTCTCTCTCTCTCTCTCTCTCTCTCTCTCTCTCTCTCTGTGTGTGTGTGTGTGTGTGTGTGTGTGTGTGTGTGTGTGTGTGTCTCTGTCTGTGTGTCTCTCTCTCTGTGTATGTGTGTGTGTCTCTCTGTCTCTCTATGTGTGTCTGTCTCTCTGTCTCTCTCTTTCTCTATGTGTGTATTTATGTTTGTGTGTGTGTGTGTCTGTGTCTATGCGTATGTGTTTGTGTGTCTCTGTCTGTCTGTCTCTGTCTCTGTCTCTGTCTCTCTCTCTCTCTCTCACACACACACACACACAGACACACACACAGAGTGTTAGGACACTAGAAGATGAATTTGGTCCTTTTCAGAAGTACCCAAAACTAAGCCTTCTTTAATAAACAGCACATTTCTTTCTATATGGATTTTCCAAATGTGTTTCAAATCCAAAATTTCCTTTTCAGGTGTATTTTAAGATCTGTCTTCCAGAGTCTTTGATGTTGCCTGACAGTGGCATCAGGAAATAATATTTAGGCATCGTGATAAAAAAGAAATGTAACAAGCAGACTTAGCAAGTCAATCATTCACCACACAGACAATTTCAAATGACAATGTGATTATACACAGTTTATTTCTGAAAAGTTGTAAATAATGCTGTGCTGTTTTGAGGAGAGCCATTGTTCAGTCTCTCCTTTGTTTCTTCTCTTTCCCACTGTCACAGTCTCACACACACTCACTTGTAGTTCATCTCTCTTGTCCTTGCCATGTTCTCTTTGCCAGCCAGAGAAAACAATGGAAAACTCATGGGAACCATTGGCTTTCCAGCAGAAACTGGTAAAGAGCTGCCTACCCTGTCCCTGTGGGGCCAGAAGGTAGCACCAGAATTTAACAAAGGGTTGTGAAACTTCAGACTTCTTCCCATTGCTCTGAGTATCAAATCCCCTAGGTGATGCTCTTGTCTCAGTAGAGACAGTAGAGGTGGGCTGCTTGGAACATACCTTGTCATTCTGTGTGTGTGTGTGTGTGTGTGTGTGTGTGTGTGTGTGTGTGTGTGTGTGTGTGTGTCTACACCTTTCCCTCTAGAGATCCCACCCAGTGAGGTGACCTGAGTTGGCCTCCTGTGATAGAGCAAGGGTGGATTACCCATGTGGTCAGATTTCATGCCTTGATAAGCACAAACTTAATGAGACTCCTTACCTCATCTAATTATTTTTTAAATAAACAAATAAATATTTCACCCATTACAGTATCTACAGGAAAAGAGACACAGGATTCATTCAGATGAGAAATTTTGAAAGCCTATCACAACCACCAACACAAAACAAAAGCAACATGCCCCAACCAGATCTACCACAAAACACACAACGGCTGTTTCACAGAGGAAAACACAGAGGTAGTCCCCAAGCCCTTGTGTGGAGGATCTCCATGGTCCCCCCACACTCTGGAGGAGCTCTATGTAGCCTCCAAGGAGGTTGGAACCAATCTTCACAATGCAGGTGCTTCTGAGTCATCAGAGCAGCAGACAACCCACAAGCTAAAAATTGGCTAACATTATTAATATGTTTCTTGCCCTAGTGTGTCAGTTAACAATGTCTTCTTTCAGTCAAAGAAGTTACATATATCTCTCCACAAAGCTTTAGGATTGTAGTTCATGATGCATCTAAAGCCATCTCTATGGCCAGCGGAATTTTGAATCCTTTTCTCCTCTCTGTTCATGGGTTCGTTCATATTCTTCACTCTTATCTCTAACCTGTTTGGTCTTAAACTAGGAAATTAGATGAAAATTGATCAGATCCACTGCAGGAATCCACTGGTGCAATAATGCATTATCCAGAGTCACAAAAGGCATAGGATTACTTAGTGAGCTGGAAAGTTTCATCGTATCACTTAAGACAATTTTGGGAACAATCCAGTGAACCACAAATCTCTCCCCAATTCTAGAACCAGACCAGACGGAAGATCCCAGCTATTTACCCACAAAGAACAAGTCTTTTTGGTCATCCCTCTTTAGTATAACTCTCCTAGCACTGCCTAGCATGTTAAGATATCTTAGGTTATTCATACTTGGATCTCAAATGCCTTCTAGCTCAGGAAGACTGATACAGCCTTGTTTTTAGCTTTTGGTCACATTCCGTATTAATTTTGAAGTTTTCTCTTTGTCCAAACTCATCTACTAGAAGATCTGATTGAATAGATTTTAAAAATGGCAGCTTGTAGAAATAAAACTCATCTTTGCTCATACATGCATCTATAATTTATGTACTCATATTGCCACTCTATGCATGTGTTGTATGTTAAATTTTCCTAAGAAGACATGAATACTTAGATTTGCCCCAGAACAAAACATGATTCTATTGAAGTCTAGGTTGATGAGCCAACGAGTTTAGTTGGGATTGCCAACAGGAGCATGGGAAACTTAGTAACAGCTACATTGCCAAAGAAGAGTCTCTTCCATCCCAAGTAATTGTTTTTGCTTTTACATCTTTGGGGAGGGGTGGGAACTTTTTCACTGCCTTGAAAGACGCTTGGAACCCCTTGTGGGCTGCCTCATATATCTCAAGAACCCTCCCTAACTTACTTGAGGGAATGTTAGTGGGCTGAATCTTTTGAGGGCCCCACGTGAATAATGACAGCCTTTCTGATTTTTAGCATAGCAATGGTCCTATCAGGCCTGGAGAACAGTACTGCACAACTACATGAAATATTATCTGTAATGTGTTTGCTTTTCTAGGTTGGCTCTTATTTATAGTATTTGATTCTATACAGATCAACTGCATGTCAGTTCCTGAGTCACTAAAATTGGTGTAACAAATATGTCAGCTGCCACACCACATAGGTAAATCTTGGCCTTTAGTGAGTGAAGGAAAATGTCCTAGTTTTTTTTCTTAAGAAATTTTTTTCATTCATTTTACACACCAATCTAAGATCCCCCTCTTCCCTCCTCCTGCCCCCCCCCAGCCTCCCCTGCTCAACCCATCCCCCACTCCCACCCACAAGAAGGCAAGGCCTCCCATGGGGAGGCACATCCAGTAGAGGCAAGTCCAAGCCCTTCCCCCTGTCTCAAGACTGCACGAGGTGTACCATCATAGGTAGTGGGCTCCAAAAAGCCCACTCATGCACAAGGGATGGATTCTGATCCTACCACCAGGGCCCCGCCAAGCAGATCAAGCTACACAACTGTTTCATCATGCAGAGGGCCTAGTCCAGTCCCATGTAGGCTCCACAGCCATTGATCCAACTTTAGTGATTTCCCAGATAGAGGGAGATATCATGGGGATAGAGAGAAACACAGGGCTAGGGAAGCTGCCAGGAATCCCCAAGGATGACCCCAGCCTGGGCTACTAGAAATAGTGGAGAGGGTGCCTGAACTGAACTGGCTCACCCCAGTGATCAGACCCGTGAATACCCTAACTATCATCACAGAGCGTTTCTCCTGTAACTGATGGAAGCAGATGCAGAGATTCATGGCCAAACATCAGGCCAACCTCCAAGAATCCAGTCAGAGAGAGAGAGAGAGAGGAGGGACTCTATGAGCAAGTGCATCAGGATCATGATGGGGGAAATGCCCTATTCTAATTCCAGCTTCTTTAGTGGGTTTGGTGTGTCGTGCCTAACAGTCACTAAAATTCAGGGCTTCACATTTCACATGTGCAAGATAGAATGTACATTTGGTTTACAATTGTGATAAAAAGATGCAAATATTTTCTGTGAAAGCAGTCTCTGTAATTTAAAATATTCCACAGCAATAAGTATGCCTATTCACAGCAGTAGTTGCTAGTTTGAGAAGAAAAAACTGGTAGAATTTAAACATACATTATTCAATGAAAATCTCATTTTTCACAATATTGATGTGAATGTGAAAGCTAGGGAAAAACAAAAACTTCACACTCAAAAAGAGGAACAGAACCTGTTAGAAAATAGATTATATTCAAAGACAGAGTGGTAATTTATAGATACTCAAGGGACATTTCTTTTTTAATCACCTTATGATAGCAAGTCCAAAAATGATGAAAACTTTAGATATAGTTTACCGGGATGAATCAAACACAAGGGGGCGTCGGCTCCATGAATTTTAAAAGACTCTAATGGATTCCACACACATGTAGGCATTTTTATCATCTCCAATAGCTGTTTGTAAGCATGTCACACAGCACATTTCCAAAAAATGTATTAGTCTCACATACCAAATTTTATGAACATTATGGTCTGGCTTCTAAAAATATTTTTATCACGCTTATTGATTTCAAACATAAAACATAAAGAGAAGAGTAGCATATAATGAGTGATGCATATTTTAACAAAGACAAACTTATTAGATGTGTGTGGAGCAAGTCATTAAAAATAATACTTATGATAGTAATAATTAAAAATAAACAAACAGCAATAACATAAAACCCAGAAGGTTTATCCTCTTCTCCCTTCTGAAAGTTTGGACTGTGTGGGAACATGTATTTTAGCAAATATAGACGTGTGTGTGTGTGTGTGTGTGTGTGTGTGTGTGTGTGTGTGTGTGTTAGCATGATAAAACATGGAGGGGTTCAAAGTCACAGTATTACAAAGGGATAGTATTTGGAAAACTTGCTAAGGAAGGCCTTTCTGGTGAAGTGACACTATTTCAGATAGCATCAACAGAAAGCTTAAATCTACTGAAGGTGGAACATGTTCTTTGAAGAACATACAGATACCAGTGTGGCTAAAGCTGAATGAGAAGGATCATGATCAATATGAAATGCAGAAAGCATCAGAGAGAACATTAGGCAGGGTTTATAAAGGCATAACCACGATCTGAATGAAAAACAGTAGAGAAGACACCAAAGAAAGTCCTGAGAAGATGAATGACTTGATCTGACACCTGCCTTTGAAATGTTAGATTGTTTGCATGAGATGATCCTGGACAGTTGTTAATGACCTATGAGGAGACTACTTCAGTGCTACAGGTGAGAGGTGGGGATGGTTGGCATCAGATTATTATAGTGGATATGATTGATAGGATCAAAAGTGTGTGAATAGAATCTGAATTGCTTGTTAGTGGATAAAATATAGAATGTAAAAGAAATGGAGGAACCAAGAATGACTACAGTCATTCACCTCTGTGGTGATATTGTGTCTCCCAATATATTGTGCACTTAATAAACTTATCTGGGGTCAGAGAACAGAACAGCTGCTAGATAGACATAGAGGACAGAAAATGGTGGCACACACACACACCTTTAATCCTAGCATTCTGGAGGTAGAGATCCATCTGGATCTCTGTGAGTTTAAAGCTACACTGGAAACAGCCAGACATAGTGACAAATACCTTTAATCCCAGGATGTGATGGTGGGAAGCAGAAAGGTATACAAGGCATGAAAACCAAAAACTAGAATCTGTTAAGCTTTTAGGCTTTTAGCAGCAGTTCAGCTGAGATCCATTTGGATGAGGACTCAGAGGCTTCCAGTCTGAGGAAACAGGATCGGCTGAGAAGTTGGCGAGGTGAGGTTAGCTGTGGCCTGTTCTGTCTCTCTGACCTTTGAGCGTTCACCCCAATACCTGGCTCCTGGGTTTATTTTTATTAATAAGACCCTTTAAGATTTGTGCTACACACCTCAAGTAATTAGAAAACAGAGTTAGAATTAGCTGAAAGGTAGAAGTCTGAGAGGAAAGTGAATTTTAAGAGGACAATGAAGAATCTGTTTTCTGTGACTTGTCTACTAGGTGCCATGAAAAAATATTGTAGATAATTGAAGGTGTGAATTGAGAATTAAAGATGAAGCTAAGCATCACAGAGGAGTCAATGGTGGGAAGCATAAACTTACAGTCACTACACCAGCAGAGCACTGCTTATTAGAGTTGTCTAGGAGACACAAGCACACATTTATTGCTATTTATTTGACTGATTTGTATGGGCAGGATCTGCACAGCTCCTCAGTATCTGTCTCCTTGCTGGTGTGCCACAGGACCTGGTAGCCGATTATTCCAACAAATGGAAGCCTCAGAGCAAGATGGACTAATAATTCAGTTCAGCCCCTGGCTCCCTGGGGAGTTGCTGCTGTGAGACCCTCTTGAAAGACTGAAGAAAATGGAATCTGAGGTTCATAGGATCATATAAGGAGACTAATGAAATGTTATCAATTCCCCAGATATTAAGAACTGATGAAAAAAATGAAGGAAAAAGAGATAAGTCTGAGCATTGAGTATTTTAAATATCAAAATGACAATAAGTAAATTATACTCTCCTTCAAGAGAGAAAATAAGCTTAAGGGATTGGGCTCTGTATTGCAGAACAGGACATTCTAAAGTAGGAACACTAGGAAGTTCAAAGAAGAAATAATAAAATCTCATGCCAAAATAGTAATGCTTAAAGGGGGTTCTACTTTGGTATAAACACACAGATATTAATGCAGGCAAGAAATCCAGATGGAAAAGAAACCATGGCAAACTAATCGCCACAGAAATTAATGTCTTATGCAAGTAGCAGGACAGCTTCTAAGGGAAGACATGGACAACATTGTATTCCATTCATTCCAGATATTTCCTGACAAAATATTAGTAAACGCATGGGAGTTTTGAAAAGAAAGTGTGGAGGTTTGAATGAGAAATGTCCTCCATACCTCAGGGCTTAGTGGTACTGTTTGGGGGAAGTTTGGATGGTAGATGGCCTTACCCAGAGAAGTATGTCGCTATGGGTGGGGTTTGAGAGTTAAAGGCCTTGCTTACTTTTGGTTCAATCTCTCTGCTTTGTTCTTGGGATTCAATATGTGAGCCCTCAGCTTCCCTGCCATCCCCTGCCGGGAGCTGTCTCGTTTCTCTTCCATGATGGACTCATCTGACCGGAACCACAGCCCAAATAAACTACTTTTTCCATAAGTTGTCGTGGTCCATATTTTGTCACAGCAACAGAAAAGTAGCTAATGCAACAAGCTTGAGCAAATCTATTATTCATTTATCTATCATTTATCTATGTGTCTGTCTATCATATATCTATCTAATTATCTATCTCTCTGTTTATCCACCATCTATCTGTTATCTCTCTTAGTGTTCTATTGCTGTGAAGAGACACTGTGACTAAGTCTACTCTTACAGAAGAAAACATTTCATTGGGGGCTGGCTTACAGTTTCATAGGGTTAGCTCATTATCATCATGGTGGGGAGCATGACAGCAGGTATAGTAGGCATGGTGCTAGAGAAGAAGTTGAGAGCTACATCCTGACCATCAGTCAGAGAGGTAGACACTGGACTTAGTTTGGGCTTCTGAAACCTCAAAGCCCATCTCCAGTGACCCACTTCCTCCAATAAGGCCATATTTCTTAATCTTCAAATAATGCCATTCCCTGGTGACTAAGCAAATACATGAGCCTATGGAGGCTACTCTTATTCAAACCACCACTCTATCTAATCTTTGTATGTGTCTGTCTATTATCATTTATCATTGGTATAACTATAGTTGTACCTGATAATTGGATAATACATAATTTTTAAATAAAACTAATCTCATGCCAGAAAATAAAGAGACTTGAAGTAAAAATGGAAAAAAAATCAGGGGTTTCCTTGATTTTATTGAAAATATTTCTGTGACTTTGACTGGGATTTCTTCTTCTATAGCTATGATTCGTATGTTTGTTATCTTTATAGTGTCCTTACACTCATTCACGTTTGCAGCATTGAGTGGACTCAGTGGGTTTAAAAGAGTTATGAAATTAGGAGGCAGCATCGGTATAGAGACTGATGAGAGCTGTCCAGGAGAGGGGGAGTGGACTTATAAAAACACAGAATAAGAATGTTTGAAATTCTCTAACAAAAAATTTTTAAAATTTAGTCTTTTCGGTTGAATTACACCCTATTAATAAAACATTAAGAATTGGTCTCTAAGATTAAAAACTGAAGACCATCTCTTTGTGTCTAAGGAGGAATTAGCAAAAGAGATACAGAGTAGATGAAGGCTCAGCAGAACACTACACACAGGATATGTAGGAAACAGAACACTATTCACAGCGGCCTTAAACGCTTAGGAAAAGGAGGGACCAGAGCTTCTCAGAAGATACGCGGTTATTTTCCTCTGAGGAAGAACAATTGTCTGTTGACCAGGAATGCTCCAGGCAATACAGGATAAATAACAACCCAACCTTATTCTAGTGTCAAGAGCAAGGGTCACTGTGAAGACAGGAAATGCCTCCTGCAGAGAGATACTGAAAGGACTCTTGAGTAAGACAAACAACAGGGTGAGAAGAAACTCACAAGAGAAACTGGAGGCAGCAGCAAAAGCTTACACCTGTAAAAATTAATGCACAAAGTGGTAAAATGCAGACACTTTAATAAGAGAAGCCTTCTTTTAATTACTACTACTACAATTAGCATGGAAAGTTTGACGGAGAAAATAAAAGATCTATAAATGAATAAATAAATGAATAAGAGCCTGGTGTGGTGGTTTGCACCGTTAAACCCAGTACTCTGAGGAGAGGTAGGTGGATCTCTGATTTGAGGGACAGCCTGGTCTACAAAGTGAATTGCAAGCCAGTCACAGATACATAATGAGACACTGTCTCAAGGATAGAGAAGAAGAAAGAAGGAAGGAACGAAGGAACATAGGAAGGATGGAAAAAGGTAAAGAAAATAAAAGAAAAATAGAGAATACAATAGGCTCAGTGCAAAGTAAAATTGTGATAATGTGAATGACTATGTCCACACATAAATAAAGTATGCATAGTTATACATGTGTGTATATATACATACACATAATTGAACATAATATATATGAGCATATATATATACACACATATATACACACATAACAGTGTATATGTATCTTAGAACTAACTCAGGAAGATGCACAAGATCTAATTGTTTCCAAGCTCTACTGAAATATTTGTATTTTTATTGTTTCTCATAAATGAAATAACTAGCCAAGACTATTTTTACAAACATGTATTTAGTGACCAAGCAGTTACACTGTCACAAATTCTCCAAAAGGACAGGATAATAATTCAGTAACGCCAGGCTGCTTTACCACTACACATGCTGGCCAAGTGCTATGCCATTAACCTGTCTCCTGACATTCCAGAAGCTTCTGTGCCTTTCAAGTAGCATCTAAAAGATACCATAAATATGGATTGTAACAATTTAGAAGATCTCCTTTATCTTTGGGCCAGAACAAGGAGTTCCATTAGCCTTACTTTTTTTTTTAACTTTTTACTGATTCTTTGTGGATTTCACATCATACACCCCAATCCCATTCATCTCCACGTTCCTTTATATCTGCCCTTAAAGCCTCCCTCCCAAAATAAGATAAAATGTAAAAGAAAAACCAAGAAACATAAAACAAAAACAAACAAACCTCAAACAAAAAAACAAACAATATCAGCATGGAAGCTGTAGTGTGGCCCAGTGGTTCACACAGTAAACCCTTTAGTCCATACATCTTTACTTGTAAGTGTTCATTGCAATGAGTCATTAGTCTGGTTCGAGGCCGCTGGTTTCTGCGGCACTATAGATACTGGGCCCTCACTGGGACTCCTCTTGAATATCCTGTTGTTGCTCTATGTCATGGAGATCCTGGAGCTTTGGATTTGCAGGTCCAGCTGCTTCACATGCTCCAGCAGTTCATAGATGAGGTGGATGTTGGGGCAGGCTAACTCATAGTCCTGGTTCTGGAACAAGGTGGTAGCTGAGTTGGTCAGCCCGCCAGTTTCCCCTCATTGTCACTACTCAGATGAGCTCTCCAGCACTGTCCCAGCTAGCTCACCCAAATGCAGCACACACTAAGGAGTGGGGCCAGTTCTCCTGCTCTCACGTCCTCGGGGTTGGATCACCTGCATCGCACCACCAGGGCCAGCTCTACTGTTTTGCCCAAGTAAGGTGCAGCAGGGCCCACTCTTCAGAGTGCTACAGTTGGTGAGGCCAGGACCAGCTCTCTTGCTCTCATGCCCCAAAGTCGGGGGCGGGGGGGGGGGGGGGTCATCTTGCCAATTCTATCTTTGAACCCATCTCAGCATTTGTATCAAGAATCAAGAAAATGGAGGTCAGCTCTCTTGCTCTCATGCCCTCAGGGATACTTCATCTGTGTCCCTGCCAACAAGATCATCTCTATTGTGCTGCCTGGTCAAGATGCAGGGCCTGCTGTCCAGAATGCTGCAGGTTGTGAGGGACAGGACAGCTAATCCCACTCTCATGACCTCAGGGCCAACTCTCCCACTTGTCACTGGCAGCCTGGAGCAGTGTAGGAGTAGGAAGTAGGGCATCTCTCCCTTGCCCATATCATTGTATGACAGAAAGGCAGTGGGCTTAACTCTCCCACTCTCATGCCTTCAGGGTCAGCTCATCCACACCCCCACCAATGGGGTTAGCTCTATTATGCTGCCCAGGCAAGGTTCAGGGCCCTGCTCTCCTGAGTGCTGTAGTTGGTGAGGGCCAGGGCCAGGTCTTCTTAGTGCTTCAGCCAGTGAAAGGCAGGGGCAATTCTATGTAGCCCTATCCTCATGGTCTTTGGTGGTAACAGGAGCCACAGACATCAACACAGACCATGGCTACAGCAGGACCACAGTCCCAGACATGGCCCTTGGCAGGAGCCCAAGCCTACATGACACCATGACTCTGGCAATGCAGGCCCCAGCAGCAGCAAGGCCCCTGGATACTAACATGACCCTAGGTGGTGACCCTAACCGCTGACATCAGTGTGGCCCTTGGTGGCAACATGGGCCATAGGTATCAACATAGACTTGGCTACAGTTGGACCACAGAGCCAGACATGATCTTTGGCAGCAGTCCAGGCCCAGATGTCACCATGGCCTGGTTGGCAGTGCATGCCAACTCAGATCAGTGTGGACCCATTGACAGTGTTAGCCTTACCTTTTGAGCATTGTAATAAAAGATTTAGTTGGAGAATGTGTACATGTATTTAAGACCCAATAAGGATTAGAGAGGGAAGCATACAGTTACATACATGACATTTTTCTTGATTGTTGATTCAAAATGCTGAAGTGGGTTCAAAGATAGAATTGGTAATATGCTAGGGATGAGATCAACATGAAAGCTGCACTGTAAAGTGTGGGCAATGAAGACACTGGGGTACTAGCGCCTATGTTCCTCATGTGTGTAGCTGTAAATCTGCCTAGATCACTAGGTGTCTGACTCCAGATCTCTCACTATTTGCTTTAATTGCTACTTGGGTCTCTTCCAGAATTGAATGTTTATATTTTAATTTTTGCATATATCCAAATATTTGCCACTTTCCTTCATGAACTGACATTTACAAGAGAAACTTACACACCTGTGTTAGATTCTACAAGGCTTATTGAGCTTTGGGATTGTGGAGAGTTGGAATATTACAGGTCCAGAGACTAATTTCTAATTATCTTTGAATTTTTTGCTTTTAATGTTTTGCTTTTGTGTTTTAGTTGTATGTATGTGTGTATGTATGTGTGTAGGGTGTGTGTGTGTGTGCACATGAGTGCACATATCCTTTGAAGCCAGGAGTGGGGGTCATGTACTCCATATAGATGGTTGTGAGATTCTGAATCTGGGTGCTGGGAACTGAACTCAGTGTTTTGCAAGAGCAGCACCTGAACCTAACCACTGAGACGTCTATCTATTCCCTGTCTCAGTCCCCTTGAAAGCTACTCATTACCCACCTCTGTGTATGACTTAGTATCTGGTGACTATCAGGTGAAATCCTACTGTTCTAGTATGACACTACCTTCCACTCACCCAAAGGCTAAGAATACTGACCGACAGCATCTGAGACCTATAGCAGTGGTTTCCCAGCTTGCTGTAACTCACCCTATCCTGTGTTCCTGCCCATTTGAAATTATATTGCTTTTGTGGTTTGTCTATCTGCCTTCCTTCCTTCCTTCCTTCTATTCCTCCCTCCCTCCCTCCTTCCCTCCCTCCCTCCCTCCCTCCCTCCCTCCCCTCTCTCTCTCTCACTTTCTTTTGCTGAGCTTCTTTCTATTAAAAAATTCATAAAGTGGTTCCCATGTAGGATATGGAATTTGAGTAACCCAAATCTGTGTTCCCAGCCTATGGTTGCTCATATTTAGCTCCAGAAGATCTGGTGGGATGGGTGCTGTGGGATAGTCTGTATGTCAAGTGTGTTGCTGATTGGTCAATAGATAAATCACTGATTGGCCAGTGGCCAGGCAGGAAGTATAGGCAGGACAAGGAGGAGAATGAAGCTGGGAAGTGGAAGGCTGAGTCGGAGAGACACTGCCAGCCACCGCCAGGACAAGCAGCATGTGAAGATGCCGGTAAGCCACGAGCCACGTGGCAAGGTATAGATTTATAGAAATGGATTAATCTAAGCTGTAAGAACAGTTAGCAAGAAGCCTGGTACGGCCATACAGTTTGTAACCAATATAAGTCTCTGTGTTTACTTGGTCGGGTCTGAGCGGCTGTGGGACTGGCAGGTGAGAGAGATTTGTCCTGACTGTGGGCCAGGCAGGAAAACTCTAGCTACAGATGGGGGCTGAGGTTTTGTGCTGACATTTTCAACCCTTTTAAATGAAATTTTTTGTGTTTAAATTTTGCTTTTTTAACCTTCTCTCTTGCAAGACTTTATGTTCTTACATTTCTTCACACTTTGTTCTCAGTTCCTAATGATATTTTTCTTTCACTTCTCATGTTTCCCTCGATTCCTTCATCTAATCAGAAGTTCTGTGCATGGTGTCTGCTGCCTCTGTGTGCCTCTGTCTTCGCCCTACACTCTTAGCCCACTTTGAATGAGGAGGTAACGGACTTGGTTCCTCCTGGGGTTGTCACGTCTTCTTTCTTTATCTCTAAAAGGCTGTTGCTTGGTTTCTTTATGTTTCCGTCTTCTCTCAAGATGTTCCTGCAGGTGATATGGCTTTGAAGTTATTAGTTGCTCATTTTTATATGAGATTTTTCTAAATATTTTTATTATTTAAATTTTTAGTTCTGGGGAAACAAACAAGTACCTCACACATGCTGGGCAAGAACTCAACCACTGAGCAACATCCCCAGTGAAATCTCTGAACCTTCTAAAAGGAGATGGGTTAAGATGACCTTTCTTGCTTCATACTAAAAAGTGCAGCAGCTTATTATATTTTGTTTCCTTTACTGTGTGTGTGTGTGTGTGTGTGTGTGTGTGTGTGTGAACATTTGTGCCCCACCCCCAATGTTTATCTGAATCTTGCTGACTCCCTCCCCCTCCTCACTCTGCTGCTCAGTTTGTTTACAGTGCATCTTCAGCACAGCGCCTGTCCTGGGTTGGGGTATTTCAACAGTTGTAAGTCATGTGTGTGCAGCAATTCTGTCTTTTTCTGATGGGCCTTTTCCTCGGGACCCACACACTTGACCAAGTCTCTCCTGTTTTCACCTTCCATTCATAACTGCTCCTCAGCTTTCCAACAGTCACCCACTGACTATTTTCAAGTGTGTCTCTTTTCAGGAGAGTAGACCATTTTGTTTTCTTTTTTCTTCTTCCTGCACAAATGCAGAGACCATGAAGTCTTGTTCTGTTGCAGGATTGTTGCAGCTCACTGTGTTGGGCATTATGTTGGCATTTTCATCAGTGGGATGGTACATAAAGTTTTGAGATTTACTCTGTTCACTCTTTCCAACCTCAGGGATTTATGGAGAGCTAAAACTAGGTTGGAGTCAATGCTGCTGAATGCTCAGAATCCCAGGTCTTTAATTTTTCCAAGGGACAAATTTTAATCTATCAGTATCCAGATGGAAATTGGTTTAATTTTAAAATGTGAGCACTTAAATAATGGTAGACTTCTATTAGTTAGACTTTTGGGTCTGTTCTTGATAAGCAAGAATCAACAGAAGGCTTAGACAAGTGAAGATAATCATATAAAATAAGGGTCATAATCACATTGGAGTGACTGACTTCAAAACACATTTCAGAAGCTTCTGGAAACAACAGCTTGACGGTCCCGTGTGATGTCCTCATTCTATTAGCTTCAGGATGACACACAGAGCAGCAGGTGTGGCTTTGTACTCTGCTTCCTTGGGGCCTGACAGAGGCCCTTGCTCATTAATGGCTCATGCCAACGAACTCAGTTCTCTCCCTCTTCCATATTGCAGTTCCTGTCACACAGAGTAGGGCCAGCTGAACTGTTTGTATGTATGCTTTCTATATAATCCTGTAAATATTCTCGGCAACATACAAGGAACTCCTTACACACCTTCTGTATTTGGAAGATAATCTTGTAGTGAGTTGCACTAAAGTATGGCCAAACCCTTCAAAATTCCATTTAAAAAAAAAACTGTTTTATTGTGTCTTTTCATCCTTAAAACTCTAGACCCCTGAACCACTAATGGTACTAACATCTGTATCAGTTCCCATTTTCCAGATGAAGCAGGACGAGTTGGTTTTAAAGAAGGGAACTGTGGGTTCTCCCTAAATGTATAGATGGAAGAAATTTCATTACTAAAAACAGCAGGTTCTTGTGAACATGGAGGCTAGCACATCCTGTCTGTCATATGGGCAGTAGGCTGGTGACTCCTAAGTGCTCATGATACAGCTGATGCCTGAAAGTTAACAGCCCAGAGAGCCAGGGCAGTTAGAGCAGAGAGGAAATCTGGATGTGGTCTGCTGGAGAGTCTCCCTTTTGCTGAGAGGTACCTCTCCTTCAGTTCTCCGTGGGCTTTCAACAGAGTTATAGTAGAAGATAGGCTTCTTCCAAATTCAAAATTTGTTAATTTAAATGTTAATCTTGTTGAAAAACTCTCTTCAAGTTGATTTTTTGTTAGGACTAAAATAGTAAAGTTTTAGACCTAAGCATTTTCTCTGGTACCTAACTAGAGAATCGGTCAAACCTAGTACAATAGAAACGCCATGATTGCCAGGGGAGAATCGTCTATGATTCAATCACCCCTGTGGTAAAAAGGAGAGAGTGGTTCTCAACCTACCATTTCCTCATAATCCTTTACATTTCACCTAAGACTACAGTGCACTGTGGTATCTAACATTTTACGGCTGCAGATTCAGTTGAAGGGGATTAGAAATCATTGTTTCTTAGAGAATGAGTTCAAATTATGCAGCAGTGTTGTTGTAGCTTAAATGCACTCCAGAGCTCATGTTCAATGTTTTGTATAAGAGCTACATACTTATACTTCTTTCCTTAAATTTACATAACTTCTTCTATACATATATATGTATTGATTTTACTATAATGTCTTTTTTTTAAGATTTAAATGATGACATAATATTTTTCTTAATTATTATACTTCTCACAGCTCTTATAATTACACTTGTTTTTTTTTTCAAGACAGGGTTTCTCTGTGTAGTTTTGGTGCCTATCCTGGATCTCGCTCTGTAGAACAGGCTGGCCTTGAACTCACAGAGATCTGCCTGGCTCTCCCAAGTGCTGGGATTAAAGGCCAACACTACCTGGCTCTATTACAGTTCTTAATTCTTGTACTTCTCTTATCTAAATTCATCACTCTGTGTGTGTGTGTGTGTGTGTGTGTGTGTGTGTGTGTGTGTGTGTGTACATTAATGCCAGATGCTGTTTCAGAAATAAAGTAATTGATAACCAGTAAGGATAAAATCATAACAAACAAACAAAAATTCAAAAAAAAAACACAGTTTGTGGGATATATATCCAGGAGAAAAAAATTATATCCACTAAAAACAGAAAATAATTAATATTTGAAACCATTATAATTTAAAATTTCTGTTCCATTAATTTTGAATGGGCTCCCTAACAATGAACTTCTCAGTGTGTTTTTAAATGTTTGCCAATTATTCTCTTATATATCTTTTGGAGGAAAATATATATGTTTAATAAGCTGGGTCAAAAGCAACCACTGAAATTAATGAAGTTACATGTAATGAACCCACATGAGATAATTCAATTATAAGAAAAGCATATCTGAGTGAATCCAGGAAGTTTACTATTAATTTTCCTTAAATTAATGTCAAGTGCTTCTTGCAAAAGTTATTAGTTTTTGTGTGAACTAATAGCTTTTCCCCAAGTTTCACAAATTAAAAGCAAATGTGTTTTCCATGAAAAATAGACATTGTTTTTCTCATTTTAATTTGCAAAAGCAGCATTTCTCAAGCTCTGTTTTCTCTTTCATGACTTCTCTCTTTTGGTAGATGTTAGTCACTTTTACCTTCAAAGCAATTTTTAGTTTATTTATGTAATACACGTATGTCAACTCATACTAATAAACAAGAAAATCCATTTTGTTTAGTCTCATTTTTGCTAGATATCTTTTTTGTTGTTGTGAGAAAGCCCCATGGCCGATAGTAACTTATACAAGAGTTTATTTTTAAAAGGTTTATGTGTTCAGAAGCATAAGAGTCCACCATTGCGGGAGGCATGACAGTCATTGGCAGGCATGATATAGGGGCAGAAAGCTAAAAGACTACATTTTTTTCTCTCATATATTACATCCCAGCCCCATTTTCCCTTCTCTCCTCTCCTCCCAGAACCCTAGAATGCCTCTCCCCCAGATCCATTCCTCCTCTGTTTCCCTTCAGAAAGAGGAAGTCCTCTCAGAGACAGCAACCAAACATGGCATATCAAGTTGCAATAAGACTAGTCACATCCTCTCATATTAAGGCTGGGTGAGGCAACCCAGCAAGAGAAAAAGGGTCCCATAAGCAGGAAAAAAGAGCCAGAGACAGGCCCCACACCCAATGTTAGGAGTCCCACAAGAACACCAAACCACACAACCATAACATATACGCAGACAGCTTAGGTCAGATCCATACAGGTTCCCTGATTGTTGGTTTAGTCTTTGTGAGCCCCTAGGAGCCCTGGTTAGTTGATTCTGTGGGTTTTCTTATGGTGCCCTTGACTCCTCTGGCTCCTATAATCCTTCCTCCCCTTCTTCCACAGGGTTACCCAAGCTCCAGCTAATGCTTGGGTGTGGGTTTCTGCATCTATCTCCATTAGTTGTTGCATGAAGCCTCTCGGAGGATGATTGTGCTAGGAGGATGATTGTGCTAGGATTACATTTTTTAATCACAGAAAGAAAACAGAGAGCAAACTGATGTTCTGCAAGACTATTAACTCAAAGCCTGCCCCCAGCGATGTACTTCCTCTAGGAAGGATGCACCACCTTCCCAGACAGCTGTACTAACTAGGGACCAAGTGTTCAAATGCCTGAGCCTAGGAGAGACATTCTCATTCACCGTACCACACAAGATGATTTCATAAGGACTCACAGCTTCGATGTGATATTAGAATTATAGAAGGGTCATCAGTTTATGCTTAGTGTTCCTGATGAAGAAATCATATTTTGTATTTCTTTCATTCCTATCATACTTCAATAAAGCAGAGCCAAAGGTAAGTTTTAAGTACTAATACCTATTAAAGTCATCCAAGGAACACTGCCTGGATTTGAGGGGTAACTGCCTTTAAGTGCAAGTTTCACCATCAAAACAGAACATAATTTAAAATTAAATATCTTTGGAATATAAGATGGCTCAATGGACAGCAGAGCTGATCAAGCATAAAGACCTGAGTTCAGGTCCCACTAACTACGTAAAACTCTAGAACACTTGAGGCATAGAGGAAGGAAGATTTTGAAAGGACTCACTGGCCATGAATCAAGCCAGAAAATGGTGAAGTCCAGGGTCAGTGACAGACCCTGTCTTAAGGAAATAAGGTGAAGAGTGATAAAGCAGAACACTTGAAGTCCTTCTCCGGCCATCATGTGTATATACCTGTACACACACATGCACACACACCACACTCATACACAATAAAAGCTAAATGAAAATAGTATTCATGTTTGTACCCAAGTAAATTTGCATAGGACATGTCAGGCTGTGGGGCATGTTTTAATGATGTTGAATATAATTCTTTGGCTTTGTCCATGAATACATTTAATCTACTATATCAATTTTTATCAAACCAAGAGCTCTTCAAATGTTTTCCTTGCCAATTGAATTTTAATTTCTGTTCTGAAGATGTTGAGTTATTCTAACTTAATTCATAGGCTTCTTATGTCAACTATTGTAAACAATAATAACCATTAGGCATAGTGTCTAAAATCATCACTGATGATTTCTACAAGTTTGTTGAACTATCAATCTTGACTGTGTTTGGCTGCCCTACATGATACTCATTGCTGCTAAACAACAAAGAAACCCAGAACTAACTCTGTCTGTGGGAGTTCATGGGAACCCATTCATGCAAGGATCTTCAGTGAGCTGGCTGTTAGTTAAACTAGGATGGCACTGGGTGTTTCCTGTAGTCTCTCTCCCAAATAGGTGATGTATGCTTAGGAATCTACCAGACACCTCCCTAGATGTAGTGATACCAGGATGAGTCATAAAATTTAACACGTAGGTATATCCATAGAGTGGTTTGTTGCAGGAAAAGGAAACCAAACAAAAAGCCCAGGGGGAAAAGTCCTGAGGAAACCAGACACAGCTCTCTAGAATCCTCTTTCAATGGAGGTACACAGGACGCACTCAACCCCTCCAGCAATGGATTGCAAAAAACGTCTGCAATCTTATCTACCAAGGAAGTTCATTAGAGACTCACTCATTTAGGATTGACAAAGGACAGGTCACAAACATACTATCTTCCTGGCTTCTCCAAAATGTTCAGAATCTCAGAAGGAAAGAGTTTTTGTTTTTGTTTTTTGATACTGTTTAAAACCCATCATGGAACTAAGTTTTACCAAGGACAGCTTTATCAGGCCTGATGTTGCTCATTCTCGCAGTATTATTCCAGGCTTTTTCTCTAGCTAGGACAAAGTTCCAATAGAAAAGTAAAAGCTCTAAGGTTCTCTTGAAGCCTAGTTTAAGAATTGACATACATTGTTGCTGACATGGCTCACTGGACAAAGAGAGTCATAGATTCAAGAGAATAGACTCACTTTTTCCATCCATCCATCTTTCCATCCATCTGTTCATCCCTCCCTCTTTTTTCTATCTTTCTTTCTTTTTCTTCCTTCCTTTCTTTCTTCCTTCCTTCCTTCCTTCCTTCCTTCCTTTCTTTCTTTCTTTCTTTCTTTCTTTCTTTCTTTCTTTCTTTCTTTCTTTCTTTCTTCCTTCCTTCCTTCCTTTCTTTCTTTCTTTCTTTCTTTCTTTCTTTCTTTCTTTCTTTCTCTCTCTCTCTCTCTCTCTCTCTCTCTCTCTCTCTCTCTTTCTTTCTTTCTTTCTTTCTTTCTTTCTTTCTTTCCTTCTTTCCTTCCTCCCTCCTTCCTTCCCTTCCCTTCCTTTCCCTTCCCTTCCTTCCTCCCTCCCTCCCTTTGTGCTTTCATTCCTTCTTTCTTTCTTACAGGGTCTCATGTAGTCCAGACTGACATCAAACTCACTCTGTAGGAAGGAATGTCCTTGAACTTATGTTTATTCTGCTCCTAGTTCCCAAGTGTTTAGATTTCAGGCTTATATTATTATATGTAGTTCATTGTGGTACAAGATATTAAACCCAGGGTTTCATATCACCAGGCAAGTACTAAACCAATTGAACTGCATCCTAGCCTTCCCTGAGAACTTTGCCATTTGATATTTGATACCCTTCCCACCTCATCTGGAGTTGTTGCAAGATGCTCTGTCAAATGTTGTAGTCAACAGTTGGTACCAAGAGTGCAATTAATCTAATGTACTTCCAAAACTTATATCCTTTGTCTTAAAAATTTAGGAGAGACTTATTGTGGTGATATTTTGTTGTACTCAGATAATGCTTGCCTGAAGATCAGAGGACAGAGCCAGCCACAGAGTTAAACATAGAGGTCAGGCAGTGGTGGCACACACCTTTAATCGTAGCATTTGAGAGGCAGAGATCCCTCTGGATCTCTGTGAGTTCAAGGCCACACTGGGCTACATGAGATTGATCCAGTCTAAGAGAGAAATAGAGCCAGGCACTGGTGGCATACACCTTTGATCCCAGTATTTGGGAAGCATACATGCCATTAATCCCAGCACTAGGAAGATTGAGATAGGAAGTGAAATGGCTGGGTGGTGAAAAACATATAAGACATGAGAAGACAGGAACTGGAGCCCTTTCGGCTGAGGATTCAGAGGCATTCAGTCAGAGGAATCATGGAGTTGGCAGGGTGAGAAGTGGCTGTGGCTTGTTCCTTTGTCTCTCTGATCTTTCAGCATTTACGCCAATATCTAGCTCCGAGTTTTTCATAAGACCATTTAGGACTCATGAAGCAACTTAGGCCTTGCTTGGTTCCTATTCTATAATGAGAATTAATCACAATTGCATTTTAACCACTTCTGGATAAGAGTCTCCTGTGCTCAGCCTAGATGGCTAGGGTTCAAGCTCAATGGATGGAGCCAGCAGCTTTTGTTTTGTCTTTCTGTAGTATCCATGATCTCTGTATTCATCCCCAAGTGTGAATTTGCAGTAAGAAGGTTTCCATCTCTCATGCGCTCTGGAGAACTATTATTCAGAAAATCCAGAATGGATATCCATCGACTCTAGCTCCAGAGACTCACAAGTGTCTACATCCCACTGATGAACTGTAGTCACTGTCACACCCAGGAGGATCAAGACCTAACTGCTCTTAGTTCTCTCACTAGTGGCCAAATATAGAACCAACACCACTGCCTAGTCCAAGTCCATAACTTTCCAAGAGCTCATCCAGACCTTCTTGGGCAGTGATGGAGAAGACTGGAGGGAAAATTCCAGGACACTCAAATATAGATGCTAAATTCTGAATTGAGACAGGCTAATTATATGGAAATTAGAAATAATTGATGTGCAACACTCATTCTTCTTGACATTTTCAGGTTAACTGTGATGGAACCAAGCCTTGTCACTGCTGAGAAAACATGGATTTTATTGGTCACAAAGCACAGCCATAACAGTCGCATTTCAGTGGTATTAAGTACAGTCTCAACACCCCCAACAGCAGGTTTTAGCATGGACTTTAAAGGAGCATTCCTCTTAGGACTCTTTCCTGGACAATAGAACTCCTCTCCACAGCATTCCTTGGCAGGACAAGCTGACCCACTCTGTCTAAGCTGAGATGTGACCACATTAATTACTGTTTCTCATGGGCTAATGAGCTGATCTCTTTGATTACCTTGTCATTCATTTGCTCTGACTTTTAAAGCCAACTGAATAACACCATTCCTGTTATAATGATGGATGCATACAGGAGCGTTTCTTTCAGGGAAGTGGCACCTATCATATCTCAAAAGCTGAAATTTTGAAGCAAATTATTGGTAGAAAGACACATGTGCTTTCTGAGTAGTCACAATAAATGCCTAATTTAATTTCCAAAGTAAGGCACACAGCTAAAAAAGATGTTTACATTCAATAAAATGCTTTAGAATCAATCAGAATTTCAATGAGTTCAAGAGATTAAATGAGAAATTTGGAATAAAAAATACTTTTTAAGTACTACTATTCTATAATTGCTCAAATGACAGTATTTTTTCTGATTATTATTTGAACAAGTGGTTGTATAGTGCTTAACTGTTTGTCTATGTTTTTATAGTGCTGGAGGTCAAACCCACAGCCTTGTGCATACTAGGCAAGTGTGGTGAGCCTGAGCTACGTCCTTAGCCTCTGAGTAAATTATTTTAAAGTAAATAAATATCTGTATTACATTTGAGTTTATATCATGGGAAAAACAGTACATAGAGAAGTTTACATATTTAATCTTACATGCCAATTGTATAACAAACAAGCTTATTCAGGGATATAATCTCATACAGGAAAAACGAAGGCTTACAGAAATTTAGTAGTTGAATTAAGAATACACCAGAATTGATTTCCTTGAAAATGACATGACTTTTTCCTTGTCTGTGTCTGAAAAAAGTCCATTGTGCATGTGGCATGTGTATCTCATTTATATATTCCTCTGTTACTGAAATTGAATTAGTAGTGTCTGTGTTCAAATTTAGTCCTGTCTCACTCAAGAGACAATGACTGAAAGTAGTCAGTGTACTTAGTTATACCTTCCTGTGTATGAATGAATGTGTCTACACACACACACACACACACACACACACACACACACATGCATGCACACATGTGCACAACACTTATATTGCATTTGGATAGAATAGTATTTGGACATATAAAAACATTATTTGAGAATCTGGAAAATAACCCCCTTAATTTTCTTTATAAATTGCCTAAAATATCAACTTTGAATGCTGTTTCTGTAAGGCCCCAGCAGGGTGACTCTCCACTGAAAGCTATCAATAGAGAACCTGACACAAACATGAAATACCTGGCAAACATGTAATTTTCCATGTTTTATCACAGGAGATTTAAAATACATGCCTCCGTAATGATTATCTTAAGGAACAGACTGAGTTCACCTTTTTTTGTCACATATACAAAGGGAAAGTAAATAACTGGTTGTTATTTTCAATAACCTCGGCGTCATCTCTCTCCTAAGCAAGTCATGACCCATCTGCTCCAAAGATCCATGTTCCTAAGACAGATCTGGGCTGCCTAGGGAAAGGCTTCTGGGTCAGAGTAGCAAGAACATCTCTGTTTAATCACCTGAAATAACTCCTGGAAAGAAAACTTTCCCACCCTCAGGCTGGAAAATCATTATCAGCAACAATTGTTTGTTGCTTTGTATTTTGACCGGGAAACAAACATTAAAGACATTATTTAAAAAATAAAAAAAAATTACCTACATAAACCAACGCAGCCAACATTATTTAATACTTTGACCACGTGCAACATTTAGAAAGAAGCGCTTAACTATGCCACACTGATTGTATTGTGGAATGTTCCCTGAAATTATAAGATTTAGGAGACTGTTGCCAACATCTTAGGTTTTTTTTTCCAAAATGGTAATTCTTGGCAGGCAGAGTGTGATTTTATTCACAGGAACATTGTCTTAGGGAATTTTCTTGGTAGGAAAATGTTGAAGAGAATTTATAGAAAACACTACTCAGAAAACTCCCCTTTCAAGGCAGTCTGGGAGAAAGCTGGCCCCGGCAGGGAAAAAAAAACTGCCTAAGAAAATATTCCAAAATGAATCATAGAAACTCTCTTTATAAATGGTTCTCATAAATATTAAGAGCATACCCTCTCAGTTGAGAATGCTTTCAAATGTTTTCAGTGGAATTATGTCTAACACGTCACAGAAATGTGCTATTGTGATTCTTCTACTGTTTTCTTTTTATTTACTCAACTATTTCTGTCGTCTTATCCTGGGAGTTGAGCAGTGGAAACCCTGAGTGAAGAGGGACACACATTTTTATTTAGCTGCAATCGCTGTGAGTGGATTGGCCAGAGTTTGCTCCTCTACTGAACAAGCACCAGTTTTACAAAGGAGTTTTTGAAGTTAAAATGCTTCTCTGGAGAGCAGAGCAAGGAATGTGGCACTTGTATTTCATTTGTTAGTTAACTGACAAATCTTCCTTGTAGTTTGGATCCCTGAAAAACTCAGAAGCATGAAGTTCAAGAAGGCACCTTTACTTTGAGGCACATCAGTTTCCCACTATGCAAAGCATCTAAGAACTCATGGAACTATTAAGGGAGGACCTTCTAGAGTGCAGGACATAGGATGAGACAGTGCCAGGATTCAGGTCACTGGGCGTGTACAACAGTAGAGAAAGGAGATGGGATCCATCATTCCAACCTGCCCTAATAAAAATACTAATTAGTGCTTATTTGATGCAAATTAGAACCCAAGCACACATTAACCATATTGCATATATTAACTTGATGTATCCTAGGAATACTTTGGCTCAGTGTTCTTTACAGAATAGGAACGTGCAAAGAAAGATGTGAAGTATTCTGCCTACTTTGGCATGGATGAATTATGATCACTTCACACTGATAGTACTGCTCACATCTGTTCCTCCCATCCTATAGCCAGACTCTCACATAAAACCAGACCTTTGGAACTACTTATGCTCTTGATTCCAGACCCGTCACCCAGATAAGAAGGTTGGGTAGGAGGAGACTAGGAAGAATTGGGTATTCTCACTCAGCCAAATCTGGTGTCATTGCAATGGTAATTCAGGCAATATGAACTTAATTGGTGCAGAATGAGTAACCCCCTGAGATAGGCGCTATCTGGTTCTCAACTTTCTCCACATCTTAACTAAACAACTCACTAGTGAAAAGCACAAGAGATCAAGGTCAGGGCTGTCTGCACCACATCCATCTTATTACCCTTGTTTCTTATCAGTTCCTCTGTTCTTCTTCCTCCTCTCCCTGGATGGCTTGTGTTCTGCCAAGCCTTTTTCCAAAGCTCTTTCCTTGGACCTCTTGCCAGAAAGCTTATAAAATGTGCTTTTCCACCCTGGAACTGTGAGGGATACAAATCAGACAAGTTCCTACGCTGTCTCTTTCCCTTCTGGAATTTTCCTTTGCAGTTTTAGCTTCACACTTTCCATGATTGCCCTTATACTGACTGGTCCTTCACTTCTGCCTATATCTTACCTTCACCATGAAGAGCTGGGATTTTATTTTGAAAGGAGTAGTTGCGGGGCGGGGGCAGGAGTGGGAGGCCAACATTCAGTTAACAAATTCAACAATGAAAAGATTATCATAAATAAACTCCGTTTCCTAGGTATAATGTTAGGAAAGCCTGACATGGAACAGAGATACCTCAGGTGTGTGATATGCCTGTTTCCTATTATTAGTGTCGACCATTTGGAGCAACATTGTCAGTGTGCTATGACAAGTGTTAGCTAAATAAGCCATAGAAAAGCCTCCTTGGAGAAATATGTTTGGCTCCTATGCTTGTAAACTGCTTTGAGGTCCATTTTATTCATTTGGACTCATTTCCAGCCAATTCAGACCTATCGGCCTTGTCTGCACAGAGACAAGTTTTTCTCCAATTGCTGTTTGCTATTTTTAAATAACAATTTGTTATTTTTAAAAGTTGTATGTTGTAAAACATAGATTGGAAAGTTTTATTAGCCTTCACTGTTTTCAGTTTTGAATCTAAAAATAAGCAACTCGACTCAACTCAAGTCCTTCCAGGGAAGCAGCTCCGTCTACACCTGCTGCTTCTGAGATGTCAGCGTTTGAACAATGAGCTCGAATTTTAGGAAAACACATATATTAAAAGGCAAAAATTTCACCCACCTCGATAGGATATGTGATTTCCTGGGTGTCTTTTGTAAACTTCCCTTTTCATCTCCAATTTCTCTCTATGTTTTGGTTAATTTGGCTGGCGGTTTTTCAATTCTGTTATTCTTTTCAAAGAACCAGCTCTTCATTCATTGATTTGTGTGTGTGTGTGTGTGTGTGTGTGTGTGTGTGTGTGTGTGTGTGTTTCATTAATTTTCACTAATGTTATCTCTTCTCATCTGCTATATTGGGGTGTTTCCCATGGGTATAGCAGTGGCCTGGATGTTATTGGAGTAACAAACCACTCTCTGATTAGATTTCAGCCCTATTCCATGGGAGGAAACACATGCCTGGTACTGTAAATCTGGCCATGAGCCTGTGATGGGGGAACTCTCAGGTCCCAAGAAAGAACCTATTACTATTATTCTACTAAGTAGACATAGCTGTCTACAGACACATTAGTAAAGCTCTTGAACTTTACCAGAGAAGTTTCTCTGTTCAGTAGATAGTGGTCAATTAAAAACCCCTCACAATTGGCCAAAGTACAGATAATAATTATCAGTGGAGTGCTCAGCCACAAATGGAACACTCATTTCCCTTCCCAATGAAGGTGCAGGAATCATTGCAGAAAGAGAATGAAGAGACTCTAAGAGCCAGAGATCAGGGAAGACCAGAGTAAAGCACTGTCTTCTAGACATCAGGGCACTGCACTCATGAACTCACTACAGCTTGATTTCCTGTAAAAGATCAGCCAAAGATCAAGTCTACATTTTAGCATAGATTAGAAAGAGATTAATGAACTCTATCTCATAATTGATGAGGTTTGGATAGTTGATGGCTCTTGGGAAGGAGTTAAGGTTTTTTGTTTGTTTGTTTGCTTGTTTCTTTTGTGTTTTGTTTTCTTCCCAAAGTATAGCCCCTGGTAGGTCAATCACATTCCCATGGATGGCCTACAACCACAAAAGTGGACTTGATAAGTTCTTTTTTAAAAGGATACAAAGCTGGAGGATAAAAAAGTGAGAATTAAGAGGAAGAACAGGGTGTAAATGTAATCAAAAAATTCTCAAAATATTAAAAATACTTTAAAATCATTTTTAAAATATTCATCCTTGTTTTTATTTTGTCTATGTAGTGGTATGTGTTCATGAGTGCAGTTTCCCATAAAGTCTGGAAGAAGATGTTGAATCCCCTGAAGCTGAAGTTTCAGGCTGTTGTGAGCAGCCCAAAGTGGCAGGTGAACTAGGGCCCTCTATAAGACAGAATGTGCTTTTAGACACCAACCCATATCTCTACTACCTAGAATTCATTTATCAAGCTTAAAAGTCGATGAAGTTCAATTTCTCTGAGCTCTATTTTTAGAAAATGAAATGAAAGTTCTAAACAAGTTAGACAAATATTTTACACTTCTTTTTATTTCCAAATTATCATTCAAAATTTGATAATTATTTTTACATATTTGTTGACACTTTTATAATGCTTAAGATTGTACTCAGGGCTTGTGAAAGATAAGTACATACTAGCACAAAGTAACAGCTCACTTTAAAAATATTATATAATATTGATTTAAAATCTAAAACTGGTGAAATTAGGGTATTGAAGTTACCTACTGTCAATGTGTGAGGACCAATATATGATTTTAGGTATAGTAGTGCTTCTTTTATGAACTTGGATGCCCTTGTGTTCAGTGCATACATGTTTAGAATTGCAATATTCTCCTGGTAGATTTTTCCTTTAATGAGTATGTAGTTTCCTTAACTATCTCTTTTGATTTGTTTTGGTTTGAAGACTATTTTATCAGATATAAAAATGGTTTTCTTCTGGGGTCCAGTTGCTTAGATATCTTTTTCCATCCTTTTACCCTAAGGTGATGTCTGTCTTTGATGGTGAGACATGTTTCTTGGATACAGCAGAAAGATGGATCTTGTTTTCCAATCTAATCTATTAGTCTGTGTCTCTTTATTGGGAAATAAAGATCATTAATGTTGAGAGTTATCAATGAGCAGTGTTTATTAATTCCTATTATTTTGTTGTTGTGAGCCCCTCCCCCACCCCCACCCCCACTGGTGTTAACTGTTCTGGTATTATTTGTTCCTTGTATCCTCTTGGATGTAGTTATCCTTCTCTTCAGAGTGAAGTTTTCCTTCTATTGTCTTCTGTAGGGCTGGATTGGTATAGACATTTCTTAAATTTGCTTTTATCATTATTTTTTCCCTTATTTGAATGTGATTGACAGTTTGTGCTGGGTATTGTAGTCAGCTTGAGGATCTATGAGGAAGATCTATGAGGAAGGTAGAAATATTGGATCACTTCAATAAAACAGTGTTTTTCAGACACAACAAGGCTGATACTGCTACTCTATGCAAAAGACCTACACAGGTTCAAACCAGACAAAATCCTAGCATGGAGGAGGGGAAGTGGACACAAAGTCCTTCCTCTTAACCAAGAAACTTTTTGAAATTGATACCTGCTGAGAGAGGGAAAATCAGTTTTCATCAATAGAGTAACACAGAGTATATCAACCACACTCCAAGGCTGGACAACACAAAATGGATTCTGTGGTTTTTTTTTCTTTTTCTTTTTTGTTTTGTTTATATGTGTGCTTTTTATGGTATAGTTTTATTTTTAAGAGTGAGAATAAATATAAAGTTGTATGAGTAGGGAGTGGGAAATAGAACCTGGGACAGGTTGGGAGAGGGGAAAAATATGACCAAAGTATATTGCATAAAAATTTTAAAAATCTAAAACTATTTTCATATTCAGTTTTTTTCTAAAATTGCTGCAGAATTTTATGTATTTCTAAATATAATTTTATATAATTTTTCTTGTATATATAATTTGTTTCATGCTTGTATAACAAATATTAGATTCAGACTCAAGATAGATCAGTGATTTGGCTTTTGAGCATGTCACTCTTTCAATCATTAAAATGCACAGTATTTAAATATAAAGGAACACATAGTCAATGGTTATAAAATCAAGAATACTGGTGTTAGAGAGATTATTTTTAAGTCAAATTATTGTAGGCATCTCCTAATCACTATTTCTTTTCTTAAACTGATAAAGCATACATAACACAAACTTTAGTGCCTTAGCTTGCTGGGAGACTTTTTTATTACTGGATCAATGTTCTGTTTCTTATAGGTATAGTTATATTTTCTAGTTAAAATAATTTTTATTAGCGTATTTAAATTTACATAATGAAAGCTAATGAGAATGAAAGGCATAAATATGAAACTCAGTGATATAATTAAGCTCCCAGAAGTGTATAAAACCAGAATTCCACAAAATTTTCAACAGGATTACTAATCAGAATGGGAAATACATCTGAAAGTAGATTTGAGCAACAAGTGCTACCAGAACATAAAGAGGAATGTAGAACATTTCCTAAATGATGAAATCCTAATTCAGTTAAGCATGATGTTCTAGGTTTTAACATTTGACCAGTGATTTCCTGACACGATTCTTCTAGAATATTTCTGGAACCTCACTACTCCAAACAGTCTCACATGATAAGGCTTTTCCTTGGACTTGGGCTTAGTTTCTCTACTTTGAATTTTGCCATTTGGGCCAGCTCACCTGAGCCTAGTGATTTCTATCCAAGAAATATCAAGTAAATAATGGCAGCTTGGCTGGGCAGATGTGTTACACACCTTTAATCCAAGCACTCAGGAGACAGAGCCAAGTGGATCTCTGTGAGTTTGAGGCCAGTCTGGTCTACAGACAGAGATCCAGGACAGGCACCAAAACTACATGGAGAAACCCTGTCTCAAAAAACCAAAATAAATAATAATAATAATAATAATAATAATAATAATAATAATAATAATGGTAGCTATTCTAATCTCTATGAAATTCTCCTACATTGAGTATTTATAGTTCCTAACAAATAAAAAGACAAAAAAGTCATATTTAGATCAATGTGTTATATTCATGTATTGAAGAGAGTGAAGCTAATGATTAGTAATGAAGTATGAGAGGAAGTCAAATTTCTTAATTGTTCTGACTATATCACACATCTGTCTAATATTTTATATTTTATAGTCTTAATTCTAGTATTAATATAGTCTAAGCAATTTTAAAATTTTTCTATTTTTAAAACATCCAGCAACAGTCTTTGTTAGTATAAAGTATCAACCAAATTATTGTTATCTTTATTGATGTAATACAAGACACAGATAGCCGATCTATTGTTTCACAGAAACAATTTCTCTGTGATTTGAGTCCTTGTTTAGTTTAGTCTAAAAATACTGCGGCTAATCTGAAGGACCATAATAGACTGTCCTAGTGGCTTGGCTACGACAAGTGGAATAGTATACAGTGGGATGTGCTTGTTATCACAGGACAAACATAGAAGCAGTGGGATGCTGTCCTGAGAAGATAACATGGCTCTGATGGTTACAGATTTAAACTTCAATCTCACTTCTTGATAGGCTTTCATAGCTTACTTTGTTTTGATTTTGTAGCCACTTTATGAACTGTTGTACTTGGTAGGTGATTTTACATAAAGGTGTTTTTTGACAAGCAATATTCCAGAAATGTGTGTGTGTGTGTGTGTGTGTGTGTGTGTGTGTGTGTGTGTGTGTGTATGTGTATGTGTTGTACATGTGTGTAGCATGTACACACTTGTGAGATGGGGTGCAAGTGTGCCTTTTCAACACCCAGGAGCCACAGGAGGATATCAGGCATCTCTGTTCTATCACTCTCTGACTTATTTCCTTGAGACAAAGTCTATCACTAGATATGAATTGAGGCTGTTGGCCATCAAGTCCCAGTAATCCTCCTGTCTCCACTCCAACACACAGTGTGTTGGGGTTACAGACCCACATGACCATACCTGACTATTCCATTGATCTGGAACTTGAACTTGGGGCTTCATGGTTGCATAGCCAGCATTCTTAACTATCAAGACATCTCCCCAGCCCCTCAAAATGTAGGTTTTATATATTTTATTTTGCACAGATGGACTTTAGATTATTTCCATAGATGAAATAACAAAACAATGTTTTTCCCTGGTCTTCAGAGTTACTGATCTTTCTATTCATGTTAATGTGTGATTAATGTACCATTTACATTGTTATAAACTTTAATCATATACAGGCTGTTGGAATTTCTCCTTAGCTTCAAACCCATACTCAGAAGATTCTTACTCTTTTGCTAAATGGCCATATTGTCAAACTACTTACTAAGTACCTGTGAATATACACACAGGTTGGTGGTGTTCCCAGCATTCAACAGGGAAGCTTTTTATTGCAGTAAGAAGTGGCTAATGCAAACCCACCCCTGGCCCAAATGCTGGGAATAAGTGATGGTGGAATGCTTGGGTCTAAAGGGGGCATCTGTATCCCCCTGCCCCCAGCCCAGATGCTCAGGGAACATCTCAGAAGGGGGTATGTGGAAAGAATGCTAGAACCAGAAAATGAGAAAATGGACAGCAAAAATGATGTCTTTAGGATATGACAGCCATTGTCCTTACAAAGCAAGTCAAGTATGGTTATATAACTGCACATTGTTGGCTCGTCAACATTTCATCATTGATGAGGGAGGGCCACGAGGCCTTTTCTTTCTCTGAGGGGTGATTGACAACTAAATGTCTTTGGGAAAGAGTGTAGTGTTTTCTTCAGTGGGGTAGCCACTGCTCAGTTGTCTTTATCCTAGTAAATGGCACCCCACCTAAGCTCAGACGAGAAACTGAGTCAACGCGGTGTGCCATATACAAGTAAGGCATGAACCCGGGAGACATCTTGTTGGGAAGACAGGTTTCAGTGGAAGTGAGAACAAAATGAAAGAAGAGAGATGGAGGTGAAAAACGACAAAATTCCTCATATACACGTATGGAATTTCTTTTTAAAAATATTTATTTTATTTGTTAATTGTGTATATGTGTGCATGTGTATGTATGTATGGGTGTGTGCACAGAAGTGGGGGTGCCCTCAAAGGCCAGAAGCGTCAGACCCCTCTTGGTCTGAAGTTATAGCCTGTTGTGAGCTGCTTGACGTGGGTTCTGGGAACCGAACTCAGACTCTCTGCAAGAGCATCACATGCTCTTGGCAGCTGAGCCATCTCTCCCCACCCTCTTTCTATTTTCTTTAAACATCCTTATCGTAACACACGTGCGTGTTCGTGTCTTACTGGCTGTATTTTCAAGTGTCCTGTGACATAGACTGCGAATGTTTGTAGTCTGCAGAGTTGTGTTTATTTATGCTTTGTTTCACATTTGTATTCGGCCCTACGATTTATATAATTGTTCCTTACCCGAGTTGTCTTAATGTTATCCGTCAAGTTGGCGAAGGACATTATCAACAAATGACTCTGCTAAAAGTAGATGTACTCAGTGCGGGCCAAATGCTGGCCATCAGTTACTGTTACAGGCAGCCTTGGGGTCAGCTCCCACCCTCCCTTTCTTACGCACAACTGCCACAGACATCAGCATTGAAGCACTTGGAACAGAGCCTGAGAGTCCTGGGTAGGACTTGGCATGGACATCTCTGACAGCAGAACTTGGCTTGGGGTTTGTTTAAACAAAGTGCTTCACGTTGAACTGCAGGAAAGGAGGAGAGAGGGAGGGAAGCGAAAATAAAAAGAGGAAAATTCTGCCTCACTTTAGGTTATCAGAAAAGACAAAACCTTTAAAGCCTGGTCTGTAAAACAAATGGGTACATTGAAAGAGAGATTATGAAATGGTTTTAAATCACAGACAGTCTGCTTGATAAGCATCAGTTGGCACTTTTCCATTTTACTCTTACTATCATTATTTCCTTTCTTTTTCTTTCTTTCTTTCTTTCTTTCTTTCTTTCTTTCTTTCTTTCTCTCTTTCTTTCTTTCTTTTGACATACTAGGGATTGATGCTGGAACTCTATATGCACTAAACAAGTGCTCTACCACTGAGCCGCATATTCAAACCTTTGATTCCTTCCAATGAGATAGCATCAATAAAAGTATGATACAGAACACATTTGGTAATTTATTCATTTCTTTTCAATTGGCATAATATTCCCAAACAGAGCCAAGAGCCTCCCAGTTCCCTCTCATCCCCCCTGCCTTCATCTAATGTAAGTTTCCTGACCTTTCTCTCCTACCTTCAAGCTGTCCTCAGCTTTATAGGTGGCTTGCTTGCCTTTCCCTTGCTGATGTGACTGTGTCTTTCTCTAGAAACAAGACAGACCACTCTCATTTTCTCTCCTCCTCTCTTCCTTCTTTTCCTCCTCTCCTCCTTCCCCCCACCCCTTGCTGTATATACACAATGTATGTGTGAGATGTGCTCTCCCATACAGGTGACCAGAGGTTGATGTTGTATATCTCCCTTAATCATTAATCAGTATTGTCGTTGGAGTTTTCCTGTGTCCCACCTGGTTCACAGCAGCTCAGACCCAAGTAAACACACAGAGGCTCATATTAATTAAAACTGCTCAGCCATTAGGTCAGGCTTACTACTGACTAGCTCTTCTTACACTTAAACTCAGCCCATTTCTGTTAATCTATAGGTTGACACGTTTTCTGTGACTTTACCTGTGTGCCTTTACATGTTGCTCCCTGGATGGCGGGCTGGCATCTCCTGATTCAACCTTCCTCTTCCCAGGATTCTCCTTGTCGGCTTATCCTTTCTATACTTCCTGCCTGACTGCTGGCCAATCAGCATTTTATTTATCAACCAATCAGAGCAACACATATTCACAGCATACAGAACACCCCACAGCACATTTCTCTGTCTTATAATTTGAGGCAGTGTCTTTTCACTGAACCTGGAGCTCACTGTTTTGACTAGACTGGCTAGACAGTGAGTGCCTGGGACCAGCCTGTCTCCACCCCCAGCACTGGGTTTAAACATGTGCTCCTCAGCTTATTTTTGGATGCTGGGGATCCAAACTCAGCCCTCATGGTTGTGCAGCATGTACTTTGCACACAGAGCCACCTCCATAGCCCCAATCTTTCAAGTCTTCTAACACCGAAACCTGTCCTTGCCTCTTGTTTATCTTCCTTCTTGTTTTGCTTCAGAGTTTTAAATCAGGATTCAGGGTCTTTGGAAACAGAGATTCACAAAGAGGAGCAGTGGAAAGGTAGGGCAGCCTGTAATAATCTGACAGTTGAGGCAGGGCAGGGAAGTTTTTAGTGGCCTACACATTTAATTCCTGGACCGGGGAGGTAGAGACAGGATGATCTCTGAGTTCGAGGACAGCGTGGTCTACAGATTAAGTTCCAGGACAGCCAGGGCTTCACAGAGAACTCCTATCTTGAAAAACAAAAACAAAGCAAAACAAAACAAAAAAGGAAAAAGAAAGAAGAAAGGAAGATAAGGAAGGGGGGAGAGTTTTACAGATGCACATTTGGTCTCAGAGCAGGCAGCTGAGTGCTCCCCTGATACTTCCATGTATGTGTAGGGGGTTGCTTTGCCCAATCAGTGCTGCTCACCCTCCTGTCACTTCATTCTGGCCTCCACCTGGCAGTTTTTTTTTGTCTAGAACTTCACTGCCTTTGCCAACTTGTTCTAGACATTGTACTCAGCATACAGAAAACTTCCATGTATGTTTTTTTTTTTTTTTGCCAGATTTCAATCTTCTTATTCTGTTGAAACATATCAGTGTTTCATTGGCTTGAGAGATGTTAGTTAAGATACAATCTCAGCTACTGATTTCTAATAAGGAACATGGAGAATAAGCGGATTCCTTGCTAAAAGCTCACAGTCATTCTGATGAGAAGGCCTATAGAGGGAAGCCCTGCTTCTAACTCCCACCCCAAACTGGCAGCTTTTAAGATATTTGTTGTACCTATGTCATTCTTTTCTTCCTTCACTGTTCATTTTGGAGAATTGAAACTAGACATCGGACAAAAGTATTTTAATAAATTCAATTCAACTGTTTACCAGTCAGAGACCTCTGTGGTCTTTAATAAAGTTTATTTCTACCAGTATTCATGTTAAGTCTTGGTCCCGACTGTGACAATGTTGCAAGTCCCCAGGGACTTGCAGGGGTGCTTCTTTAGGTTATGAGGTATTAACCCTAGAAGGGTTAATCCTCATAGAAGGATTAACAGAAGAAGTTTCGATTTTGTTTAATAGATTATTATAAAAAGAGCCTGAACCCTACAACCCTACACAGTCTATTGCTTCCCCCCCCCCTCTCTCTCTCTCTCTCTCTCTCCTGTGTGTGTGTGTGTGTGTGTGTGTGTGTGTGTGTGTGTGTGTGTGTGTGTACACATTCTTCTTACTATATGACTATATCATCTTAGGGCCCTCACAAGAGGCAGATGCTGACTGCACACTCTTGGACTTCTAAAATTAACTATGAGTTAATTTTAATTATGAGTTAATTAAACCTCTTTCTTTAACATAGCAAACAGTCTCTGGTATTTTCTCACATTAGCATCAACTGCAGTAAGATTCAGAGTTCTAGATCATGTTATTTCATTTGTTCTTCCTAGTTTCTTTCTGCTTCACATCAGTCTCTTGATGAATTTGTGCCTCTTCCTCTTCCTTGTGGTCTCCTTGCTCTAATCCCATCAATGGGATCCATTCTACTTGTACCTGTTGCCCCCAACCCCCAATCACTTTTTCTTTGGACTCTCATGTTCAACAGTCTCATCACAAATGCCAGTTAGAGGATGGTTGTGTCAGTCGGATTTCCTTCATAAAAAAAATTGCCTAAAAATTACTGCATTTGAAACCAGGCCATTTTACTTCAGTCTTAGGCTTGATGTCCCCCAAATCCTCTCAGATATACCTGCCTCAGTTATTGTTGCAGTCACCACATAACATCAAAGTCTCAATGCAGATGAGGCAGATTGGTGAGATCAAAGACAAGAGGCAGTGCTGCTGCTGCTGCTGCTGCTGCTGTTCTTATTGCTGCTACTGTTATTGCTGCTTCTGCTGCTGCTGCTGCTGCTGCTTCTGCTGCTGCTGCTGCTGCTGCTGCTGCTGCTGCTGCTCTTCCTCCTGTTTTTCCAAGACAGGGTTTCTCTGTGTAGCTCTGGCTGTCCTAGAACTTCCTCTGTAGACCAGGCTGGCCTCACACTCAGAGATTCCTCCCGCCTCTGCCTCTTGAGTGCTGGGATTAAAGGTGTGGATCACCACACCTAGCTTGTATTTCTTGCTATTAGTAATTTACTTGGAAATTAAAAAAAAATGTTACTTTATCACCAAGAATCAGTTTGTCCAATATTAATTCAGCATAAACTCATAAATATTTTAAACACCTCTGTTTTTACTAATTTTGTCACCTACTACTTCTCATGCTCAACCAAAGAATTCTGATGCATTGCCTATTGACAAAAGCATATATATATATATATATATATATATATATATATATATATATGTGTGTGTGTGTGTGTGTGTGTGTGTGTGTGTGTGTGTGTGTGCATATAACATGTAATTAGGATGATGTTTTGTGTGTGAATAAAGGATTGAATGGAGACAGAATGAAATAAAGCATTCTGTTGACTGACAGTTTAAAACTTAGAATGTTGTTCTAAAAGGACAGAGAAGCTGACGTTACCTGCTTTCAACTCTTTTCTTTTCTACAGTGTTCTAAGGCGGAGTGTTGGTTACCTTGGGCCAGTGATGAGTCTTGCATTAAGAGAACTTTGTAGGACATGGTGGAGCTGGAGTGAAGAACAGGAGAACCGGGCTTTCTGGACTCGTTATGTCAACTTGGAAGAATATCTTTACAAGTAAGCATTGTCCTCCTTCACTTGTTCCTCAGGTAGCGAAGCAAATCCATAAGCATATTTTCCCTGCATTTCAGCCCAGATTAGTGTGTATTTTCTAATTGTATTCCTTGATTCATTTATTTTCTTTTCAATATCCAAATCTTTGCTATCATTCTATGAGCCATATAATAGTCTAGGGACTGGGTCCATACTGGGATTTTGATCATAGTGGTGAATAAGAGAATCAAAAATGCATTCCTTAATGAGCCTTTCACCTTATAATAACTCGAATACATGAGACATTAGATGTCAAAGGGCCCAAGAGAATAATATAACACGATAATATAAAATATTATTGTAATCAGAAGGAGAATGTAGAGGAGGGGATTCCTAATTTTGGTGGGTTAGCTGAGAAGTTGCCCACATAGACTATGAGGAGAGATAGTGTAGACAAAATAAGGACAAAGACCTTGAGGAGGGAGTACATGTGAGAAAAGCCAACTACAAAAGGGAGGAAGGCTGAAAATAGGGAAGAATAAAGTGAGTTAATTGGGAGCAAGATAAAATCAGTTGGAGCTTTGTCTTTTCCTGTGAAAAGACTTTGAAAGGAAGACTTTGATCCATCCACTAAGGACATTATGCTTGTATTTTAACAGCCTCATCCTGGTTGATGTGGACGCCTGAGGCAGCTCAGAGCAGGAAAGTGGTGGTAGAGGCTGTAGCAGTAGTCAGCACTGAAAATTCTCGGAAGCAAAAGCTGTAAGATTTACAGAAAATCAGAAATGAAGTGTGAGGGAAAGGTGAAGGATGACCTGGAGACTTGGAGAAAGAAAGAGCAAACTCCTGAGCTAGAGATGATGAAGCTCTGTCCTTCCCTCTGCCCCCACTGTCTCAGTGTCCTCCTTCTGAGGAAAGCAGGCAGTTGTTTCTGGAAGGAAATGAGGAGTTCAGCTTGAATATGTTGGTTTGGGTGCTTTCTTGGTACTCTGGTGAAGGTATCTAGCTGCTTGTCGGATACAGCACCCTGGATTTCAGGGACAGTTCTAAGACTGAGATAGGAACTTGAAAGTCTGCAGTATCAAGGTGGCATTTAAAATCAGAAGAGACAAAATGGACTTACTGACAAGACAAAAGTGAAAAAAAAAGTAATTATTAGCAGTTAAGAAAAGGTAGAATGAGAAATAACAGCCAGTAGGAAGTTAAAAAAAATAAGTCTGAGGTTTCCTGGAAGTAAAGGAAAGGAAGTTTTCAAGGACAAAGAGTTCTCCATTATTAAAATCCATTGCCAGGGAAGAGGACCAAAACTTGGCACAGGCTTTTGGGTTGTCTCTTAGTTATCACCCTAAGAGTACCTAAGCAAACAAGAGCCATGTGATAGTTAATACTGCTTGTCAGCTTAACAGGACTTAGAATCACCTATGAGACCAACTTCTAGTCATATCTATAAGCCATTATCTAGATTAGATAATTAAAGTGGAAGACCCACATCAGATATGTTCATTGTTAGCATTAGTCCATGGTCTAAGGTCTTGGACAGAATAAAAAGGAGAAATCCTGCTGAGTGCTAACATGCATGCATCTCTCTGCATCCTCATTATGGGTGTCATGGGACCAGCAACATCATGCTCCTACCACCATGACCCCCTGCCGCTATGAAATGCACTCTCAAAGTGTGAGCCAAAGCAACCCTTCCTAAGGTTACATCTGTCAAGTGTTTTGTTACCACCTTGAGGAAAGTTGCTAATATTTGCAGGGAAAGGAACTGCATCCAAGTCAGTAGGATAATTTGGCTCTTCATCTGTTTCTCCCTGAAATATATTCACCTCATAGACAAAGCTATATGGGGGTGTTTTCACATCTGTACAGTTCCCTGAGGAGTAGTTTCAAAATGTGTTTCAGAAAGATGGATCCCTTTCTCCTAAACACAACATCTTTCAAGGATCTAATTCCATTTGTATTACCAAACATACCCTGATGTTTCCCCCAGTTGAGGTGGGGGGCACAATCCCTTCCAAGACTTTTTCCAGCTGCCATAGAACCCCAAAGGCCTTATGTTGGAAATTTGGAGATGAAAACTCCTCAACACAGAGGTTATCTATTTATGTTTTTTTTTTAAGCTGACATACAAATAATAATCCAACAAATGGCTAGAAAAGTGTGAAAACTAAAAGCAACTTCCCTACAAAGCAACAGCCACAACGATAGTTGAGACTGGGCTATGACCCAGTAGCTGCCACAGTATTCAGAGAAGAGGTAGGATGAGGCCCCCAAGGCAGCCACTGTGAAGTGTGAGGGCTGCTGTGCCTGGATGGAAGAGGGTGGAGGAGAGAGCTTATGAAAAAGAGCTGGGAAGACCGCCAAAGAGTTCTTTCTCTAGAGATAGCTAGAAAGAGAGCATAAATAAATAACAGTGACTCATCCTGTGTGATGCTGGAACCCTCGCCCAGCAGGCCTTATTTACGTAGGAGTGAAGCCTGGGATGACTCCAGTTGTTTGCGAGAACACTGCAAAACCATTGGATCGAGGCCTCCTTTGAGCCAGATTACCATTCCCGAGACCGTCAGTTTTATTTTCTTTGGGAAACTTCTAAAAGAAAACAAAGTACACGGAGCACAAGCAGAAACTCCGACTAGCTGGTGGCAGCATTCAGGACTCGGGACTTAGCTCTGCCAGGAACTGCTTATCAAACCAGTTTCTAAATCTTTGAAACACACGACATTTCACAGATTTCTGAGCAAAGCCATTTGTCTTTTTTCATTCACCCAAATAAATCAAATGGGAAGTATACACATAAGGTCGCTGTGCTCTCAGCCACGATATATTCCGTTTGTGTTCTTGTCAGCACCATCATCATTTACTATCACGTGTGTCAGGAGCTGAGAACATTTTGACATTTTCCTGTATAAACAAGCCCGGCATATATCTCCACTTGTTCCAAAGTATCTCTAGGAAATGGTGTCAGAAGTATTTTCTTGACTTTGCACAAGTAGGAAATCAAATTATTGCAGATGCTCCTGTCCATTGGCATTAAATTCAAAGCTCTCATGTATGTGAACACTCCCAAGTGACTTCCCTCCATCCAAGATAATAAAATGTTCCTTCTTTGACATGATTCTTTCTTAGAATGATGACAAGACAGTCACAGTTGTGCCCTAAGGCTGAGGTTCTCGACCTCCTTCATGCTGCAACCCTTTAGAGTGCTTCATGGTGTGGCAACCCCCAAGCATAAAATTATTTTTTTGTTGCTACTTCATAACTGAAAATTTGCTACTGTGACAAACTGTAATGTAAGTGTTTCTGGAGATAGATGTTTAGCAAAAGGGTCGCGACCCACAGGTTGAGAATCACTGCCCTAAGGATTTCTTATTGGTTTACTGGTATGGGCCTGCATTTGATTTTTTTTTTTTTTTTATCTACCATCACTTTGCTGGGACTAGAAATATGAAATCATACAGCAGCTGAAGAAAAGGCTGAAGCCAAGGGAGATGAAGGAAGGAAGAAAGGAAGGGAGGGAGGGAGGGAGGGAGAAAGGAAGGAAGGAAGGAAGGAAGGAAGGAAGGAAGGAAGGAAGGAAGGAAGGAAGGAAGGAAAGAAGGAAGGAAGGAAGGGAGGGAGAAAGGAAGGAAGGAAGGGAGGAAGGAAGGGAGGGAGGGAGGGAGGAAGGGAGGGAGAGAGAGAAGCAAATACTAGCAATGCATGTCTTTCTAACTTTGCTGAGTTTCAGAATGAATATACTGCTGTGGAGCTTTGGAAGGGACATAGATGCCGTCAACCCCCAGAAGCCTAGTGGTTTTCTTTCTTTCTCTTGATTATTCTTTCATTTTTTAAAAATAATTCTTTTATTAATTCTTGGAGAAATTCATACAATGCATTTGGCCATATTCGTACCCTGCCAACTCCTCCCATATCCACCCTCCCCACCCTCATCTCTCTACTCACCAAGTTTGAGTTTTCTCCTTTCCCTCACCCACTTCAAATCTAGTCTGTGTTGTATAACTACTCCTGGGAGTGGGGCCTGCCCTGGAATGTGATCAAACCACCAGGGTCATGTCATTAAAGAAAACCTACACTCCCTCGCCCAGCTATCAAATACCAATAGCTTGTCAGCGAGAGGTGGGATTTGGTGCCCCATCTTGCAGTGAGGTGTCTCTGTACGCTGTGAATATGTGTTGCTCTGATTGGTTGATAAATAAAGCTGTTTTGCCTATGACAAGGCAGCTTAGAGGCAGACAGAAATACAAGCAGACAGAGAGCATGAAGAAAGACAGAAGGGGACAGACGCCAGCTGCCGCCAAAGGAGAGGCAAGATGCCAGTACATTGGTAAATCCACGGAATATGTGGCAAAACATAGATTAATAGAAATGGGTTGATTTAATAAATAAGAGCTATCTAGCAAGAGGCCTGCCACAGACTATACAGTTTGTAAGTAATATAAGCCTCTGTGTGTTTACTTGGGACCAAGCAGCTACGGGACACGGGTGGGAGAGATTCGTGCAAGGCCAGGCAGGACCAGAGAAAACATCCAACTACAATGTCTCTATCTCTACTGTCGGATTTTGTCTGGCTTGAGCTTGGAAAAATTGTATACATGCCGTCATAACTGCTGTGAGTCAGTATGTGCAACAGCCCTACTGTGTCTTCTTGAAGCTGCCCTCTACTTCTGGCGCTTTCAATCTCTCCTCCACCTGCTCCAAGTTCCCTGTGCTCTTTCTGGGAAGAGTGTGATGTGCCTGTACAACTCAGTGCGAGCACTCTTATTTTCTACATGTTGACTTGGGGACTCTGTGTTAATTGTCTTTTACTACAAGAAGCTTCTCATATACCAATATGTATGTGTGAATATATAATATATTCTGGTGACACCAATCCACCCTCCTACTCCCCTCCTACCCTCACCATCACTCCCTCCTCCCACTATCCTGTTTTATTTTGTTGTTTTTTTTTTGGGGGGGGGGAATTTTTATTTTATGATCCACTGAGTTTAACTAGGACCACCTCAGGGGCATGGGTATGGAGCTATCCTCTGGAGCATGGTTTATAAGTGGCTTTGTATGTCTGAGAAAACACAGACCCTCTTTCCCCCAGCAACTGTCAACTGCCAATAACTCTCTGTGAAGGAGTCTTTCATTCTTGCCTAGTAATTGCTGCCCATTTGTGCTGTCTCCTCCATCTGGAGGAGACAGTAACAGGGATATAAAATTCTATTAAAAAATAATAATTACGACTTGGAAACCTATGAAGTGTTCCCTCTAGTTTCAGAAATGTTTTGGTTTTAACTTTGGCCCTAAGAGGACACTGACTCACCCAAAGATGTTACACAGCTATGCAGGTGAACACATGAATTCACATATAGGCACCAAGACGTGAGTACACACACACACACACACACACACACACACACACACACACACACA